>NW_027466582.1:14000000-14750000 GCF_050575085.1 Anarhichas minor | reverse complement strand
TCTTCAAAATGGCTGGTTTACCTCTTCAAGATGATATAAGACGATGCTGAATGGCGGTATCGATGGTCGGGATCGTTCATTTCACGCACAGATTGGCTCCTCTCGTGATTTATAGATGAGGCCTATTGAGTCACGATGGTTTGTCACTTTTTAAAAAGTGGGTCCCCAGAAATACAGTTTGGGAAACCCTGGTCTATGAAATGTTTCTCAGAGGCCATGCTAATGTATTTCATTTACTGACTGTCATATACGATAGCAAATTGAATATCCTCCTATATTCAAATAGGCAGATCCTCCTATTTTCGAGGCTGGAACCGGAGAACGTTTGCTTGAGAAGTGACTGAAACAACTGATTGATCGAAATAGGTGCTGATAGACTGACCAGTCGTCTTAGCTCTAAAGCTCTCGCTGCCCGTTGGGACGTTGAAGGCCGTTGTCTAACAAAGTTTGGGTTTCTTCTCTCGTAGGCATGGGCTGCTTCTGGGGAGTGGAGAGGAAGTTTTGGAAACAAAAAGGGGTTTATTCCACCCAAGTGGGCTACGCGGGAGGATACACGCCTAACCCCACCTACAAGGAAGTCTGCACAGGTAGCTTCTGCACACTGCTACACACACACGCTCTCACACACACACACACACACACAGCGCACTGGGCAGCGCGTTGTCTACTGAGAATCAATGGACTGTGGAAAACAAGACCGACATAAACAGAAGAGTGAATCATTTCCCCCAGGCCCTATTATACTGGGGCATGGATAAGGCTGCTATTGAAGCCTGACCACTCTGAGCTGTGTGTGTGTATATATTTCTGTGTGATGCATGTCCAGCCCTCCCAGCGATTCCTCCAGCCAGCCACTGCAGTGGGAATCCATCCTTAGACCTGCCTCACCACCTGTCTCTTTTTTCTATTATTCTTCTCTAAACTCAAACATAAACAAATAGCTGTCAAACGGCCACACCAACGCAGAGCTGAAAAGATGCGGGTGCACATGTTTGCACAGCAGAGATAACACGCGTCCAATAAAGGAGAGATACGGGATGTTTAACTGGAATCAACCACAGGAGGCAGAATATGCCAAGAGGAAAAAAAAAGGCCGTGTCCGAAGTCACTTCCTGTTAGCTATATAGGGCACCACATTTACTGTCTGACATTTTAATTAAATGTGTAAAATGTATCAACTATATAGCGACCCACAAAAACCTTGATGGAACGAAACCCCCCCCTCCCCCAAAATGCTATTCAACAGATGATGATGGTGATTAGTAAGTGTCTCACGTTACTATTGTTGTCACGCCTCCACTGTGTAAAGGCCTTAAAGGGACAATTCACCCCAAAATCTAAATTGCATATTTATCTTACACGTGGTGCTATTTATTGACTTAGAGATAGAGATGTCTGCCTCCCCTCCAATATAACGGGGCTGTATGACACTCACACTTGTGGTGCTCAAAGTGCCAAAAAAAACAGCAATGACTCTTTCCAGAAATCATGACCCAGTACAGCACTACAGGTAAGAGGAAAATATGTATTTTTAATTTTGGGTTGAGCTATCCACTCAATGACGAGACGCACAATGTGACAATATCAACGTGCACTTTTGTTGAGGGAAAAAGACAAAACAAAAATCTAGTTTAAAAAATACAAACTTGACAAAAATCTCTTTATTTTTGTTGACAAGAAAAGAGCGTACGGAATATTATAGACTGTCTGTTTTTTTTTTTTTTTTTTAATGCATCAATTGCGTTTCTTGTGCTGCGTGCGCGTCACCACGAGCAGAACACAATGAGCACAGTCAGGACCACTCGGTGTAAACTTAAGTTGAAGTTAACAATGACGGCAGCAGGAAGAAAGAAACCAGGTGATATCTTGACTCGACAAGATTGACTGAAATGTTCATTATAATGTGACGACTAAAAAAAAAAAAAAACTGATCATTAATTTAAACTTCATTCGAATAGTTACGGTTTTCTTGGACGAAGATAAGACTAAAATTAGGTTTGGTTATCATTTTCTATAATTTGAATGCACCAATTTTGTTTAATATCTACGTATCATCTTTCACTATCAATATAAATCCTACGTGCTGTATATACAGTATACAGGCATCTTTAAAAAAAATGATGCCTATTTCAAATGTTGTGGTCTATTCATGATTGACATCATATTGTATCTGCAAAATGTTTTTAATGTCTTTATGAAGATGTGATGATGCTGTTAGGTCAATAAACTATTGAACCTAACAATTGGAACATGTCTCTCATAACAATTGTGACTGGCATTTATAAATGTATTTATCGGCTAAACTGATTCATTGACAAATATTTTAGAGATGTAGGTCATAAAATACTTAGTTGCAGCCCCATATATGAAAGCCATTACATCCAGGAAGCATCGGGTGGGCCGCCTTTCTTGCGTTTCTCTCGCATGCCGATTTGTCAAATCTGGTTAAAATCAACACATGGATCCATCTGAAATGCTCGAGAACACCGATTGAGTGCGGGACTTATCTGTCATGGAGTCATTTTTGCAGAGCAGGAGCAGTTCATAAAACTCACCGGGCAATTTGTCGGCGGAGTTTTGGCGTCATGGTTGAGGATGTTATGCACTTTCCAACGTTTACGGTTCCATCTTCTTCAATTGTAATAACACCAACAGTCTGTAGGCCTACATTTCATACAGAAAGATATCTGTGGACTGCATACATCTTACAATATGTATATTTCTAACACAGGAATATTCTTTGAATGGGAATTGTCTGCTGCTGAAGAACACTTATCTCTTCTCACTGTACTGAACTGCTGGATGTGTGTTTTTGTAATCAGCATCTTTCCATCTTCAGGAGAGGCAGAAAATATTCATGTTTGATTAAATATTTACACTCGAATCAGTGTGAGGTTTGAAATGTGCTGATTAAATTTGCCCTTTTTTTCTTCTTTTTGACAAACATTTTTTATTTTTTTGGTCTCAAAGCCCTCTTCCTCTACAGTCAGAAGAATATATGTTAACTTCTGGCTGCTAATAGCTGAAAATATTACGAATATTAAAACAATATTACGAATGAGATAAATCAATTCTACCTTCTTCAGGCTTTACCAAACAAAATAATCTATTATAAATACAATGTAAGGCCTTTTATAACTTCCTAGGAGCCAGCAGTGTCATTCAGCAGGAAGATGGGTGTGGGGGGTTAAAGGTCAAATTAAGGATGGAGACTTGTGATTTAATAATGTGCTGAAGTGCTCTACCGCCAGCATTAGGGCTGGGTATTAGGCGTCAATATGTCTTCTACTCGCATGCTCTCTCAAATTGGTATTCTTCCCTTTTACTTAACAGTAATTTGTCAGTTTTCGACTATATTTTATTAGCCACATGGCTGGTTGTGGCAACATTTAACGTTTGAAACTTTGATTATTGCAGCTTTACCAAAAGAGGCCAATGAGGAGCCAGGACTGAGTGGGCCAGACTGCTACAGTAAAATGAGAGGTTTTCTAAAGGGACAGCCCAGCGACCACAGGGACCGCCCAGAACTTTAAGTACAGTACCGGAGTAAATGTACTTGGTTACATTCCACCGCTGTTTTTACAGTTGTTGCTTTCAAAGTCATTGTCTTTGCAGTCGGTGCATTAAGATAAAACTTCGGCGGTCAACTATCAAACACCCAGTCAGTTGTTCATGTTGAAATAGTGACATAATGAGAATGCAGGATAATCATTTTTACAGTTAAATGTACAGAGTCTGGACAACAACTCTCTGTTCCCATTCCAGCCACTTCTTTATTTCCCGTCTATTCTGAACTGGATATATTCCTGCGAGATTGTCCCGGTGAGGCATTAATTTAATATCGACCGCTGCTTTGTCTCTGTTCGCCAATATCTACCGTAGGAATCCATAACTCCTGATATTAAAAAAGTAATAAGAGACAGAGAGAGATGGGAGTGGAGGTAGAACGAGAGACGGGAGGAAGATGAGGTGGAGCGTAATGGGTCACGATGCATTACCAACACCAGCTGCCGTCTGTCCGTCTGCAGGAGTGATCGCTTGTTAGGCGGAACATTCTAATCGGCTTTGGACGACTGAGGACTTTTCAAGCACGATTCCTGGATTTAGGCTTTTTTTAGTTGTTTTTTAGTTGTAGTGTTTCAAGACCGACAGTTGAGTTTTGACCCTGGAAAAACAAGTTGACAAAACGGTCCAGATGATCATTTGTTCCAGAGCTTTCGGCTGAATCACGTTGTCTTCATCAGTTGCCATGGAAATATAGGTGTTCAAACGTATTCTGAGCTACTTTTTGGAGTTGTTGTTCGTGTTTTAAATGCTTCCACAGATCATCCTTGACCCTTTTGAAACAGCATCTGACCAGACTCGACTCAACGTCCACTTACTTGCTTGTTCTGGAGCTTTCGACCAATAGGACCTCAGGACTGTTTTAGAACTTCTTCAACTTAGAAGTCCCGAGAAAATAAAAAGTTTAAACATTTACAGTTTCATGACAATTTAACTGGCAAATAAAACGAACCGTAAACATAGAGCAAACTCTCGATATACAAATTCTCATAAACAACATTAATAAAGATTACATGTCCAAAAAAGAGTAGGGCACTTACGCCGCCCGACCGCTTCTCATGACTCAAACAATTAACACAAAATGCATCATATATATAACTAATAAACAACTTCCCCAATGCTCTTATGTTCCTCCCAAATATCCCATTATCAGATATACCAAAGAGGATGCTCCACAACCAATCTCCTTCATATTCAACCCAAAGAAGTCATACAATAGGGCCGTAAAACGTCTACATATTGCACCTTTACTTGACGCGTTACTGCATAAAAACATCCCACAATTAGGAAATATGCAATAGAACCCAAACGTTTGCGATAGAATTCACTGTGATGCGAGTGAATGGATTTATTAGTTGAACCCTATGTTGGACCTCTTGTGTGTCTGGTGAGCTCACAGAAGTTGTACTTTGCAGGTATGACGGGCCACGCCGAGGTGGTGAGGGTCGTCTTCCATCCGGAGCAGATCAGCTTCGCCAGCCTGCTCAAAGTTTTCTGGGAAAGCCACAACCCGACTCAAGGTACGACCTCCCAGACACAGACAGTCTCATGACTGAACCCTTTAAGGAAAATAAATAGTTTGTTTTTAGTGATATGTATGTAAAAAATGTGCCGTAAAAGAATGTTTCGATACCTGTGAAAACGTGTATTTGGAAGTGCTACGTCGGGGGCAACACTGAGCTGGACTCGCTTTAGATTCCTTTATGTCACATGCTAATGTTACAACTTGTTAGCATGCTCATGTGAGGCAGCTCAGGTAAGGCGGACGAGAATTTGTGTCAGGAGTATCCCGTCAAGAACTCGAATGTAACATTCTGACCCGTGGGTCGCCCAAGATCAAAAATCAGGAGGTCCCTGAAGTCATTAGGATTTGTACTGCGTAACAAAAATGTTTCACTTTTGACCAAAGCGTGGGATTGACAGACTTGACGGACACGCGCTGCTATCTCTACAGCGGAACCACTCGAGTGGCTGAAACCTTAGAGCGAAACCAGACATTGTGGTTGACAGGCTGACAAGCTGACGTTGGAGCGGTGAAAGGAATACGTGATGAAATGTCCGGTTCGAAGTCAAAAAAATAATTCAGCTTTCAGCTCTGCCAAGACAGACAAGTTATATTTTTGGAAAATGCTGTCAGCTGTTGTTTTCAGACGAGGAGGAGGAGGACGAAGGCAACTCACGTCAGCTGAAATCCTAAAGTCTTCATATTGCTCTTTGTGTGTGTGTGTGTTCGTTCAGGGATGCGACAGGGGAACGATACTGGGACGGAATACCGCTCCGTCATCTACGCCGACACAAAGCAGCAGCTGGAGGAAGCTTTGGCCTCCAAAGATCAATACCAGAAGGTACACACACACACACCTATTCACCCATCAGTCTTTAATGCCTCCATCATCCTCAAGTCTCCTCCTTCCTTAAGTCCTCATCTTCTTCCTTGTCAGTCCCTTCGCTTTTCTCTGACTCCATTTCCTAGCATCCCCCTCTGCTGCCCATCCCTCTTTCTTTCACTGTTTCTCAGAAACGCTCGCACAGATGCTTTTGGCGTCAGCAGATAAACACCGATATATATATAATGCATGTTACATTTGCCATGTACAGTATGTCCATATGCTTTTTACGTCCACATGCACACAAAAGATGTTCACACACTCCCTCTGTTGAACTCTCTCCTGCTGAGACTTCTGCACCACTATCCCACCAACAGGGCTTGTTGCCATGGAAACTGACGGAGAGGTTGTTTCTCTATTCTATTCTTTTCTTTTCTATTCTAGTGTAGTCTGGTCTTTATGAGCATCCCTTTTTTCCCTGTCCTATTCCTCCCCCTGTTCACAGCTCCTGTTCTGTCTCAAGCCTTGTGTCTGTTAGCAGGATCTGTCTCTTTGTTTTACTCTTTCTCTCCTCCACCAAGTTGTGAACGCATCAAACATTTTATTTGTGATCTAATGGAAACACGAGCTGATGTGTTAAGCGAAAAAATAAATAAAAATGGTTCCTGGGTTCAAGTATTACTTACTCTTACAACACTATATCCTACTCAAGTACTGTTGCAATACTGGAATTGTACTTGAGGAAAGCCCTTGCAGAATATGTCCAAACCAATTTTTTGATAGATTGTTGATAAATTATTTACTGCACTATTCAACAAATTGCCCCTTTTGAAGACATTACATTCTGTAAGGTTATAACCACACTGATAATTCTCCGTCCACACACGCTTTTTCACATCGTTTTAGAAACCTCAAAATCAGACGCCTGAAAACGACCATTCTGGGCATGCGTGAGCCAGTGCAAACTAGTAAACATTCTACTCTGCGGTTGCTTAGATACGTAAAATACACGGCTTATTAGTAGACTTCTTATAATAAAGGTTTGATGATTATGATATTCCTCTAGCTTTTCCACACAAACACTCAGAGACAAAATTTGGCGGAAAAAAGTTTTATTTTTCAAACGTTTCAAGGCTGCTGGTCTTGCTCTAACTCTCTCGCACACACATCACATTTACTTTAAAACAATTAAGAGTTCCATATCAAAGTGTGGCTACATTATGGCTCAAGAGATTTGGTCGACACACGTCCCTCACTCGTTGTCTGTTCTCACACTCGTAGCTCTGCCGGGTAGCTGGAAGTCCCTTTCATACGGGAGAGCAGCATTTATGCTTTTGTTCGTTGACAGTTTCTTTGTGAACTTCACTATAGTTGCGCAGGACAAAATATGCATAGATAACAAAAGGCAAGTCCTCTGTTTTATGTCCATCGCCCTTGTCAAAGCCGCAAACCGCGTCTTCATATGTCCGCTCGATAGGGGAGCAAAACGCCGCTCACCGATTGTAATATTGAATTTACTCTCTCTCTCTCTCTCTCTCTGCTTGTGCTGCTGTGGTCTTTATGTTAATACGATGGCATTCAATTCAGACTTGTGTCGTGTTGAAAGTGATGCTGACATGTTCCATGTCTGACCGAACAAGATTGTAGTTGTGACATTCACGTAACAGTGACCATATTAAATGTAACTCTTTGAATGTTTGAAAGGGGCTTAAAATTCTCATACAATTGCTTAAACCCAGTTTTAAAGTTTAACAGCCTCCATGTCAAAGTATCTTTGCACTTATTTCCCAAGGCTTTAAAGGCCAGCAGCTTGTTTCCCAGAAGTATCTTAATGTTAATATCATGCTGCTTGTTAAATGTGCAGGATGTTTCAGGGCCCAGAAAGCCCATTTAGTGGACATAAACTGGAGAAGTAGCTGACGTGTGCAAGTGTGCTTTTGTTCCCTCTTGCGTTGAGTTGAGCTGTGATGAAATGTCTTATGTCACATCAGCTGTGTCTAAAGAGGATATCATTGAGAAACAAACCTGCAATACGACAAAACACAATGCTATATAAAAAAGAGCCAAAATGAGCTTAAGCATTAAGACCAAGGTGTCTTAGAAGTAAAAAGAAGACATGTCAAAATCCAATCAACAGTTTATAATTTTACTGAGCACGTTCATGCTCCCAAGAGGACTGACCTTTACTAGCACAGACAAGATATTACAAATTTATGTTTAGATTTTCCTTGATTTATGGATTTAGTTGGTCCACAGAGGATGAATCCTTTAGCACCACGACCAGGCTGACATTAATATCTATCAAGAGTTGAAGTTGTTGGACGAAAACGGAGACAACTCCCAGACCGGACGCCGCCACGGTAGCGACCTGTCAATCACAAGGTAGCCACGCCCTAAAGCATACCCTGCTTTATCTTCTATTGGACTCTAAATGGACTAAATGAACATCATGCTGAATTTAAGAAGACTTAAAGCTAGAGATTGAGACCATAGACAATGTTTCCGGAGGTGACAAATAAAGTAAGAGGTAGGGTCATTTTCTCATAGACTTCTATACAATCTGACTTATTTCTGCAACAAGAGGAGTCGCCCCCTGATGGCCATTAGAAAAAATGCAGGTTTAAGGCACTTCTGCATTGGCTCGCACAATTGCACATTCATGCTCCTCAGAGGATTAACCATTTTTCATTTGTTGACACGGTGAGTTATCTAGTTTCATGCTATGCTCAACATTTCCATTTTTAGCGGTCAGAAAGGCTCGAATATATTGTTTTTTGGGTCTCATTAATGAAGCTTTTTTCTATAATACTCTTCGATAGATTCCCTTCATCTAATCACTACATCTCTCTATCAATCTTTCTAGATTTTGTTTCCTCTCATTTTTTCTCACCAGATTGCATCCCCCACTCTCTCCCATCTGTGTGTGTGTGTGTGTGTGTGTGTGTGTGTGTGTGTGTGTGTGTGTGTGTGTGTGTGTGTGTGTGTGTGTGTGTGTGTGTGTGTGTGTGTGTGTGTGTGTGTGTGTGTGTGTGTGTGTGTGTGTGTGTGTGTGTGTGTGTGTGTGTGTGTAGTTGGCCTACAGCAAACACACTCCATGCCAAACCATCTGGGCCTTAAATCTGTCCTCCACAAAAAACGCTTTAGTTGCAAAACTGACGTGCACATACACAAGCACACACACACCTATGCATACACTGACTTTTACATTTTGTTCAGATTATGTTTTGTTTTTTTCTTTATGCCTATAGTTATATATTTGAACAAATCCTCTGTCTGATGTTTTACACAAAGCCTCAACATTTTCGTGCCAAAAAAAGACGAGGCCATTTCAATAATTCAGTGTTTTTAGTTTTTTTCCCCCGACTGTCGAGAGCGGATGCAGCATTCACTGCCGCACATCGACTTCAGCGGCATCTTTAAAATATTAATGCATCTTTGCTCCCCCAAAAAAAATCTCGGGCGGAGTCCCCCTCCCTCCTGTTGATGGAGTCGTTGTAGGTGGCTCTCTTTCTCTTTGTCCCCGCAGCCGCCGACCACCACACTTCTTCTCTGCTCACGAACTGAACATGTAAAATGCATCGCTGCGCGGAGAGACTTTCCCAGGACACGCCGTCCCAGACACTTGCAGAATTTTTATCAGGATCCACTCTGATCCCCCGAGTCAAATCTTCTTCTTCTTCTTCTCCTGCCACATTGCGAGCATTGAAACATAAAAGATGGAAGAGTGAAATGGGGATGTGCAGATGGAAGGAGAGAGAAATTTGAGGCCAGGAGTTGTGATAAAGAGAGAGAATAGTCTGGTTAATTGTGTGTGTGTGTGTGTGTGTGTGTGTGTGTGTGTGTGTGTGTGTGTGTGTGTGTGTGTGTGTGTGTGTGTGTGTGTGTGTGTGTGTGTGTGTGTGTGTGTGTGTGTGTGTGTGTGTGTGTGTGTGTGTGTGTGTGTGTGTGTGTGTGTGTGTGTGTGTGTGTGTGTGTGGTACAACAGCACTGCAGAAAATTACCTTGCAGGCGGCTGGCGTTTGTCTGCAGCATGAAAGGAGCCTCCCTTTTCTTCTCTTGCCTCCTACCCATCATTAGGGTGTGCACTGCGTCTAAAATGGCAGGTGGAAGTGGTAACTGTGTGTGTACTTGCATGCTTGCTTTATGTAATAATAATGTGTGCTCGCTCGGTGGGTGCTGAAGCAGCGTGTGCTCATTGTTCTGGCATCTCTTTCCCTCTTGATGCACCTCTCCGGCTACGTTTTCTTTTCATGAACACTCGTATATCTTCTTCTCAACACAAAACAGCTGCTTTTTCCTTCCCTTTCTTTCTCCCTTTTCTTTGTCTATGAAATCCCTCTCCAGCGCTTTTAACATGCCAGCTTCACCTTTTTTTTTTTTAATTTTTTTTTTTAGTTCCTGCCTCGCGGGTGCTTATCAGTGCTGCTCACGTTTCCCCGTGCTTTACCAGAGCAGTCAAGGTATTTGCATTTCAAATGAGAAATCTACTTCTCTGACATGCAAATTAATGGATGTGAATTATGCATCTATAGCAGGCTGCTAACACAGCGGCAGGAGCTGCCCAAACAAACGCACTGAAACACAGGGAGGATGGTTGAGGATGGTTGAGGATGCCATAGGACCGGTGTCATGGAAAATGGAGCCTTTTTTGGGTAACGCAGGGAGTGTCGGAGGGATGTCAGTGTCCATAATTTTAAGCTTAAAGCCGAATATTGCCAATATTTTGCGCTGAAATTCATTATCTTAAACGAATAGTCCAACTAAATCTTTTTAGTATCAAGTACTTCCCCCTGTTGACTTGAAAGGTGGCTCTGAAAGAACAGTGGACCCCAGTGGCGACCTAGAAAAAGAATACGTCACAACCAATCAAAACATTGATTTGAAATTAGTCAAATCACCCCCGCCGCTTAATTCACCTCCCTGACATTGATCTTTGAGTTTAGTATTATCCAAACAGTTGTTCTCTTTGTGAATAACTTACTACAGTGTACGCCACTCCCAATGGAGGTTCTGAGTTGGGAACATTCAGATCAACGGTGGAAATGTTCCTTTGGACATTTTTATGTTTTTTTTAAAATTTACTTTCTATGGACGATTCCTTCGAAAGTGTTTTCTAAAAAAGGTTAGAACATGCCTCCCCAGACTGCACGTAACTGAGCATGACGAGGGTCATTTGTACAAGTTTAAAAAGAATAGCCAAAACACATAAACTCAGATTTTGAGTTTTTGTGTTTTTCTTCTTCTACTCTATGAATCTGTGCGACCAACAGTTTAAAAACACATTTTTCTGTGAAGACCTGCAGAGACCTCAAAGAGTATCATCAGAGAACCATAATTCTGAAAATACAGAATATTCCATTTTTTGTGTTCAAACCTTTCACACTTCAGACCGACACAAATGTCCACATTCCACCAAAAGTTAAAGGTTTGCACCGACTCACAATCATCAATTGACTGTGTGCATATACAACAGATATAATTGATGTAACGCTACTGCTTATCAGTCAGGTTTTCTAGCACACCTTTCACAAACGACTTTATGAAAATTCCGACACGTATAATGTCCATAGCATAACTTTAGCTATCAGACTTTGTTCTCTACACGTTATCTTGACAACGAATTATGTTTACCCCTCTTTTGTTGGCTACTCACCATCAGGAGCAAGATCAACTGCTGCACTTACCCAGATGCCCTCTTTATATTCGTTGTTGTCTCTACTTTGTTTGCCAAAAAGGGCACAAAGTTGTAAGACAAAATGGATCAATGTTCACGTCTGTTTTTAATAGACTCTATGAATAACTGAATTTATGTCACTATAGCCACTATAGAGACATCCGAGGAAATCTATTGATCATTATTTTATTGGTGGCCTTCTTTTCTTTTCTTTTTTTTTTTTTTATCGCCATCTGAAATTTGCAGGAATCAAAACGGCTGCAAAAAAATACCTGGACTGCGAAAATACAAAAGTTTTGAATTTGGTGTGGATAGGCTCATAGAAATGGATGGAAGACCTTTACTCTAACTAATCGGACATGAAGACATTTGTGGCTTAAACTCATTGCAGAAGGCAAGTCATCGCCCCCAACCGTCATTGACTCCCATTGAAATCCCATTTAAAGATTTGCCTTCAAGTAGCAAATCCCAGCCAACGGAAACACAATGTTGCTTTTGTTGATTTCAGAATTCATGTGGAATGGGCCCGCTTGATCAGTGCATAAATTTATTTCTGCGCCATTGCCCAGTACTATTTAATTTTCTTTAATTTTTTTTTTTCTGCAAATAGTTTTTGTCATTCTTTACTCGCCCTTTGTGTTTGAAAGGTTCTGTATAAATGCATCTAAAAGAGACATTAAATAGATATCAAGTATATCTCCTTACTGTATGTAAATGTAATCACAAAGTGCAGCTGCAACAGAGAAGAGAGTCCCGTTCTGACGAACTGCTGTGTTGTACCCACCCTCCCCCCCACTCACTCAAATTAAATTGTGGTGTCAGTACAGGAAGTGATGAATCAAACAGCAGGGAGCAAACACTGTCCATTAAAAGCTAAAACCCGCCAACGTTGGATCTTTAGTCTCTTTGGTAGTTTCTGTTACAGCAGCATCGCAGACCCTCCGGGGTTTGTTTGCTGACGTCCTCTTTATCAACCTCCGAGCACTGACGTCAATGAAGTTAAAAAGGTTTTCAAACAATTACCTCTCACTGACTATTAGGGGCACCAATGTGTGAAATTACCCAGCACCGCTTTAAGTCTGATTGTCTCTCTGTACTAAAAATAAACAGAGAACTTTTTAGTATTTCCCCCGGGAGTTTAATCCTCTCAAACAGGATCTGTACCATTTAACATTAAACCTATCTGCAAAATGATGCAACAATCACACTTTTTACATACTTTTACACGCTTTCTGTAGTTATTTGCTAGTTGTCTGTTTTGCTTTGAATGTATAGTTTTCATAATTGTTGACAGTCATACAGTTCTGAGTCCTGTTCTCTCTTCTTAGATATGATAAAAGATAAATATGTGCAGCAATAAACATACTTCCACTAACGGTGGAAAACAGGAGTTGGCCTTTAAGGTTTGCTGTGAAAGGAGTTTTAACACTCTGAAAAGAGTACTGGATGAAACGCAACAATACGTCATAGTGATTAGAGATTAGAAAAAGATAAGCTACCACAAACCATAGTTAGACCAAATATAATACAAGGCTGTTCTTAAGCACAACCTCACTTTGACCTCAACAATGACAATGCTAACATGCTGCAGTTAAACGGGTACTATGTTTAACATGTTCCATCTTAGTTAAGTGCGTAAGCATGCAAACATTAGCTGCAGTACATTGCACTAAACACAAAGTACAGCCAAGGCTGACGGGAATGTCTTCAGTTTTTGGTCACAAACCAAGTTATAAATTTGACCTGATGGTGGCGCTAAAGGAGAAGTCAAAGGGATCGGCAAAGTAATTACAATTCTTCCTGAGGGGAATCGCAGGACAGAAAAAGTTAATATCCAACCCCGTCCTGAAGTAGAACACAATAAATAATCTAGTGAACATATGAGCAAATGTAAACCAGTTAGCTCACAAGAAAATTTAGAAAAATCGTACAAATCAACGATCTGAAACGGCTGTAAGAAAAAGAGTAAAATGAGTACACACTGTTAAAAACGATGCTCCATCAAATGCATTAGAGTAGATTAAAGAGCTGACAAAGTGGTGGATGTAACGGTAGGTGCTGATTAGAAATACTGAAAGTTCGGGAAACCGTTTTCTAGAAATATCCAGAGAATGTTTTTACGCTTGGCTGAGGTGGAAAAATGTATGTATCAACAAAAGCCCAATGTGACGGCAGCAAAACCAATCTCCTCATCGCTCCACACAGGTCTGATGTAACCTCCCTCACACTGACACATGAAACAAACAGAAATATCATATTAACATCCAGTTTTATACATCATTTTGCCCTCTTTCTTTGACAACGCTATAATGGTTTTCCGGGGTATTAGCGCCACCTACCGCTCGATGAACCCGCTTCTAAAAATCACATTACAGTTGTGGATGAAAACAAGCATTCATTCGCATCTTCTGTTGCCGATATTCTAAACAAACATTTGGAAACATTTGGATGCAAACCTGTCTAATGACAGTAAAACTGACCGTGACTCTTGAAATTAGATCAAAATGTTGGATTTATATTTATTTTTTAAAGAAAGCTTTTACTTTTATTTTCTTCTTGTTCAGCCCAGATGAGAGGCTCCCTGCTTGGGGCTTCAGGTCTAGGCCAGCTCCCTAAGGCCTACTTGACCTCTGGTTCTCTGGTGAACACAGCACCGGGCTCAGAGCGCGTCTTCTTCCAATCAGAAGATTGGCGGTTCAATCCCCGGTTCTTCCTCCCGAAGGTTTCTCCTACAGTGTGAGTGGTTAGTTTTGGGGCGTACATGCACCTTGCATGCTGCCTTGAGTCGAGTCCATTTATCATTAACTGGCTGGAGGGATGTCGAGGGAAGTTAACACTAGCGACACCTGTGATTAGGTGTGCTGGATACCTGTGGTGATCAAAATACATTTTAAATTTAACGTTAGAATTCATCTTTTTTTTTTAGCGAGACAGAGTTCAAAGGCACTGAATATCAACGGACTTTGTTCAAAGAGTGCTGTCAGTTGAATGCTAAGTCATTGTATAATCTAAGGTGAGATCACTTCACATAAAACGAGTTGTCATTTTCAACAGCTAGCAATAACCTTAAAGCCACACGGTTCCCACCTTTAGTATCGAGATCATGTTGCTTCAGTTGTGCATCCGTTTCACGTTCTTTGCAGAATGAAAGCCATTTCTGTCAATTAGCGAGTAGGAACGGCTCCATAATCACAAGAAATGGAACATATAATTAGGCGGGGAATTATTGTAATTGTGATTATGTGATCGTAATGCAGCTGAACACACAAAGTTAAATGAAAGGCACAGTTATTAGATATTTAACCTGAACATTCAGCCAGTAAATGAAGCCTTCACATACAATTTCAACCAAATAAACATGGAGCAACTTTTTGACTTCCTCATCATGCCTGGATCCCAATTTGAGCCGCAGAAGTTCCTAAAATGCACGAAGCGCGGTTCAGTTCTATTATCATTTAGGTTCTCCAGCAGGATAATTACCATAAACCTGGCGCCGTCGCTTCAGAGGATTTGGGTTTCGGTAGCTGTCGTGTCGGGCGGAAGAACAGCAGCTCCGCCGATAAAACACAAAACATGTAAATGTCGAGCCAAATTAAGCTCTCCCGCCAACCAATGCTATGAACAAGCTGTGTTGTAAACATGCCGGCACACACTCCAAAAAAAACAAAGCAACACCCCTCCGTCAGGAATTTAAATTTCGTGCGTGTGTGTGTGCGCGTGTGTGTGTGTGCGCATGTGTCTTTTCCTGCTTCTTTGTCTGTTGATTCATCCACATGCCATCTGGTTGAGTTATTTTATCACAAGGAGGAGAAGGTGTCATCACCGACGGATTCTACCGTGAATATGTGTGCGTGCATTGTCTGTTTTTTTTTGTAGTTTGCCATAAACACATTTCCTCTTTTTTATTCCCAAGATGACAGTAAGTACTTTGCAGTGTGAGGAGAGGCGATGAGAGAAATTGGAGGAGGAGAAATTGTTTTCATGCTCAATAGGATGCAAACATAAACAAGTGCATTAAAAAAACACTTATAATCCTAAATGTAGGCGCAGTTCACAGAGAAACGCGCTACTTTTTTAGGTTTTCAACATTGGAGAGATCAAATAGAACTTAATTTCCCATCATACACTATTCCTGCCATTCCTGCCATGTTCTTTGTTGTTGCTGCTGAAGCTGATTCCCACAGAGATCACTGACGTTTCCTTCTTATCCGTCTGTTCGTCCATTGCTTCTACAACTATAACTCCATCTGTTTAACGCAGTTTACATCCTTGTAAATCTACAAATGTGTCTTTGTTGCTGCCTCTTTCAGGTACTAGCCGAGGAAGGTTACGGTGCGATCACAACAGAAATAGCCGAAGCCAAGACTTTCTACTACGCCGAGGATTACCACCAGCAGTACCTGAGTAAAAACCCTGAAGGATACTGCGGGCTGGGAGGGACGGGAGTCTCCTGTCCAATAGGAATCAAAGCTAAGGTCTAGATAGCCAATGGCAGCCAAGAGCCATTGCCGTCAGGAAGGATGCAACAGTGGAGTGGAGTAAAGTTTTAAAATGTTTCCAGAATCAATAGGCTTGATGTTTCAATCAATATATGAAGAAAATTAGATTTTCGTATATTTTATGCATTTGGGAACATCGGTCAAATATTTAAAACTGTGCATTCGATAATGTCAGTATATCGCACATTTCTCATGAACCCAGCATTTCCATGCCTCTGAAAAACAAAACGAAACAATGATTGTTGTCAAATGCTGAAGCTCAGTTTGTAACATAGTAAATAACGCAGCCGATTTGTGCCTGATGTGAACCAGTGACGCGTAGCATGAACTGCAGCGCAGACGCCGGTGAAGGCCGGTTGTCTTCTCAGCTCTTTGCTGATGGAGAACCTACCAGTGACTCAAGATATCCACGAATGCTGGTGCATCGTCACTTTAGTGGAGGCTTCACACATGCGGGGCAATTTTATATGTTCGATGTATCAAAATGTATGTAATCCAATGAAAGCTAGTGTAAAAAACAGTCGCTCTTAAATTTTAGTGTACAGTCCGACACAATCTAATATAGTGTGCGTCAGTCCACAATTCACTTTTTTCGCATATATAAATTGAAGATTTTGTTTCGCAGAAAGATGCTCAGGTTGCTTATACATGACGATTATTTATGTTCAGCTTTGAAAGTCTGTAAAAGAATAAAACATATTAAAAGCTTCCAAAATCAGAAGTCTCTCTTGCGTCTTTTCTGTTTCCTGAGTGCTGTTTAAATCGAACCATACGAGAGGAACAGAGCTGCGTGTACGATTTAAACTCTATTATATCATTCTGAGTTTGCAGCACGGTGAACAGCAGATTTGTTTGTGATTAAAACTCTATGTATTTGCTCTTTGGTGGTTTTGATTTTGGAAGACCTCCAGTCCTTCCTCCGATCTTTGCCTGAAGTAACGTTCCAGTCCTCGACTCATCCGTCATCGCCGTTCATCTGTGTGCGTTTGTGTTTTGTACAGCATGCTCTACGTGTTTGGCTGCTACGGCACACAAACACACCGGCACACCAGCAGGAGGAGAGCGGGTTTGGTGCCAGGCCCTCCAAAGCTTGGCATCACTGCCGCAGAGTCGAGAGAGAAGAAAAAAGAAAAAAAAAAAAAAAGGCAGGAGAAGGAAAAGATCGGTCTCTTTAGAAAATGGCAGAGCGCCACCTTGGATCTGGGCTGCTTTGGATCGCCTCCATGATGCAGACTGCAGGACCTGACTGGCTTTTCCAAGCCAGATCTGACTGCTATTTTTGGAGTGAAGCTGACGAAAGCTGAAATTTGGTGCAAATATTCAGTGTTCCTTAGGTTTGTCCATTTTTTGAAAGCCTCAGAGTTTAGACCACAAGGTATTAAAACTACTGAGACAGAATATCATGGATGTTTTTTAATAAGGAAAAAACATCTTTCACTAAACCATCAGTATAGCATGGATCAATTCTATGATAAATGTGAGCGCTATGCGGCGCACCCATCATATCATATATGAGGATGACGCCAGCTGCGACTGGATCCCAGTTTTAATAAAGGGGTAATATTGGCTCAATATACATCAGCGTGACCTCCACACAGCCTTTGTTCTTTCCGGGTTTGTTGGTTGGGTTTGTGGTTATTAATAGAACGATAATAATTTCACAGAGCCCTGTGATTGGCTAGAATAAAAGTTGGTTAATTAAAGTTTAAACAAAGTGATTTCAAATAACTTTCTTGGAGAAAGCAAATGAACTACTTAGTTTGCAATTTATGATAATTTATCGTTAAAAGAACAATGTATTCCTCTTTGTTGAATTTTTGTTTTCCACCTGTAGGTATAGTACAATCTGTACCTTTTTGGTAACAACCAAATTATGTTAATGTCATCGAGTACTGAAAGGCAATGAAACTTAATAGTTCATTGATTCATTTTCTCTTTACCGAGAGCTCCAATGTTTGACTTTGGGAGTTTTTATCTTTGTTTTTAGTTTAAGGGGGATCTGTTGCCAGAAATGGATTATAACATTAAGATTATGTATATTCATCTAAAAAATAAGAACCGTTGTGTTTTCATCACCTCGGAATGAACTGTTTATATCTACATAAGAAAGGGCGTCCTCTTCACAGAGCCGGCTGCCATGTTCCTACAGTAGCCTAGAAAGGACAAACCAAACGTTGGCTATAGATGGGGCCATTCTTGTGTCGTGTTTTCACATCGGCCACCATAGGTCTCCTACACGACTGGCACACAGGAGAAGTGTCAGTTGGTTGCAATCTAAAACCTCACCGCTTAAACATTTATTATTGGAGAAGTTGTGCTTCTTTGGTAAAGTTATATGAAAAATCATGTGGCAAAATGTAAGGTTTATTGGAGATTCTTTACTAGAAATAACCTCTCGAGATGTACCATTTTGTTTTCATGGGGGTCTTCTTCAAACATTGTTGTGTGTCTGTGCCAACACGCTGGTATTGTAGAAGGCTTTATCTGCTCATAATTCAGCAAGGCCAAGTGTAAAGAAATCTGCTGCATGTCCTTAAAATACCGGAAGGATCTCGCTAATCTTTCTACATCTCTGGCCAACTGGTGATTGTGACTCTGATCGTCAATCCAATTGTACAAAATTGTTATCGGGATTTGTGTCTGTTGTTTATTTTGGGATGTATATATATTTTTATAAACCTCATACGACACATAAAGAGCACACAGCCAACATTACTGTCTGTCTCTCATTTCATACGGACTCACTCACTTCCCTGAATCTGTCCCTGGTTAGAACGCATGCTTATGCTGCCATCACGTGGTATGTTTGAGGTATGAGCACATGGCTCAGGCCCACTGAGGTAACATAAACCAACAGGCTTTAGCTTGAGATAGAAAGGTCAGAATTCATAAAAAAAAGTTCCAATGTCATAAAATTGAAATACTACTAATGTACTACGAACAGACATTGGTCCATGTCGAAAAAAAGGCAATTTAACTAAGTTTTTATAATTTCTCCTTTTGTATCTGGCTGAATTATTCCTTGAATATATTCTTATTGCTCATATATTTACATTTTAAAACACAAAAGATTATTTTCGCTTACAAAAACGTTTAAAATACAATACATATGCAAGAGAGTTTATGATTTGTATGAAATTATAGAAAATCACGCGCGATTACTTAAGGAAATGGCTGATATCCTTGTTTCACCATTGTGTAGCCTGTTCAACACAAGCCTAGCCAGCGGCGAGGTACCCATACAGTGGAAAACGGCAACAGTAACCCCCATCTTCAAAAAAGGCGACAAGTCTGACCCAGCAAACTACAGGCCCGTCTCACTTACGCCAGTAGTGTGCAAACTCATGGAAAGACTGATTGCTGAAGACATCAGGGAGCACCTGAAATCTAACGACCTTCTATGCAAGCAACAGCACGGCTTCACGTCCGGCAGATCAACAGTTACTAATCTACTGGAAGCAATCGACATCTGGACTGAAGCCCTTAGTCACAAGCTTCCAGTCGATATTCTCTTCCTAGACTACGCTAAGGCCTTTGATACGGTTCCACATGAGAGACTTCTCCTTCAACTTTCAACCTTTGGCATCCAAGACAACATACTTCAATGGATCCGTAACTTTCTTACCAATCGCAGACAACGAGTAGTGGTAAATGGACAATTCTCTGATTTTGCAAGCGTCAACAGCGGGGTACCTCAAGGCTCAGTACTTGGCCCTCTTCAGTGTGACTTGGACCATCTCCAATCTTGGGCCCAAACAATGTGCATGTTATTTCACCCAGATAAATGCAAAACAATGCACCTCGGGAACACTAACCCGCAACGCACATACACAATGAGGAACACGTTCAAGTCCTTGGACCAAACATCATTTCTCCACCTGTACAAATCCTTGGTACGTCCTCACCTCGAGTACGCCTCAGTCGTCTGGTCGCCCAAACTCAAGCGGGACAAAGATGCCCTGGAACAAGTTCAGAGACGCGCAACTAGACTAGTGCACGGTCTCTCAAGTTTCTCATACCCAGAAAGACTTGCCAGCCTCAACTTGCAAACGCTGGAATTTCGACATAAACGAGCCGACATGGTCCAAACTTTTAAAATGCTGACAGGAATTGACAGCGTACAGTCTGACAGAAGTTGTGAAGTATGTGGCAATAGTATGTTCCAAAAATCCCTCAGCACCAATACAAGAGGTCACGATCTGAAACTACAGGTACAACACCAGCCTGGTCCACGGAAACCTTTTTTCTCAAGTAGAACAACACCAGTATGGAACAGCCTGAGTCAAGGAACAGTTAGTGCCTCCTCAGTCAACACATTTAAGACCAGCCTAGGGAGAGAATGGCAACACCATCAAAGCCAACACCAACACATATTTTCCTACTAATTGCGCTCTAATACCACCTCGAGGGATCAACATTGGTATAAATGAAACCTTTGGTTTAAGGGAGACTTGTCTGCATTTAGAGTTAGTTGTTTGATTGTGACACGTGTTGTGACGGGTGGGGTGATGATGCCCAGTAACTGTGGCAACAGTAAATTTCCCACAACTGTCACGCAGCTCAGCTCGTCCCAACACGGAAGGTAACTAACCACAAATATTATTACGATGGTTTTCAACTAAAATATCACATGTCACTGTTTCTTGAGATCTTAATTTACTTAGGAGAGAGTTCAATTGTGTTGGTTATTCATGATAAACTGTCTGTTGATAAAGTGAAGGGTTCACTCATTTTAAGATAGTTTACGGTCCATTTATAGATTTTTGAATGTAGTTTGGTGTAGAGTTTTGATAGCCCCTGTTTTTACATTTAAAAATGGATGATTACCACAAATATATTCAAGTCACAAAGTCCTTGTTTCTGAAAAATGTTTAACCTTAAAGCCAATCTTTGCAGATTCCTCAAAGACTCCTTTATTATATATGCATTTATATCTAATTAAATATTATAGTATTGGTTCAATTCAGTGGGTTCATCAATAAATAACCCTTTTAACCTAGTTGCTACCCATTTGTTCACTTAGTTCCAAGATAGACAAATGGCTAATACTTGGTATTAAGTATTATGTCTTTTTATTGTCCGTTATTTTATATTTTAATATTAAATACGTGCTATATATCCTTGTTTTACACACATATTCGAGAAGATAAAGATATATCAGTTCAGATAGGTGTGCTAATCCCCAAGGAGCAGGAGGAATAAAGTGCTGGGGGCCATCTTAGTTTGTGGAAAACCGATTTAAAATCTTCATTCACAATCTACTGTATCTACTGTTGGACAGTCGCTCTTTGAGAAATCTAGAAAATGATATCTTATAAACCCTGGTGGTTACTGAAACGGCAGGACGTTCCAAAAGTTTTAACTCGTGTTTCATTTATCTTTCGAAGACATGTTTATGCTAGCTGTAAGCTTTGCCACTCAAAATGTCATCATAAGGACAAAGGTAAGAAACGTCTTTGTTACTCATTTAACTACTGTGTCAGTTTGATAGCAGCTTAACTTGTGATTACAATGTTGACAGAAAATGTCAGTTTCAGCTTTTCAGAAAGACTAAAGAATCAGTGAGGTTGAAAAAAAGGCCAGCAAGGAGAAGAGACTGTAGTTCTCAAACATATAGCTTCATTTGAAGTGTACACACAGGCAGATTGGCTTGTAAATGTCAGACACATTAAGTTATCAGAAAATGTCTGTATTGACTTTCAGCCTACATATTTACATATCCAATTTATCCCACATTTTAGAGTGAGTCTAAAGTCATTTTTCTCCATGAAATTAAAGCCTTTTTCTTTATTCTCATTGTGACATTTTTATGTTTAAAAAAAATAAAATAATCCAATAATTAATGCTTCCAAAATTCAGATGAAGAAAAGCTCAGAATAGAGCAGTTGTCAAAACGAGCAGAGGGTGCATCGTTGAACGATGTCTGCTGAAAAACCCATGGAGAGAACGTGCCAGAGGACGTGCACGGACTCTAATCGGTCGGTGGAGAATCTCAGGGTGAAAACCTTTGTCAATTATGTGACAGGGAACTTTATCTAGAAATAAAGAAAGGATTTATTATATACAAGACTGTTCTACGTAATCAGGCATGTCCACTTTTAGTTCAGTTGTTCGTCTTGCCACTATACAGCAGTAGAACATCAGATTATTGTTCCTGCTGGGAAGGAAAGTGCCCACCACAGCCATTGTAACATGTTGCGTTGGTCCGGTTCTTAATGTGTGTCTGTTGGCAGGCGCCAGAGCATCCATATGAGGTGGTTCAGCGGCAAATTGAGCAGATCCACGAGGTCCTGCAGGAGCAGAGTCGACTGTTGACACTACTAGGGACAGGTCAGTGTTGAGCAGCACACTCTCCTGTTTAGGGTCAGGTGAAAGAAAAAAAAAAAGAAATATATATATTATTAAAAATATATCTATATTTTTGAAAAAAAAAAATATATATATAATAAAAAAATATATGTATTTTTTGGAGGAAAAAATATATATAATTAAAAAAAAAAATATATATATATTTTTTCTGATTAAATGCAACAATATTTGTTTGGGTGATCCAGTATTGATTCTTAAAATCGGTCTTTGCATTTGAGCCTTTTCTGAGAAAACAAATGTGTACATCTGCGCTAAATCTTCAGCATTGTAATTAAGGATTTTCAGCAACTAATTTCCAGTGCTGGGTGATGTTACTTTTAAAAGTAACGAATAACATTACAACGTTGGTGCCATTTAAAAGTAACTTGTTTCAGCCACTGAGAAAACTCCTAAGAGCCCTTTTCCATTACCAAAAACCTCTTTGCGATTCCTTGCTCATGTTGGTTATACATCTACGTCTCGTCTCATCTCGTCACAGCCCAAAGAGCCTGGCCTTGTGGGCGCATGTTGGCGCTTCTCTAAATTGCTGGGGACACTTCTTCTTATTCTCAGACACAATTTGCAATTCACTGTGATGTTCTTTTAACGAACAGCTTATTTGAAAACATAAATAAATAACTGATTACTTGAATTACTATACGTTGAGGAGATTACGAGAAGTTTGATTACAATTACGACGTCTTGCCTCGAATTCCTTAAGTTTCCAACTCAACACATACTTATCTTAATGAGATAAATGACTTAAAACAACGTTCAGTCTGAGGCGAAGTCATTAACCCATAACAGGCTTTAAAGCAAGACAGAGCATGCAGCCAATCTGTAAAGAAGGTGGCACCAATAACACTTATCTTCAGTGTTTTTGTTTGTTTTTGTATTCGTACGTCCTTCCTCTGTCGTTGCCACGGCTGCTGTGTTATTAAACCTGCTAGCCTCAACTTGACAGCCTCCTGTTGCTACACCCGTACTGCCTGCAATGGGTACACACCTCAAAATGTTTCAAAATTGAAAATAAGAGTGCTAATGCGTCTAAACAAATACCTTGAGTTAGGATAGGATAGACAACAATAAGTGGGGAATATGCTGCTTTTGACCAGGTGAGTTCACATACACAATTCATAACAAACTGTCACAGGGGTGGAAAATGGAGCCCGAAGAGGCCGATCAGCACCGTCAACAGTTGGACACTGACAGTGATGTATAGGAGGGTGCAACAGGGATCTGGATGTATATCAAGGGTCTCTATCTTGTGATGTTTTGCTTAGACCTGTATTTAGTTTATTTACAGCAGTAATATACAAAACTCTTCAGTTGGTATCATGATCTCATGCAAATAATTAAGTTTTGACAAAATGACATACAGCGTGAGTGAGGAATGTTTAAATCAGCCTTCTAGGTTCCTGCAGTCCACTCGGGTTTTAGTAGTGGTCGTAGTTGCACATCATTTATAACCTCCTCTTAAAGAAAAAGGGGTGTAGACGGCCTGCTTTACCCTGATTATACATAATTACAGTTGTACATGGGAAGTGAAAATGCACCAGTAAGAAATAAATTCCAAAAGATATTAGAAATCTTCATATACATCTTTGAGAAAAACAATATGTTGTACTGAGGGTGAACACCAGCGAGGACCGGTACAGCTGGTTTCAGGTACTGATGATGAACGCAGAGATGGAGAGCTTCCTGAGTGCTAACACAGTATGTATGGGTAAACGTACAGTACAGCAGAACACAGTAAGTTAGGTCTGTACTATACTTTATGTACTTTGCAGTTCGTGCAAGGACCATCGTATGCAGTGAAATGCAACTGCAAGGGAAATGTATCATCTTAACACCACACAACAAATATAAAAATATATATCTAAATATAAAACAATGCCGCTGAAAAAAAAAAGAAGTTCACATCTTACTCATTGTCTTATATCCGTATAAATCATATTGAATTAGACTGAATTAGACACAGCCGCACAGTGTGAAGCCACGTGAATGGACCACGAGCACTGAAAGCAGTCGGTCAAGCGTCGATGCGGATTTCATGTTGGAAAAAAAGTGCAGAAAGAAAATGATTGGTTCTCAAATTGTTCAGAAGACGGTCTCTTCAGCTCCAACAGGAGGTCATTTAAGGGTTACAGCGAGAAAAACATCAGCAGTGTGAGGTGAGTGGAGCTGCTGGCCCTAAACACGGCTCCAGATAAACCCATGAACACATGCTGATTTTAGATAGAAGATGGTTTGATCAGATCATGGCTGTGCCCACAGAGGATGTCATCATCCGCCCCCGCCTGTGTTTTCAGCCTTTGTGAAAATTCGGCAGAATTGCTTTACCTAATGTTTTTCTGAGAAAATGTTAATAATCTGCCGGCGTAGCTTGTGTGGAGGGACCAGTGGTTATGCTATCTGTGCAGCTGAGCTGTAATGTTGATTAAACACATTGGACACAACTGTCACTGCAGTTTAAGAGAGTGAAAATATCATTTAGCTAATATCGGCAAAGAAACTTCTCTAATTCCAGAAGTCGTTGTTGTTGTTGTTGTTGTTGTAGTTGTTGTTGTTCCCAAGCCAAAGTCAGTATTTAGCAGTCTGTTCCGGAGAAACGCGGGACAGAAGGTGGATATGTAGGCGTCTTTAAACCCGGAGTTGCAGAAGCAGTATACCAGCGGGTCCAGCAGGCAGTCGATGTAAGACAGAACCATGAGGCTGTCGTAGACCTGAACCACCACATCTTCCGCGTGCTCCCAATCTGCGTTAAGCCGGACGCTCAGCAGCACCACTCTGGCAACGGTGCTGGGCAGGAAGCAGACGGAGAAGACGACGACGACGGACATGACCACGCACACGGCTCTCCTCAGTTTGGTCTTCTCCCCCACCGTCTTCCTCCGCAGCCGGTTGACGATGCGCACCGTGCAGTAGACGAGGATGACGAAGGGCACGATGATCTGGCCGAAGTAGACGATCTTAAAAGGAAAAAAATTAAGAAATGAAAGGCCGCAGAGTTCACCATCCATACCCCTCAATTTAAAGATCGTTTTTGTCGGGTGCTGAGGTTTATGGCTCATTTCTAAATTGAACTTCTCAGCAGTCTTACTCATCCAAAGCTCTTGTCCTCACTTCTGGCTGTGAAGCAGCTCAAAACACAAAGATATCAAGTTTTCCATCAACCAGCAAATATTCACATTTGGGTGAGGAGTTTTTCTTCAACAAGTAGTTACACAATGCCACAGGTCTTCTTATCTATTCTTATTAGACATAAAATTGAACGTGTCCAGAGTTTAAGATGCTGTGATGGCTCGACGGGTTTGTTTACGCTGCTTGTGGCAATCTGTTAGTCAGGGAACTAGGGCAATTACATCAACCATTAAAGCTAATAAACTGTAATGACTGGCAGGAAGTCTGTGTGTGATGGTATGAGGTAGTGTAAATAACTGTAGTTCTTATTACTGTTGACAGTGGCTAGCTTTGGCAGGGTTGGCATACGTCGGGTGTATTGGGCAATTGTAATTATTAAAGCCTTTTTGGTTTCCGAGCCCATTTTACAGCTCTGCTAATGCAAACTAAAGAAACCAAAAGCACACCTCTCTGAATGTGTCCGTCACGTCGTGAAAACGGGTCTCGTGCTTGCGGCCGTGGCTGTTGCAGCACTCGAAGGTCTCGACCATCGTGGGGATGGTGAGGGGCAGCAGGAGGAGCCAGATGACGATGGAGACTAGGGGGGATTTCTTCAGCACTTTGACGAAATTCCTCCTCCCGAGATGCACCACGTTGAAGTAGCGGTCGATGGACAGGGTGATGAGGAAGGCAATGCTGGCGCCGCGGTTGAGAAACAGCATGAAGAGCATCGTCTTGCACAACGCTTTGTTGGGGCTGCGCCGGTGGCCGAGGTGGTAGTGGTGGGCCTTGGCAGGAAGACAGGCCACCAGCAAGAAGTCGGCAACCACGATGTTGAACAGGAAGATGCTTTTGTTCTTCCAGAACTTGAACCTAAAGGGTGAAAGCCGTCGACAAAGCAGTTATTCGCTTCACTGCTACAACGTTCGCTCTGCATCAAGAATAAACACAACAGAGAAGGAAGCCTAACCTGATCCTGTCTTTACATCTTTAGCATCTACAGAATCCCTGCACTGGTCAAACTGCTTAATGTTCAAGATGGGATGACTGGAAGAGGATCCACTGGTCAAAAGGAGAACTCTTTCGACACATTTCTTAGTATCTCATAATTGCTGCTGCTTTTCTTTTCGCAGTGTATATTTCAGTGGTGCACAGATCCTATACAACTTACAAGGACCCACTTTAGGAATGCAGGGATGTTTTCTAAAGATCATTTCAGCGTTTTTCATTGCAGAAATGGACTGAGAATCCAAATAGGATGTGGCTGCTATCCCTCACATCTTCTAATCACTAACATGTCATGAAGCAGTGGTATTAAACTTGTATCAGAGCATTCATTGAATCAAGACAAAACTTGCAGGGTTCGAATTTTTACTTGCCCCGATATAAATAGTTTTATTTCGTGGTGGTTATCTAATAACAACAAAGACTTAAGTTAATTGTCATTATCTATCTGCCCTGCTCTGACATGCGCGGCAAATTGCGCAAGACATAGACGGAGTTTCGCCACCCAACTGAACCCTTGTTTCCAGGATAACAGCCTGATTTGGCAGGTATCCCAAGTACCAATAGCAACAAGCAGGTCAAAGTCACCTGGACTCATTGACTTTCTTGCGGTTTGAATCACTCGAAGAGCCTGGAAATTCCCAGCGGCTGATGAATCATTTATCAAGTTCAAGTTTTCAACTTGAAACTTTTCCCCCTCTCTCCGAGGGCTTTACCTCACTTCTCACTCCCTCGTCCACATTCATGTTTGAGTACTTTCTGAAAAAAGTTGAAACGGCAGCGATAGCCAGATTGTGTTTCCTCCTACCTGAAGATGAAGACGTAGAGGACCGACAGGTTGAGAGGCAGACCCAGCACGAACTCTCCAATCATCAGCCAGGAGAGGGTCTCGTATGTGACCCGATTAGGTGCTTTGCAGTGGTCAACTGTTGCATCCGTAGACATGTTTGCTGGGAAGGGCGTAACATTCATTGAAGCAGGCACTATTTCTGCAGCAGTAGAAGAAATTGCAGACAAAGTAATACCAAAGCAATGGGAAGAAGTTTTTCCCAGGCAGGCTAAAATCCTCGTGCACCGATCCCCCCTCCCTTCTCACTCCGTCAAAGTCAACAGTCTTTGGCTCGGCTGTGCCAACACATGCTGAGGAAACGCGCACCGTAAACAAAGCATGAGCTGAAGAAGAAAAGTACTGAATGTAGAGCGGAGAAAACCCCCTGTCCCTGTGAGTCTGTAAGCCCTTTTTATGTGAGAGGCTGCCGCAGATCCTTCAGAGAGGAAGAATTTTTTTTTTTCTGTCAGCTGGAGGTGTGGTTTGAAAACATGATGCTTAACTTAATGAGATGCGTGGTGTAGAAGACAGCTTTTCACCATAAAACACTTTAACAGCGTTGGCATTTCGATTTGGCAGATTAGAGATAGTGACGTGCCCTTAACAGTTTCTGTATTACAAGTGCTGACTGGAAACCTGACCGTTCAAGGTTTTCCCAGGACTTGTGAAATTCCTCAGGTGGCTGTCGATGCTCAACCATCATGTCTGCACATGTCTAGCTTTATTCTTGGGTAAGGTGACGACAACATCTTTAGGGACAATATCAACTATGTTGTAGATTCAGACGGGGGGGGGGGGGGGGGGGGGGGGACACTTTCCTTACGTCTAACTGTTCTGGGGAATAGCGCTGTTCGGCCCTGTGGGCATGAATGATGGTAGAATGACGTGATTGAAGTAATTTTGTCCTCGACCACGTCCTCTTTCAAAGCAGATTGGCAAACAAGGGCGAAGTGATGTCTCAACCCACCTCGGTGTTTGTCGGTTTCTGTCGTTAAAAAAGCCTTTTACACCTTTGCCAAGCAAGTTTTATTCATACAGCCCAATATCACAAATTTGCCTCAAGGGGCTTTACATTCTGCACATTATTTGACACCTTCTGTCCTGAGCAACCCTCACTTCAGAAAGCATAGCCTTGCTAAAAAACAACAACAGAATAATCCTTTTAACAGGGAAGAGGAGACGAGGGCTCTCTCTCTCTCTCTCTCTCTCTCTCTCTCTCCCTGGATGGACGTGCAATGGATGCCATGTGTACAGAACAGACTTACATCATAAAATGACAGTACAGACTATACAAATGACAAAAATGAATACGTACAAGGTGAAGAAAATGGATCCGGGAGGATGTCAAGCAGCTTCCACTGTTCTCTTGTTCTCTGATCTCTTCATGAGCTCTTCTGATATTTTTCCATTGAAGTCAAATATGAACTGCTTTTACCTAAAAAAAAAAAGCTACATACTATAATGCGTTAAAACTTTGACATGAAGTGCCGTAAAGCCATGCACTTACAATGAGACTTCACTTTCCTAAAAGGTAAGTCTGCTGAAAGCGAAGGTCCGGGACAGACTGAGACAGAGCATGGCAAGGTGTTATGCCTTTGTCACGCTCTGTCCCAGACGTGATGTACAATTGCACAAAAAGAGCAATGTCGAAACAGAACACACGTCCAAACACGACGAGTGCATTTTGACATTTGGTCTGTTGCACCCCCGACCACAACAGTGCATCCTTTAATAGCCATTGCAACATTTGCTTTTCTCCCACGGAAATGTTGTTTACCGTTCCTCCCTTGAAATGACGGGATGATTCCAGTTGACATGATCCTGAAAACCCCTTTTAAAAGGTAGATACAAGAAACAATATAAAACAGTCCAAAGCATTAAGATAACACAGGATAGACTTCTGTGCATGGCAAGGAAAGTGTTACAGCAGCAAAAGGAAGTACAAAGACACGCAAGGTGTAGATAAGTGACCTAAAAAAACAATGTGTCATCTGATAATTGAAGACGTGCGCTCTTTTGTGGATCCATCTGCTTCACAAAAACACGTCAACAGTTGCTTAATAAAATAAAAAAATCAATAAAATAAAAACGCGTCTATTAAGTTGTGGGGATTTGTTTATTTTGCGGGCGTGGCGCAAACTAATTATAATTTCATAATAATTCTCATCCATGTCATGTTATTTAAAACAGAACATGTTGAATGACCTACCAAATGCAAATAGCATCAGCTGTGAGCTTTTAAAAGAATGCCCTATGGTTATTAACATATACTGCAGGTGAGCGACGGTGCAGCCGGAATGCTCCTGTATGTATTTTTAACTGGCGCACACACACACACACACACACACACACACACACACACACACACACACACACACACACACACATTGAGTCATGAATCTTGAGAATTTGTTTTGTTTACATTCCAGAGCATCTAGATACGGTGCTTAGTGGGATGAAATATGCTTTACATATTGCTCACAATATTACACAAGCTGTGTGCTTGCGCAACAGGGTGCCGAAAGACTGATTATCCCATGTTGACAGGAGAACCGTGCAGACTCATCCAATGTATCACGCGTTATATGTACGTGCATAACATGCACACAGAGCTATCAGTGCCCCATATCAATGAGGGAAAAAAAGAGGCCTACAATAACTTTATCTCTTCTTCATGTATGCCTCTGTGCTTTCCTGCGCTTTTTTTTTTCTTTTTTATTCATAGCACCAGTAATGATGGCAACAGTATACAGACACTCAGTTGTTTACTTTGTCTGCACTTAAGAGCACGGTGTTGTGGAAGACACGTCTCTTAAATTTATTATAATCAGTATGAGCGTGAATGCCGAGAAGCATTTTCTTGGCCAGTGGTTTGGACTTGGCTTTTAGTTTCCTCCCACACACACGCACGCACACACACACACACACACACACACACACACACACACACACACACACACACACACACACACACACACACACACGTACCATCTCTTAGATATTTAATTTCTTAGTTCACATTCTAATCTGCTTCGTTCTCTCTGTTTATCTCCTGCCTCCGTCTCCCTTACAGATCTGATGTTTCCTGCCTTTGTGCCGTTGCGGTGGATCAGCTTGCAGCCCGTCCTGAGCTCTGAGAAGGTAGGTACTTTACAGCCGCTAAGGTACTTCATTTGAGTACTTGATCAGGACTCATTTGTATATCAACTTTCTACGTTTTACTGAAAATCGGTTGGAAGGAAAGTTAGGTCCAAACAACCATTTTTAAGCCATATGCTAATGAGCTTTGAGACATTTTTGAGTGAATGTGCATGTGAAGCGAGCTGTTTTATTTTAACTTTTATATGTATATATAATACATTAAAAAATGTTGAGAGTGGTTTTGCATTAAAGCACCATTAATCAATATGGTTTCACTCATAGTGATTTCTTTATTCACCTCAGGCTGTTTCCACAACAAGCTCCGATAAGCCCACTGTGTACTACATAGCCAACACCAAAGCAGCAGACAGAAAGAGTTTAATAAAGGGATAGTTTGAATGTTTTGAAGTGGGGTTGTGTGAGGCATGTATAGTCAGTGTATTAGCTGCAGTGGATGAGACAGACGGGAGTACCAGCAAGGAAACTAAGCAATGTACTGCTGTGGACAGGCAGCAGCAAAACACATTTTAGACACCTAAAAGAAACAACAACAATGTGAACCATCTGTGCTCTCTTTATAGCAACAAGACTACTTTGACAAAAACTGTAATTTTACCTCGCAGAACACGGGAGTAGCTGGTCTCGCTGCCTCGATTAGTTACTCTGTTATTGTTACTGTGGGGATTTTGGTGTTTTAAAGCGTTCGATGGATATATCGGCTTCATTGCTTTGGTACTCCAGTCTGTTTCTACAAACTGAGTGCATGTCGACCGTCATCTACTGCTGGTAATATACTGACTATGGATAAGCACCTCATACAATCCCACCTCAAGACACCCAAACTATCCCTTTAAGAGCCAGATATGTGTGTAATAGTTGGTGAGGACCAAACCAGGAGGCGATTATATGTAATGGTTGGGTGGCTTCCAGCTTTAATAAAGATTTAATAAAGAAGTGAACTTGAACCAGATGTTCCGTTGAGAGTTCTTAAATATGTGTTTTCCTTCAGAACAAGCCCAAATTCATTTCTGATTCAACAACAGGCCTGGAAATATTAAAGGAAACACTTTACAAATATGCATGATGGAAAAAAAAAATGTTATGCTTGTAGGATCAGATAACGTGCGTTTTTTTGTGTATTAGTCATCTGATCTAGTTTTGAAGATGCATCATGGTTTATATTGCAGTATAAGGTCAACATACATTTATATATAGAACACATTTAAGATGGGAATTATGTTGGAAACACCTGCCATTTATCATTTTTTAAAGTGTTATGCAGAGTTCCTATATATATATATATATATATATATATTTATATATATATATATATATTTACAGGTGTGGTCATATAATTAGAATATCATCAAAAAGTTGATTTATTTCACTAATTCCATTCAAAAAGTGAAACTTGTCTATTATATTCATTCATTACACACAGACTGATATATTTCAAATGTTTATTTCTTTTAATTTTGATGATCATAACTGACAACTAAGGAAAATCCCAAATTCAGTATCTCAGAAAATTAGAATATTGTGAAAAGGTTCAATATTGAAGACCCCTGGTGCCACACTCTAATCAGCTAATTAACTCTAAACACCTGCAAAGGCCTTTAAATGGTCTCTCAGTCTAGTTCTGTAGGCTGCACAATCATGGGGAAGACTGCTGACTTGACAGTTGTCCAAAAGACGACCATTGACACCTTGCACAAGGAGGGCAAGACACAAAAGGTCATTGCAAAAGAGGCTGGCTGTTCACAGAGCTCTGTGTCCAAGCACATTAATAGAGAGGGGAAGGAAAAGATGTGGTAGAAAAAAGTGTACAAGCAATAGGGATAACCGCACCCTGGAGAGGATTGTGAAACAAAACCGATTCAAAAATGTGGGGGAGATTCAGAAAGAGTGGACTGCAGCTGGAGTCAGTGCTTCAAGAACCACTACGCACAGACGTATGCAAGGCATGGGTTTCAGCTGTCGCATTCCTTGTGTCAAGCCACTCTTGAACAACAGACAGCGTCAGAAGCGTCTCGCCTGGGCTAAAGACTAAAAGGACTGGACTGCTGCTGAGTGGTCCAAAGTTATGTTCTCTGATGAAAGTAAATTTTGCATTTCCTTTGGAAATCAGGGTCCCAGAGTCTGGAGGAAGAGAGGAGAGACACACAATCCACGTTGCTTGAGGTCCAGTGTAAAGTTTCCACAGTCAGTGATGGTTTGGGGTGCCATGTCATCTGCTGGTGTTGGTCCAATGTGTTTTCTGAGGTCCAAGGTCAACGCAGCCGTATACCAGGAAGTTTTAGAGCACTTCATGCTTCCTGCTGCTGACCAACTTTATGGAGATGCAGATTTCATTTTCCAACAGGACTTGGCACCTGCACACAGTGCCAAAGCAACCAGTACCTGGTTTAAGGACCATGGTATCCCTGTTCTTAATTGGCCAGCAAACTCGCCTGACCTTAACCCCATAGAAAATCTATGGGGTATTGTGAAGAGGATGATGCGAAAAGCAGTGCCACAGACTGATCGACTCCATGCCACGCCGCATTGCTGCAGTAATTCAGGCAAAAGGAGCCCCAACTAAGTATTGAGTGCTGTACATGCTCATACTTTTCAGTTGGCCAAGATTTCTAAAAATCCTTTCTTTGTATTGGTCTTAAGTAATATTCTAATTTTCTGAGATACTGAATTTGGGATTTTCCTTAGTTGTCAGTTATAATCATCAAAATTAAAAGAAATAAACATGTGAAATATATCAGTCTGTGTGTAATGAATGAATATAATAGACAAGTTTCACTTTTTGAATGGAATTAGTGAAATAAATCAACTTTTTGATGATATTCTAATTATATGACCAGCACCTGTATATATATATATATATTTATATATTAGCTCTTCTAATTCTATCACACTTATCTGAGACGTCTCATCATGTCTTCTTTTTCTCCTCTTTGTGTGGCCCCACAGTTTCCAGTTTTCCCAGTGTCACCTCCTCCATGGCCTGAGGATCACCCTGTCTCCACATGTCCCAGCCAGGGTAAGAACCAGCTGCTGCCTGCTGAGAACCATATCAACACACTACGTCTCTATTCACACTGACCAAACACGCCTTCTTATCTGACCCCATTTTCATATTAACGAGTAGAGAGTAGTGTTATGTGTAGGATTTGAAAAGTTCAGACTTTGGCGACTTTGAAAAAGACTCAAAATGTAATTTACTAAATGTTCAATCGGATATGCTTCATAGTGGTTTTACTTTAAAATACTTCAAAATGTTTTTTTCATTTCACTATGACCACTATGACACCTGGTTGATCGCCCGCTGCTGTTTATTTATTTGACCAGAACGCAAATTTGATGTTGCCCGTGAAGTAGCGACAATTAGTATTCGCTATCATTCTGTCTGTTAATGTATGATTTATGGCTGTTACTTACATAGAAAACAAATCATATGAATACATTTTAAGGCTCAAAACACCATGTTACTACATGCTTTACTTGACGTGAGATAGATTATAAGGATGCTGGAAGTATCACAATTGGAATTATTTGTGTGTGTGTGTATATATATATATATATATATATATATATTTAAAAATAAGTGCTAGGGCAACTAAGTGCTGGGCAAGTTAACGCGATATTACAGCAGTTTTTAATTTTTTATTAAGCGGACATTTTTAACACAAGAACCGGGCAGCCAGCGGTGAACAGCTGTTTGTGTGACGTCCCTTCCTTCTCTTCCTTCTGCTGCTGCCGCACGTTAGAACAAACTGCTCTTAACTGCAAGTCTTTATTAGCAAAACTTCCTCATGCAGTTTACTGCCACGGTACAGACTCCCTCCAGGTTCCCTTGCTTCACCTACATTCCCCTGGGTCCTAAGTCCCTCCACGTACAGCTTCTTATCACCCTCTATGTACCAACGTACATTTATAACAAATACCACACATATTACGGTAATCAGCGTTGCATATGTGTCTGACCAAAATTCCAAAAAATAATAATAAATAAAAAAATAAATGATTCATTAAAATTATTTTTCTAGAGTTTTTAAAGTGTTTTTGTTTGTAATATGTATAATAAGCATATCATTTAGTTATCGCTACTGAGAATTTATCAAACATAAAAAAAAGGAAAAAAACATGACGTAGATAGGTTTGCAGTTTTCAAGGTGTAAATTTCAAATTGCATCTATTACACACATGAAGATAAAGTTGTGAACACCAGCTGAATATCTATTATCAGAATCATTATAACTGTATTATAACTGCTGCTGTGTAAAGGGAAGACTGCTGTTATAAAGCACCTTATTTATTTAAAGTGTTTGCAAACCAAATGTTATTGCACTTTTGTTCATATAGCAGTACTGTTAAAATAAAAGTGCGCAATACACTACTTTTGAATTCATTATTGAACATTGCGCATAACAATGCGATTAATCGCAGAAAAATCATGCAAATTCAACTCAACATTTGTGATCGTAAAGCCAATATGCTGTGATTTGCAGATTACCGAAGCCCCCTTACAGATTTGATGGTCACTGAAATGCAACATTTACCTCTTTGATCGCCTTTGGACCCACAAATGTCCACAAAAGAGACATTTGTAGCTTTAAGACTGAAGGCAGCCACTTGTTTCTGAGACTGTTAGCTTTTCAGACACAATGTGCCGATAATCACAACCACACCCACTCTTTATACCAGAACACAAGTTTTTAAGATTGCTTAAGTGCATATTGACTCATATCCGGACTTCTTGGGGATGTTTGTGTGACAGCGGAGTGATGCTGTTGCATAATAAAACTTGATATGGTTTCTACATATTTCAAGTTTCATATCAACCTCATTTTCTGACCAGAAAGAAGATAAAGGATCGGTCTGCAGAAATGTACGATAAAAAATGAAGATAAAATTTTTTTTTTATTTATACATTCACATATTACAGCAGTAATAAAAACACATAAAAGACAAGACAAGTATTTACACAATGCCACCTATCAAACGCAGTCATACAATGTGAACCCTGCTCTTTTAAACTTTTCTGTTACCAAAATGACAAATATTCTTACTGACAACTTCACCTAAATGAGTGATGAGTGACATTTATATTATAATAATAAAAAGTAACGTATAATATATCCGGAACACATTATGTAAATACCATATATATATATATATATATATATATACGCTATATATAACTCCTTCTATTACACTGAATCTGTGTTATGGGGCGATGAAACCTGAAATGAATTTATCATTTTGAGTAGCCATATAATAGCGTTTATCTGCATAATACAGCTGCAATAATGCTGCTTTCATGTCAGGACGATTTGTCAGTAAGTGTTTTATTAAAACCTGAATCTCAAATATTTGTATACATTTAGATGCTTTAAATGAACTCCAGCATGTGTTTCTCACTTTGTAGATGCCGTTGATTAAAATGAGTGACAGCCGATGAGAGATATTGGAGCCCACTAATAAAGGTCACGTCCTACTTGCAGTTGTGCCTCTTTGGTGCATTTGCAGACCTACATAATCAAGGTGGATACACAATTAAAAGCAAGAATAAAGCCAATGTATTAAATGAACAATAGAGTCGCAGACAAAGGTCAAAACTACACAACTGAATGACAAAGTATACAAAACAACACATCAAAGGCTTGTTTGATTGTGAACTCTGACTTCTTATTTAAAGGTCATACTATATGTGACTTCAAACCATCTGCTCCTCTCTTTACTCCGTCAATATTTGTCGGGTTTTCACACACTTAGACACACAGATGTGACATTTTCAGAGATGAAGGGATTGTGTATATATATGCAATTCTTTGCTTGTTTGTGACCCTCAGTTCAGTACGCATCGGTCTTATTGCCTCTGCAAAGGTCATATTTTTGAGTTCGGTTTGTCAGCAGGCTTAAGGAAGGACTACTGCCCTGTTTTTTTTCATGAAACTTAAGGTGTAGCATGGGCCAAGGTAGAACCCATTACATTTTTTAGCAGATTGGCCTTTGCAGTGCTCCTCTAGTTTTTAGTCAGGTAACCACATTAATAACGTTATTTTAATCTACTTTAAAGTTGTCGAGCTGGGGATCTTCCACCAAACAGGGGTTTTCCCTCGGTTGTGTTCCCACTTGATTAATCAGATGTTATGATGAATTCAACTTGACAAGGAAATTACTTAACCTCCCACTGCACAAATGTATCATTGTGTTCTTGCAGCATTTCACCATTTCAAACAATGCTGTGACGAATAACAAGTGATGACTTTTATGATACACAATGAGGCATCTTTAGCACACGGATGAGTCTTAAATGAGCCTATTTATAGCCCGACAGTGATCAACAGACACAGACAGATCACTCACTGCGCTGTTACTGTTGATGATATCATCAAGGTGAGTCCAGATGACTTATACGTCCTCAATGGAATTCATGGGAATAAGTCTGAGTAAATCTGGTTCAAGGCATGATTCAGGATTAATATTGTAAGTGGAATTCTACATTGTTGAGGCGTGTCCTGCGCTGGATTCATGTTTGTCAAAGTGGGTTCTTCAAACCACAAGACAAGAAAATGATCCCGCACAGAAAATATGTGCAGCACTCAACATTAACCATCGACTTCCTGTATGGGCCTTAAGGGTTAAGTCTCGTGTATTAGGGGACCGACCATAGCGAAATATGCATCTATTTTGGAGTCGGTTACATGGACACGTGTCATGCCCCTCCCCTCCTTAGTTCCCTTGGTTTGGAAATCCTCACCATTTACAGCTTCATAAAAAATGTATTTGACACAATTTCACAACACTTTCAGGTGACATGGTTATATTTATTTAGCCTTAACTGATGGCATCAAACACTAACACTTGTTTAGTGTGAGGCTTAGATAAAGGCTGCGTAAAACAGATAAGAGTCCTGTTCTTTTTTCCCCCGCCTCCAACAGTTGAAAGGATTTTTTCATGGTCATAACTACTCGCTGTCCAAGACAAAAAGAAAAACAGATGTGCATACTTTGGCCCAAGGGGCACTCCCATTAAAAAAAATAAAAAAAGTTTGACTAAATACAATCCACCAACATGAATATATTCTAGACTATCAGGAGACCATTTGACCTGTTGAGTCACTACTACAGTATATCTACAATGCTCTGGAACATATATATATATATATTTATTTAGAGGTACAATCTCGAAGCTCTCCGTTTTGTTCTCTTTAATGCACCTATGGGGATAAGCGGTATAGTTGCAGGTGTTGTTTTGGATCTCAATTCCCTGAAATCCAAACTGCGTCGGGAATTCCAATGTAATGTCAGTTTGAAATCCTGCAAATGCAACCTCCTTTTTTCATCAGTTACCAATGTGTTACCTCACTCGGTGATGGATAGTGACTTACTTACCTTTTATTTGAATGAAAATCATCAAGATTATTACTTTAAGAGTCAATAGACAATAGAAAGTTAAATGACAACTGTACGTCTTGTCTTCATAGCGCCTTCAGGGTCCCTTTTCATAAAGTAAAAACATGTTTGGGGGCGCACTGTCAGTCTTGGGTAGTATCCTTTTGGATCGCACAGGTGTCACCCTGCAGAGAAACAGCCTCCGCTTTCCCATTTCAGATGACATTATTGCGACTAGGTTGCGTGTTTCCCGTTGAGCTCTCCACCGGCACTTGATTGTCTTTCACTAAGAACGGGAAATAAGTGGAGAGGTAAAGACCTTTAAACTTGGTGCTGCAGAAGCAGTAGACCAGCGGGTCCAGCAGACAGTCCAAGTAGGAGAGGACCATGAGGCCGTCAAAGGCCGTGGCAGCTTTCTGCTGCGAGGTTTTAGACCATGGTTGGACCCGGGAGATCAGCAGAACCACCCTGGCTATGGTGCAGGGGAGGAAGCAGAGGGAGAAGACCACCATGACGGAGGTCACCAGGAACACTGCTCTCTTCAGCTTGGTCCTGTCCCCGACGGTTTTTTTCCTGAGCCGGTTGACGATGTGCACCGTGCAGTAGACCAGGATGAAGAACGGGATGACAATCTGGGAAAAGAAGACCGCTTCTCGCATACTGTCCACCAACTCCTAAAAAAATCAGAAAAAAGAGGATCATCTTAATTTGTCATTCAAGTCAACAGCAAATTCTCACTTATGATTGGCCATTGTGTCCCCAAAATGTGTATTTCAAAAACAGCAAGTAGGAAACTATCAGGCGATCTCCTGGCGATCTGCCTCCAGCCAGCTGCTACTTTATTTAGGTTTTTGCAGTGAAATGTGGAGGTGATAAAGCGAGAAATTGGAAGACAGACGCGTAGCGACAAGTTACGCATATTACACGTTCAGCATGGAAAACATTACCTCCCCCAAAGTAGATTTTTCGTGGTTGCTGTGGCTGTTGCAGCAGTCAAAGTTCTTGAGCATGGTCGGGATGGTGAGGGGCAGCAGGAGCAGCCAGATGACGATAGAGATCTGTGGAGATTTCTTTAGAGCTCTCAGGAGATTCTTGCGACCGGGGTGCACCACGTTGAAATACCGGTCGATGGAGGTCACCGTCAGGAAGGCAATGCTGGCCCCGCGGTTCAAAAACAACATGAAGAGCATTGCTTTGCACACCGTGTCATTTTTGCTCCTCCTCTCCCCTTGGATGAAGTTGTGTGCCTTTATGGGCAAACAGAAGAGCAGGAGAATGTCAGCCAGCACCAGGTTGAACAGGAAGATGTTGTTGGTGTTGGATTTCCAGAATTTCAGCTTGAATATAAAGAGGTGGAGGACGGAGGCGTTCAGAGGCAGGGCCAGGATGAAAATCACAATCATGACGGCCGCGTAGAATTTGTACAGGTTAAAGTACTCGGTCGTGCATTCCTCATCAACCTCATGACCAGGTGAAGTGATGCTTGTCATTTGAGTAGTGAAATTGCTCATGATTAAATCTGAATTCGAAGCCAGAACGAGCAAAGTGTTTTTCCCTTAAACTGACAAGGTAAACACTTCACACATTAAGTCTCACCAGGCAAACACACACTAACACACACACCCACACACCAAAAGAAAAAAACCCGCCAAACAAGTTTCTTCACTGTCTTCAGTTTGAATCCTCTTTTATGTTTAAGATCCCTCTTTTAGTCCTCGTGTGTGTTTCTGTTGTCCAAAGTCATGCAGGGTTGACTGTCCTGGTTTGTGAGTGCCAGTAGCAGGTCTGGAAGTGATCCTCCTAGTGTGCAGAGCAAATGCTTGACAGCTTCTTTGAGTTTGCCTTGCAGATCAGCCCCGTGCTTGTGGCTCCGCCTCTTCTGTAGCCCGAGGAGGTGAGTCACCAGCTGCTTTTCTACTGGCGGGACCAGTGGGGCTGACAAGGAACAAATACCAGCCTGTAAGGTTTTAAATACAAGTATACCAAACTCTGTTTTTCTTAACAGGAAACTGATAAAACATCGAGCGAAGCACAAGCGTGGAGAGGTTTCTTTTGCGATGGAATCAAAGTCTGCATGCCACGGTCAAGCACCGACAAGCCCCCGTGTGAACCCTCGAGGTGATATGACTTTAGACAGGCGGCCAATCAGTGGTGTGAAAAAAAAATGTTGCGGAATCATTTCCTGTTCTTGCAAAACATACTGCTTTTTCCCTCGCACAAACTATGACAATTTACCATTTTGCTACTCTGAGGGTTCAGTAAATCCCAGAAGCTACTGAATTGACTTACTCTTTCTCATAAAGGACAGCTTTTGAGCGCGTTTTGCAGCTTAGCAGATGCTACAAATGCTTAAAAAACGGGAGATATTCCGAGAAAGATTCCCCCTTAGAGTACGCAGATGTGTATCCCTGGGAATTGATGATGGATGTAAGTGTATGGCACGAGGAGATGGACATAGCGCAACTGTCAATGTCTCCTACTATGTAAGGAAAAGTAGACGAGGTTGTATGGAATGTCGCGTCCTAAGGGAGGAGGACAAGGGGGGGTTAGTCCTAGGCCTCACACTCAACTCTGCATGCCTCGAACTTTGCATGCTTCAAGCTCCTTCTCTACTTCAGCTACAAGTTCAGGCAGCTCGATGGAGTCAAACAGGTTTTACAGACGTGACCTCTCTCCAAAATCATGATTTTTAAAGCGGCACGTACACTAGAGACTAGACGCATGAAATGTCATCATCAGCTTAAGTACCAATAAAATAACTGTCACATTTCTCTCATGTCATTGGACGGTTTCACTGCTTGGGAGGATTCATGTTGACTTTGATCTGGGAGTTAAGATTTATACTGAGCGACTGGAATGCTCGAATAAATTTATTATATCTTGTCTCGGCTTGCACCAACAGGGATTCATTTTTTCTACCTGATTAAATCAGGGTTTGACTTTGAATCATGTTGCACCGAACTTTAAAAGTAGCTCAGAAAGAAGAAAGATTATATTCAAACATCAGTTTAGAATTTACTCTAAACCTAGATTAAATTCAATTTCTGCTGCACCAATGACTGTCTTTATGAAATAGATTGAGCAAAAGATCAAGTTCCAAGAAGAAAATTGAAAGACGGATTCCACCCAGTTAAGTTTATGATGCTGCTGAGTTTCTCTCAGGACAGTGGTTCAGCAAAAACACCAAGATTCTCATTTTTTCCTCATTGTGTCAAGAGTTGTTTTCCTTACTGTGCTGTTGTCCGTTTTTTAATCTTCCATTATTTTGCCATAGTGTTGCATTAACTCGGCCAAAACTTTTTTTTCTCAAATTGGAGCTTCTCTGCCAAACCTTAATGAGTAACGTTAGGCTAACTCACTGACTTTACAACGAGCTTCTAGCAAACATTGCAACAGCTACATTGCAGTTACATAAATTCGGGCAAACATTCATTCCCCATTTTGGTTTAAACTTGGATTTACTAGACAGAGGTTAGTTTTGGATTTACTCACTTAAACCTAACTTTACTAAACTCTGATTAGAACTAATCTGAGATTGAATTAATCCTTGTTGGTGGAACCCAGCCCTTAGACTTGACCTTGTCAGATGAGTACCTTTTTCTGATCCTTGACCTCCCTCCCTCTCCTGTCCACATTCCTCCGACAATGATTTAATTGTGTATTGGGTTACTCAGTAAACTACGCAGTGGATCAAGGTATAATCAAAGCAAGCCGGCGGTCAGTAGCACAGCGATACTCACTATCTACCTGCAGGATTAGTTTAGTGACTAGGATTGATACTAAGGCAATTTCAGGTTGTATCTGAACACCCGATCCCTCATTATCTATCAAACTGGGAACACACACACAAATGATTTATTAGTTACCTCGCTTCTCATGAGAAGTTTGGATATTTTTGCTATGGATATTATGAGAAATGTAATTACTGTGACATTTTCTTCAATGTAGATCAACATGTCAACAAAGTGTATCCTTGTTACCACACGGCACAGAAATAGAAAAGAGTGTAAGTTGTTAAAAGTTCAGCAAACCACAGCTCATTATTATTTATATTCAATAAAACCTGCAGTTTCTGTCTATGTCACACTGCCCCTGTTGTTTTTGTGCTTTCAGATTTTAATTTTGCAAAGTTGGCTCATAAGACGTAAAGTACCATAATGATTAAGTCCATATAGCGTTCTTCATCTTCATTCTGTCAATAAACAGCACACAGATAAGGTGACTGTTGTCGGTTTTTTAAAGATTTTTTTTTTTTTCTTTGCTTCAACTCATCAGTTTGAAGTAAATGTTGATTGCAAACTGTAATGGCTATAAAATGAGTTGTCTGTTTCCAATTTAAGAAGAAAAAACTGATGATATACATTCATTAAGAACATCTACTATTACAATGAGGTCCATATGACCTACATAAGCAAACGAGACCATCAGCAGGAATATTGTCTATTTCTATGTAGTTATTCTTAATGTCTGTCATCTGGTGCGATTCCCGGACCGCTCGGGGGAAACTATCGGACCCTGCTGCTCTAAAATGAAAGGTTTTCCAAAGGGAATCTGGTGCTCGCAAGCACCACCGCTTTTATCTGCAGGGAACGCCAAAATCAACACAAACTGAAAGTTCTTTGTGTTAGCTCTAATTAAAATGTAATATTTCATAGGTACATTTTTTAGTTATTGAAATGAACAGTGATTATTAGCCTAAAGGAACGTGATCATGGCTCTTGAATGCAGCAGGACTCTGACAAGTGCAGCGTTGCAGCATCAGAGGCCAGTCAGACAGCTCGACAATCAGCCTAGTGTCCTCAGATTGTCACGCCCACTCGTGACTCCAGTAACATTCCCTGTAAGATTGTACCTTCTGCTATAACTCATTCAGACTCTTTCTCACTGTCGTCCGTACTATCTCACAGCAGGCTGAAATGTTTGGCACTCATCCGGTCACATATTTTGGGCTTCCAAGCGTGCACGCTGTGAAGCTTTTCCTTCTCCTCCTATCCTGCAGATTCACTCCTTTCTGATCTATCAGCATCATATACAGTACTGTGTATGAATTGTCTCCCACTCAGATGCATTTAGATCCAAAGAAGAGACGGCAGACCAGAGACACTTGCCTACCACCACAGAGGCCGATCAGACTGTAGACAGAGACCAGGACCCAGTCGGCCCCTCTGCTAACCCTGCAGACAGGTACTCAGACGGCTGCCCTACAGCTCTGGAGGGTTTTTGGGTTGTGACTCGTAAACCCAATATATGGTAGAACATGTGTGCCACTTCTTTGTTACCTTAACCCTGCTTTGATATTATTTGGTAATTTTCTTTTCCAAATGTCACTTTAAATTTTCTTTTAACGCTGATCTTCAGGGAGTGTGTGGAGAAGCAGCTGAAAGTGCATGAAGTCTCTGAGCCAAAGCAGCTGCAGGTATATTCCATAGTATGTACAGTAGTACTGTAGGACAAGTGGCAGATTAGACACCACTTAGATGACAAAAAACATATCACCAAAACTCAAATGCAAAGATGTATTACTGTCACAGAATAAAGTTGCATTGCTGTTCTTTAAATGTATCGAGTGGGACTGGAAATATTCACCAATCTGTTGGATTAAACATAAAAAAAAGTCTTCACTTTTGTTTCAACAAATATATCAGCTTTTACAAGAATTTCACAGAGCTGGGACCGAATAAAAAATATGAATATGGAAAACATTTTCAGTCGAGTTGTATTGAACGGAAATAAAACAATTTCGGTCATTTGTTTTCATTTCTTTATTGTGTCACTGTCTGTTCTATTGCTCTTTGAATCTCAATTATGTTAATGAAAGGAGAAGAAAACCAAACAAAAATGACTCCAGGCTGCCCAAAAACATTCTCACCATCAAATTATTAGTTGCCCAATTGGGCAGAAAACCACTGTAAAGCACGCTAATAAACGTCAATATCAACATGTGCACGTGACTCTGAAATGATTTTTCTTCGATCTTTTATGTTTCAGAACCTCAGTGGGATGGTGAGGTTGACAGAGAGGCGTTACTTCTTGCGGGAGGGTGAGGGCGATTCCAAGATGTACAGAAATGATCTGAAGGTCACCGATCAGCAGGAGGCCCAGAGGAGCGCTTCCCTCGGCCGGCAGCAGCTCGGCGGGAAGTTAACCTCTGGCATCCACAGTCGCTCCCCTTCCCCGTCCGCTATCTTTAAAGACGAAGCGTCGCAGCTTGAAACCTTCCAGTCTTTGACCTTTCAGCCTGATCATGGCCGAGAGTTTGGGACTCCACGAGACTTTTGCCAGACCGCCGAGTGCAGCCAGAAGAGGACCCCGACAGAGATCCATGCTCCGGTTCAGGTCTGCAGCCGAGAACAAACCTATTGCAACACTTCCCTCGTGCCCCAACCTGAAACTCCACCTGTCCAACTAAAACGTATCCCTCATATTCCTGCAACAACAGGCACAGAGGATAAACGTGGCCAATCACAAGAGAGAAAGTCCAAAGAGAACTCCCGTGTGAAAGAAAAAAATGACAGCGATGAAGAGACAGAATGCAGAATTAATCAATCACTCTCTGAGCAGACACCCTCTGTTCGCAAGCCTTTCAGGGAGAAAAGGGTGAGGTGCCAAGAAATGGAAAACGTGGGTGAGACCGCAGGACTGATTGTTGATGAGGACGAGGTGAAAAGTCAGTTTGAATTCGCGGCGCCTCATAGAACAACGGCTGCGCGCTCATGTGTTGCCACCTCAGGGGACTTATGGGAACAATCCCTGCAGCAGAACAATACACACGCGTGGACACCCGAACATCCCAGCGCTGCGTATGAATCAAACTCAGTGCATCATTTCAACATCCGCCCCCCTATGAAGGACAACAGGGTTTCCCCTCGGGCCTGGAGAAATCAGGAAGTTATTGTTAGTTTTAAGATCACGGACGACCACATGGAGAGAGTCTCAAGCTTTAACATGGAAACTCCCTCCACATGCTGCGATGAAAAGAAAACACACTCTCATCTTTGCCAGTGCAGCAATTCGAGAGCGGGAAGCAGCACGGGCTCAAACTGGGTTAAAGGTCAGAAGCAAGCTGCTACAACAACAGCGGAATTCTGTCTTGACACATGTCAAGTCCCGACACATTTCCCACACATTCCACCACAAGAAGCACCACTGGTGGTGATGGTAGTGGCGGGGATGATGAAAATAACCCACCCTCCCAGTGTCACCAGTTTCCCAAGCTCCCATTCCCTCCACCCTGCCTCGGCCTCCAGGAATCCCATTTATATCTACCGGAGGCTGATTATGGCAACGAGTCTGAGAAGGAACAAATGTTCCCGGAGAACCAGAAACAGGATTAGCAACAATCCTCCTCCTCCAGCTCCAACAGAGATGATAAAACTCAGGGGGATTCTAATGGTAATTGTGACGTATGTATGTAAAGTTGCAATCTCGAAGATCTCTGTTTCGCTCTCTTTGGTGGCACCTATGGCGATAAGCGCTGGTGTGTTCCATGATGTCGCTGCCCTAACTGCGCTGCTTGTGATCCCCCCCCACCGGGAATGTCACAGCCCCCAGGAAGAGCGCTGAGCTTTAAAGTCAAATTTGACATAGTGGCCAAACCGTGGAATTACAACTTCCAGATCCGTCACTCAGACTTTTTCTCGTAGACTGACATTGGGAAAGTGACGTCTGTAAATCAGTGGATACTTTTTTTTCTCCAGCTCTATTTTTACATCCATGATCACCACATACACCCAGTTCATTATCTTGCAATTACAAGGGCTTTCAATAGTGGGCCATAGGCTCAAGCCCCACAATGGGGCCTTTGAGCCTTTGAGCCTCTGAGCCTATAACTCCTTCGGCGATGATAGATTGTGACTCATCAGACATTTAGTTCAATGAAAATCCTCCAGGTTATTCAGTTCAAGCACAGATCACCTGTAAATAGAGGCAATTTCCATCTGCCTCTTAGAAGTGACCTTTGTGTATTTCTTTATGTCTAGGGGCAAGACACACTCACCGAAACCAAGAGTGAAACCTGACGGTCCACACGTAACGAAAAGGGCGCGAACATCGAGGGGATTTCTAAAGGTAAAAACTGATATTCTTATAGCATGCAAAATAGATTCTTTAATATCTATTCCACATCTAGCAACGCAGCGTTGGCCCGGGAGGTCGGTTAGTATCATTTTCATCAGTTAAGAAAGTTTTAGCTTCCTTTCTGGTTTATCATCATATCTTTTATTTCCTTTTAGAGAAAGCACAGACAGGAAATGATATGCAGACTTAACAAAACAATGTCATTGACCTGTTTCAGTAATTCAGCGACATTGTATCAACAGTTTTACAGTATACTAATTCTCAATGGAGGAAGAGGATTGGCTCGAAAGACCCTGTTAAACTACGAGATGGATTGAAATGAAATTTGGTACAGACATTTAATAACTTCAGTGATGACTGACTTCTTAATCCAGCGCCGTCAATTCAAATTTGTCCCAATAATTTATGACCAAAAACACTTTGCAAAACTGATATATTTCCCATCAGCCTCAGCTATACTCTGTGTTCTGTGTTTATCTGCAGAGAAGGAGCGGATCAGAACGATGAGGTGGAGAGCAGAGAGCGGAGCCAGGACGTGAGGAATCAACACATTCTGCACAAACTGGAAACCGGGGAAGTCCAGGTCAGTTTTTTGGGTGGGAGGAAATGTGTCTCGGCCTTCGTGCAGACTGCAGGCAGAAGCGCCCCCAAGCTGTGACTCAGATCATTTGATTAGAATCAAATGAAATCAGATCTTTTGGGCCACTTTCATATGTGGTCCTAATGCAACCTCTGTCTGAACAGCCATACCGGAATTCAATGCAACTAGCCCTTGACATCATGACATTTTGGATAAAATCTGTTTTAGTGACACGATCCCACCGCTCCGACTCTGCGTCCGTACAGAAGCAGCAGCCGTTGCTCCACAAAAAAAGCCATAATTCAAAATGTGTCTCTCTTTCTCGTCATTCGCTGGCCTCCCGTGCACATCAGCTTGTAAATGTAACCGTAAACACGGAGTGCAGTGGCCTCCGTGTTTACCTCCTTACAACAGCATGCTGTGTGTAGCGTCTAAGCTCTTCTGCGCATGCGGGTCAGCTCAGGACCGGGACCAGTTCACCCTGGAATCTGATATTGGCCACATTAGAAAAATAATGTGAACAGCCAAAGAAAAAAGATCAGATCAGAGCAATAAATCTGAATTGAGCACCAAGGCCTGCAGTGTAAGTTTAGCATCTGTGTCAAACCAGACGTAGGGGAAGTAGACTAATGTCTCTTCTAATAAAAAGATAAAACAACATCTGCATATCACTCAAGCCGCAAAATAAACATTGATTTGTCAGCTGTTTTGCTGCAGTGTTGCTCGACAAAAAGCCTTCGCCTTTCTCTTGACATTTATTGGCCCGTTTCACGACCACAAACCATAAAGCAGTTCACACCTCCTCTCCTCGCCAAGCTGCATACACACATGTGATAGTTGCTCATTGACATGATGGAGGTGAGCTGCCTTGTGTCAGAGCCTTGCCTCTCTAATAATTTACTATCCTGCATTTCTCCAAAGCTCCCTCCAGTATTCCCTGAAGCCATGGATATCGGCCACACCCATTGGTGTAGAGTATGTTGCAGAACTGGTACCACCGGTGGTGTATTATCATTTGCATTTTGTTGGAAACGAGCTCTTTGAAAGCAGTACTTTAACTTTGCTTTCAGAAACCCCTTTTAGCATTTCAATACAAGGATCAAGAGTCTGAAGAGGAAATGTGAAACCTTCCTCTGCTGGACAACAATAGATTGTGCAATTGTTGTAGATGATGTCATGCATGTGATGCAGAGTGCTGCTGGGAAATTACCTGTAACCTGAAAAGCTTTTCTCAGAAACCCTTCTCTGTAGAGCAAATTACCATAAAGTAGGACAAAAAACACTTCTCTTAAGCAGTTTCAACAATAACAACAATGTCTCAATTATGGTGACTAAATCTAATCAACATATATTTTCACTTTGTAATTATAATATTATTTGTGTACTGTAAGATTTTGAGGATATCTCTTTATTTAAAAAAAGCAGCGTTGTTTTATTTTTGTCATTAGAAGATAGTGAGATTAGACAAAATTGTATCCGAATTTATTCAAGCTAGGTCAGTAAACAGCGAAGCATGGACAGTGCATTGACACCGATAGTTTAATTTGTATATATATAAATGTTTTTGTCCAATAAAAATATAATATTACGATAATGTAATTCTGTTATTGGCTAAAGAAGACGAGTGTTGCACAAGGACCAACTGAAAACGGTTAAACTAAGTGGTTCAGGGAACTTGACTCAAATCAGCTTCAAGCTGTTTCCTGATAGAGATTCTTTTCTCGTCAGCTGCAGAGCGGTTAAACACGGGATGGCGTAAATCTGTACAAACATTTACAAACAGACTCCCACTCCCTTCAAGTCAGCGCCTGAGTCACAACCAGAGCTCTCTGTGTGTGTGTGTGTGTGTGTGTGTGTGTGTGTGTGCGTGTGTGTGTGTGCGTGTGCGCGCAGGCCCTCAGGCAGCAGATGGAGGCCCTTTAGCAGCAGTTCAGGCAGAGAGAGAGTGACTGGTCTGAAGTTCGACGCCAGCTGGAGGAGCTGATGAGAGAAAACTCTGAGCTGAGGGAGAAACCAACAGTTACGCCACAGTGCGGCCCAGAGGCCGGCCGATGTACTGCACACACACGCACCCTACACCAGGAGGCTCAGTCAGAGGTAAAATAGGAATAGGAATAGGAACTACGACCGCCTTTCTGATAGACGTTCCCGTAGCGGCACCAGCGTAGTCATCTGAAGCATTTCTATTTTTATTTTGTCGTCTTCTCTTCAGCTCACAAATCACATGAACCACATCAACATGGAATCTCCCCCCTGTATCCTGTCAGTCATATTTGACCCTGAATTGTGGTGCCCTTGTGATGGGAAAATATATTATTGTATCATGCTTAGTTTTAAAGAATGTACTACTCGTAGTCAGGCGATGTTTTTTAATTAGTTTTGTATCCAGGTGTCTTGTTATCTCTTCCCATGAAGGATGAGAAGTGAAGAGACACTGTGTCTTTGTCTTAGGAGAAAGACACAGAGAGACCTTGACTCCAGAAACTGAATGATGCAGAAACAGACATCCTGTCTGAAATACTTGTACTCTCCTTTTGCCACATTATCTGAATTTGTAAGGCGTGAACCTTTTGTATACATAAATGATGTTGAATGTTGCACCTTTTAGAAGCCTTCTCACAGTACACTGAGATACGTGTCTTTGGGACTGCTCTCTCTTTATTGCAATAAAGACCAACAACTTTGATTCTTTCGAGACTCTGTTTATTGATCCAGATTGAAAACTTCCACCCTTCTCCCGATTAATCATAGAAATCTTCCATCACAACTTGGTGTCAGAAGTGGGATCGGTTGAACGTCCGTCAGGACTCCGAAGGACGTCCGGGGAAAAGGCCTTTCCAGGATCCACAAAAAACGATCTTGCCTGATACCTCATTAGACACAGAGAGAAAGGACCGGCGCCCCGAGGATGACTGATTGACTTCACACCGATCCAGATAACGAATTAATTTCTTCACACCGGGTAAGGGTTTTGAAATTCCAATCATTGATAGTTTACGGGTTGACGAAAGTCTTACCGATCCAAATTCAGAATTACGTAATATAATCGAACAAACAGAGACGGGAAACAGAGTGTGTTTATTTGTCTGGGCATTTGTGTTGATAATATGTATCATTCTTTTACTTGAAATTATAGTAGGGTAATAAAACAAATTTTGTGGCATTATATCAATCATCGAGTTGTTTACGGTGGAAGACAGAGTTGTAATTACGAAATAACGATTGTACTTTAAATACAAAACATTTAAAGATCGTAATACAGATATCTTGACCACGGATAGAAATAAGACCATTTCTGATAAGACCACGTCATGCTTGAAGGTGTGAATTTAAGTGTGAATTTCTGATAAAATAAGACCATTTCTGATAAGACCACGTCATCCTTGAAGGTGTGAATTTAAGTGTGAATTTAAACTAATATTTATAGTGACGACTATATCTTAAAGAATAAAAGTACTTACCACGCCTGAAAGAATGGGTGGACAACAGAGTCAACAACATGTTCCAGAGGGACCGATTGTGGCTATGATGACACAAAAATATGGTGAAGAATGTGTAGAGTGTCTAAATTACTGGACATGCACTTTTGGTTTTCCAAAGAACGGGTCATTAAGTTCCGCGAAACTTAAAATGTTAAGAAGGGATTTAGAAGCTAAAGAGAAAGACATGAGAAATAAAAAGAGGAAGAATGTGAGACTCAAAGATTTAGAAATGATGGAGAAAAACCAGAAATGTCTGGTTCAGTGGGAATCGGAGATTGAATGGCGGGAGAGAAAACAGAACATGAAACAACTGACATGTGTGAAACAAGAAGTGACTGATAAAAAGCAACATGATACTGATCCAAACAGGGGACAAAATCCCAATAATCATTTTGTTTCTTCTTCCCTGTATCCGAGTTTGACGGGAGCTGGGGGTCCTCTTCTTGACACATGCAGACGCCAATCTCCACCACCATCACAACCACAACCACCACCATCATACAATCCACCTGCAGAACCAACTCCGGCTGTCACCTCACACCAATCTCCACCACAACCACAACCACCACCATACAATCCACCAGCAGAACCAACTCCGGCTGTCTCCTCACAGCCACAAACAGGCCCACTGACTGACAGGCGCGATACTCGTCTGTACACACAACAACAGCAACTCGCTGATGATCAGAACAGTCAGCTGCGGGCCACTCCGTTTACACCGCCACAAAACAACAAAAATCCATTCACAATGTACCCTCTTGCATCATCGACTCCAGCAACAACTACTCCACAGCAGACTCACTCCTTCCAGTGGACTGACCCGCGCAGCTGGAACATGAGAGATGCTCTGTCATTTTCCCTCAGCCCAGCAGGCGCAGAAGGGGGAGAGCCACAGCCAAACTTCAGAGATAACAACAGCAGCAGTTATCCCATGATCCAAGTCCCAGGAGTGGACGGAGCAGCGCACCTCGTTTTCCGCCCATGGACGAATTCGGACATCATGGCAGCTTCGGCCCACTTGCCCCCTATAACGGGAGGAGTACAATTCACGGCGGTATTTAAACTCTTCTGCCAACAGTTCCTGCCCACAGGACAAGAACTGAACCGTCTAATCATGTTGCATGCTGGTCGGGTCCACCACAACACGATCAAAGACTATCTCCTCGCAGCAGGAGCCAACTCAACACCGCTAAAACCTGAATGGGACCACGCAGACAACGCTCCTTATCGAAATTTCGTGACCGCGCTCTGCACCGGCATCGACTTAAAGTTTCCACCTAAAGTCGACATGTCCCTCATCAACAGCACCAAACAACGACAAGATGAACCTGTTGGGGACTTCTACCAACGCATGCTCACCGCTTTCCAAGCGCACGGTGGTATAATTGAACCATCCACTGCAGAAAAAGCTCAAATGACAGTGTGGGAAACGCACCTCAAAAATGCGTTCATGAATGGACTATTGCCCGACATAAGGTACGCTACTGAGCGATCAGTAATAGGCCTGGAGGACGCCAGACTCACAGAAGTGGTAAAACATGCAAAACACAATTACCAAATGCACACTGAGAATCAACAACGCCAAGATCAGCACACAAAAACAACCATGGAGAAATCTCAACTCTCTATGCTTCAAGCCATATCACAGCTTTCAATGCAAAACCACGCAGCAGCAAGTCAGAGAGGAACATTCCAACGAAACAGCAACTGGAGCAGGCAACATAGGGCTCGCGGACGAGGAATGGGACGTGGGAGAACATCTTTCAACAGCAGTGAAAGAGCGCAACGAGACCCGCCTACAGGAAATTAAGTGTGTTACCGCTGTGGGGAATCAGGACACTGGCGCAGGGATTGCCCTCACCCACCCCCACCCCCTCACCCCGCCCAGAGAGGAGGTTGGCCATCAAAATGCCAACCACGTGACAACAGAGAAGGAGAAAGGGAGGACCTGCACCAATTCGGCACTTCAGACTGACGTGATGTGGGGAGGGAGGCGATGCGTGTGTGGGGAAGATGACTTCTGCTCCAATGACTCAGCCAGATACGGAAAGTGAAACACACACTCACACGCACACTCCACTCACACACACATCCAGTGAAACACACATGCACGATAAACTCAAACACACATTTGCTCGCAACGAAGACCTGCTTCCTCTCACGCACACTCCAGAGCAGCATACAGCTCTGCTCAGTATCATCAAACACTTAGAACAACAGCATGAACGAACACCCCAAGCACAACACACACACACGTATGCAAAGTTTTCTACGGAACCATTTAAAGAAATGCCGCTCACTGATGTGGTTGTAAATGGGAAAACATTGTCATTTTTGATCGACTCAGGGGCCACACATTCTGTTATTCAGAAAAAAACATTTTGTTAATCAGAGTATGAGTGGTAGATATGTCTATTCTCAAGGGGCTTCAGGTTTAACTGTTACAGAAAAATGTACTGTTCCAATGACAAGTGTACACACGGACGTGACCGACCCAGACCCTGACATTAAAGTGAAACATTCGTTTCTACTTTCCTCTTTCTGTCCCATTAACCTGATAGGCAGAGACTTGATGTGCTCATTTGGCATCTCTTTGACATCTTCTCCTGACGGCTTGAAAGTAGTGAGACGACGAGTAATGAAACAAATGTTGCAACACTCATCATGTTGACCCACTGTATGTCTATCAATGGATGCTTCCCATTGACCATGCAAAAGCAATGACTCATGCAGTTGACTCTCGTGTTTCTCCTCATGCTGTTCGCATGAACCCTGAACACCTTCATTGCACTTCACATGTCTCTTTTGGTCCTGACGACCAATATGCTGACGCTTTCCTTGAAGACGTGAATGACAATTTGCATTGTTCGACATTGTTTTGGTCAACTCACAAATCTGCTGTGTCTGTCTGTCTCTCACCCACACAATAGGAAATGTTCCAAGTCGAGGATTCTTACCCATTTCTTACACATTCTTACACATTTCCCTGTCCAAAGCACGGACTGATCAATGGAGAGATTTGGGTCCATTTGTGGCACAATGTGAACAGCTGACAGACTGGCAGCCGACCTGTGACCCTAACGTTTTACGTTCACAATCTACGGGTTTTCACCGATGTTTCTGTGTTATGTTGACACCTGCACTTCGTTCTGTTTATGTCTTCGAAGAATTATTGTTACCACCTGTTGCAATTGGCACACTTGTAACTGATGTTTCTTCCATCTCCCCAGCCCTTGCTTCTGTTCCACAGACACTCTGGGCTTCGCACAAATATGACGTAGGCTGCATCAAACACTGCCAACCGGTTGTCATCACCCCTCGTTCTGATTTCCGCCCTCACAAACATCAATACCCACTGCGCCAAGAGGCCATTGACGGTATTACTCCAGTGTTTGATTCACTCCTAAAAGCAGTGATTGTTTCATGTCCAGATTCCCCGGTAAGAACACCCAGTAAGAACACTGTGTCTTTGTCTTAGGAGAAAGACACAGAGAGACCTTGACTCCAGAAACTGAATGATGCAGAAACAGACATCCTGTCTGAAATACTTGTACTCCCCTTTTGCCACATTATCTGAATTTGTAAGGCGTGAACCTTTTGTATACATAAATGATGTTGAATGTTGCACCTTTTGAGAAGCCTTCTCACAGTACACTGAGATACGTGTCTTTGGGACTGCTCTCTCTTTATTGCAATAAAGACCAACAACTTTGATTCTTTCGAGACTCTGTTTATTGATCCAGATTGAAAACTTCCACCCTTCTCCCGATTAATCATAGAAATCTTCCATCACACCCTTCAGTATACACAGCGATAACCACAATAACTCTTCCTCACACAGTTTGTTGGACCAGACTGACATCATGGGGGTGACATGAGTTAGTGCTGGGTCTCCTCAAATGACAGGAAAAACTAAAAAGAAAAGAAAAACAACATAACAAAACATAATAACTTACTCCTAATGGACTCAAGGCAATGACACCCATGAGAAAAAGATTTAATTAAAAAACTAGATACAAGGAGACAAAAGGAAGTTGAAAAAATGTTAGACATGGTTAGACTTCATCCACCCCCTTACTATTAATTGATTAATTTACATATTTACCAATGTTTGAGCAAACTTCTCATGCACTGTTTGCGACATCTTCTATCGCACACGCACAGAGAGACTGAGGAGGAGAATCTGTTGTTGACCGCCGCAGAGAAATGCACTTTTTGGTGTGATCACCGGTTGTAGCAAGCTGTGAGGTCACCGAGGTCCGGACCTATAGTAGTGAGATTTATGCCTTATCAAAAGTGTTTTCTGTTAGTATCACTTTCATTGGGCATGGCGATTTTTTTCCTTGAAATATTAGGACTTTATTGCTCGTAATATTACAATGTTTTTCTCAAGATATTGAAACTATTTCCCAACTTCCCAGATTACACTGATATAAAAACTTTTCACAGGCTGAAACACATGTGAGCTATTACATTCCAGAAGTTTATAAATTAATTAAAATAAAGTTAATTTATCATTGAGGTGAATAGGTGCCACATGCACATTTAAAAAGGTTAAAGACACAAAAGAGGAGGGAAGAGAAAAAAATGCCTACAGGCAAAAGAAAAGATGATCTACAGGAGAATAAATATTAAAAAAATACAGAATGTTTCAGAGCCTTACTGCATTATGTTACGTTATATTTTTATATTTTGAATTATCACCTGCCACCTGAATTTAGTGTTTTCCTTATCATAAATAAATACTTTTCCACCATTAAAGGCTGCAGAAAAATTCACTAGAATGCAGGAAATGTTGTGGGGGAGGACCCCTACACTCCCCGTTTCAATATGTGAAACCAAACCTACGCCCTTGCCTCTCATACACTCTACTCACAGCTACTTTGTTATTTTACTGCCGTGTAAATCTGGTTGGTATCAAATGATTCAAGTACATAATACTTAAGTGGTCTTGAAGCACACCCGGGCATGCTATGAGGACGGACAAAAGGTGGTGTCAAAGCACTGACTGACCTCATGGCATTGCAAGTCGATACGCTCCCCGTACCGGCCGTGTCACTGCCCAAACTTGATTTAACCTTAAAGGGCAACTTAAAGTTGCCAATTAAATAGCAGAAAAAAAATAGTATTGACATTTAAAATAAATCAAGGATTCAGGCTCTTTCAGTGGTAATTTGGATAATATTTGATTTAAATAATAATAACAAAAAAAAAATGTATTTCCCTAAAGAATATGTAAATTTTCCCTCAAAATAATTCAGAGATGAGTATTTTGCACTGATGAAGATGTCGTTATCTCCCGAGATGGAGCAGCTTGTCTCCAACGGGTGCGGCCTGGTGACTCTGCACACCAGAAGACGAAAACAGTCACATTCTTCAATGGCGACGTCAAACACATTCCGGAAGATGGCAAAGTGGTGAGCTCTGTGGCTGCCTTTCTTACCTTTATTATGCATGTTTAATAACTTTCTAAGTAAAGATTCTTTTTTTAATGTTTTCACGGTTTGTTTTCATTTCTGTGCATTGACCTGATCACATAAATATGTTAATATTGATTTACTGATTTGGATCACTTCGATCATGCGTATATGTGTGTTACAGGTGTATTACTATGCTGCTTCACAGACGACACACACCTCCCACCCGAGTGGTCTGGAGGTCTTTCACTTCCCCAACAAGCAGATTGGTAACAGAGCGCCTGGACGGACTAATCTACATCTGTCATTGTTTGAGTATTATGTTTCATGTCATATAGTCCTCATCTTTAAAGAGTCCATAATTGATATTTTTAACAACAATGTATCAAATATAAAAGTGAGGCTTTACCAGGTCTTACATTGAGTTTGTTTAGCTCTCCGGCTGCTACTTTTTTATCTTTATAAAAATAAATATGTATTTATTGATTTTTAAACTTGTTCAATTTGACAATTCACAATGATACATTGTAGCAAGACATGAAATAGTCGCACTAATGCACAATCACCCACAAAACACATACAAGGTTATAACATTACATAAATGACATACTGGACAATATATCATTGTATGGTCATAAGAGCTACATCTGCATTTCGAGAGGATATATCACCTTCAAGTTTCCAAAGCTTCCCCAAGCTCACAATTCTCCCAGAATGGAAGAAAAGGACTCCAAACCTCATCAGATTTGGCAGATTATGTTTTCATTGTGTATGTTAATTCCCCCCGGCTGCTACTTTACAGTTTTAGTGGAACATAATGGAGCACATAGCAGCTCAGGAGGTAGAGGTCAAAAACAGAGCTAAAAGAGAGAAAATACTGGACTTACATTCATCAGGTAGACACAAAGACGACTCAGAATGAATGATCATGTTGCTAAAAAAGCAACTGTTCCCCATGTACAGTATATCAATCACAGGTAATGATGTATCAAAGCTGTTTCTGCTGCCCCCCTGTGGCCAAAAATATCAGTTATTGCAGGTTTAAATCAACGGCTTTCCAAATATAGATGCAACACTGAAAATAGAAATAATATTTAATACCTAACGTCTGTCATAGAACCAACCGAACCCGATTTATTATGATTTAATGACAAACTGACAACTTAACATATCAGTTGGCCAACATCTCTAACAGACAATGGAAAACGTTTGCAGACTTTGCCCCTATATGACCACAGCTCATAGTATAGCCTTTCATTCATAATGTGTCTCCTTCTGTAACAGAGAAGCGACACCCTGGGGGGAAGAGAGAGATCCTATTTCCAGACCAGACCATCAAGTATCTGGAGCCTGACGGCAGCGAGAGGACGATCTTCCCTGACGGCACCATCGTTCACCTCTCACCGTGAGACTGAAGTCGCTGCTTTATTTCATTATATCAGCTTCAGGGTGTCTGCAGGGTCAGAAAGCCAGTGGAACCCATGGAACACGAGCTGTCATCATGAATAAATGACACCGTGAGGTAACCAGTAAGAGGACAGACGCTGACGTCATGGAGTTTTGATATCAAACCCTTAACGTCTGGTTGATGGAATGGGAAAATGCTCTTATTCTACAGTCTGACAGTATCTTATCTGTAGTCTGTGTCTGTAATATTCAAACGCAGGTCTGGTGAGCGTGCCAAACTATAATTACTAGCTTCATGTTGTTCTTAGATGCCGATATGAACCCGTTGCGGTTCTGTTAATCATAAAAACATTGTACGGGGCCTAATCACAACCTGAAAGAAGTCATTTGTTCATTGTGCCTTCTGGGTCGTCGTCTCGTCTCCAGGTCAGGCGAGAAGATGGTCGATTTCCCCAACGGTCAGAGAGAAACCCACACTACCCAGTACAAGAGGAGGGAGTATCCTGATGGGACGGTTAAGACCATCTACCCAGACGGACGACAGGAAACCAAGTACGCATCAGGCAGAATACGCACCAAGGAAAAAAGTTCTTAAATCAATGTGTGTGTTGTGTGAGGCGGAGAGGGTTTGTGTGTGTGTGTGTGTGTGTGTTTGGGGGTGTAGTGCTGTGAGGAAATACTTTTAGTAGATTACAGATGTTCACACATTGTAGACTTCACTTTGTTTCATTACTAATTATTTATTTGATAATTATGACCACTTTACCACATGCTGAACACTGAGGGGAGAATAAACAAAAGGATTGCGCAGCTTTTGCAGCTGCTAAACCTGCACAAATAAAACACACAAAAACATCTTCTTGTGTAGTTCTCAAAGTAGACGCAAAAGGTGAAATGCACCCCTAACCTCTTCTCTCTAACTGGACCTCGTGAACTTTAATTGAATACCCCTGATATAAATGAATAATTTTCCTGGGAAGATATTTTGGCGTACAGAAGTGATGTGTACACTTTCACTGTCATAGATGTAACAGAAACTGTAAAAGAAAACCAAAAAACTCAAAGGAAAAACAGCTCAGTGCTTAGCAACACATCAGGAAAGTGGGTTAAGTGGGTTTAAAACATTGACTGAGCAACGGAGGATCCTTCGGCCCCCACAGCAGTGCATCAAACTCTTCACCATCCGTCTCCTTCTTCACCTCCTCTTCTCTCCTCAACCTCTCGCCTGGTGTGGCCAACTGGGCAGTGAGCTTGTGAAGCTCCTGTATGACCACCTTAACATCCAGTTCATGCCGTGAGGCCCTCAGAGTGGCGGCATTAAACGGGAATGTCCGTATGAAGTCTCCGACTCTGAGCGGAGGAACGTGTTGTCTGTTCAGAGTCCTCTCCATCCTTACTGCTCCGTGACTCCCACTGTGAAACAACCACAGCATTTGTTTTTGTTACCCTATTTGAATGTTTGGAATTGGCTGGTATTTTCTGCCCTCAATTTAGGTTACATTTTTACTATTTTCAAGCCATAAAATGTACTTTTTAACATAATGCACAAAACTCTAAGACTCCAAAACAATATTTAAGTCACAAGAAACTAAACAGTCACTGAAACCAAGAATTATGTAATAATAATTATTTTATTACATTCATACATGATTAGGATGTCTGTTATATTTGGGTTTATTGGTAATGATAAAATCTGCATTTTATACGTGCATTTACCTGTAAATGTTGGGGAGCTTTGACCGTCTAAATCCCAGCTCCCTGTGTGGGGTATCGCGTATCGAAGAGGACGCGTCTGCCTCTCCAGAGCGCTTCGTCTCAGCTTCTGTTTCAGTGTCGTCGTGGCTTGTAACCTCAGACACGCGAAGACTCCTCTGCGGTGCGAGAGCCGGACACGTCCGTCTGTTCACCACTGACGCGTTTGTCCTTGAACAGGGACCGAATATCAGATTCAGGGTCTTGTCCCTGTGGGTTTCGTTGGCTAGTCTGCCCCTGGTTGCACATATCTGGTTTGAGTCAACAGGGGGAAGGCGTCTTTGGTAGTCGGCCCCAGAAGCATGTTGTCTGGACTGTCTTTGGTTCGTCTTTTCAGGCTGGCGTAGAGTTTTTATAGGAGGGAGTGTCTGTGAGGACTGGCCGCCACTCCTTCGCTTCTGAATTTTGGTTCCTTCAAACGTGGAGAGCACGGGTGGTGTCGGAACATGCGAGGGACGCTTGGCACAGAAACAAAGCCGCTTGTACCCATGTCTCCGATCGGCCCTCTCTAAATATCTGAAAACTCGTTAATGTTTTATGCTCCAATTTAAATTAGCTGACAAATTCAGCAGACCTCAGTGATTCAGCTCACTTCACAGATGATTTTAGAATCTACAAGCTGCTTTGTTTTGACTTTGGGAACAGAGTAAACTTGTCCCAGATGACCTGAGGGGTCCGGATGCTTCATAAAGTAACTCTGATGCATTAAGGGCCGAGACCATTTAGTGCTTTGTAGACGAGTCCAGACCCAATGGGTCTAATGTGATGCATTTGGGCCAGCAGGTACAGTGGACACAAACAAAAAGGCAGGATTTTTAGGATTTTATTAAAACTCCCACCAAATGCAGATCAACCAAGAGCCCGCGATTTCATCCGCGCATCTGGAAGAAGAAGAAGACATTTTATTTGTATAGCACTTTTCCCACTGTGAGCACAAAGTGCTTCCCATAAACAACACAAGAAAAAATATAAAAGCAGCAAAATACAGGGACAGAAATAAAATCATCAAATTGAAAATCAGACGGTTGCACAACAGAGCTGTATGTAAACAGGACTAGTTGTCAGGCGAAAAGGCAAGTCTCTATAATAATAATAATAATAAGTCGCTAAGACCGGCTTTAAAAAGCAGAAACTGTCAGCAGATGAACATTAACTTAGAGACGGGATGCAAAGCACGAGTAAGAATTTAAAGTGGATCCTAAAAGAAGAGTCTGCGTATTGTTGGAACGCTTGCCGCCTGCTTGAACTGACACACTGAACAGAGTTATGAGACGTGTAGTGATGACGTAGTTACCACATTGGTAGAGTTTGTTCAGTTTCTCTATATCCAGATTGCTGAGGTGTGTTCTCTGACCCATGTGCACCCCGCTCTGCTTCGACAACACAGTTGGACCCCCATCTTTACTGAAAAAAAACCTGCAATAAAACAGAATCTCTTGTTCACCCCGACTTGCTGTTAAATAATATCCAATCAAACAGTAACAAATATCCATGATTAGTTACTATTAAACAAATAAAAGATAACCGATCTACTGTGACTGGTGTCATTAGAACTGCTTCAGGTCTAAATAAATGACCGGTGTGACTTACGGGCCATAGTGCATTATGGAGTTGTGGTCATACGGCAGGTTCAGAGTGTTTCCACGTTTCACCTTGAAGTACCTCCCTTTCCCTTTAAAAACAAAAGACAGATTACTTTGGTCTTTTGCAGTCAAGTTAAGAATAAAGTAGCTTTGTCAAAACGTTTCATACCAATCTTCAGCATCTTTTACGTTTGTTCGTTGAATATACATACATTTAAGTCGGCTTGTGAAGCTTTTAACCTAAAGACATGATGTGTCGAAACAGAGTTCCCAGAGACAAAGTGGGCAGAATGCACGTACAAATTGGTGCCGGCTTGTGTTTCTCAAAAAGAGGGAATTGCAATAAATGAAGCGTTCACCTGCTTTGATGTTCTGCCACTGCACAGTGATGTGCTGATCACGGTCCCTGCGGCTGTGTTCATGATGCAGTCCCAGAGCATGAATGATCTCATGGCAAAGATTGCCCACGCCGCATGTTGGGCCGAAATACACCGGCTGGACTCCTCCCTGACAACCGACGAAGGAGGCACAGCTACAGAGACAAACAGGCCAGTAGGATAAGAGTCGAGTCACACAAAAGAGGCATTTTCCCCTCTTACCTCTGCTGGTATTAAGCCATGTAGTAAGTTCAGATCCATTTACATAGATTTAGAGTTTATTTTACGTTTAGCCAGGATGGTCATTTTTCTCCTCTGGTATACAGAGAGGACCATCTTAAAGATTCATATTAAATGCAATAGCAAGAGTGGGTTTGCAGCATGATATGCAAAATCCATTTCTTTGAGCAGGGATTAAGTGTCATGGAAAAAAAATAATTATATATATATAAATTCTATTTGGTGATGCGATTTTTTCTCTCTTTTTTTTTTTTTTAAATGGCTGAAAGCTTTTTCAGTAGATCAATATGCACAATACAAGTTGACTTTTCATGTTAAATTTCTTTTTCCAGCAATTAATATAGAATCAAAAAGGGAAAATTCAGTCCGACTTGTCTTTGTGTGGACGAAAAAAAAAAAGAGATGTGACCACATCACACCAAGTTAGCCTTGTTGCAGTACATTTTAGAGTTGGGTTTAAGATTCTACTGATTGATATTGAGCTTCTTAAAACAAACTAAAATCAGAGAGCTCAACTTGATTTGTTACTTTACCAGAGTGTGTTACAGTTTTACCAATATAACATTAAAGTGTTCATTTGCTCTATGAATCATTTTGCAATTTGAGGTTTGAAAAGTGCTCTTTTATGAATACAGATAATTATAATTTTAAAAAGGCAAATATATAAATATATATTTCTGCCTGGCTTTATTGTAATATGGGTGAACTGACCCTTTAAAAAAAAAAATAAATAAATAAGAGACATTTCTCACCCTTTGCCATTCTGGATAGTGAGGTAGTTATGCTCTATGGTGTGCGGTCTGAAGCGAATGCAGGAGACATCTGAGATCATCTTGAAGGCAGAGAGGATGTCAACCTCTCGATGAGCTGTTGAGTGAAAAAAAAAAAAAAAAAAAAAAAAAATCAAAAGAACATTTTGTGATCTGCACTCTAGCGGTCAGACACGTCGGATCAACAAAGACCCACCCAGCTCAGAACTGATGGTGTAAGGCATGACGGCGTCCACCCACAAAGACTCCACAGCATTCCTGTCCTCCTGCAAGTTAAGACAGATACACACCATTACTAGTTCCACACAAAAACTACATTTATAGTCTCAACGCTAATATTGAGTGAGAGAATATTAATATCAAGAGAGTTTCCCCTCATGTTTGAAATGTTCCTTCCAGTCTCTGGTTCATCTTACCGGAATCAAAATATCTCCCTCGTCGAGAATTTTGTTTTCTTGAAATTCTGACATGATAAATAATAATAAAAATCAGTACATCATATCTATGAAAAATATATTTTTAAATATATATATTTAACGTATTTTAAGTTTACCTTCCAAGGTCTCTGCACTGTCCCGCTGCGGCTCAAGCATTGAAGTCACGTTACCTGCAGAAATCTGAGAATTTAATCACCGTTTTTAAACCCAAAGTCTGAAAGAAACCAACAGGCACCGACCTGCTGCAGGACTAGTCCCATTCTGGGTGCGATTCAAGGGGATGACGTCAACTGAATGAGTGAAATCAGTTAAATGCTGGTTATTCTATGTTGATTTATTTTGGCATGTTCTTTGTGTGTAAAATATACCAGACGATCTACCTTGCAAAGCTGCTGTAGTGGCTGGCTTGGACACATCAAGCGTAGAAGTGACAGTCATATTATCTATGAAAACATGAGAATTCCTCATCAATAATTTGTATGTTTGCGTAAAAATCAGTGCGGCCAAAACAAACCTGTGGAGTGACTGGAAGCCTCCTGGGTTGGATGTACGGGTACACCGCCAACAGCTGCATGAAGAGAAAGAGAACACAATCAGCATTGTTCAGCACAAGATGTGGTTTGAATGCTTGAGTTCGTACCTGTCGCCACACAGATGAAGACCAGAAACCACATAGTGCCACACAACTTGAACAAGGACAGAAGCTGTGAACCCAAACGCCTCAGCTGGATGTTCTTAAAGAGATATGATAACCATCACCAGGTGTGATCACTTCCCACTGATTATGAGCTCCAGACTGGAGTGCAGAGGGCGCCACGCTTTTGGTGTTTGCAGTTACTCTGCTTTTTGTCTTTCTGTTGCCGTGTTTCAGTTCTTTGGGTGCAGGCCTCGGGATGGATTCACAATTGTTCCAAGTCAGTCCTAAAGTCTTCACAGTTAGGTGTCCAACGCTGGCTGTAATCATTCCCTCTGTTCACACTGGCCATTCAAACAGCCATTGGTAAGGTTTCCCAATGAGGTTTTAGTGTAAGTGATGGGGGACCAAATCCATCCAAATCCAATTCTGTGAAAAACAGTAGACAAATAAAGTAGGTCTCCACATCGACATGTTACATTAAACACACATTTTTGTAAAATGCACATATGTTTTTTTCTATCCTCTTCAACTCGCTTACCTACTTGACTTGGCAATGAACTTTAAAAACTGCTGAAGCCACATATTAGCTTTAGATAAATTGTGCAATTCATTTGTTGCACAGAAGAAGGACTGTGGTTTGTGCCCCCCACCCCACCATTGAAAGCAGCTTGTTTCAATGCTTATGTGGGCACCGGACTAAGGAAAATTCTGAACTTATCCTTTAAAGTATTTTTTAAGAGCACTTTCCAACGTCAGTGTTGAGCCCATGTTGTGGTTTTTATTCTTTATAAACTTGCCTGATGCATTTAGAAATGTTCAAAATATTTTTCTCATGCTCTTGTTGTGAGAGACTCGTGGGTGGCGAAAGCCATATGTGGTCAATACTCAAAAATGGATGGATTTTATTTTTAAATCCAGTCCTTATTTTACTTGAAACAAGAGAACATGTATTTATTATTAGAGTATGTATTATTTATAATTCATCCAGTTAAATTTGAAATCGGACAATAAATATTGTTGAGATATTATTCATTTGAACTTTCTTTATTTGATTCGTCAGTTGTTGACTACATACAGACGTAAATACAACTGTTGGCTACTTCAATATATATGGGACTAAATCATAGAACAAGTTAGACATTACTGTGATGTTCCGGACCTTTGCGTGAGGAAATTCTCTCTAACTGGACCTCGTTGAACTTTAATTGAATACCCCTGATATAAACATTACATTACATTACATTACATTACAGTCATTTAGCAGATGCTTTTATCCAAAGCGACTTACAATAAGTGTATTCAACATCGGTTTTCGAGAGAACAACTAGTCACCAGAAGTAATAAGTATATGTCCCTACCTCAAACAAGCATCTAAGAGCATAAACCAGAGCCAACGTACAGTGCAGAAACAAACGAATGCAATAAGTGCCACAAGCTAATATAAAAACAATAGGTGCAATAAGCTAATATGAATACAGTAGATGCTAAGTAAGTGCTAAGCGGAAGGGTAGGCCTTCTTGAAGAGGTGAGTTTTCAGCCTGCGCCGAAAGATGGGCAGCGACTCTGCCGTCCTGACGTCAGTGGGGAGTTCATTCCACCACTGTGGGGCCAGGACAGAAAACAGCCGCGACCGGGTCGATCGGCCGCAGGGACCTCTGAGCGACGGGGCAACCAGTCGCCCCGAGGTAGCAGAGCAAAGTGGTCGGGCCGGGGTGTAGGGCTTGACCATGGTCTGGAGATAGGAAGGAGCTGTTCCTTTCACTGCCCTGTAGGCTAGCACCAGAGTCTTAAACTGGATGCGGGCTCTTACAGGTAGCCAGTGTAGAGAACGGAGAAGGCAAGTTGTGTGGGAGAACTTGGGGCGATTGAACACCAGGCGAGCTGCAGCTTTCTGGACAAGCTCCAGAGGTCTGATGGCCAGCGCCGGGGCTCCGGCAAGTAGTGAGTTGCAGTAGTCCAGGCGGGAGATGACAAGAGCCTGGATTAGCACCTGCGCCGTCTCATCAGTGAGGAAGGGGCGAATCCTCCTGATGTTGTAGAGCAGGAATCTGCAGGAGCGTGTAACCGATGCAATGTTTACTGAGAACGACAGTTGGTCATCCAGGGTCACACCCAGGTTTCTCGCAGTCCGAGTTGGCGTCACCACGGTATCATCAATGGTGATGGACAGGTCTCGGTGCGGGCAACCCTTCCCCGGGAGGAACAGTAGCTCGGTTTTGTCCAGGTTGAGCTTGAGGTGGTGTGTCGTCATCCACTTCGAGATGTCAGCCAAGCACGCAGCGATGCGTGCCTCCACTTGAGTGTCCCCGGGGGGAAATGACAAGACCAGCTGGGTATCATCGGCATAACAATGGTAGGAGAAGTCATGCGAGCGAATAACAGAACCCAGAGATGTTGTGTAGAGCGAGAAGAGAAGGGGGCCCAGGACTGAGCCTTGCGGAACCCCCGTAGTCAGTATGTGTGGTTCCGACACAGAGCCCCCCCATGACACCTGGTAGGATCGCCCTGTCAGGTAGGATGCAAACAGGGAGAGTGCAGAGCCTGAAACGCCCATCCCCTCGAGGGTGGATAGGAGGATCTGGTGGTTAACAGTGTCAAACGCCGCAGACAGGTCCAGGAGAATCAGGACAGAGGAGAGAGAGTTAGATCTCGCTGCATGAAGCGACTCCGTCACCGCAAGGAGGGCTGTCTCAGTCGAGCGACCCACTTTGAACCCGGACTGGTGAGGGTCCAAGAGGTTGTTTTGGTGGAGATAGGAGGATAGTTGAGTAAAGACAGCACGTTCAAGTGTTTTGGAAAGAAAGGGTAGAAGAGACACCGGTCTGAAGTTCTTGACATCAGAGGGGTCAAGTGATGGTTTCTTCAGAAGGGGGGTGACTCTAGCAGTCTTGAAAGCCGTGGGAAAGTATCCTGAAACAAGAGATGTGTTCATGAGGTGGGTGAGAAAAGGAAGGAGTTCAGTCGCAATAGACTGAAGAAGAGGGGAGGGGATCGGGTCAAGGGAGCACGTGGTGGGGCGGTTAGATGTAACAAGGTTGAGGACCTCGTTAGGGGAGAGGGGAGCAAGATAGGGTAAGATGGGGCATGGAGAGGGGAGGGAGAGCTGTGGGGGAAGAGCTGGAGATGGTAGAGAGGGAGAGGGTGGACAGGGAGAAAGTGGACAGGGGGGCTGAGAGAAGGAGGATCTGATATCGTTTACCTTCTTGTCAAAGAAGTTGGTGAAATCGTCAGGGAGAAGGGAGGAAGTAGGAGGAGGGGGTGGGGGTTGGAGGAGTGAAGAGAAAGTTTCGAAGAGTTTTTTAGGATTGGAAGCAGCGGTTAGGATTTTGGAGTGAAAGAAAGCAGCTTTAGCAGTAGATAGAGTGATGGAAAAAGTGGAAAGAAGAACTTGGAAGTTAAGAAGGTCCCCCGGGAGTTTGCCTTTTCTCCATTTACGCTCAGCCTCTCTTAGACTCTTAAACGAATAAACACATTATTATCTTCCTTCTCCCTCTGCAAAACAAAAAGGCAAATTGGACTCAACTGCAAAACTTTATGGGCGTGTTTGCGCTGTAATATCACCAACATCTTTTGTGAATGGGACCTTGAGAGGGGGAAGATAGCGGTTGCAAATGATGCACAATTCATGGTGCTGTCAGGGGTCACAATCCATTCTTTGTGAATTGGCCCCTGAATGTCTGGAGGACTTTTTCCTGGGAAGATATTTTGGCGTACAGAAGTGATGTGTACACTTTCACTGTCATAGATGTAACAGAAACTGTCAAATAAAACCAAAAAACTCGAAGGAAAAACAGCTCAGTGCTTAGCAACACATCGGGAAAGTGGGTTAAGTGGGTTTAAAACATTGACTGAGCAACGGAGGATCCTTCGGCCCCCACAGCAGTGCATCAAACTCTTCACCATCTGTCTCCTTCTTCACCTCCTCCTCTTCTCTCCTCAACCTCTCGCCTGGTGTGGCCAACTGGGCAGTGAGCTTGTGAAGCTCCTGTATGACCACCTTAACATCCAGTTCATGCCGTGAGGCCCTCAGAGTGGCGGCATTAAACGGGAATGTCCGTATGAAGTCTCCGACTCTGAGCGGAGGAACGTGTTGTCTGTTCAGAGTCCTCTCCATCCTTACTGCTCCGTGACTCCCACTGTGAAACAACCACAGCATTTGTTTTTGTTACCCTATTTGAATGTTTGGAATTGGCTGGTATTTTCTGCCCTCAATTTAGGTTACATTTTTACTATTTTCAAGCCATAAAATGTACTTTTTAACATAATGCACAAAACTCTAAGACTCCAAAACAATATTTAAGTCACAAGAAACTAAACAGTCACTGAAACCAAGAATTATGTAATAATAATTATTATTTTATTACATTCATACATGATTAGGATGTCTGTTATATTTGGGTTTATTGGTAATGATAAAATCTGCATTTTATACGTGTATTTACCTGTAAATGTTGGGGAGCTTTGACCGTCTAAATCCCAGCTCCCTGTGTGGGGTATCGCGTATCGAAGAGGACGCGTCTGCCTCTCCAGAGCGCTCCGTCTCAGCTTCTGTTTCAGTGTTGTAGTGGCTTGTAACCTCAGACACGCGAAGACTCCTCTGCGGTGCGAGAGCCGGACACGTCCGTCTGTTCACCACTGACGCGTTTGTCCTTGAACAGGGACCGAATATCAGATTCAGGGTCTTGTCCCTGTGGGTTTCGTTGGCTAGTCTGCCCCTGGTTGCACATATCTGGTTTGAGTCAACAGGGGGAAGGCGTCTTTGGTAGTCGGCCCCAGAAGCATGTTGTCTGGACTGTCTTTGGTTCGTCTTTTCAGGCTGGCGTAGAGTTTTTATAGGAGGGAGTGTCTGTGAGGACTGGCCGCCACTCCTTCGCTTCTGAATTTTGGTTCCTTCAAACTCCGAGAGCACGGGTGGTGTAGGAACATGCGAGGGGCGCTTGGCACAGAAACAAAGCCGCTTGTACCCATGTCTCTGATCAGCCCTCTCTCTCAAGCTGTCGCTCAATGTGTAGTTCATCAAGTCAATCAGGTCGCTGATCAGCCCTCTCTTCACTGTAATATCCACTTGGCAGTCCAGAGTCAACGCAGGGCTGTAGTTGACCTCCAGCAGCCACGGTTTCAACGTGACGTCGACGAGGATGTCGAAGCCTAACAGCTCCACGCAGTTTGGGCAGGAGGGGACGGACGGAGCGATGGCGAGGAGGGTCAGGGTGACGATGTTGTTGATCCTCTGCCACAGGAAGAGCTCGTTGATGTCCTGGCTGTGGAGAAAATGCCTGAATTTGCTCATGGTCCACTTGCATCCTTGGCCCACTCTCCCCTTTGCCGCCTTGTAGAAGGGGCCGAACTTGTTGATGCTGGTGTTGGTGAGGTGAGCGTACAGGTTGCGCAGGGATGACAGGTTGTACTTCTCGGTGGCGAAACGCACCAGGCCTTCTTGGTGGATGTAAACGGTCAGCGGGTGAAAGCTCTTCACGCACGCGTAGATCCGCAGGTCGAACTTGTAGCCGGAGATCAGCAGGGGTTTGCTGATGTACCGCTGTACGATCACAGAGCAGTCGTAGACCAAGTCCTTAACGTCCTCGAAGATGAAGATCCCCCGGCCTCTGGAGAGATCCACAGGCTTGCATATCCAGTAGACGGGCGGTCCCCGGGTCACGCGCAGGTTGTTGTATTCAGACAGGAAGCGGGTGTAGTGGTTGGGGAGGATGAAGGCGGTGGGACTGAAGTCGTAGTGAGATGAACCAAACGTGGCTCTCATTCTCCTCAGGTTGCGAGCCAAGCAGTCCTTCCAAAATAATTACAAATCATTCTCTCAGGGTGCGATCATTTTAACTGAGAAGATCTTTCTAACTGGTTTCCCTTTGGAAACTTGTTGGGTTTGGTATTCTTGGCCCCATTTACACCTGGTATTGCAAACACTTGGTTATGTTTAGGCATCATAACTACTCTGTTCAGTTTAGGAAAAGATCGTGGTTGGGTTAAAAATACCAGAATGTTCTTCTAAATCATGTCCCATTTTTTGCATAGTTGAGATTAATGCAATAAAAACTCGTAACCATAATATATATTTAAAACAGATTTGTATTTTGTGAATACTTCCTCTATGATAGATCCGTGTTGAAAGTCTTGACAAACCTCATAAAGTACAACCACACTCATGATTCTGGTGTCACTGTCGAAAAGCACAAAAAAGTCTCTGCATTTCTCTGACTCACAAAGTTAACACACGTGACCGTTATCACCTTGCGTGTGATGCCAACAGTTTTGGGATGGTGGTTGAGGCGCTGCCATGGCAACAGGTTGTGATACTCTGAGTTTCGAAATGCAGAGCGCCGCCAGTAGAGGTTCCAGTCTTCCTCCTCCCGTTCTTCTTGGTCATATTCCTCCCATCCTCGCTCCAGAAGCACCTCCCTCACCACCTCTGGTCCTCTGTCGTGTAGTCTGAACACCAGGGATGCAGCCATGCAGCATCGTAAACTGTAGCATGAGATGAATCCGAGTCAAAATTCACACTCCCTTCTTCGTCAAAACGTAGTCGAATCTAAACACTCGGACATGAAACACATTGATGTCAGTCAGTGGGACTTGTGCCTCCAGAAGAAATCATCTCCGCTGTCCATCACGAATAAACCCTCAGAAATCCGCTTAGAAATGACAGAAAAGGACGCTTAAGAATCATCACATTCTAAAGTTTTCCTCAGTATAAAATGAATCCAGTGATAGTTGTCTTTACAGCCATTGGTACATTACAAACAGAAAAAAGCTAATAGTTCATTTGCCATACTGTTAATGGTGCTAATGTGCCAAAAGGTAATCAAAAGATGAGCGGCGTATGTAAACTAAAGCATTTACATGGTAAATCCAAGAAGCCCACATAAACCCGACACTTGCACAGAAAGAGGGATCAGACTCTTCAGTGGGCCAGCTCACTAACAGACAAATTAAATGTGTTGAACTTTGTTACTTCACTATCTGATGAGTTTTTAAAGAACAAAAAGTGCTGCATTTCAGACTGATTAACAAACGCACGTAACAGTAACGGTCACTTCTTTACAAGCCAAAACAATACTGATGCAGAAAATGAGACGAACACAGAAATCTCAAGAAGTTCCCATTTCTCAAATAAATGTACACAAATTAATTTGGAATACTGAAAATAAGACTTTGTCTTACCCTTGAATGCACATTGGTCTTACATCCTTTCTGCCAGGTAAATGAAGGCTAGACAGTAAGAGACTCTTGCACAGTGGACAGTGTGTGCTCTTAGCTCCTCCTACTGTAGGTCATCTGTCAGACAGGTTTAATGTACAAGTGGCAGCACAATGGTTGTTAGATGGAGTGCCTAGTGTGTTCGCTCTGTATTGTTGTAAAACTGCTGTTATCGTAGAGATAAACTGTTGCAGTAATTTAATACTCTGAGGAATGTTAATATGATACACACTATTTGTGTATAAAGCGTATGTCGGAATATTACGGTGGTACAAAAAGTCAATTTTTGCTCGAGTTGAAATACATTTAGTGGCTGCTACATTAGTCACCCATAAACACATTTGGTTGAATATATTTTGTAACCACAGTTCAAAGTGAGTCAAAAATATTTTGGTTTTAAAAGAGACAAGTTATTTAAATAAAAAAAGTGCTGGGCAAGTTAACGCGTTAATACCGCGTTAACGCATTCATTAATTAACGCCGCCAATTATTTTATAGCACGTTAACGCATTTTTTTTAGTGCTAGGCAACAATTAAAATTTTTAATCGCGATTAATCGCATGGATTTTTTGCAATTAATCGCATTGTTATGGCAAAATTCAATAATGAATTCAAAAGTAGTGTATTGTGCACTTTTATTTTAAAAGTACTGCTATATGAACAAAAGGGGAATAACATTTGGTTTGCAAACACTTAAAACACATGAGGTGCTTTTTAACAGCAGCATTCCCTTTACACAGTAGCAGTTCTATCTCTTCACTATCTGTGTGACTGTATGTGAAACGTCCCACTGCTGTGCAACAGGAATAAAATGTTTCAGCAACAATGTGTCTTGTGTCTTCATGACAGTCAGAGCATGTGAATGCAGCTCTACTGTTCATCAATATAATGCTGTAACTCAGAGGTGATGATGGTGACCCAGCGATCAAAGAATAGACACTTTACCCACAATTTAGATGTATTTTCCCTTTAACTCACGAGATCACGAGTGTGTATAATTCATGCTTTGTTGGCATCTTATTCTGAAAACCGGATGTTCGTCTGAAGAAACCGGATGTTGTCTCACGTTAATCTTTCCCCTAACTTTCCCGATCTGTGCCGTTTACCGTGAATTTCAGCATATAGGTGCACTAAAGTGTAAGTGTCTGCTGAGTTGACCACGGAGATCTGAGTGTCTGCCGACTTTACCGCAGCGATGTCCAGTAGTCTCCATTCCTCCACCGCTGCCAGTGAGCAACGGACTTTCAAAATAAATAAAAAATGCGTTAACACGCTATAAAATAATTGTCTGCGTTAATTAATGAATGAGTTAACTTCCCCAGCACTAATTTTTTTTATTTTGAAAGTCTGTTGCTCACTGGCAGCGGTGAAGGAATGGAGACTACTGGACATCACTGTGGTCAACTCAGCAGACACTTAGGTGTTAGTACACCTATATGCTGAAATTCACGGTAAACTCATTTAAACGGCAGATCGGGAGCGAGCAAAGGACTTTGAAAGTTAGCGGAAAGACTAACGTGAGACAACATCCGGTTTCTTCAGACGAACACCTGGGTTTCAGAATAAGATGCCAACAAAGTATGAACTATACTCACATGAAGTATAAAACATGCTACATCTCGTGAGTTAAGGGAAAATACACCTAAATTGTGGGTAAAGTGTCTCTTTGATCGCTGGGTAACCATCATTACCTCGGAGTTACAGCATTATAGTGATGAACAGTAGAGCTGCATTCACATGCTCCGACTGTCATGAAGACAGACATCTTTGCTGAAACATTTTATTCATGTTGCACAGCAGTGGGACGTTTCACATACAGTCAGCACACAGATAGAACTGCTACTGTGTAAAGGGAATACTGCTGTTAAAAAGAACCTTATTTGTTTAAAGTGTTTAGAAACCAAATGTTGACCTTTTGTTCATATAGCAGTACTTTTAAAATAAAAGTGCTCAATACACTACTTTTGAACTTTGCCATAACAATGAGATTAATTGCGAAAAATCCATGAATTAAAAAACTTTAATTGTTGCCCAGCACTATAAAAAATATATAATTTTTTTTGACACATGGTACAGAGATAAATAAGTTAGATAATTCATTTTACTGTGTCTTTAAGGCTAAACTAATGTATACAGCACTATACAGACGCAAGGCAATTCAGAGTGCTCTACAGCAGCATAGAAACACATTTAAAAAGGCAAAGAACATTTCAAAATAATAGGATATGAATTACTTTACTGAAAACTCGTTAATGTTTTATGCTCTAATTTAAATTAGCTGACAAATTCAGCAGACCTCAGTGATTCAGCTCGCTTCACAGATGATTTTAGAATCTACAAGCTGCTTTGTTTTGACTTTGGGAACAGAGTAAACTTGTCCCAGATGACCTGAGGGGTCCGGATGCTTCATAAAGTAACTCTGATGCATTAAGGCCCGAGACCATTTAGTGCTTTGTAGACGAGTCCAGACCTAATGTGATGCATTTGGGCCAGCAGGTACAGTGGACACAAACAAAAAGGCAGGATTTTTAGGATTTTATTAAAACTCCCACCAAATGCAGATCAACCAAGAGCCCGCGATTTCATCCGCGCATCTGGAAGAAGAAGAAGTTATTTTATTTGTATAGCACTTTTCCCACTGGGAGCACAAAGTGCTTCCCATAAACAACACAAGAAAAAATATAAAAGCAGCAAAATACAGGAACAGAAATAAAATCATCAAATTGAAAATCAGACGGTTGCACAACAGAGCTGTATGTAAACAGGACTAGTTGTCAGGCGAAAAGGCAAGTCTCTATAATAATGTGTCGCTAAGACCGGCTTTAAAAAGCAGAACCTGTCAGCAGATGAACATTAACTTAGAGACGGGATGCAAAGCACGAGTAAGAATTTAAAGTGGATCCTAAAAGAAGAGTCTGCGTATTGTTGGAACGCTTGCCGCCTGCTTGAACTGACACACTGAACAGAGTTATGAGACGTGTAGTGATGACGTAGTTACCACAGTGGTAGAGTTTGTTCAGTTTCTCTATATCCAGATTGCTGAGGTGTGTTCTCTGACCCATGTGCACCCCGCTCTGCTTCGACAACACAGTTGGACCCCCATCTTTACTGAAAAAAAACCTGCAATAAAACAGAATCTCTTGTTCACCCCGACTTGCTGTTAAATAATACCCAATTAACCAGTAAAAGAAAATATATCCATGATTAGTTACGATTAAACAAATAAAAGATGACCGATCTCTTGTGACTGGTGTCATTAGAACTGCTTCAGGTCTAAATAAATGACCGGTATGACTTACGGGCCATAGTGCATTATGGAGTTGTGGTCATACGGCAGGTTCAGAGTGTTTCCACGTTTCACCTTGAAGTACCTCCCTTTCCCTTTAAAAACAAAAGACAGATTACTTTGGTCTTTTGCAGTCAAGTTAAGAATAAAGTAGCTTTGTCAAAATGTTTCATACCAATCTTCTAAAATCTTTAGCACCTTTTACGTTTGTTCGTTGAATATACATACATTTAAGTCGGCTTGTGAAGCTTTTAACCTAAAGACATGATGTGTCGAAACAGAGTTCCCAGAGACAAAGTGGGCAGAATGCACGTACAAATTGGTGCCGGCTTGTGTTTCTCAAAAAGAGGGAATTGCAATAAATGAAGCGTTCACCTGCTTTGATGTTCTGCCACTGCACAGTGATGTGCTGATCACGGTCCCTGCGGCTGTGTTCATGATGCAGTCCCAGAGCATGAATGATCTCATGGCAAAGATTCCCCACGCCGCATGTTGGGCCGAAATACACCGGCTGGACTCCTCCTTGACAACCGACGAAGGAGGCACAGCTACAGAGACAAACAGGCCAGTAGGATAAGAGTCATATTCACACAAAAAAGGCATTTCCCCCTCTTACCTCTGCTGGTATTAAGTCACGTAATAAGTTCTGATTTAGAGTTTATTTTACGTTTAGCCAGGATGGTCATTTGTCTCCTCTGGTATACAGAGAGGACCATCAGATTCATATTAAATGCAATAGCAAGAGTGGGTTTGCAGCATGATATGCAAAATCCATTTCTTTGAGCGATTTTTTTTCTCTTTTTTTTTAAATGGCTGAAAGCTTTTCAGTAGATCATCAATATGTACATTAAAAGTAAAAAAAAAAAAAAAAAAAAAATAGATGTGACCACATCACACCGAGTTAGCCTTGTTGCAGTACATTTTAGAGTTGTTGTAAGATTCTACTGATTGATATTGAGCTTCTTAAAACAAACTAAAATCAGAGAGCTCAACTTGATTTGTTACTTTACCAGAGTGTGTTACAGTTTTACCAATATAACATTAAAGTGTTGCAATTTGAAAAGTGCTCTTTTATGAATACAGATAATTATGATTTTAAAAAGGCAAATGTATAAATATATATTTCTGCCTGGCTTTATTGTAATATGGGTGAACTGACCCTTTAAAAAAAGAAAAAAAAAAAAAAAACATTTCTCACCCTTTGCCATCCTGGATAGTGAGGTAGTTATGCTCTGTGGTGTGCTGTCTGAAGCGAATGCAGGAAACATCTGAGATCATCTTGAAGGCAGAGAGGATGTCAACCTCTCGATGAGCTGTTGAGTGAAAAAAAAAAAAATCAAAAGAACATTTTGTGATCTGCACTCTAGCGGTTAGACACGTCGGATCAACAAAGACCCACCCAGCGCAGAACTGATGGTGTAAGGCATGACGGCGTCCACCCACAAAGACTCCACAGCATTCCTGTCCTCCTGGAAGTTATGACAGATACACACCATTACTAGTTCCACACAAAAACGACATTTCTAGTCTTAACGCTAATATTGAGTGAGAGAATATTAATATCAAGAGAGTTTCCCCTCATGTTTGAAATGTTCCTTCCAGTCTCTGGTTCATCTTACCGGAATCAAAATATCTCCCTCGTCGAGAATTTTGTTTTCTTGAAAGTCTGACATGATAAATAATAATAAAAATCAGTACATCACATCTATGAAAAATATATTTTTAAATATATATATTTAACGTATTTTAAGTTTACCTTCCAAGGTCTCTGCACTGTCCCGCTGCGGCTCAAGCATTGAAGTCACGTTACCTGCAGAAATCTGAGAATTTAATCACCGTTTTTAAACCCAAAGTCTGAAAGAAACCAACAGGCACCGACCTGCTGCAGGACTAGTCCCATTCTGGGTGCGATTCAAGGGGATGACGTCAACTGAATGAGTGAAATCAGTTAAATGCTGGTTATTCTATGTTGATTTATTTTGGCATGTTCTTTGTGTGTAAAATATACCAGACGATCTACCTTGCAAAGCTGCTGTAGTGGCTGGCTTGGACACATCAAGCGTAGAAGTGACAGTCATATTATCTATGAAAACATGAGAATTCCTCATCAATAATTTGTATGTTTGCGTAAAAATCAGTGCGGCCAAAACAAACCTGTGGAGTGACTGGAAGCCTCCTGGGTTGGATGTACGGGTACACCGCCAACAGCTGCATGAAGAGAAAGAGAACACAATCAGCATTGTTCAGCACAAGATGTGGTTTGAATGCTTGAGTTCGTACCTGTCGCCACACAGATGAAGACCAGAAACCACATAGTGCCACACAACTTGAACAAGGACAGAAGCTGTGAACCCAAACGCCTCAGCTGGATGTTCTTAAAGAGATATGATAACCATCACCAGGTGTGATCACTTCCCACTGATTATGAGCTCCAGACTGGAGTGCAGAGGGCGCCACGCTTTTGGTGTTTGCAGTTACTCTGCTTTTTGTCTTTCTGTTGCCGTGTTTCAGTTCTTTGGGTGCAGGCCTCGGGATGGATTCACAATTGTTCCAAGTCAGTCCTAAAGTCTTCACAGTTAGGTGTCCAACGCTGGCTGTAATCATTCCCTCTGTTCACACTGGCCATTCAAACAGCCATTGGTAAGGTTTCCCAATGAGGTTTTAGTGTAAGTGATGGGGGACCAAATCCATCCAAATCCAATTCTGTGAAAAACAGTAGACAAATAAAGTAGGTCTCCACATCGACATGTTACATTAAACACACATTTTTGTAAAATGCACATATGTTTTTTTCTATCCTCTTCAACTCGCTTACCTACTTGACTTGGCAATGAACTTTAAAAACTGCTGAAGCCACATATTAGCTTTAGATAAATTGTGCAATTCATTTGTTGCACAGAAGAAGGACTGTGGTTTGTGCCCCCCACCCCACCATTGAAAGCAGCTTGTTTCAATGCTTATGTGGGCACCGGACTAAGGAAAATTCTGAACTTATCCTTTAAAGTATTTTTTAAGAGCACTTTCCAACGTCAGTGTTGAGCCCATGTTGTGGTTTTTATTCTTTATAAACTTGCCTGATGCATTTAGAAATGTTCAAAATATTTTTCTCATGCTCTTGTTGTGAGAGACTCGTGGGTGGCGAAAGCCATATGTGGTCAATACTCAAAAATGGATGGATTTTATTTTTAAATCCAGTCCTTATTTTACTTGAAACAAGAGAACATGTATTTATTATTAGAGTATGTATTATTTATAATTCATCCAGTTAAATTTGAAATCGGACAATAAATATTGTTGAGATATTATTCATTTGAACTTTCTTTATTTGATTCGTCAGTTGTTGACTACATACAGACGTAAATACAACTGTTGGCTACTTCAATATATATGGGACTAAATCATAGAACAAGTTAGACATTACTGTGATGTTCCGGACCTTTGCGTGAGGAAATTCTCTCTAACTGGACCTCGTTGAACTTTAATTGAATACCCCTGATATAAACATTACATTACATTACATTACATTACAGTCATTTAGCAGATGCTTTTATCCAAAGCGACTTACAATAAGTGTATTCAACATCGGTTTTCGAGAGAACAACTAGTCACCAGAAGTAATAAGTATATGTCCCTACCTCAAACAAGCATCTAAGAGCATAAACCAGAGCCAACGTACAGTGCAGAAACAAACGAATGCAATAAGTGCCACAAGCTAATATAAAAACAATAGGTGCAATAAGCTAATATGAATACAGTAGATGCTAAGTAAGTGCTAAGCGGAAGGGTAGGCCTTCTTGAAGAGGTGAGTTTTCAGCCTGCGCCGAAAGATGGGCAGCGACTCTGCCGTCCTGACGTCAGTGGGGAGTTCATTCCACCACTGTGGGGCCAGGACAGAAAACAGCCGCGACCGGGTCGATCGGCCGCAGGGACCTCTGAGCGACGGGGCAACCAGTCGCCCCGAGGTAGCAGAGCAAAGTGGTCGGGCCGGGGTGTAGGGCTTGACCATGGTCTGGAGATAGGAAGGAGCTGTTCCTTTCACTGCCCTGTAGGCTAGCACCAGAGTCTTAAACTGGATGCGGGCTCTTACAGGTAGCCAGTGTAGAGAACGGAGAAGGCAAGTTGTGTGGGAGAACTTGGGGCGATTGAACACCAGGCGAGCTGCAGCTTTCTGGACAAGCTCCAGAGGTCTGATGGCCAGCGCCGGGGCTCCGGCAAGTAGTGAGTTGCAGTAGTCCAGGCGGGAGATGACAAGAGCCTGGATTAGCACCTGCGCCGTCTCATCAGTGAGGAAGGGGCGAATCCTCCTGATGTTGTAGAGCAGGAATCTGCAGGAGCGTGTAACCGATGCAATGTTTACTGAGAACGACAGTTGGTCATCCAGGGTCACACCCAGGTTTCTCGCAGTCCGAGTTGGCGTCACCACGGTATCATCAATGGTGATGGACAGGTCTCGGTGCGGGCAACCCTTCCCCGGGAGGAACAGTAGCTCGGTTTTGTCCAGGTTGAGCTTGAGGTGGTGTGTCGTCATCCACTTCGAGATGTCAGCCAAGCACGCAGCGATGCGTGCCTCCACTTGAGTGTCCCCGGGGGGAAATGACAAGACCAGCTGGGTATCATCGGCATAACAATGGTAGGAGAAGTCATGCGAGCGAATAACAGAACCCAGAGATGTTGTGTAGAGCGAGAAGAGAAGGGGGCCCAGGACTGAGCCTTGCGGAACCCCCGTAGTCAGTATGTGTGGTTCCGACACAGAGCCCCCCCATGACACCTGGTAGGATCGCCCTGTCAGGTAGGATGCAAACAGGGAGAGTGCAGAGCCTGAAACGCCCATCCCCTCGAGGGTGGATAGGAGGATCTGGTGGTTAACAGTGTCAAACGCCGCAGACAGGTCCAGGAGAATCAGGACAGAGGAGAGAGAGTTAGATCTCGCTGCATGAAGCGACTCCGTCACCGCAAGGAGGGCTGTCTCAGTCGAGCGACCCACTTTGAACCCGGACTGGTGAGGGTCCAAGAGGTTGTTTTGGTGGAGATAGGAGGATAGTTGAGTAAAGACAGCACGTTCAAGTGTTTTGGAAAGAAAGGGTAGAAGAGACACCGGTCTGAAGTTCTTGACATCAGAGGGGTCAAGTGATGGTTTCTTCAGAAGGGGGGTGACTCTAGCAGTCTTGAAAGCCGTGGGAAAGTATCCTGAAACAAGAGATGTGTTCATGAGGTGGGTGAGAAAAGGAAGGAGTTCAGTCGCAATAGACTGAAGAAGAGGGGAGGGGATCGGGTCAAGGGAGCACGTGGTGGGGCGGTTAGATGTAACAAGGTTGAGGACCTCGTTAGGGGAGAGGGGAGCAAGATAGGGTAAGATGGGGCATGGAGAGGGGAGGGAGAGCTGTGGGGGAAGAGCTGGAGATGGTAGAGAGGGAGAGGGTGGACAGGGAGAAAGTGGACAGGGGGGCTGAGAGAAGGAGGATCTGATATCGTTTACCTTCTTGTCAAAGAAGTTGGTGAAATCGTCAGGGAGAAGGGAGGAAGTAGGAGGAGGGGGTGGGGGTTGGAGGAGTGAAGAGAAAGTTTCGAAGAGTTTTTTAGGATTGGAAGCAGCGGTTAGGATTTTGGAGTGAAAGAAAGCAGCTTTAGCAGTAGATAGAGTGATGGAAAAAGTGGAAAGAAGAACTTGGAAGTTAAGAAGGTCCCCCGGGAGTTTGCCTTTTCTCCATTTACGCTCAGCCTCTCTTAGACTCTTAAACGAATAAACACATTATTATCTTCCTTCTCCCTCTGCAAAACAAAAAGGCAAATTGGACTCAACTGCAAAACTTTATGGGCGTGTTTGCGCTGTAATATCACCAACATCTTTTGTGAATGGGACCTTGAGAGGGGGAAGATAGCGGTTGCAAATGATGCACAATTCATGGTGCTGTCAGGGGTCACAATCCATTCTTTGTGAATTGGCCCCTGAATGTCTGGAGGACTTTTTCCTGGGAAGATATTTTGGCGTACAGAAGTGATGTGTACACTTTCACTGTCATAGATGTAACAGAAACTGTCAAATAAAACCAAAAAACTCGAAGGAAAAACAGCTCAGTGCTTAGCAACACATCGGGAAAGTGGGTTAAGTGGGTTTAAAACATTGACTGAGCAACGGAGGATCCTTCGGCCCCCACAGCAGTGCATCAAACTCTTCACCATCTGTCTCCTTCTTCACCTCCTCCTCTTCTCTCCTCAACCTCTCGCCTGGTGTGGCCAACTGGGCAGTGAGCTTGTGAAGCTCCTGTATGACCACCTTAACATCCAGTTCATGCCGTGAGGCCCTCAGAGTGGCGGCATTAAACGGGAATGTCCGTATGAAGTCTCCGACTCTGAGCGGAGGAACGTGTTGTCTGTTCAGAGTCCTCTCCATCCTTACTGCTCCGTGACTCCCACTGTGAAACAACCACAGCATTTGTTTTTGTTACCCTATTTGAATGTTTGGAATTGGCTGGTATTTTCTGCCCTCAATTTAGGTTACATTTTTACTATTTTCAAGCCATAAAATGTACTTTTTAACATAATGCACAAAACTCTAAGACTCCAAAACAATATTTAAGTCACAAGAAACTAAACAGTCACTGAAACCAAGAATTATGTAATAATAATTATTATTTTATTACATTCATACATGATTAGGATGTCTGTTATATTTGGGTTTATTGGTAATGATAAAATCTGCATTTTATACGTGTATTTACCTGTAAATGTTGGGGAGCTTTGACCGTCTAAATCCCAGCTCCCTGTGTGGGGTATCGCGTATCGAAGAGGACGCGTCTGCCTCTCCAGAGCGCTCCGTCTCAGCTTCTGTTTCAGTGTTGTAGTGGCTTGTAACCTCAGACACGCGAAGACTCCTCTGCGGTGCGAGAGCCGGACACGTCCGTCTGTTCACCACTGACGCGTTTGTCCTTGAACAGGGACCGAATATCAGATTCAGGGTCTTGTCCCTGTGGGTTTCGTTGGCTAGTCTGCCCCTGGTTGCACATATCTGGTTTGAGTCAACAGGGGGAAGGCGTCTTTGGTAGTCGGCCCCAGAAGCATGTTGTCTGGACTGTCTTTGGTTCGTCTTTTCAGGCTGGCGTAGAGTTTTTATAGGAGGGAGTGTCTGTGAGGACTGGCCGCCACTCCTTCGCTTCTGAATTTTGGTTCCTTCAAACTCCGAGAGCACGGGTGGTGTAGGAACATGCGAGGGGCGCTTGGCACAGAAACAAAGCCGCTTGTACCCATGTCTCTGATCAGCCCTCTCTCTCAAGCTGTCGCTCAATGTGTAGTTCATCAAGTCAATCAGGTCGCTGATCAGCCCTCTCTTCACTGTAATATCCACTTGGCAGTCCAGAGTCAACGCAGGGCTGTAGTTGACCTCCAGCAGTCACGGTTTCAACGTGACGTCGACGAGGATGTCGAAGCCTAACAGCTCCACGCAGTTTGGGCAGGAGGGGACGGACGGAGCGATGGCGAGGAGGGTCAGGGTGACGATGTTGTTGATCCTCTGCCACAGGAAGAGCTCGTTGATGTCCTGGCTGTGGAGAAAATGCCTGAATTTGCTCATGGTCCACTTGCATCCTTGGCCCACTCTCCCCTTTGCCGCCTTGTAGAAGGGGCCGAACTTGTTGATGCTGGTGTTGGTGAGGTGAGCGTACAGGTTGCGCAGGGATGACAGGTTGTACTTCTCGGTGGCGAAACGCACCAGGCCTTCTTGGTGGATGTAAACGGTCAGCAGGTGAAAGCTCTTCACGCACGCGTAGATCCGCAGGTCGAACTTGTAGCCGGAGATCAGCAGGGGTTTGCTGATGTACCGCTGTACGATCACAGAGCAGTCGTAGACCAAGTCCTTAACGTCCTCGAAGATGAAGATCCCCCGGCCTCTGGAGAGATCCACAGGCTTGCATATCCAGTAGACGGGCGGTCCCCGGGTCACGCGCAGGTTGTTGTATTCAGACAGGAAGCGGGTGTAGTGGTTGGGGAGGATGAAGGCGGTGGGACTGAAGTCGTAGTGAGATGAACCAAACGTGGCTCTCATTCTCCTCAGGTTGCGAGCCAAGCAGTCCTTCCAAAATAATTACAAATCATTCTCTCAGGGTGCGATCATTTTAACTGAGAAGATCTTTCTAACTGGTTTCCCTTTGGAAACTTGTTGGGTTTGGTATTCTTGGCCCCATTTACACCTGGTATTGCAAACACTTGGTTATGTTTAGGCATCATAACTACTCTGTTCAGTTTAGGAAAAGATCGTGGTTGGGTTAAAAATACCAGAATGTTCTTCTAAATCATGTCCCATTTTTTGCATAGTTGAGATTAATGCAATAAAAACTCGTAACCATAATATATATTTAAAACAGATTTGTATTTTGTGAATACTTCCTCTATGATAGATCCGTGTTGAAAGTCTTGACAAACCTCATAAAGTACAACCACACTCATGATTCTGGTGTCACTGTCGAAAAGCACAAAAAAGTCTCTGCATTTCTCTGACTCACAAAGTTAACACACGTGACCGTTATCACCTTGCGTGTGATGCCAACAGTTTTGGGATGGTGGTTGAGGCGCTGCCATGGCAACAGGTTGTGATACTCTGAGTTTCGAAATGCAGAGCGCCGCCAGTAGAGGTTCCAGTCTTCCTCCTCCCGTTCTTCTTGGTCATATTCCTCCCATCCTCGCTCCAGAAGCACCTCCCTCACCACCTCTGGTCCTCTGTCGTGTAGTCTGAACACCAGGGATGCAGCCATGCAGCATCGTAAACTGTAGCATGAGATGAATCCGAGTCAAAATTCACACTCCCTTCTTCGTCAAAACGTAGTCGAATCTAAACACTCGGACATGAAACACATTGATGTCAGTCAGTGGGACTTGTGCCTCCAGAAGAAATCATCTCCGCTGTCCATCACGAATAAACCCTCAGAAATCCGCTTAGAAATGACAGAAAAGGACGCTTAAGAATCATCACATTCTAAAGTTTTCCTCAGTATAAAATGAATCCAGTGATAGTTGTCTTTACAGCCATTGGTACATTACAAACAGAAAAAAGCTAATAGTTCATTTGCCATACTGTTAATGGTGCTAATGTGCCAAAAGGTAATCAAAAGATGAGCGGCGTATGTAAACTAAAGCATTTACATGGTAAATCCAAGAAGCCCACATAAACCCGACACTTGCACAGAAAGAGGGATCAGACTCTTCAGTGGGCCAGCTCACTAACAGACAAATTAAATGTGTTGAACTTTGTTACTTCACTATCTGATGAGTTTTTAAAGAACAAAAAGTGCTGCATTTCAGACTGATTAACAAACGCACGTAACAGTAACGGTCACTTCTTTACAAGCCAAAACAATACTGATGCAGAAAATGAGACGAACACAGAAATCTCAAGAAGTTCCCATTTCTCAAATAAATGTACACAAATTAATTTGGAATACTGAAAATAAGACTTTGTCTTACCCTTGAATGCACATTGGTCTTACATCCTTTCTGCCAGGTAAATGAAGGCTAGACAGTAAGAGACTCTTGCACAGTGGACAGTGTGTGCTCTTAGCTCCTCCTACTGTAGGTCATCTGTCAGACAGGTTTAATGTACAAGTGGCAGCACAATGGTTGTTAGATGGAGTGCCTAGTGTGTTCGCTCTGTATTGTTGTAAAACTGCTGTTATCGTAGAGATAAACTGTTGCAGTAATTTAATACTCTGAGGAATGTTAATATGATACACACTATTTGTGTATAAAGCGTATGTCGGAATATTACGGTGGTACAAAAAGTCAATTTTTGCTCGAGTTGAAATACATTTAGTGGCTGCTACATTAGTCACCCATAAACACATTTGGTTGAATATATTTTGTAACCACAGTTCAAAGTGAGTCAAAAATATTTTGGTTTTAAAAGAGACAAGTTATTTAAATAAAAAAAGTGCTGGGCAAGTTAACGCGTTAATACCGCGTTAACGCATTCATTAATTAACGCCGCCAATTATTTTATAGCACGTTAACGCATTTTTTTTAGTGCTAGGCAACAATTAAAATTTTTAATCGCGATTAATCGCATGGATTTTTTGCAATTAATCGCATTGTTATGGCAAAATTCAATAATGAATTCAAAAGTAGTGTATTGTGCACTTTTATTTTAAAAGTACTGCTATATGAACAAAAGGGGAATAACATTTGGTTTGCAAACACTTAAAACACATGAGGTGCTTTTTAACAGCAGCATTCCCTTTACACAGTAGCAGTTCTATCTCTTCACTATCTGTGTGACTGTATGTGAAACGTCCCACTGCTGTGCAACAGGAATAAAATGTTTCAGCAACAATGTGTCTTGTGTCTTCATGACAGTCAGAGCATGTGAATGCAGCTCTACTGTTCATCAATATAATGCTGTAACTCAGAGGTGATGATGGTGACCCAGCGATCAAAGAATAAAGACACTTTACCCACAATTTAGATGTATTTTCCCTTTAACTCACGAGATGCAGGTAGTATGTTTTATACTTAATGTGAATATAGTTCATGCTTTGTTGGCATCTTATTCTGAAAACCGGATGTTCGTCTGAAGAAACCGGATGTTGTCTGACGTTAATCTTTCCGCTAACTTTCCCGATCTGTGCCGTTTACCGTGAATTTCAGCATATAGGTGCACTAAAGTGTAAGTGTCTGCTGAGTTGACCACAGAGATCTGAGTGTCTGCTGACTTTACCGCAGCAATGTCCAGTAGTCTCCATTCCTCCACCGCTGCCAGTGAGCAACGGACTTTCAAAATAAATAAAAAATGCGTTAACACACTATAAAATAATTGTCTGCGTTAATTAATGAGTTAACGTGTTAACTTGCCCAGCACTACTTTTTTTATTTTAAAAGTCCGTTGCTCACTGGCAGCGGTGAAGGAATGGAGACTACTGGACATCGCTGTGGTCAACTCAGCAGACACGTGTTAGTGCACCTATATGCTGAAATTCACGGTAAACTCATTTAAACGGCAGATCGGGAGCGAGCAAAGGACTTTGAAAGTTAGCGGAAAGACTAACGTGAGACAACATCCGGTTTATTCAGACGAACACCCGGGTTTTAGAATAAGATGCCAACAAAGTATGAACTATACTCACATGAAGTATAAAACATGCTGCATCTCGTGAGTTAAGGGAAAATACACCTAAATTGTGGGTAAAGTGTCTCTTTGATCGCTGGGTAACCATCATTACCTCTGAGTTACAGCATTATGATGAACAGTAGAGCTGCATTCACATGCTCCGACTGTCATGAAGACAGACATCTTTGCTGAAACATTTTATTCATGTTGCACAGCAGTGGGACGTTTCACATACAGTCAGCACACAGAACTGCTACTGCGTAAAGGGAATACTGCTGTTAAAAAGAACCTTATTTGTTTAAAGTGTTTAGAAACCAAATGTTGACCTTTTGTTCATATAGCAGTACTTTTAAAATAAAAGTGCTCAATACACTACTTTTGAACTTTGCCATAACAATGAGATTAATTGCAAAAAATCCATGAATTAAAAAATTTTAATTGTTGCCCAGCACTATAAAAAATATATAATTTTTTTTGACACATGGTACAGAGATAAATAAGTTAGATAATTCATTTTACTGTGTCTTTAAGGCTAAACTAATGTATACAGCACTATACAGACGCAAGGCAATTCAGAGTGCTCTACAGCAGCATAGAAACACATTTAAAAAGGCAAAGAGTTTCAAAATAAGATATACATTACTTTACTGAAAACTAGTTAATGTTTTATGCTCTAATTTAAATTAGCTGACAAATTCAGCAGACCTCAGTGATTCAGCTCGCTTCACAGATGATTTTAGAATCTACAAGCTGCTTTGTTTTGACTTTGGGAACAGAGTAAACTTGTCCCCGATGACCTGAGGGGTCCGGATGCTTCATAAAGTAACTCTGATGCATTAAGGGCCGAGACCATTTAGTGCTTTGTAGACGAGTCCAGACCTAATGGGTCTAATGTGATGCATTTGGGCCAGCAGGTACAGTGGACACAAACAAAAAGGCAGGATTTTTAGGATTTTATTAAAACTCCCACCAAATGCAGATCAACCAAGAGCCCGCGATTTCATCCGCGCATCTAGAAGAAGAAGAAGACATTTTATTTGTATAGCACTTTTCCCACTGGGAGCACAAAGTGCTTCCCATAAACAACACAAGAAAAAATATAAAAGCAGCAAAATACAGGGACAGAAATAAAATCATCAAATTGAAAATCAGACGGTTGCACAACAGAGCTGTATGTAAACAGGACTAGTTGTCAGGCGAAAAGGCAAGTCTCTATAATAATAATAATAATAATAATAATGTGTCGCTAAGACCGGCTTTAAAAAGCAGAACCTGTCAGCAGATGAACATTAACTTAGAGACGGGATGCAAAGCACGAGTAAGAATTTAAAGTGGATCCTAAAAGAAGAGTCTGCGTATTGTTGGAACGCTTGCCGCCTGCTTGAACTGACACACTGAACAGAGTTATGAGACGTGTAGTGAGGACGTAGTTACCACAGTGGTAGAGTTTGTTCAGTTTCTCTATATCCAGATTGCTGAGGTGTGTTCTCTGACCCATGTGCACCCCGCTCTGCTTCGACAACACAGTTGGACCCCCATCATTACTGAAAAAAAACCTGCAATAAAACAGAATCTCTTGTTCACCCCGACTTGCTGTTAAATAATACCCAATTAACCAGTAAAAGAAAATATATCCATGATTAGTTACGATTAAACAAATAAAAGATGACCGATCTCTTGTGACTAGTGTCATTAGAACTGCTTCAGGTCTAAATAAATGACCGGTATGACTTACGGGCCATAGTGCATTATGGAGTTGTGGTCATACGGCAGGTTCAGAGTGTTTCCACGTTTCACCTTGAAGTACCTCCCTTTCCCTTTAAAAACAAAAGACAGATTACTTTGGTCTTTTGCAGTCAAGTTAAGAATAAAGTAGCTTTGTCAAAATGTTTCATACCAATCTTCTAAAATCTTTAGCACCTTTTACGTTTGTTCGTTGAATATACATACATTTAAGTCGGCTTGTGAAGCTTTTAACCTAAAGACATGATGTGTCGAAACAGAGTTCCCAGAGACAAAGTGGGCAGAATGCACGTACAAACTGGTGCCGGCTTGTGTTTCTCAAAAAGAGGGAATTGCAATAAATGAAGCGTTCACCTGCTTTGATGTTCTGCCACTGCACAGTGATGTGCTGATCACGGTCCCTGCGGCTGTGTTCATGATGCAGTCCCAGAGCATGAATGATCTCATGGCAAAGATTGCCCACGCCGCATGTTGGGCCGAAATACACCGGCTGGACTCCTCCTTGACAACCGACGAAGGAGGCACAGCTACAGAGACAAACAGGCCAGTAGGATAAGAGTCATATTCACACAAAAAAGGCATTTCCCCCTCTTACCTCTGCTGGTATTAAGTCACGTAATAAGTTCTGATTTAGAGTTTATTTTACGTTTAGCCAGGATGGTCATTTGTCTCCTCTGGTATACAGAGAGGACCATCAGATTCATATTAAATGCAATAGCAAGAGTGGGTTTGCAGCATGATATGCAAAATCCATTTCTTTGAGCAGGGATTAAGTGTCATGGAAAAAAATATATATATATATATAAATTCCATTTGGTGATGCGATTTTTTTTTCTCTTCTTTTTTTTTTAAATAGCTGAAAGCTTTTCAGTAGATCATCAATATGTACATTAAAAGTAAAAAAAAAAAAAAAAAAAAAAAAAATAGATGTGACCACATCACACCGAGTTAGCCTTGTTGCAGTACATTTTAGAGTTGTTGTAAGATTCTACTGATTGATATTGAGCTTCTTAAAACAAACTAAAATCAGAGAGCTCAACTTGATTTGTTACTTTACCAGAGTGTGTTACAGTTTTACCAATATAACATTAAAGTGTTGCAATTTGAAAAGTGCTCTTTTATGAATACAGATAATTATGATTTTAAAAAGGCAAATGTATAAATATATATTTCTGCCTGGCTTTATTGTAATATGGGTGAACTGACCCTTTAAAAAAAGAAAAAAAAAAAAAAAACATTTCTCACCCTTTGCCATCCTGGATAGTGAGGTAGTTATGCTCTGTGGTGTGCGGTCTGAAGCGAATGCAGGAGACATCCGAGATCATCTTGAAGGCAGAGAGGATGTCAACCTCTCGATGAGCTGTTGAGTGAAAAAAAAAAAATCCAAAGAACATTTTGTGATCTGCACTCTAGCGGTTAGACACGTCGGATCAACAAAGACCCACCCAGCGCAGAACTGATGGTGTAAGGCATGACGGCGTCCACCCACAAAGACTCCACAGCATTCCTGTCCTCCTGGAAGTTATGACAGATACACACCATTACTAGTTCCACACAAAAACGACATTTCTAGTCTTAACGCTAATATTGAGTGAGAGAATATTAATATCAAGAGAGTTTCCCCTCATGTTTGAAATGTTCCTTCCAGTCTCTGGTTCATCTTACCGGAATCAAAATATCTCCCTCGTCGAGAATTTTGTTTTCTTGAAAGTCTGACATGATAAATAATAATAAAAATCAGTACATCACATCTATGAAAAATATATTTTTAAATATATATATTTAACGTATTTTAAGTTTACCTTCCAAGGTCTCTGCACTGTCCCGCTGCGGCTCAAGCATTGAAGTCACGTTACCTGCAGAAATCTGAGAATTTAATCACCGTTTTTAAACCCAAAGTCTGAAAGAAACCAACAGGCACCGACCTGCTGCAGGACTAGTCCCATTCTGGGTGCGATTCAAGGGGATGACGTCAACTGAATGAGTGAAATCAGTTAAATGCTGGTTATTCTATGTTGATTTATTTTGGCATGTTCTTTGTGTGTAAAATATACCAGACGATCTACCTTGCAAAGCTGCTGTAGTGGCTGGCTTGGACACATCAAGCGTAGAAGTGACAGTTATATTATCTATGAAAACACGATAATTCCTCATCAATAATTTGTATGTTTGCGTAAAAATCAGTGCGGCCAAAACAAACCTGTGAAGTGACCGGAAGCCTCCAGGGTTGGATGTACGGGTACACCACCAACAGCTGCATGAAGAGAAAGAGAACACGATCAGCATTGTTCAGCACAAGATGTGGTTTGAATGCTCGAGTTCGTACCTGTCGCCACGCAGATGAAGACCAGAAACCACATAGTGCCGCACGACTTGAACAAGGACAGAAGCTGTGAACCCAAACGCCTCAGCTGGCTGTTCTTAAAGAGATCTGATAACCATCACCAGGTGTGATCACTTCCCACTGATTATGAGCTCCAGACTGGAGTGCAGAGGGCGCCACGCTTTTGGTGTTTGCAGTTACTCTGCTTTTTTTCTTTCTGTTGCCGTGTTTCAGTTCTTTGGGTGCAGGCCTTGGGATGGATTCACAATTGTTCCAAGTCAGTCCTAAAGTCTTCACAGTTAGGTGTCCAACGCTGGCTGTAATCATTCCCTCTGTTCACACTGGCCATTCAAACAGCCATTGGTAAGGTTTCTCAATGAGGTTTTAGTGTAAGTGATGGGGGACCAAATCCATCCAAATCCAATTCTGTGAAAAACAGTAGACAAATAAAGTAGGTCTCCACATCGACATGTTACATTAAACACACATTTTTGTAAAATGCACATATGTTTTTTCTATCCTCTTCAACTCTCTTACCTACTTGACTTGGCAATCATGTCCCATTTTTTGCAGATTAATGCAATAAAAACTCGTAACCATAATATATATTTAAAACAGATTTGTATTTTGTGAATACTTCCTCGATGTATCCGTGTTAAGTCTTGACAAACCTCAGATATCATCTCCGCTGTCCATCACGAATAAACCCTCATAAATCCGCTTATAAATCACAGAAAAGGACGCTTAAGAATCATCACATTCTAAAGTTTCCTCAGTATAAAATGAATCCAGTGATAGTTGTCTTTACAGCCATTGGTGCATTACAAACAGAAAAAAGCTAATAGTTCATTTGCCATACTGTTAACGGTGCTAATGTGCCAAAAGGTAATCAAAAGATGAGCGGTGTATGTAAACTAAAGCATTTACATGGTAAATCCAAGAAGCCCACATAAACCCGACACTTGCACAGAAAGAGGGATCAGACTCTTCAGTGGGACAGCTCACTACCAGACAAATTAAATGTGTTGAACTTTGTTACTTCACTATGAGTTTTTTAAAGAACAAAAAGTGCTGCATTTCAGACTGATTAACAAACGCACGTAACACTAATGGCTAAAAAAAATACTGATGCAGAAAATGACAAACACAGAAATCTCAAGAAGTTCCCATTTCTCAAATAAATGTACACAAATTAATTTGAAATACTGATAAGACTTTGTCTTACCCTTGAATGCACATTGGTCTTACATCCTTTCTGCCAGGTAAATGAAGGCTAGACAGTAAGACTATTGCACAGTGGACAGCGTGTGCTCTTAGCTCCTCCTACTGTAGGTCATCTGTCAGACAGGTTTAATGTACAAGTGGCAGCACAATGGTTGTTAGATGGAGTGCCTAGTGTGTTCGCTCTGTATTGTTGTGAAACTGCTGTTATCGTAGAGATAAACTGTTGCAGTAATTTAATACTCTGAGGAATGTTAATATGATACACACTATTTGTGTAACACCTTTCATACAAGAAATGTAGCACAAAGTGCTATACAGTAAGGAACAGAAAAGGAAGTACTTAAGAAAAAACACTTTAGTATGTTATACAGTGCTTCCATCACAGTAAAAGTATACAGCTTATGTATATTACGGTACAAAGGGTCTATTTTTGCTTTAGTTGAAATGCATTTAGTGGCCGCTACATTAGTCACCCATGAACACATTTTGTAACCAGTTCAGAGTCAAAAATATTTGTTTTAAAAAAAAAAAAAGACAAGTTATTTAAATAAAATATATAATTTTTTTTGACACATGGTACAGAGATAAATAAGTTAGATAATTAATTTTACTGTGTCTTTAAGCCTAAACTAATTTATACAGCACTATACAGATGGAAGGCAATTCAGAGTGCTCTACAGCAGCATAGAAACACATTTAAAAAGGCAAAGAAAGTTTCAAAATAAGAGGATATGCATTACTTCACTGAAAACTAGTTAATGTTTTATGCTCCAATTTAAATTAGCTGACAAATTCAGCAGACCTCAGTGATTCAGCTCGCTTCACAGATGATTTTAGAATCTACAAGCTGCTTTGTTTTGACTTTGGGAACAGAGTAAACTTGTCCCAGATGACCTGAGGGGTCCGGATGCTTCATAAAGTAACTCTGATGCATTAAGGCCCGAGACCATTTAGTGCTTTGTAGACGAGTACAGACCTAATGGGTCTAATGTGATGCATTTGGGCCAGCAGGTACAGTGGACACAAACAAAAAGGCAGGATTTTTAGGATTTTATTAAAACTCCCACCAAATTCAGATCAACCAAGAGCCCGCGATTTCATCCGCGCATCTGGAAGACGAAGACATTTTATTTGTATAGCACTTTTCCCACTGGGAGCACAAAGTGCTTCCCATAAACAACACAAGAAAAAAATTAAAAGCAGCAAAATACAGGCACAGAAATAAAATCATCAAACTGAAAATCAGACGGTTGCACAACAGAGCTGTATGTAAACAGGACTAGTTGTCAGGCGAAAAGGCAAGTCTCTATTATAATAATAATAATAATAATAATAATAATAATGTCGGTAAGACCGGCTTTAAAAAGCAGAAACTGTCAGCAGATGAACATTAACTTAGAGACGGGATGCAAAGCACGAGTAAGAATTTAAAGTGGATCCTAAAAGAAGAGTCTGCGTATTGTTGGAACGCTTGCCGCCTGCTTGAACTGACACACTGAACAGAGTTATGAGACGTGTAGTGATGACGTAGTTACCACAGTGGTAGAGTTTGTTCAGTTTCTCTATATCCAGATCGCTGAGGTGTGTTCTCTGACCCATGTGCACCCCGCTCTGCTTCGACAACACAGTTGGACCCCCATCTTTACTGAAAAAAAGCCTGCAATAAAACAGAATCTCTTGTTCACCCTGACTTGCTGTTAAATAATACCCAATTAACCAGTAACAAATATCCATGATTAGTTACTGTTAAACAAATAAAAGATGACCGATCTCTTGTGACTGGTGTCATTAGAACTGCTTCAGGTCTAAATAAATGACCGGTGTGACTTACGGGCCATAGTGCATTATGGAGTTGTGGTCATACGGCAGGTTCAGAGTGTTTCCACGTTTCACCTTGAAGTACCTCCCTTTCCCTTTAAAAACAAAAGACAGATTACTTTGGTCTTTTGCAGTCAAGTTAAGAATAAAGTAGCTTTGTCAAATTGTTTCATACCAATCTTCTAAAATCTTCAGCATCTTTTACGTTTGTTCGTTGAATATACATACATTTAAGTCGGCTTGTGAAGCCTTTAACCTAAAGACATGATTTGTCGAAACAGAGTTCCCAGAGACAAAGTGGGCAGAATGCACGTACAAACTGGTGCCAGCTTGTGTTTCTCAAAAAGAGGGAATTGCAATAAATGAAGCGTTCACCTGCTTTGATGTTCTGCCACTGCACAGTGATGTGCTGATCACGGTCCCTGCGGCTGTGTTCATGATGCAGTCCCAGAGCATGAATGATCTCATGGCAAAGATTGCCCACGCCGCATGTTGGGCCGAAATACACCGGCTGGACTCCTCCTTGACAACCGACGAAGGAGGCACAGCTACAGAGACAAACAGGCCAGTAGGATAAGAGTCATATTCACACAAAAAAGGCATTTCCCCCCCTCTTACCTCTGCTGGTATTAAGCCATGTAGTAAGTTCTGATTTAGAGTTTATTTTACGTTTAGCCAGGATGGTCATTTTTCTCCTCTGGTATACAGAGAGGACCATCTTAAAGATTCATATTAAATGCAAGAGGTTTTCAGCATGATATGCAAAACCCATTTCTTTGAGCAGGGATTAAGTGTCATGGGAAAAATATATAAAAATTCTATTTGGTGATGTGGTGATTTTATTTTATTTTATTTTTTTTTTTAAATGGCTGAAAGCTTTTTCAGTAGATCAATATGCACATTACAAGTTGACTTTATATCAAGTTCATGTTAAATTTATTTTTCCAGCAATTAATATAAAATCAAAAAGGGAATATTCAGTCCGACTTGTCTTTGTGTGGACGGAAAAAAAAGAGATGTGACCACATCACACTGAGTTAGCCTTGTTGCAGTACATTTTAGAGTTGGGTTTAAGATTCTACTGATCGATATTGAGCTTCTTAAAACAAACTAAGATCAGAGAACTTGATTTGTTACTTTACCAGAGTGTGTTACAGTTTTACCAATATAACATTAAAGTGTTCATTTGCTCTATGAATCATTTTGCAATTTGAGGTTTGAAAAGTGCTCTTTTATGAATACAGATAATTATAATTTTAAAAAGGCAAATATATAAATATATATTTCTGCCTGGCTTTATTGTAATATGGGTGAACTGACCCTTTAAAAAAAAAAAAAAATTTAAAAATGAAAGAGACATTTCTCACCCTTTGCCATCCTTGATAGTGAGGTAGTTAAGCTCTATGGTGTGCGGTCTGAAGCGAATGCAGGAGACATCTGAGATCATCTTGAAGGCAGAGAGGATGTCAACCTCTCGATGAGCTGTTGAGTGAAAAAAAAAAAAAAAATCAAAAGAACATTTTGTGATCTGCACTCTAGCGGTCAGACACGTCGGATCAACAAAGACCCACCCAGCTCAGAACTGATGGTGTAAGGCATGACGGCGTCCACCCACAAAGACTCCACAGCATTCCTGTCCTCCTGCAAGTTAAGACAGATACACACCATTACTAGTTCCACACAAAAACTACATTTATAGTCTCAACGCTAATATTGAGTGAGAGAATATTAATATCAAGAGAGTTTCCCCTCATGTTTGAAATGTTCCTTCCAGTCTCTGGTTCATCTTACCGGAATCAAAATATCTCCCTCGTCGAGAATTTTGTTTTCTTGAGAGTCTGACATGATAAATAATAATAAAAATCAGTACATCACATCTATGAAAAATATATTTTTAAATATATATATTTAACGTATTTTAAGTTTACCTTCCAAGGTCTCTGCACTGTCCCGCTGCGGCTCAAGCATTGAAGTCACGTTACCTGCAGAAATCTGAGAATTTAATCACCATTTTTAAACCCAAAGTCTGAAAGAAACCAACAGGCACCGACCTGCTGCAGGACTAGTCCCATTCTGGGTGCGATTCAAGGGGATGACGTCAACTGAATGAGTGAAATCAGTTAAATGCTGGTTATTCTATGTTGATTTATTTTGGCATGTTCTTTGTGTGTAAAATATACCAGACGATCTACCTTGCAAAGCTGCTGTAGTGGCTGGCTTGGACACATCAAGCGTAGAAGTGACAGTCATATTATCTATGAAAACACGAGAATTCCTCATCAATAATTTGTATGTTTGCGTAAAAATCAGTGCGGCCAAAACAAACCTGTGGAGTGACCGGAAGCCTCCTGGGTTGGATGTACGGGTACACCACCAACAGCTGCATGAAGAGAAAGAGAACACGATCAGCATTGTTCAGCACAAGATGTGGTTTGAATGCTTGAGTTCGTACCTGTCGCCGCGCAGATGAAAACCAGAAACCACATAGTGCCACACGACTTGAACAAGGACAGAAGCTGTGAACCCAAACGCCTCAGCTGGCTGTTCTTAAAGAGATCTGATAACCATCACCAGGTGTGATCACTTCCCACTGATTATGAGCTCCAGACTGGAGTGCAGAGGGCGCCACGCTTTTGGTGTTTGCAGTTACTCTGCTTTTTGTCTTTCTGTTGCCGTGTTTCAGTTCTTTGGGTGCAGGCCTCGGGATGGATTCACAATTGTTCCAAGTCAGTCCTAAAGTCTTCACAGTTAGGTGTCCAACGCTGGCTGTAATCATTCCCTCTGTTCACACTGGCCATTCAAACAGCCATTGGTAAGGTTTCCCAATGAGGTTTTAGTGTAAGTGATGGGGGACCAAATCCATCCAAATCCAATTCTGTGAAAAACAGTAGACAAATAAAGTAGGTCTCCACATCGACATGTTACATTAAACACACATTTTTGTAAAATGCACATATGTTTTTTTCTATCCTCTTCAACTCGCTTACCTACTTGACTTGGCAATGAGCTTTAAAAACTGCTGAAGCCACATATTAGCTTTAGATAAATTGTGTAATACATTTTTTGCACAGAAGAAGGACTGTGGTTTGTGCCCCCCACCCCACCATTGAAAGCAGCTTGTAAGGAAAATTCTGAACTCATCCTTTAAAGTATTTTTTTAAGAGCACTTTCCAATGTCAGTGTTGAGCCCATGTTGTGGTTTTTATTCTTTATAAACTTGCCTTATGCATTTAGAAATGTTCAAAATATTTTTCTCATGCTCTTGTTGTGAGAGACTCGTGGGTGGCGAAAGCCATATGTGGTCAATACTCAAAAATGGATGTACAGGAGGGGAATTGTGGTGTTTTAGGGGTCTAAGAGGCTGCCCGTGTAATTGCACTATCCCTGAGTTTGGATTGGGAACTTTGTTGCACATCTATTTCCTCTCACCCTTCTATTATATAAAGGCTCCAAACACAACGCCCTGACAGCTCTCGAGGAGCTGTTTTAGTATGATTTTTTGGATATTAACAAATGTAAAGAAGGGCATAGGAAAAGCAAACATGTCCAGAGTCAAGAATGAATAAAGGATAAAAGCTTGTTCAGCAACTGAGACTATAACTGAGGGGAAAATACCTAAATATCCAACACTGTTTAGACAGCTGCCCTTGAATAAGCGAAGCAATGAGTGAGAGTTTCTGTTGTGTTCCGTTATGGCCACTAGAGGGCGCAATGTGACAGCTAAAGGCTCCATTTAAATGGTGTGTGATTTTGCCCTGAGGTGGTACTTACAGGAAGCTGAATCTTTCTCCAAACTGAGGACTGACTCTTCACAAACTCTACTAATGAAATGATAACTAAATGATAATGTTGTATAGATGGTTAAGGATGGATGGTTATGGTTATGAAATCCTGCGTTCAGGTATTACTTAACAAACAGTAGTGGATGCATAACTGGAAAAGCGGTATACCTCTTCCTTTAAATAGAAAACACCTGTTTGACTCGTTGTTCTTGTCATCAATAATGCTGCATTCAGGTGCGATAAAGACGGTAGAAAATATTACATCTTTAAATGGTGTATTCGTTACTACTTATCATGTATGTCCATGTGATGTGTCCATGTGATGGCCCCACGAGTATATGACAATGTCTTGTTCTAACTTGAATTGACATCCCTAATATATCAGAAGTGTATATTTTAAAGAGAAAGAGAGAATTTGTGGACCCTGAACTGTACATCTTGCCCTTAGTACACTTTGAGCAGATGATTGAACTGCTAATCCTTTGATTAGTAGACGACCTACTCTACCTCCTAAACCACAGCCCCACCTCCACTCCTGCGAATTAGAAAAGCACTTCCATAAAGGTTATAATAAACCGCCCAACTATTTGCAGCATAGGGTAGATTTTTTGTCAGTCAGTCTCCCCTAAAACACTAAAAGCCTATGTCCCTCAATGAAAATCAACAGTGTGGTGGATTAGATCGAGGTTTCCAGAATGGGAGACGGGCCTCCCTAGGGGGGTCCAAACTGTTTTAGGGGAGGCTTTTTGGGGGGTTTTAGGGGGTCTAGGTTTGTCCGATCTGTAGTGGAATCAGAACATTTGTCCTTTTTGCTTCTGAAAATGACTTGGTCGATTGATTGGCCCACTGTAATGTACGTTCATCATAACAAAATAATTCATTGTATTTAGTCATTAGTGCTATGTGACACTCTGAAGACATAATCAGTGTATTTGCAGACTTTTTGTGGGAAAGCTCCCCTCCAGAGCCACAGAGGACTTTCTACAACTGTTTTCACAGACTTAATATTGCTCTCTGTCATGAATTTCCAGTTTATAATTTACTTTGTAATGTAAGATTTGCTGTAAAATTCAAAGAGCTTAAAAGCAGATCTTCAGCACCATAACAAAAGTTAGTTTTTAGCTATTATTATTTGATTATCCTCAAGTTAAATGTTTATTTCATTACATTTACTTGCAACAGAGTATTGCTACACTGTCTACATTGCTTATTTTACTTTTGCCCATAGTACTTGTCCCACCACTGCTTGTATGTAAAAACCATAGACTGTATGGTGCAAACCTTCTCAATAAACGTGAGTCTGATTTAGATACCCAGTTTCCCCACAGACCATGAAGGCGGCATCAGTCAGCATCATGAGAGTCATGTGATGTCCTGTCATGTGGTGCATTCACTTCCTACTGATTTGCTCCACAGCAGACAGACTGCCGTATCATGTCGTCTTAGGCGCCACAGACTGATATCCACCGCTGTAAACATGTTACTTCTGTGTAAATCTGACCGCTTCTCGCCTCTGAAGCTGGTTCTTTGGTTAGTTGCGTGTCTGGGATGTTTGTCCGTCCGGTCCGGAGCGGAGGAGGACAGCAGCAGCCCGTGGTACCGGGACCTCTGCAGGTAACGTTATGGTCATAGCTAACGATCACACCTCCGACTGAAACACTGCAGCTAGAAACAAAACAAATTACGGTTAACGTTACAGCGTGTCATGCTCTTCTGTAGCTACACAGATCGTTAAGCTAGGTTTAATTCACACATGTATCAGTTGGTGATTTATTTGCTTATTGACGATGTTACACCCGGTTTCACACGACCTCATTATACGAATGTCTCGTGTTAAACGCGGTTTATAAACAACCAGCGGGCTCTTTATTTCAGTGACAATATCAACTTTTAAAATCGTATAATTAGCAACCGCTTTCAATGGTGTAAGCTAGCTAACAAACCCAATAACAGCTGTCTAGTTTGTCTAAACGTGCTGCTTGATAAGTTTCAAGCAGCCAAACTTACTGTTGAAGGAAATGAGCTCGAAACTCAAACGGTCTCGAGCCAAAGCAGTTAGCTTACACTGTTGTGTGTTTTGTTCTTATCAGGCTAATATGTAGCTAACTGCTAACGTTACATGAAAACTGTCATGTAACAAGCTAACGCTAAATATTAGCAACCTTAAATGACATGACTTGGAGGAGGACAAAGAGAGAGCAACACTACAGAATGTAACGTCGGTTATTTCACAGTTTAAATGAGGACTACTGGCTCCTGTACTGGAGCTATGTGCAGGCTGCTGCTGCTCAAATATTGACTCAGCAATAAGGCTGGAGTGATGATCAGTAACCTGTCTGGCTGGCTGAATGTCACTTCCTTGTTTTGGTGGCCTTTGAATAAATGGTCACAAGAATAGTTGATATGAGATAATGCAATGTTATTATGTCAGTGTTCTTCACGAGCTAATAAGCAGGGTTCACTTAGAGGCGTTTGAGCTGCTTGCTTATTAATTTTTTACCTTTTTAAATGAAGGAAAGCACAACTTCAACCCAACACTCAGAAACAGAAATGAGTCATGGGAAAACAACTAACAATTGTTTTCGTTATTGATTAACCAATGAATTGTTTAATTTATAAAATGTCAGAAAATAATGAGAACTTCAAAATGAATCCTAAAGCCCAAGGTGACGTCTCTGGATTGCTTGTTTGTTTTCTGAAACTTTAATATTAAAAAAAAGCAGCAAATCCATTATTAAGACTAAACAATCAATTTATTAATCAAAAAAATGTGATACTCAGGTTCCACTCCTTCTCTTTAGACCGGCTGAGACCCAATGTGTTCCTGGTATGAGTGTGTGTGTGTGCATCACCTAAATGTTTTTCCTTAATTCTTAACTTCATTTCTTGTATTCCCTGTGTTGCAGTTTTAAATGGGAGGCTATTGACCAGGATAATAAGGTGAGCTACACGCTAAAGCTCTGCGAGTCTTCACCGTCAACCAGCTGTGGCCCCGGCACCGCCGTCTGCGCCCAGAACCTCACCACCAAAGCAAACCAGTCTGTCGGTGAGTAAAACCCACTGGGGGGGTACACTGGGACGCAGGGAAGGTCAGACATCTCTTACTGTATTAGCTATGTGTGGTGGAACCATGGCAGTCTCCTGGATAAATGGATGATGGATAAACCTAATAAAGAAGCTAAACATGGAGATTTTGTCACATGTTGTCAGCTTAAACACCTTGAAGCCTGAGCCATTAAGCCACCTGTGACAGTGAATTATGTGAGATAGCATACCTGTACTTCCATACTATTTAGTATGCCAGAAAAATATTTAGTATGTCCTAATACATAGTTTGTCAAATGCAGTATGCCAAAAGGTACTAGGATGTTTTGCAGGATGCCAGCCAGCATGCCTTTCCTTAAAAAAAGGACAAACTCTAGAAAGCACACGGCGACACAAAGGCCCGTACAAATACGTGAGCAGAGACGGCTGATTGAAGTTCGGAATGCTCTTCCTGTAGACCCTCAAAGGCGAGATCACCTTTTGTTTTCAGTCGAGCAACAGCAGGGAGTACAATAATAATAACCTATTGCAGCCTTGTGTGCTGCAGTGTTGTTGTGCAGGATACATGATGTGGGCCGTGTGTTGAACATGTTGGACCTTGCCTCGTGTAATGGCCACTCAGCCCGTTATTCTGCTCTGTTAAAATGTTTATGAGTAACAAAGGTGCATGTGAGCCAGTCTATGACTGTGATGCGTCCCATGTGTCTTATGACAACCACACAACAAAACATTTCACGGCTCTTTAGTGACACTGCAGGAACAGATCTACATCTCAGGGGCTGTCCTGTTTTTATATACATATAGTTGTGGTGGTGTTTTGGGCACTTTGGCCACATATATGCTATTTAGTCTGTTTCTGTGTGAAGCGTGAAATTTGTTTTGAATCATCTGGCTTGATATAAATAGGAAAAAGTTTGGTAAATGTGTCTCAAATCATTCTGATTGATCTTGTTGACAGCTGTTCTCGGTCTGGAGTCCCAACCAAAACATACATGTATTTTAGCGTATGTTTACAGAAAAGTAAGATCCGTATTTGCAATGATTTTCAGCTATATGTAACAAAGAAAAGCATCAAATACACACATTTGAGAGCCTGGAACCATCAAACGTATGGCATTTTTACTTATTCTATTACCAAAATAGTTGCAGATTAATTTTCCGTTTCGGCGTGTTCTGTGCGACACATGGTTTGACCTGCGATAATCTGGTCAGCCCATAAACACTGGTCAGCTATTGTGAGGTTAGTTATTGTAGCTGCATGTTTGCTGTATGTTTGAGGAGAGGAGGTGTCACTACTGTTGGGTTTCTTAGTGACGGGTAGCATCATCGAACCGCTGAGGGGGTTTATGATGCTGCATGAAGTGATGCTTTATGCATCAGTCTTTCAGAGCTTTATCAGTACATTAGCAGATCTGATATCTGTGCTGATGAGTCTGCTGCTGCTGTTGTGTGTCAGCAAGATCTGCACCTCGCTCTGTCCCAGACGAGCAACCCTCACTGCAAGTCCGGCAGAAGCAGTTTAGCTTAGCATCAGCAACTTAGCTTCACAGTTGTAACTAGTGTGTAATTTCTGTTGTAGTTCCTCCTCCTGTTCAGTGGTTGAATTGTAGTGTTTGTGTGAACATTGTGTGTCACTATGAGAGTGTGATTTCCTTCATCAGACCTGACCTTCAGTAAACAGAGACGGCCCTGATCTTTATTTAATCACGCTGACGTGCATTGATTACACTTAATTTGAGGCCACGCCTTCTGTTTTGCCCCTGACTTCATTTGATGACATCAACTTGTGACGGGATGATTGATTACAAATCAATAATGAAAATAACTCTTAGTTGCTGTTAAATAATTTATTAACCACAATGTTATTAGAGAACATTATCAAGTTCACAAACTTCATGTTTTCCTTTCACTTTCAGAGCTGCAGTGATGAGTCACTCTAAAAAAAATGTTGATAGTTGATTTTATCGTTTCAGTGATTTTTATCACTTTAAAATTATTATTTTGAGCAAAAATGCCAAAACATTTTCTGTGTCCAACTTCTCAAATGCCAGGAATTGTTTTTTTTTCATTATTGTTTGGTCAAAACAAGCGTTTCGAGGACGTCACTTTGGGGTCTGGGAGATTACTCTGGAGGTACTTTTTTCAAGTGTCGGCTTTGTATCTGAATCTGAAAGACACCTGATCTATTCAAAGTGAACCTCTACTTCAGGTTTTAACTGATCTGTTTTCGGATCTGTTGTATTTCTTCTCCTCAAATATCTCTTCCTCATTTGTCGTTTCTGCTGTCAGAATGGAACTCCCTAACTTCCCTTGATAGCGTGAAATCCCTCTTGTTTTTGTATTGTTTCCACACCAATCAGAGTCATTTAGTTCTGCTCCACATATTCCCACCCCTGGGTCACATGCCCCCCCCCCCCCCCCCTCTGGGAGAAGCACCCCTCAGTTTTTGAAAACCACAAATTAAAGGTTTGGTTAGCCCAGGGGAGCAATGAGCTGCAGACACGTGTGATGCCTTTTGAGATGTTTTTTATAACCCTTATGAACTCTTGTGTTACTCTTTGAAGAATGAATTAGTGGACGGGCAGAAATATGACATCTTTTCTTTCTCTTCGGCTCATTGGATGCCTCCCAAATTATTGTTTGAAGTGGTGCCACAACCTCCCAGTTCCTACTGTGTAAATACATTAGACCACATGCTGATGTCACATTACTGTTAATATCAAACAGCTACCTGACGATTTCTTACATTTTGACACAGGATCGCTGTGATTATTTTTGGCTGTTTCTCAATTCCAGTTGCGTCACTGTCTCTGATTTTGACCCGTGACCTTTTCCAAAGAGGACAGGCTGCCAGACGGAGTTATTTCAAAGACCCACAACAACGACTTGTCCTGCAGTCTGAGGCCGTGACCTTCCCCCGGTGACAGACCGGTGTCTGGTAGCTCTGAGCGTGTCATCCGACTCTTGTTCTCTGAGGCTGACAAAGAGCTGGAGACTGCAGAGTCATGTCGTCGTTGTACAGTGTATTTCACAACTTATCTTTATTAAGATGTCCTCACAAGATTTTAGTTGTTTCAAGAGGAAGATCACACAGTGGGAAAGTGACAGAAGGGCAAACAAGGAGCAGTGTGGTCAGATGAGTTGCAGTTTAGTCATGCCAGATGACTTATCACATGACACGGGAACACATCATTGAGCACAAACACAAATAGACACAAATGTCACGCTCACTCACTCGCCAGCGCTCTCTCTCTCCTTCTGTCTCTCTCTCTCTCTGTCCTTCTGTCTCTCTCTCTCTCTCTGTCCTTCTGTCTCTCTCTCTCTCTGTCTCTCTCTCTCTCTCTCTTCTGGCTTTGTTCATGCTGCCTTGACATAAAAACCACACATTGTCCATTCTAACACTTTGATATTTGTGGGTTTTTCTGCTTCCTCAAATCAAAATCTTTGGAGGAACAAACGCTCCCCTCACCACATGTACTGGACTGAAAAGTGCCTGTAAAAAGTTAGTTGTTCGCCCTTTCGTATAGATCAGCGGCTGTAGTCCACTTAGATTTACAATGGATCGCATTTGTTCCCACATTTTCATTATTAAAAGCGTGTTTTTTATCACAAAATAGACCATCACAAAGTCCTAGGTGACGTCTTCAAATTGCTTGTTTTGTCTGACCAACAGTCCAAAAGAGAAAATCAATTGACAATCATGTGAGATAAAGGTGTCACATTCTCACATTTGATTGCTATTTTTATGTAAAAAAAAAAGTCTGCATATTAAATTTCAGTCGAAGTTATGAATTAATCGAGTAATTGTTTCAACTTGATCTACTCTAAATGCCCAGAGAAATCCCAGTGAAACCATGCATACTTTACTCCTTATCTTAGTCATAATACTGCCAAAATATGTCCAATAATAATAACAACTATAACTCAGTATTACGGGACTTTAAGTTGATGCAGTGCAACAGGCTGGGACGTGGGCAGTGCTTCGGTCCTGCCTACAGTAGTGGTTGGTGTTAGTCGGTCACTGTGTTGTTCAGTTACATTCCTTCATGGTCCGTTTGTGACAGCGCGCCAGCCATGTCAGTGGGAACACACACGCGCGCACACACACACACACACACACACACACACACACACACACACACACACACACACACACACACACACACACACACACACACACACGTAACAACACTTCAAATGCCCATGAAAGTTGTTAGTATTTCTTCGTAACATTTTAAATTCGACGGAGACGCTGAAATATACACGAGGCCGAGAATGAGGTCATCAATTAGACACACTCGTCCGGCTCATTGCAAAGGGGATTTGTAGTTGTAATGCTTTAATGAACTCCAATTAGTTTCTGTTCAGGCTAAATGTTTGGCTGCTTAATGACCTGCAGGAAGGAGGAAAACTGATTTATTTTCTGCTGATCTTCGTCGGTGCGACGGAGGCATATTTCAGCTTTAGGTTCGGTAGCACATTTACAGACATCCCGGTAGTTTCGTCGGGCCGAGACCCGCTGTGAGTTTATTTAACTGCCCCAAATGTTCCTTCACATGCAGAACATTTCCCACTGCTGTCTGGTTCTATTCAGATGATAAATAACGACTCTGTACTGGCAGCAGAGTCGGGATATTATGCTACCGAGGTTTAAGTCGTGTGTGGGTCAGAAGAGGTTGGCGGGTGAAGCCGTTATTCTGCCAGACTGTCTGTCTGCTACAGTAACATACAGGGAAACCAGAGACTGTGTGTTTTTACTGTTTTCATTCTTAAAATATCATTAGATAAATGTTGTTATAATCTTTTTATCGCAATAACAACAACTGTTGGGTACAGGAAGTCTCTGTGTAGCTCTGTATAATCTGTGTTTGATTATCCATGGGTGGTAAAGACGAGGGTGGAAAGAAGTGTAAAGAAGAAATAAAGCTACAATTGTCATACACGTATGTATTTTGTCCACCACCGTCTCTCCGCCTTATTCCAAAAGGCAGTCTTTCCACCCTTCTGTGTTGTAATAATTGCGAAGAAAATGGATTTGATTCAAAGTTAATTAGACATTCTACATATCTGTTGTACAAAGTAAAGGCTCAACGGTCGGTCATTGACTGTTTCTCTTGTCTCTGGATGTACAGGTGAGCTGTCCCTGCAGACGCTGTCTGGCACGGTGCTGGATTACAACGGTACAGAGAAATGTCCGGAGAGCGGCAACAACATTCAGACCAGCATCAGCTTCCAGTGCGGGAAAACCCTGGTAAGACTCACACCCCCTTATTCTATAGGGATGATTTGTGCTTGTGTTTAAGCTACCGGAAGAAGGTTAACGGTATGATTAGTGATAAATCTGACGGGGGAAAGCGATAGAGCAGCGCTTGCCTCTCTCTCATTACCACCTTCGAGGCGCCCTTGAGCAAGGCCCTTAACTCGTCACTCAGTGGCAGTTAATATTGATAATGATAATGCGATTGGTGGCGTTATTTTGAATAACTGGATAAACCACATATCGGTAATCCAAATGGTTACGCTCATGAAAACATATGACTTGATATCATGACATTTAACTTTTTAGATGTATAAAGTTCCACCATGAACATCGTTGTGCAATATTGAGGAAATGTTAAAGTGCTTTGCTGTTTCTAATTCTTTGTATTCAGCACAATATAAAAAAAATCCGAGAGACGCCCAGCTGACTGAAACGAAGGTTAAACCCCTGCGGATGTTTTTGAGCTTTTATTTGACTCGTATTTCATCGAGCTGAAAATAAAAATGGGTCTTTTCTCTCTCTGAGACGAATCTAAAAAAAAGCTAAAATGACATTTATTGAAATGTACCAGGAGCAGCTGTCTGCTGCCACGAAAGGAAGAGAATCTGTTGAGGGGAAAATAATGTAGGACAATGACAGTCACCTGCTACGAACTTGTGTGTGTGTGTGTGTGTGTGTGTGTGTGTGTGTGTGTGTGTGTGTGTGTGTGTGTGTGTGTGTGTGTGTGTGTGTGTGTGTGTGTGTGTGTGTGTGTGTGTGTGTGTGTGTGTGTGTGTGTGTGTGTGTGTGTGTGTGTGTGTGTGTGTGTGTGTGTGTGTGTGTGTGTGTGTTGCGGTTGCGGTTGCTGAGCGGTGGGTTGACATTAACATGCGCCGCTTCCTGTATAGAGTCACAAAGCGCAGTAGAAGAAGACCATCAGCGCTATATTTTCTGCTCACAACGTCTGAAGTGGAGAAATGAAAGTGGCTTTTTTTTTAAACTTTTTACAAAGTCATCTAATGCTGAAAAGAAGAAGAAGAAGTTGTCTGTGATTATAATCTGCCTCAAGAGTGGACAGCTTATGAATTTAACACCTAAAGACACAATTTATTTTTTGCTACCAACATTTAAAGAGCTTGTTTTTAGGTTCTCTGTGTGTAGAATATTTACTAAATCTGTAATTCTTTAAATGACTTGGATAGTGTAAACTGTGGCTGTGGCATGTTCTTTGTCTCTTGCTCAATGCAACTCTTTTTCTCTCGTAAGATCTTGGTAAGAATTTGACATTATGTGTAACTTTGGCTTTTTTTGTAGCAGTTCACTTCTCTTTTCAAATGATCTTATACGTCCTTTATTTAGTTTTTGACAACAGAGAACTTCTGTTTACATTATTTCTTTGTTGCTGTATTTCTTGGTGCTTTATAACCACCTGCAGATCAGAGGAATAGTGCGAGAAGAAACGTGTGTCACGTCACGAGAACAAGCAAAATGGGGACTGACGTGTAAAACCGTTGCTCCTGAGCGATACTAAGGTCAAAAACTGTAAAGGGTACCTTTAAAATATAACCGTCATCCTTTTAGTTTGGACAACGCTAAGCAAATAAAACTGATTCAGGTCGCTCAAAATTCAGTTTGTCATAAATATGTATTTTGTTTTTACCCACTTCAGCAAAAAAAAATATTCACACAACACCAGAAATCACTGAACGAGTGTCAAAATGTGCCTTATGACAGATGAAAAGTACGTCGACCTGTAACGGGACAAGTTCCTGGTTTGACTCTCAGGATCAGGAGCGAGAATGAAAAACACTCCAACCTTCTCTCTCTCTCCACAAGTGTTGCCCTTGAGTGAGCACTGAACCTTCAACCACTCCAGCAGCAGACTGTGGTTGTGCACTCAACTGTGCATGTGGGGAGTAATACATAGTACATAAATGTTCTCCCGTTAAAGCAACATTTAAAATACATTCTTTTTAACATTAACAAAATAAACCTGTATATTCTGTGTTATAACAGAGACACTGACATATTTCCCCTCATGCTAAACCTTTCCTTCGTTCACCTGTGTGTTGAATCACCGCTGCTTGTTACACAGCACTATACTGTGTTAGTCACCATTATCATGAAACTACCCGTATTACTCATGCTCCCTGTGTTCGTGTGCTTGCAGGGGACCCCGGAGTTTGTCGCCGTGTCCCAGTGTGTGCATTACTTCGAGTGGAGGACCTTCACCGCCTGCAAGAAAGATAAATTCAAGCCACACAAAGAGGTACGTGGTGGAACATGTGACTGGCTGACTGGAAGTTTTTTTTTGACGTGTAAGAGAGAGAGAAAGGAACTGCTGTCTGTCGAGGTGTGATACGTGAGAAACAATGAGGCGAGGAGAGAGGAGTTTAAAGGGAAATGAAAAGCCGCCCTCACACCCTTGTGAGGGCGGTTACAGCAACATGTCGCATGTCGTCACGATGAGGCCGTTAATGTGAGCTCAACGTGGAATAATTGAGAGAATGTGTGAAATGAATTAAATTAGCGAAAGAGCAACAGACCCCCCCCCCCCCCCCAAAAAAAAATTATTATTATTAATAAGAATCCAATAACATGAATCTGATGGAATAGTTTGGAGGTTAAAAAGAAGGTTGAAAAGAATTGCATGTGGGCACATTTGGTTACAATTACCAATGATCTGTCAGATGCTACAGACCTGCACAATGCTGTATGGACATAACCATGATGTCATTTTACCATCCACACAAAGATCCGATGTGGCATTTCATATCTGCTTTGGCAAGAGTGTCTGTTGATAGCCGATGTAAATTCGTTCTGCCATGAACCCTCCGCTTTCCTCTGCGGATTGCGATGTCAGCGCTGCAGTGTGACACTACCTCCTCTGTGTGCAGGTGCCCTGCTATGTGTTCGACTCTGACGGTAAGAAGCACGACCTCAGCCCCCTGATCCGAGTGAACAACGGCTATCTGGTGGACGACGGAGACGACAGCATCGACTTCTACATCAACATCTGCAGGAGTCTCAGTCAGTCCCTTATGAAAGAGCCCTTTCCTATACATTTTTTATCAAACAGTTTGCAGTAAAGATACCTGCTGACCAACACTGATCATTTTTTGACATTTTTAAGCAAAGAAAGCCATCAAGTTATGCTGAGATAAATGTGATGTAATGTCTACAGGCCAATAATTGAGCAACACTGCTAGTAGCAATATAGTTTTCCTATTACATACAAACTTCCCTCCCCCCCCATCTTCTCATATCCTTCCTCTTCTTGTCTCAGACCGACCAGACAAATCGTGTCCGGAGGGCTCTGCAGCCTGTCTGGTCACCAGTCATGGCTCCTACGACATGGGCTCTCCTACCGGACCGCTAGAGCTGTTCTCCAACGACAGGTATCTTCTTGATGAATGCTAACCGTCTGTCGTCTGACGTTCCATATGTTTGAGCCAGACCGCATGCCGAGGTGGCCTTGCTCGCATTGAGTTTGGATCTCAGTGAGGTGTAGACAACACTGTGGGCACAATCCAGAAGATTTTTCATACGTAGTTCTCCATCATCTCCCCCCAAACATGGGAGTTCCTCTCCCGAGGAGAGCGAAGGGAAGAGAGGAGGAAAACCTGGGGCTGGAGACCAGAGTCGTGTTAAGTTACTGCTGATTTAAAAACAAAAAACAAAAAAAAAAACACAAGTGTAACCACGGCCTTAGATGTCTGTAGAGTGACCCTTGTTGGACTGAGGGATACACTTTTAATGTAATTAAATGAACAGCTAATTTAGTTTCTTGTCTCCTCTCTTCTCAAGTCTGAAGCTACACTATGAAGTCGCTGCTGGTTCATCTCCTCCGGACATCTGCAATGGACACGAACCTGCCGTCACCATCACTTTCATCTGTCCGTCAAGCAGACATTCAGTAGGTTGCACACACACACACACACACACACACTATGCAGTATGTACATGGCAAACTTGTGTCTACTTGTTTTGTTTTAATCTTGTGCTCACATATTCCGAAACCATTGTTTTTGCCTCCTGATACCAATTTTAATACTTTTGTATCAGCCGATACCGAGTACCAATCCCATGCCAGTGCGTTAAAAACAAAAAAAGTTAAACGGGTCATAATTCCCTCTCTAATATCTAATTTATATTGGTGTGATCGGTGCATAGACTTGCGTACTCACCGCTACCTGATCCAGCAGTTCAGGCTACATCGGTGGCCTTTCTGATACTGGTATCAGAACAACTCTGCAAGTTCCTGCTTCACTAAAAGTGTCCTTTGGTTTCCCAGGGCAGCACTCCTAAGATGACAGCGGGGTCGAACTGTCGCTACGAGGTGGAGTGGGTGACTGAGTACGCGTGTCACAGAGACTACCTGGAGAGCCACACCTGCAAACTGACCAGCGAACAGCACGACATCTCCATAGACCTAACACCTCTCACCTTGAGCTGTAAGTAGTTCTTCCTCCAAACCGGGGGTCCCAAGCTACCACCCCAGCATCCTGTTGCGCACCAGGTAGCACAGAGAACAAAAATTGGAAAACAACCACAAAATGTTCAGCGTCGCTGCACAAGCTTCCTCTACACACAACAAACAGATACAGTTTTGGATGTGATTACTAACGAGTAAAGCTTCGAAGCATCCGGGTCAGCCTTACAGTTAAACAGATTTTGTGGTCTGTTCAGCTATTTTATGAAACATTAGCAGATATATGTATATATATATATATATATATATATATATATATATATATATATATATAAATAAAATAACCATTTATAAAAGCAACAAGCCTCTTGCTTGATTAATCCTCTAAAGGGAGTGCGTAGCAGCCAAAAGGCTGTCCGGTTTCCATCAAGTCCTCATTCCTCAAACTGGTTCTTATAAGCTACAAGAGTGAACGCACGAGCACAGAAGAAGGTGTGTCCACGTTCTGGACTAGAGACATAAAAGTAACAAGCTGGAAACCCCAGCGTGCCAAGTTCTGGTAGATGATTAACAGTGTAAATAAAAGCCCAAACGTTCCTTCTCTCTTGCATTATCCACGATTACATGTATAACCCACAAGAATTATTGGCTCACAGTGAAGCTGCTTTTATCCCAGTCAGAGGAAGTAGCTTCATGAGTAAACTGTACTGACCTTCCTGTTTTTTTGTCAACTCACAGTTCATGCACGTGCATTCTTATATGTATATTGATTTATTACTCATTGGACAAATACGTAAATTTCCAATGCTGCTTTGTGTGTGTGTGTGTGTGTGTGTGTGTGTGTGTGTGTGTGTGTGTGTGTGTGTGTGTGTGTGTGTGTGTGTGTGTGTGTGTGTGTGTGTGTGTGTGTGTGTGTGTGTGTGTGTGTGTGTGTGTGTGTGTGTGTGTGTGTGTGTGTGTGTAGCTACAGACCACCCGTACTACGCACACTCTGGGTCCAGTGATGGGGATGACAGCTACATCTACTACCTGAACGTGTGTGGAGAGATCCCCACTACTGAATGTGGCCAAAACAAGTTCGTATCGTCCTGCCAGGTGAAGAAGTCCGGAGACATGAAGAAGGTGGCTGGAAGATATCAGAACCAGACACTACGGTAATGTGTGTGTGTGTGCGTGCGTGTCAGCCGGTCGGTGTTTAAAGGTGTTAATAATTCTACATCGGGGAAACATTGTCCGTCAGCTTTGACTATATTTGAGCACCAAGCATCATTGATGTAAACACAGAGTCCGCCTCTTCTCGTCCCACCGGAATCCTGCACTCTCCTGCGGTCCGCCCGTCACGTGCAGCTTGATCCGGGATACCGCTATAGAGCCAGGTCTCTGTAAAGATAAGGGCACAATAGTCAGCGACTTCCTGTTAGGCCGAGTCTTATTTAATCCATTTTATGTTCATACGGCCACACATCAGCCAGGAGTAGGAAGAGTGGTGGAGTAGCCAAAAGGTCTTAGCTGGATTAGCTTAGCTTCCATCCCGGCTCTCCTCCTGGGGAGGTCGACTCAGCTTTTGCTCTCATTTGGTCCGCCGGGTCTGGTTGGGTGGTCGGAAGACACAGTTGGTGGTGATTTTCTCAAGGTCCGCTGCACATAACCTAGTGCTGGGCCATAATTCAATATGATAATTTATCGTCTTTTATTGGAATCGTATTGTGATGTGCAGTAATCGTATATCGAGACATCTTGATACACAGTTACGTTTATTCATTTGATAATAACAAGCATTATACTAACTCACATTTCTCAGAAAATCCGATTACTTTGTACTTATGTTCTTAATTTAATAAGAAAATACTCATTTGTCAAGTATTAAATTAAAGAGTTTGAAGAGTATTAAAGAGTACACAAAACCGTGTGGTTATTTCATATAGACTAGTTTATTAATTGCATTATATCATAATATAGATTGATAACATGATATAAAAATACCAATATCGTAATAGAAGGTTTTGGCCCTAACTTAATTCAATCCCTGCGCTTCTTTTTCCAATGTTGATTAGTGTATTTCTGTCATGTACTCCAGTTATAAAGACCAAAAATACAGCAGACGGGAGCTACCGGCCGCCACATCTTCATGCGCTGCTGTTGCCTTTTATCTTATCTGGATGGATTTTAAAAATATATATAGAAATGATCCACGCACTTCAGGTAGAACATCTTAAACAGCGCCGGTACATTTCTTAACTCTTTCACCTTTAACCCTGTTTTCATCCGTAGTTATTCAGATGGAGATCTGACTCTGATCTACCCGGACGGGACCAGATGCACCTCCGGCTTCCTGAGAATGACCATCATCAACTTTGAGTGCAACAAGAATGCATGTAAGACACAGAAGTTCCTTCAGAAGATCATCATCAGCACACAATCACCACCTTGTGGTAGTATCAAGAATTACATTGTGACAGACGGCAAGACGTGCTGCTACCAGGAGATTGTCATCCTGTAATAATGTACATGATGCACTGTGTCAGTGAAATTAAGATTATTCACAAGGACATGTTTCATTTCATCTTGTTTTTTTATTGTTCAACATTATAGTTTCTGAGCCAAAGGAACACTACATTTACAGGTCAAGGACTTCTCTAGTTTTCTCCCTGTCCACATTTTACTCCATTAGTGGACAACATATTGTACTTTTTTTTACCATTTGGAGTTTCTCAAGAAACCCCTCCCCAAATCACTGATTTGTGTATTTTTACTGTCGCATCTCTAAATGTAAAAGTTCCATTTATTCAGAATTGTCAGTCAGGTGGAATCCCGTCAAAACTCATGCTTAACCCACGGTGTGCCTTTCTTTCTGTAGCCAACGGTGGGCGAGGGAGTCCAGTGTTTGCGGGGGAGACAGACTGCACTTATTTTTTTAACTGGGAGACGGCCTTCGCCTGCGTCAAGGAGAAAGAGGATCTACTGTGTCGAGTCAGAGATGACAACAAACACTACGACCTTTCACCCCTCACAAGATACCCTGGTGAGAAGGCGAATGGTTGTGGTCACAGCCACTCAATGTAGCACATTCTGTTTTCCGCCTGTTGTGACTAAACATTTGCTGCTGATACGGCACCTTCCTCCGTGTCTCTCCTGTGCTGCTTCAGGGTCAGATGTCGGTGGGAACTGGGAGGTGGTGGATGCTAAATCTCCAAAGCTGGACTCGCGTTTCTACCTGAATGTCTGTCACAAAGTCATCCAGACGGGTGCAGCTGCCCGCTGCCCGGTGAATGCCTCCATCTGTGCCGTGGGTAAGAGTCTACACAAGGCCCGGGGGGGATGATGGTGGTAGAAGGGATGTCGAGGAGTTGTAAAAAACTTGCAGAATTCATGAAATTGTCAGGGATAGTTGTAGCCTTTTAGTTTGTTGATTGTTCCCTTCTCTCCCTCAGATAAGGATAATAGGGCGATCAGCCTGGGCAGCTTCCTCTCATCTCCCCAGAAGACTAAAATAGGAAATGACATCAGACTGGTGTATACCGATGGAAGTTTTTGCAGCAATAAAAAGATGAGGATCCAAACTATCCTCACCCTCAAGTGCAAACCGGGTAAGCTAAACAGAGAGAAGAGTTGTCATTAGATATTTTTGATCTTCATGTTTAATATCTGCTCTGTGTTTTTCTCTCTAATTTCTGTGTGGTTTTGATTTTGTTGTCTCCTCCTACACATTTTCCTCTTCTTGCCTTCCTTGCAGGAGATCTGGAGAGCGCTCCCGTCCTTCGTAGCGTTGCGTCGGACGGCTGTGTGTACGAGTTGGAATGGTACACTGCCGCCGCCTGCGTCCTCTCGAAGACTCAGGGAGACGACTGCAAAGTGGAGGACCCTCAGGCTGGTACGGCACGCATAAACGTTTGATCAGCGCGCTAACTGACTGATCAATATTTTTGCTCGAGCCAGAAAAACACAGCAGTGAAGGAAAGGCGAGAACGAAGCAACAGAAATTCAAAAACATAGTCGTCCCCATTAGTCACTTAGACACAAAAACATGGGAAAATAGGGTCCAAGCTGAAAAATACCAAAGTTTTCCTTAAACTGTCTGTCAGGATGTATAATCCAAACAGTCCAAAATCAAAATATATTGATTTCTCTATCATATAAAACATAGAAAAGCAGCAAATCCTCTCATTTGTGAAGCTGTCAATTGATTATTAAATTAGCAGAGTTTAGTTAATGTAGGCTTCCTGGCCCAACTGAAATAAACAAAAAATCAGAAATCTATATTGAGATCACGATTATTCACCTTTTTGACCTTTTTATTGCACTTTCACGTTTAAATAAACGGCACAGCTTTAACTTCCATGTTGTGCTACGCTGTTCAGAGTTGACATCTTTGACTCGGCTTTAATCCTCCTCTATAACTGGCCTCTGTTGCTCCACAGGCTTCTCTTTCGACTTGTCGCCTCTCTCCAAAGCCGACGGTGACTTCTACAACCTGACCAGCGGCAACTATGACTACTACATCAACGTCTGTGGGCCCGTCAAGGCTGCCAGCTGTCCTGAAAAGGCCGGAACATGCCAGGTCGACAAGAGGTAAGAAGGAGGAGCCGTGGGCATGCAAGCAGGAGCACCCATTCACACATTTCTGCAGTTAATCACAACCGTATAGTTTACGATCAATTCGGCATCGCAGCTGGTGTAATTCTCTTGTGGTTTTTTAAATTTCATTTTGAGTGTCTCAACCCTTCGAAATGACTTGTTTCACTACCAGAATTTGATCAATTTGACTCTATTTATATATATATATATATAAATATATATAATTTCTTTTCTTTGATAGACATGACAATATGATGACTTGCAAATTTTCTTTCTGCCACATCAGTTCTTGGAGTCTTGGGGAAGCGAACTCCCGCCTGTCGTACTACGACGGCCTGATCCAGCTGTCCTACAGTCACGGCTCCCAGTACAACAACAAAGAACACACTCTCAGATCCACTCTCATCTCTTTCCTCTGTGACCCAGAAGTTGGAGCAGGTTATCCCGAATTCCAGGTAAACCTGTGTCTCTGCACATGCTGATGTACTGTATTTGTTTTTATTTTAACAATACATGTTTCCACTTTTAGACCTTTTTATTTAAGGCCTATTTCTTATAACTAGTGTGACTTGTCATTTTAATCTTCATTTTTTGAATCCAGGTTGAGGACAAGTACACCTATAACTTCCGCTGGTATACATCCTTCGCATGTCCTGAAAGGCCTCACGAGTGTTTGGTGACAGATCCCAACACTCTTGAGCAGTACGACTTATCCAGGTAATGCATGGATTCATATTGTGTTAATTCACCAAGCAACCAAGATGTTTTTGTGGCAGTCACAAAACAACATACACATAACTACGACGGCGTATTAGGGCCATTGTAGTTGTTTGTATTTGTTATTTCTTTCTTGTAAATCTACCACTTTAATCTCTGAAATTCCGATTTTTTTCTCGGAGTATTACCCCCAGTCACTTCCATAATTATGATCTTTTTAACCTACAATGGCCCTAATGAGCCGTCGTACATAACACACTTGTCCAAATACTCACAAAATGAAGATAAAAAGGAACAAAGAAGAAGACACGGATTCATTTGTTTACCTTCTTCTGCCTCCAGCTTGTCACGCGCCACCTCCATCAGCAACTGGCAGGTCATGGATTTGTCTGACACCATGAACCTGAAGAAGTACCACATCAACATATGTCGGCCTATCAACGCTGTACCAGGCTGCGACCGCCATGCGTCCGTCTGCCAGATGAAGTACATACCCGAGCAGGTCTGTGATAGCCAGAAACAGAATTGTAACTTAAAAACTAAGTACCATTTTTATTTTTTTTACATGAAAATATTACATATTTCACTTTTTTTTAAATGGCAACATTTGAAAACAAATGTGACAGCCGGTCAACAATACCAAAGACTAGAAATTAGATTTAGGAGCCGTTTCCTCCCCTCTGTCCTCAGGGCTCTCCGAAGGAGGTTGTATCCGTCAGTAACATGGGTATTTCCAAGCGAGGGCCGATCATCGAGGGGCGGGACCGGCTGCTGCTGGAGTTCACAGACGGCTCTGTCTGCATGTCAGACGGCCTGAAGCTCGCATACACGACGCGCATCCACCTGGTCTGCTCCAAAGGAACTGTGGTGAGTCGGTGCTGTTTGTACAGTGGAGCGGAGCGCGGGTTCTTGACGCTTGGCACGGTGTCTGAGATGTGACTCTGTTTGTGTTCCACGCCGCGCAGTCAATGGGCCCGAGGTTCCTGATGTACCAGAACTGTACTGCCACCTTCATGTGGGACACCAGTGCAGCCTGCGCAATCAAAACCACCACGAACAATGTGAGTCCAGCTACATGACAACATTATCTCATCCTGTGTTTAACTTGTGTATGCACACCGATAAGACAACAATATGGAAAAGATGTGACGCTGGGAAATTGATATGATTACAATAATAAAACATTTGGGAAAACCTGTAAAACGCGTCTTTGTGTCTCAGAACTGTGCCATCGTGGATCCCAACACTGGCTTTGAGTTCAACCTTCAGCTTTTGGCTTCTAAGACTGGATACAAGACAACAGCGAATGGAAAAGACTTCCTGGTAAGATTTTATAGTCATGACACTTTGCCAACCATAAATAATACATCCCTCATGCACTGTTTCAATGTGTTTGTGTGATGTAGCTGGTGTGTGTGAGCTGCACTCACTGCTGCACTTTTTGTACCGCTCTGATATCGCCTGTGTTGTTTGCCAGTCATGCTCGCAACAGAACGGGATTTTAAGTTGACGTATTTTTACATTTTATTAATATAAACTGGATGTATAATAATGCTATACGCAACAAACACTGCAACCAACAAGTATTACAATCATAGAACAATAGTGAACCATCTCCAATCAATAAAAAAAAATGTAATTTTGACATTTCAGAAAGCTTTTTCAGTATTCCTTGAAAACGACTCAAACTATTTATTGATTATTAAAATAGCTGCTTATTTTCTGTAAGTAAACAAATTGTATCTGCTCTTAAATTATACCTTGAACTAAACTAAAACACTTAACACTACAGTACAGCCGTAAATACCTGTAGACCCTTGTCCCGTCGGGTGAAACGCAACGAGTTTTTCAAAAGGTTCCTCGTCCCTGGGGAAAGTTCCTTCAGTTGAAAAGAGGCTTTGCATGCCAGTGTTTTAAAAGCATCATGAGGCTTTTGTCTCTGAAATATAAGGACAGCACTCGCTCTCACAATTCATCAGAAGTATAACCCTTCCTCCTCAACGCCCTGTAGGTGAACATCTGCTCAGACGCTGCAGAATGCGGACCGGGCATAGCCGGCTGTGAGCTGGATGAGGGGCATCCGTCCAGCCCGGTGGGGGTGGAGAAGACCCTCCAGTACTCCACCGATGGCCTGCTCACGCTGACGTATAAGGGAACCCTGGACGAGCCCACGGGTATTTATTTACAGTAACTGAGAGTGTTATGTTTCAGCATTCAATGGTTCACTTCAGCTGTGGTGCAATACTTTTTACTGTATTTACAGCTGTGTGACTTTAAACATTTCGGACATTTTCTTAACGCCGCACTTTATTCCTCTATTTAAATTTCCCTTCTGCATCAGCAACTCGGGACACCTTCACCCTTAATTTCGTGTGCGATCCAACCTCTCACAACGGCTCATTAAAACTGCTGCGAGAGGACCTGAGTTCTTTACCGAACCACGTGGTCCACAACGTCTTCTTCGAGTTCTCCACCGCTCTGGCCTGCATCCCTGCTCCAGTTGACTGCCAGATCATCGGTACGGACACACGAACAGAATGAAAGCATTTGTAATCGAAAACTAAAAGCCTTGTTCTTATGCGTGTGTGTGTGTAAATATACGTTTCTGTTCCCTCTAGATTCTCATGGTAATGAGTATGATCTAAGCCACCTGATCCGGGACGGAGAGGACAGCCCCTGGATCGCCATAGATACAGATGCTGTGAAATCACGCAGCTTTTACATCAACGTCTGCAAACCTCTGCCTCCAGTGAGCGACTGTCCCGGTCAGTATGCTCCTTCATGTTCCTCCACCTGAACCGCTTACACATACACACACACAGCAAATAAGAGATTTTAACTGACTTGGGCTGTTGATTGGATCTGCAACACCTAATCGAATACAATAGTTTTTTTTTTCAATAGTTGTCAACAAATTTGATTATGGATTAATTGGGTCTTTGGCGCGCTGTGGCATCTCGCGTGGTGAATTACAGGAAATTACAAAGTCTCCTTCGTCTCTGTAATAAACATTTGAGGAGTGTCGGAGACAGAGACCAACGATACAGCAGAGAAAAGTGCAGAAGCAAACGCTCAATTACAGGGTTCCTGATGGAGCTGTTTTAAAACTAACGCTCGATAAAGACGTTAATTAACCTGTGATCGGGGACTTTGGTCGTCATCACGGACACAAATCTGACGGAGACCGCCGTTTCACAGTTAAAGGTGTGAAGGAACATTCCAAATGTGTCTCGGTACATGTGAATGACATCAGCTGACAGGGTAAAACATGGACACAAGTTGTTGCCAAGGAACACAATTCTGTTGAAACGGTCTATAACGTAATATTAAGGAGTTTTTGGAATATTTCATGCCATCAGTCAGAGACACTCTAAAGTGGATCCTTTAATATAGTAATAATGATAATAATACTCTATGCTTTACAAAAAAGCAACACATTTAAACAAGGACAAATAGACAAGACAGTAGATGCTAAAATATGTAAGTGAAATAAACAACCTTACCTGTAGTGCTATTTATCAATCTAGATTCTGCAATGTCTCTTTGCAGAACTCATGACCCGGTATTTAAGATAATCCACGGACCTTGTTGCGAGCAGGTTCATGTAGGAACTAAGAAAATAGTTCCTACATGAACCGGCTCACTACAAGGTTTGCGTCCACTTCTTGTATACAGTCTGAGTTAAATACATTATTGTTCTTCTCTCCAGTGGGTCCTTTGGGTGCCTGTGGCATGATTGATGGGAAGAGTTACAACCTGGGATTCGTCCAGTCCAGCCCTCAGGCGGCAGAGGACGGCTCCATCAGCATCGTGTACCAGAACGGAGACCTGTGCGGTTCTGCATCCCGCTACTCGACGCGCATCATCCTCCAGTGTGATGACAACCCGGTGAGTTATAGATAAAAGCATAAAGGGCGAGTGAAACGTGGATATGGATTTTGAGAGTGACTGAATAAGTAACACCGAAGTAATCACAGTAACATTTTTAAACTACATATTCCCGCTAATTTTGGCGGGAAAAGGGTATCTGTTACATTTTCTCTTAAGTGAACTATTTGGTTATTCCACGAGACCAAGACACAAGACATAAAGCTAATTTTGTGTGTCTGTCTTTTTCTAGGGCTCCCCCATGTTTGACCGTAAAGATGGTTGTGAATATGTCTTCATCTGGAGGACATCTGAGGCCTGCCCCATCAGGAAGTCTCAAGGTAAGAACGTGTGTGTGAGACAAAGTGATGTGAATTGTGGATATCAATGTTTTAAGATTAAAACTGCTGTTATTGCAGAGTTTGTGCAGATAACGCTGTTATTTTAAATGTTTGGAATTTGATCCACATCAAACAGCTGTGGCCATATTATCAGAACCTGTAATGAAGTTTTGGTAAAAGGACAGTGTTGACCACTAATATTATTTAAACCGTGATGAAGGAGAAACGAGAGTATGTGCCTCTATGCTCACCGTCCAAATGTGTCCTCCCAGGTAATGACTGCCAGGTTCGTGACCCCAAGAGTGGCTACGAGTTCAACCTGAGCTCTCTGAAGGGTCAAGATTACCCCGTCCACAGTGATAAGTACGACTACCACCTGTCGGTCTGCGGTGGGCTCAAGAGAGACATCTGCACCCACAAAGACACAGGCCTTGAAACTGTCTCCTCCTGCCAAGTGGAAGGGGACAACTACAAGATTGCAGGTATGGCAAAAAAAAAACTAAAACAGCTCGAGTATTCTTGATATTTAATGTAGTGTTGTATGTATGAATGCGTGTCATTATTATTGTTTGTGTGCAGGAATGGCATCCCAGGTTCTGAGCTATGTAGGAGACCAGCTCATCCTGAACTACACTAATGGAGAGGCCTGTCATAAGATATACAACAGATCCACTGAAGTCTACTTCTCCTGCCACCCTGACAGGCATCCTGTGAGTGTCGCACATAAACACCACAAAGACAGAAAACCAGTTATGAATAAACTGCAGGAAAATGCGGATATTATATGTCTAGGGCTTTTATTGTGAAAGGTAAGAATGGAAGGAGTGGATCTGGTCTGCGCTGCCTTTGTCAAGATTGACAGTAGAACGTGATTGGTTGACGCCACCTGAAGTTATTTCTTTCTTTCTCCATTATTTTTGTTATATTTTTTTGTTTTTTTACAAATGTCAGCAGTGGCAGTTCATTTAACGTTTCTCTACGTAAAGCACACGAATGCATCTCGGCTCTGTAACTCTGTAGTAGCTCATTGCGTGTTGTGTCGATTCACTCGTTCAGGGAAAACCAGAGTTCATCAAGGAGACTCCAGACTGCACCTACCTGTTCAGCTGGCCCACCGCTCTGGCCTGCGTCCCAGTCAAGACCACCAGCTGCTCCTACAAGTAACAATCCTCCACCGGCTCCCACATGGCATCCTCCTCAATCTCTTTTCTTTCTTCCTCTTCCTCTGTTGGTTATGAACACTTCTCATACCGGTGTTTCTAATGTCATTGAACTTGTGTCCTTTTTAAATGGACTTCAGCTGTCTATGCTTGTTAGTTAATTGGTGAGGTAGCATTATGCCGGATAGCTCTACCCTAGATTAATCAAGTAACGGTACAAGTAATACGACAAAGGTAGGCCTAGAGGTTACACCACTTGATTTGTTATCGTGTGTGTGTGTGTGTGTGTGTGTGTGTGTGTGTGTGTGTGTGTGTGTGTGTGTGAAATACAAGTTAATTATCAGATAATAACTGGAAAATCTGTCTTTGGTATCAGACCTCATAATTCAACTTAATTTGCTATACAGGCAATTTATTGATTCATTAAAAGTGACTTGACTTGCGGTGGTTTACAGTGCTCTCCTTAAATAAATGATTCCTAGATTTGATTTGTTTAGAAGTTAGGGTATTTTTTTAGATGTCTTTATCTGCTGTAAGCATCAGCGTTGCAGTATGATCCACTGCTGGAAAATGCTTGTATCTGAACAGACATCAATGACAACGTAATGACCAACATTAAAACAGTTCAGAAGTCTGTACAGACCTTAAACACATAAGACAGCGAATGTTCACCCTCTCCATGTGTGCTCTGTCCTCAGTGATAACCAGGGACACTCGTACGACCTCTCCCCTCTGGCTATGGACTCTCGAAACTGGGAAGTGGAGCACTTTACAGGGGACACGAAGAACCGATTCTACATCAATGTCTGCAGGTCGCTGGTGCAGCAGGGAGGTCAGCGTGCATGCTTGTGTTCTTTATTCAGTAATACTGTAGCGTCCAGCTCTGCTTTGTTGGGTCAGAATTCAAGTTCCAGGAGAGCGTTTTGAGACGGAATGTCTTCTGATGTGGTCAGAGCTGACCCTGTGCTCACCTCGCGACAGGTACATGGAAGTGTCCCTCCAGTGCAGCGTCCTGTTTGAAGGTCGGAGAGGACTATGTGAATTTGGGGCAGGTGGAGTCTGGTCCTACGTGGGACAGAAATGTCCTGAAGCTGCAATACACCAGCGGCCAGGTGTGTCCCGATGGAAGCCGCAACAAGAGCAGCATCATGCGCTTCAAGTGTGACAAAGACAAAGTGGTGAGGAGACGTTTTCAGTAAGCTACAAACAATAGGTACCATTTCCTGTCTGTGGGGTTTGTGTGTAACTGTACACACAAGAGATTGAGTTATATCGGGAGAATGAAAAAAACTGGCACCTCGGTTGTAATGGATGCGCTCTACAATGAAAATATTTGCTTTGGGCTCGATAGGCGCAAAAACGTCCATGTCAATCGTTCGTTGATCTAATTTGCCTAATCTTCACAGTTCTTCAAACACTGTGGTACACAAACAGAAATGTGCAAAAAGGGACTCTTAGTTCCTGGTTTAGTTCCCGAGTTTAGTTTTATGATCAACCTTTAGCATATGCACTGTTTTTGACCTTTTCTTGTGGTAAGAACACCAGGGGAATATAGTAATGATTTGAGTAAAGATATAAATGACAAAACGAGTATGTTCCTGTCTCCCATCCAGGACTCCCGCCCTACTCTGATCTCTGCCATTGAGGACTGTGTGTACACCTTCCTCTGGTTAACAGCTGCAGCCTGCCCTCTGAACAGCACCCAACACGACAACTGCAGGGTCACCAATCCCGCTACAGGTCAGACGTTCAAAGAAAAGACCGTAACTCCGTATATGTATTATATACATGTTACTAGTATGTACTTATCATATTACTGTCTCTTGACAATACAAATGTAAAAATGAGAGACTTGCATAACGAGCCACCTTTCTGGAGAACCTTTTCCCCCAGTATTTGTGTTTTAATAGACTTTAAATGACTGTACCTGATCAGAGTAAATAAACTGTGACCCTCCACTCCCTTAGGTCATTTGTTTGATCTCAACACCCTGACAAAGGAAGGAGGTTACAATGTGTACGATCATCAGGAACACAGGAAGACGTTCCACATGAACATCTGTAGGAACGTGTCTAACGCTGGATGCAGCTCTGAATCCGGTACGTACGTCCACCTCACTTTGGGAGGCAATCAGATCAGCCAGTCAGAGGATGCAGATGTTTATTAGACTTGGTGCTGGATTCTAAATGTGGATAATATATATATATATATAAGGAAACACTAGGACAGCACACCAATTTGACTTTTTAATATTGACAAAATGACGTTTCGTGCAAGAAGCCCTTATGTATTCTAACAATTTCACAATCACTTCACCCAGGTGGTGTTAATTATGAGTGGCCTCGACCGCCACAACAAATACGTCCCAACAGGGGGAGCCACATACTTTCCAGATGTTTAAAAATATGTCAACAAATAAGGACTGGGCAATATATTAATATGATATCCTTACTGTGAATGAGACTAGATATCGTAATATGGCATAGGTGCTGTCTTTTCCTGGTTTTAAAGGCTGTGTTACAGTAAAGTGATGTTATTTTCTGAACTCACCAGACGGTTCTAGCTGTTCTATTATTTGCCTTCACCAACTTACTCAATGCACCCACATTACTGGTAATTATTTTTGAAAATGTTTGTAAAAGCACCAATACTCAACCCTACAATATCGTCACCATATAGATGTATATCGAGCAATTTGGTTACTATATACTGTATATTGTGATATTTGATTTTCTCCATATCCCCCAGCCCTAAAATATATATTGTTTTTTTTAACCCCAGTAGACAGTTTTCCCATTTTCTTTGAACATGAAGAAGATATTTGCCATGGGGCATCTGTTTAATCCTTATTCTACCTATAGAGAACTGATAAAACAGCTTAAAGTAGAGGACATAAAAAATGATGCCAAACAAAATACAAACTCTAAAAACCTTAACAGCTCCTGCAGACTGCTCAGTCATGGTTTGAGAAGTTACACTGAAACACCAGCACTATGTGAAACATGTGAGACAGTTTATGGTGGTTATGTGGTTTATTTCCTCCAGAAACTGTGCAGATTCCAATAAATGGTGATTTTTCTTGGAACAAATACAATTTTCTAAAAGTACTTGGAAATACAGGGAGATGGATTCACGAATAACTCATTCACTCCTCCCCGGGTTACTGTTCAGTCTTACTCAGACGTTTGTGTGGTTTATGTTAAACTGAGGACATGCGTCACCACTGTTTTGTGTCACAGTTGAGCATTACATGAGGCCTGAAATTCCAGTGATTCTCAAATTATTGACTGCTCTTTTACCTGGGCTGTATTATTTACTGCACATTAAACTGGAAGGCTGAACTGAACTGAAGGGAGCACACACCTCGACCAAAGCTGCACAATAGGTCTGAATCTGTAATTAGAATTACAAGATATAGAAATTTTCAACCTGCATCAAAATACACAATTCCAGACAATTATGTGATGCATGTGCCGAATATTTTTCATTAATGTGAGTGCTATAGTTGATGAAAAAATGGTCAAAGAAATTTACAAATGCAGCTGTATTTTTGCAGTTATTGTAAAAATATCTCTATATGCATATTGTGTTCCAGCTGTGTGTATTACGGATGCCACGACCGCGGTGAGCGGCGGTCAGGTGAGCAGGGAACTCTCATACAAGGATCAGGTTCTGGAGCTGACGTATGAAGGAGGAGGTCCCTGCCCAGCAAACCCCGACCTCAAACACAACACCATCATCCACTTCATCTGCAGGTACGCCCCCCTCCGTCCTGTGTCCTTACTGGATGTTCTCCCTAGTTTTCTTTTTCATTGATGATGATGATGATGATGATGATGATGATGATGATTGATTGATTATATTCATCAATCATCAGATACAGAAACAAAAATCTGAAGGATAACATGTTAAAGTGAAAACGCGCAGCACAAGACATTCCACATAAAAACTCACTTGTTATTACCTGTTAATTACCTGTTTGAACGTAATACACTGATGTAATAAAGTTCATATCATGAAGTTATGTTTAAATGTTAGTTAAAATATAATGTTCTTTTTTTTTTTGCAAAACACCAGTAATGTATCTGTCATGTTACCACTGAAATATCGAGCTATGTTGAATGTTTGCATTGTGTCTGTACAGGCCACCTAACATGGGCTCAGCCCCACCAGAGCCAGTTCTCATCGACTCCAACGCTGACACCTGCACACACTTCTTCTCTTTCCACACACCCCTGGTCTGCGAACAGCCAGTAAGTATGTTTTGTTTATTTGTCAGCGGGATAAGTCCGATGAGCACTGTGACTCTCAGTATGCTCGGCCTGTTTCATGAAGTAACTCGAATTCAAATGTTGGGGAAACTTTTGGCTATTCAGGTTTTCCCATCCAACGCAGTGAAGAAATACCTGACAAGCATTGTGCTTGTATTGGTAATCCAAATCAAATGTATGTGAAGTTATGAATCACACACAACCTGATCCCAGCATGTGTTTGTATGTATGTGTGTGTGTGTGTGTGTGTGTGTGTGTGTGTGTGCTGTGATTAAAACCTTTAACTTTAAAAATCACCAGATAGCAAGCTGTGTTTATGACATAAGAACAAATAGGATTTCCAGGCAAAAGAAAGACGCTACAGTAATGTTACATAACTTGCTAACACACAATATATGTAATATTTTGTTTTGAGTGTATGGAGAAATTAACTCGTATGGAAGAAAACATGAAGGTTTTTTATAACATGGGGTAGTGGTGCACTTCAGCCTCTCGTGGTCAAAATGAGTGTTACAAGAAAAAAGACACTTACAAATTAAACTGTTCCTGATTAATAATTAAAAGAAATTCACCACACTTTTTTTTCCACTTGCTCTCGGAGATGAAACAAGAAGCAGTAACTTGGAAAGATTTTTTATTTTTTTTTCACCTGTTCTTAAGTCATAAACAAAACCTGAATTATTATTTTTTTTTTTCACTTGCCTCTCGGGGCTTCGGTAGTTTTTCCCAACAGCCAGTAATTATAAAAATAACTTGGAGCATTCTTTCGCAAATTTGCACTGCATTGGCCATTTCAAACAGCAGATTGAATTTCAGTTGAGTGTAGTCTGCAGATGGACTACAATCCGCTTCTCAAGGATTATCAAAGGAGACAGGAACGCAGCATTGAATTATGTGACGCTGTAGTAATTGTGGGATTGTACCCGACTCACAATACTTCTCAAAACATAGAGGATCAAAAGAAGAAAAGATTGAAAGAAAACTTTCAACAGCCACTGTATAGAATATAATGACTGAATTCCTTTGCTTTGAGGCTTTCTGAGGCCCAAAAAAACGATTACTGTGACACTACAAGGATGTACCATTGACATGTATTTACTTCCTTTTTATTACATTTTCAGGTGAAGTGTTCGGTCCAAAACGGCTCTGCTCTCATAGACCTGACTCCTCTCATCCACATCAGTGGATACTACACAGCAACAGGTCAGTGGGCCACGGTGTCATCAATGACATATGCTGAGTTTTTCTGCATGCAGTCAAATGTAGCACATTATGCATCATGTCAGTGAGGATCCTTCATCCATCTGCATCATTTAGGGGGAAGAACATGAATCCAGAAATATACCGTTTCCACATTTCTGTTTCAATCCTCTTAATTGTGTCCTTTCAGACGACGCAGTGGACCAAAGTGACGGATCTCCAGACTTCTACATCAACATCTGCCAGCCTCTGAACCCCATCCCCGGGGTCACCTGCCCCTCTGGAGCCGCCGTCTGTGCAGACCCTGACAATGGACCGCCCGTGGTAAGACGCTGGCAAACACAACCACAGACGCGTACATTCTCCTTCACACTTGCTTTCATACAAGGTAGATAAAGGACCACTTACCTTGACCTCACTTTTATGTGGTTTGATGCCTTTGACGACAAGTAAAAAGGTCCGATGGCTCCTCTTGATGAAAACGGACACAGCCATTATAAAGACTGATTTTCAGTTCCAGCTATTTATTACCAATGTATATTACATGCTGCGTTTTGTACTCTAAAGGAATTTTGTGAAAGGAAATATACATTTGTTGGTTCGAAATGCATCATGGTCTCTTTTTGTGCCACATGACTTATAAATACATCAACTTATTATAAAAGAAATGTCAAGGAACTACACTGCTTCTCTTTGGAGCGTTGGATCAACCTCATCACTCCACAGATGCCACACCAGTACTATGCCTGAGGTGCATGACCTAAACAAATTAAACTTCGCAACCGGATTTTCAAACATGGAAATACTTGTGAAGACATTGCCATGAAGTAGGCTTGTTCAGAAGAAAACATCGTACTTGTTTTTAAATTTTTTTTAATTTTTTAAATTTTTTTTAAATTTACGACTCTAATCACAGAATATTTATTTCTCTGAGTAATGCTCCTCTCCCCTGGCTTCAGAGTTTTTCTTTTTCTTGGAGTGGATCTAATGTGCAATCTATATGTTTATGATTTGCTAGCATGTGAAATTTGTATACATTTTGGTCTTTAATTGATTACGCAAACAATTCATCATAAAAGAAACGATAAAAGCAAACGGACAACAAAAAATGGCTCCCAATGAAAAAGCAGAAAACGTAGACCGTACATGAAAGCATAAAGATTTGTGTAGTAGGTTGAAGCGAATCTGCTCATTATGTACACATTTTATGTTATTAAATTTTACATTTTGATAACAAAGTAAAGCAGTCAAACGTAAAGGAAATGGCTACACAAGTGTAGCAATATTACATAAGTAAAAAAATACAATAACAACAATGATAATAGAAGTTTAGAATCTATCAGTCTTGCATCTGTCACAGTTTGGGGAAACATCATTACTAAAGTGCTGTTTTGAAGTAAAATAATGCGGTTTAAAAGGCCGTGCTATTTTGATTCTCTCTCTTCTGTTCTTTTTTTTAATTATTTTTGTATGATGATGATCCCTTTTGTCCTGTCTTTGTTTCTCTTCCCGTCACTTTCAATAACACCTTTTTTCTGTCTCTTAAAGGACATTGGGCGGACTACCAGCGGTCCAGAGATCAACAGTGCAACAGGGGAGGTGTCCATCACCTACAGCAGCTCCACCAAGTGCACAGCTGATCCTGCACAGAACTACACTTCGACCATCATCTTTACCTGCCAGAGAGGCCTGGAGCTGGTCAGTCAGCACTTGGATGTAGTTTCATGATAGGAATTCTTCCACATGCACTGTTTACTTTACTGTTTACTTCTCTGAGGATTTTTGAACAAAACAGTGAACCTTTTATTGTCTTCAGGGCTCTCCGCAAATGCTGAGGCTGCAGGAATGTGTCTATTTGTTTGAGTGGGCGACTCCTATAGTCTGTTCGGATGCCACCCACACCAACACCAGCGGTTGCCAGCTCACCGACTCCCAGCTCCAGTTCACCTTTGAACTGTCCAGCCTCTCTGGTGAAGTCAAGGTGAGCTCCATAGGCTTGCTGTCTGTACCCCAAAATCACATTTGACATAAGGTGCACATCAATAATCCCTTCATCTTGTAAAATCTACATTTGTTTTATATTTCAGAATAGTTGTAATATTTGTATATTCATCAAGTGTAGAACTGCCAGCCGCCGTCTGACTTAAATTGCTCCTAAAGTAGTGTTATTATGGTAAAGATGGCTTCGGATTGTCTCTTTTAAAATACTGTAGTGACGTTAAGTCTCTGTTCGTCAGGTACCAACGAACTCCAGCATCTACCACATCAACGTCTGCGGCTCAGTGGCCGAGCCGGCCTGCAAGAAGAGCGCGGTTTGCCGGCTGTCTGGTTCTGGTTCAGAGAAGTCAGCCTCATCCTTTGGCATCAGCAAGGCCATGACGATGGACTACAAACATGACGAGGAGGCCGTACTGATGCAGTACGGTGGGGGAGATCCCTGCCCACCAGGTAGGTCTGCTATACTCACCTTGTGTATGACCCCCGCTCAAAAGTCTTAGGATCTATCTTAACAGGCAAAGTTGGAAAAACGTCCACATTTTAATAACATAAATGACTAATCTTTCTGTTTCAAAGTACCTGTGTGGATTTATGACACTTCCAAAATGCTTTCTTGTGTTGCATTTCCATTACTTCTCTGCCTTTTCTCTCTCTCTCTCCTCTCTCTTTCAGCCTCTGGTAAGCGTCAGTCCTCCATATTGTTTACCTGCGACCAGTCTGCAGGCCGCGGCTCTCCACAGCTGCTCTCAGAGACGGCGGGTTGTTCGGCCACTTTTCAGTGGCGCACCAGCGCCGTTTGTCCCCCGATGAAGATGGAGTGTAAGCTGGTCAGCCAGCATCGGACCTTCGACCTCCGAACCCTGTCCTCCCTCACTGAGCCCTGGAAGTTTAGCCACCGAGGGGATTCGTAAGTCTGGCTTTACTCAACTCCTCCTCATCATGCAATGTGAAGATCACAAAAATCCAAAATGGCAGTAAAAAAAAAAGAAGAAAAATCTGAAGTGAGCTTGAAATTTTAATTAAAAAAGCTGTTCATGAACATGAAGTGCCATGTTGCTCATGCTCTTCATGAGTGTTTTATCTTGCGTTTTATTATATTGGGCATGACTGCTCCACCTTCAGTTGGCTAATATTTTGGCATCAATAACGTTCCGTGCTTCACAATAGATGCAAGAAAGAGAAGAAATATTGCTAAAGCCTGCATATGGGTGAAAATAAATTGGTGAACATATCTGCAAAGCCACTTAAATCACTTCAGCCTTCGTTTCTCGAGCCGTGACTTCGTTTAAATGTGACTCTCTTTGCTGTTTTTATGTCCTCAGGTACTTCATTAACCTGTGTCAGGGTATCCACGGTGGATTGCCAGGCTGTCCAGAGGGAGCAACCGTGTGCCGGCACACAGCAGCAGGACTGACCCAGACCCTCGGCCGAGTTTATACCCAGAAAATGAGCTCTGTTGGTGGGTAATCAAGTCATGTACATTGCAGTCTGCTTTATGAAGGACTTTTTTAAGGGGGAATAATATCTGCTTGAAGTTTCAAATATCCTAGGATTAACATTTGTGTGCGTAATTTGGTTTTGTTGCTAGTAGAATTAAACAACAGCTATTGGCAAGGCTTTTAATATTGTATTACTGTTGTTCTACAACTCAAAACCGACTGTGAATGAAACATAAATCAGTGCCGTCTTTGAGGTAAACAGAGTGACTCACAGCTGTGATTTGATTCTGTGCATTAGAAAAGTTCATGATCACAGTTCTCAAACTACTTCTGCAGATGGAAAGATTACTGTCAGCTACTCAGCGGGAGAAGATGTCTGTGGCCACGGCGTGCACGCCAAGACTGTAATCCAGCTGAGCTGCGGCTCCACTGTTGGACACCCGGCACTCATCAGGTACATTTACAATTTAAATTTTTAGCCCACAAGTCAAATCTTGGTCATTCGCTCACCTATCATTGTGAGCTCTTAACTGCTGATGCTGCAGTAAACCATATTCTACAACTCATTTACTCATTTTTAACTGGCAGAACAAAATGTTTGTCTTTAACGGAACAGACGGTTTGTCTTTAACGGAACTTTTTTATTAAATATATATTTTTTAAATATGATGTTTGTACTAGACACAATGTGACTTGCTTTGACTCCTTCCTTAATGTTACATTTCACAGCATTTATTAGTTTTGTTCAATTAGTCCTTCAAGTCCTAAATGTTGCTCAGAGTAAATAATCGCGATCTGTTTCCGTGCGAACAGCGTCGATGAGGCGTCGTGTGAGTTTGTGATTGGCTGGGAGACCCGGTCGGCGTGTGCTGTGAAGCAGCGCGAGGTGGAGATGGTGAATGGGACGATCCAGGTTCCCGACACCGGAGCCCGCCTCAGTCTGGGAACGCTTTACTTCAGGTAACACAAGCAACACACTCCACCTGTCCGCCTGCGTCTTCATCCTGCTCCAAAATATCTCACTTTGTTGCATTTTTATTTTCCACCTGTGGCGGTCTGTTTAGCCTTGTTTTTTACCTTCCTCCTCTCAGCCACCATCAGGCGTCTGGAGACATCCGTCCCAACGGCGACCGCTACGTCTACCACATCCAGTTGTCTGGCATCACCAACGACTCCCTGCCCACCTGTCTCGGTGCCAACATCTGCCAGGTCAAGCTCAACGGGGACTACAGACGCAGGATTGGCTCTTCCAGCAAGGCCAAGTACTACGTTAAAGGTGTGAGCTCTTGAAATCTACGGGATATGTTTATTAGTAGTGCTTACGTACACACTGTAGTGTATTGAGAGGGGGGATTGTTGGACCCTGTAGTAGTGAAATGAAGGTTTTCTAAAGGGACTCTGGTGCTCTGCAACACTACCACTTTCATCCACAGGGACCGCCAAAATCAACACAAAATGTTGTAACTTTAAACTGTTGTCCTAATAGTGAAATTTGAATTAACTTACAGTTGTCATATCATTAAAACTTGTTGATTCTAGCTAATGCATCACCTCATCCATGTTAAAAAACATCTCCGCTTTCCCATCAGGAGGAAACCTGGATGTGATCGTGCCCTCTGAGTCGGCATGTGGGCGGGAGAATACCAAAACGGTGTCGTCCACCATCATGTTCCACTGTAACCCCTCGGTGGGCGTCGGCATCCCCGAGTTTATGCTGGAGACGGATGGATGCCAGTATCTGTTCATGTGGCACACGGACGCCGTGTGTGGTCTCACGTGAGCATACGTTTGTTTTTTTACACTGGAATATAGTTTATTCTTACTACAGGAGAAGTAGATTTAAGACATGGCAAATGCGTATATAAGTCTTCCTTCTTGATTTCTTTGCAGAACTGTTGACACACAGTCCAGTGATGACGACAGCGAGGCTCCTGTTCTCTCCAGGCGGAGCCAGGCGGTGGGGGTGATGCTGAGTCTTCTGCTGCTGGTTCTGTCCGTCTGTCTGCTCGGGCTTTTGCTCCACAAGAAAGAGAGGAGGTGAGACCACCAGCATCCAACGACAGCAGGGAAGCCGAAAGATTGAGTTTTTTGAGTTTTCATGAATGCTTGTTTGCCTTGTCGTCATCATCAACAGAGAGCTGGTGATCCAGAAGGTTGCTGGCTGCTGCAGGAGAGGAAACCAAGTCTCCTATAAATATTCCAAGGTAGGTTGATCTAATGAATGAATCCATTTTGATTCCAGGTCCAGTGTGAAACGCACTTTTCTAGCCGACTACTTAGTTAATTGGAATATTTTTGTTTTTAAAAGATGCTGCATCTAAAAGTGCTCCCTTTGCTTCTATCAATTCCTCCAATGAAAATACATTAGAATGTTTCCCTCCAGTGTATGCAAGGTTACCGGGCAGCTGTTCAGTTCATGTTGTCAGCAATGTGCAGGAGAGTGCCTGTGTGCATCGGTTTACGCGGCCTCTTAATCTTAACAGCAAAACATTTAAATTACGGAATGCACACGGCTCATCAACCTGCCACGAGCCTCTCAAAATTTGAAACAACACGACAATACCGGTTCCCTCTGGTCCGCGCTTTTCTAAAGGTTGAGCCAAACTTTCTGTGCAGCGTGCGTGAATATTCCTGATCTATTTTGACATCAACACTGATGAAAATAAAGATAATAGGATAAAAATAATGAAATAATTACCAAATTGTAAAACCCTACGGAGTGAAGTATTATTGTTTAATTAGGCATCAACCTCGCATTTATTTGTGTATTGTCCAGACGATAGACGAAGCATAAATAAATGCTTTAGGTCGCAGTTATACCCGTGCGCCTGCAGACAGCTGCACAGGTAAAAGTGTGCGTACCTGGTGTGTGAGATGTAGGAAAGAAACAAAACCGCGTCTGACAGGTTGGTAGTAAATTTAGCGTGAAGGCGACTTATTTTATCCCGGATGACTCGGTGTGTGTGTGTGTGTTCCAACTCCAAAATCCTTAGGTCAACATGGACGAAGAAGGGGGTGAAGAGGAGATGGAGTGGCTGATGGAGGAGCTGGAAGCACCTCCCACGTCCTCCTCCTCCTCCCACCGAGGGAGGAGTAACCTCGGCAACGGTCACATCAAGACCAAGTCGGTGAACACGGACGGCCTGCGCTCGTTCTCGCTCGACGAGCAGGACGACGACGACGAGGACGACAGCGAGGACGAGGTGCTGAGCGTCCCGGGGGTGCGAGTGGTCAAATCCTCCGGAATCTCCAGGCACTCTGCGGCCCATCGCAGCCCCTTCCTTCAAGTGAGTATCTCTCCAGGTGTGTTTCTTTTTTCCTAACGTGGCGCTCAAAACCTCACAGAAAGTCCTTCGTTACAGGAGGAGAGTGACGAGGACCTGGTGGGCCTCCTGGACGAGTCGGACAGGAAGAGGAAGAGCAGCAAACCTCGCTCCTCAGGCCTTAATACCGGTAACAACACGGCAGCCAATAGGAAACGGGACGAGGACGACAGTGACGAGGACCTCCTCAGGGTGTGATGTCACTTCCTGCGTCCCGCTCCCCTACCACAACCAGTCTGAACTCTTCTCGCTCAGTGAATGTCTCCATAACAGCGACAACAGATACCAACGACATATTGAAAGCAGAAACCTTTCCTCTCTTTTGGAATTCTTTTTTGTTGGGCTGCACCTTTACTTGGCCTCAGACTCTATCCAGTCCACTGTCTACAGACTGTCAACGTTAGCATATGGTTTCTTATTTATTGATAGCTGATTATTTAAAGTGTTCTGCAGGCTGTTTTTTGACCTGCACCCTATTTTCTGTCATAATTCTGAAATGAAATAATAAGGTACTTCACGATAGTTACTTCAATCTCGCCACATTTATCTAATACAGACTCTTAAAATCAACCCCAGAGGCATTGAAAGGCATCTTCTTTGACACGTTGGCTCTGCAATGTCCGTGAAAAGATGTAAATTCAATATTTTCCTTTCTTTTTGAGTTTTTGAAATAGAGTTGTGCCATTGCTTTCGCTCTTTATTTAAGCATTGATTAAGTTAATTAAGAATAATACCGTGTCTCATTGCAGCGAATGAAGAGAAAAGCTTTGACTACCTATTCGGAGTTGATTTTTAGTGTCCACGACTGTATTTGATAACTGTGGTGAGATGAACAGTGAAGTAGCTCAATAGTGAAACAATTTAGCAGATTTTTCTGAGGAAAACGACGGCTATCAAAGAAAGAAAGAAGAAGCAGGGGGAAGCTGGATTTGTTCCCTGAATGTGGACGGTGAAGGTGTCGGCTTGTGTTGATTCTAAAGGGAATGAAGACACCCGTTTATCTTTTCTTGCTGTTTACAGTTGCTATAATAGCAGATGTCTTCTCTTTCTTTCCCCTCGAAGAGAAAGTGCGATGCCTTCCTGATGATGAACTTTACTTTGCTTTTTCATCGAGGAGTCGTCTCCGGCGACAGATAGATTTTTGTCTTGTTTTGATCAGAGACATTGTACATAGAGGATGTAATGTTCTATCATATGAACGTTTTGTTTGTCTGTCTGTTGTCTTCACCGGTGAGTTGCTCACATATTTGTTTTTATTATTTAAATGCTTGTCTGAGCTTATTATCAGTGTGAATCTCTGTTCTGTTTCGACAATAGAGATGGCCTTAAGTGTGAATGGACGGTCGACGAGGACGGAGGTTGAAAGTGAAATTTAAGATGTTGGTTTAGGTTTGCGTTGGTTTTTGAAGTCCCCCCCCCCCCCCCCCCCCCCCTCCCGCCTCCCGCCAAAGCCATATTTCTACAGCCACCGCTGGCACTAATGTCTGGAAGTTGGGAATTTGTTTTCCCACGCTTGCTCAGTTTTCTTATTCGGGTTTGTGATCGTGTTGCTGCAGCAAAAGTGAAGTTTTAACCCGGTAAAGCCAAGTTGTTGTTTTTTGTGCCGAAATCAGCTGTTTTGTAGCCAAATGCATGTGCCGATGAAGAGACAAAAGAAAGACGTGAAGCGTTTAAGTTCCAAGAATGCAGACAGTTTATTTCCATTTAACGTATTTTCTGCTTAATAAACAAACTCGCGTTTTACCAAAGCATATGAGTAATGATGGAGATCAAGGGCCCAACATATTTTGGTAAAGTATGTCAAACTGACACATAAGTTCCTACATAAGAGTGATACGAGTAATCCTACGCAGTATAAACGGAGTATTTGTACCATTTGCAGGTTCTTTTCTTTGGTCCCAAAGTCGAAAAACAAATCAAACTTTAGTTCCTGCGACTAAACATGGAGGATTTGTGCTCTTTTTGTTGGTTCTTCTTCTCTGCTGTGCATATCGGTTAACGACATAAGTGTGTTTTCTAAGGTCGCAACTAACAATTATTTTCATTATTGATTATAAATGTCAGAAAATTGTGACAAGTGCCCGTCACAAGTCATCCTCGTCCGAGGTGACGTCTTCTGTCTGAACATCAGTCTAAAAGCCAAAGATGTAGAGAGAAGCAACCAATCATCACGCAGCAGAAGCTGATCATGAAAATAGTGATTAAACCAAAAAATACTAATCTTAAGTCAAGGGCCACGTTCTTGCTTTTTTTTCCTAAAGTTTTTGTTCTCTTCCTTAGTTGTCAACTGGGAAGTCCACTTGACTGCTATGTGACTGAAAGCTCCGGAGAAGGTAGTAAGTTGGCCTTGAGTGAAGAGTTTTCTTTGTTAAAGTCTAGCAGGGATCATTCAAACTGAAACTCTTCACTGACAGATTATCAGTATTATTAATCGGATAAGTCCTTTGAATTGATTATCGTAAAGTTTCAGCTCCTCAAATGTGATTTACTCCGTTTTATATCTTTGTAAAAGAAACACGTTTGGTTTTCTGTTAATCAAAACAAGAAGTTTGAAAACATCACCGTTGGTTCTGGGACATTTCTCAGTATATTCAACCTTCTCTCGACTAACTCTTAATTAATGAATGAAGGAAGTGATCAATAGATTAATTTCTAATGAAAATAATCATTTGTTGCAGACCATCCGTCTCCCTTTATCTGTTCTTATATAATGGGACATTGTGAGGTCTCTCATTCGCAGGTGTTTTATTCCCACTTGGCCAAATGAACTGAATGAACGAGCTGAACGTCTCACAGAAGTAATTATCCACTCCAGACCTACTGTCGGTGAATGTACAACCTTGGGAGAGCCTCTCGTGATTTATTGAAAGGGTTTTGTAATGATTTGCAATCACAAACGGCTATGACTATTTATTACCTTTCTTATGTACATTGATTACATTGTGGACAGAACAAAAGGGGGATAAAGTCAGCAAGTTCACTTTTGGGTTTTCTCAGTATTCAATCCACAGAAACTAAAGGTATTAACAAAACATTTAATTCTTCAAATCTCAGCTCAATCAATGAAAGAAGGGCCACCATTCAGGGTATTTCTAAAGCTTTGTACACAAGATTTGTTAAACAAGTTTTTGTAAGGATGCCAAAAATATGACAAAAGGATTTAAAAACAATCTTTAAATTAGAAACATCAGTATTTTATATGGATGAGTTTGGGATGTGCCGTAGTAATTGAGAAATAGAGAACATGTTCCTGAACCTTTGCTGTGGTTCTATTACGATGTTCAGTCAGTAGTTTTCCTGTTTTATTATCTCGAAGATCAAATACTGAAATTGAACTTTTCACAAGCAATTTTTAAATACAATTCTCTCTAGAACGGTCGAGAAGAAGTGAAGCTTTTGTTCACACCGTCCCCCAAAATTCCCCTTTATGTAATCTGTTAATTTGTGACGGTATTTCTAGAATAACTGTATGATTATGATACTGTTCAGAAAGTATGAATGAGTTTTACTCAAAGTGAAATCCAGCTTTTAGGGCATAAAGAGCGATGTGATGGTGCACGGGGCAGGTTTCCAAAGAAGAATTACTCTACGGACGGAATGTCAAGAATCCATATTTATTATTAAAGTATCATTCAAAGTCCAGCAAGACTCAAAATATAAACAAGCTTGTGGTTGGCAGACCTGACAGACAGCTTTGTTTTACTTCCTGAACCTGTTGGAAGGAGGTTTGAACTACATCTACCTGTGTTTGGCACTTTGTAATCAAGTCATCATCGGGAGACGTCGTAGCGCTCATTTACAGAGAAGCAGAAGGCTCTGTTTAGTCTGTGAAGTCTTTATTTCCATCGTTGCATAAAGTCTGTTTCTGCTGTATTTAGCAACCAAAGCTAGTGTCTGCATGTGCTGTCCTGAACCTTCTCGTCCCCTCTGAAGATATGAATGGACATTCTCGTGCTTTGTTGTCTAAACTCGAGCAGAGAACTGCTTTGGGTTACGTGAAACTAATTCAGCGTCTGCGATCGAGGCCGAGAGTTTAATTCAGAAGCAGACAAACGGGGTCGGACTGAAAAACAAAAAAAAGCACAAGAACTTTTCTGTGATGATTCGGTACTATTGGAGATCATTATTACGTTTTAGGTGGTGTAAGTTATGTTGTCCGATATGTTTTTTTGTTGTTTTTTTCCAGTTCTTTGCCTGTGTCTTATTTAAAAACATTGATGTAAAAAAAGATGGCATTATTTGAATAAATAAGATCCGCTGTTTAACACTGCTGTGGTTTGATCACACACTCTGTGACTGATAATAGGACGCAGTGACGCCTGCTTCAAATCATTTGAGACCAGTACTTGTTCAGAAGGATTTTAGACTTTTACTTGATTCGTATTACTTGAGATAACTTCTACTTGTCTGAAATGACTTGAGAATTGACTTGGACTCATCCTGTTGGATTTCAAACTTGGTTTGGAGTTGGTTCAAGTGACTTTAGACTCGACTTTGACCTGTCCTGAAGGACCACAGACTTGACCTTTACTCCTCTCGATGAACTTGAGACTTGGACTTGCCTTGGAGGACTCGTGACTTGTCTTGGAGGACTTGAAACAGCCGTAGGACTGGTCCCTATGGCTTGTTTTGGACTAGTTTGATTGACTAGAGACTTGCCTTTATCTGTTTCCAATGAGCCCAGACATGAATTGGACTTGTCCCAATCAGATCCTTAGACTTGAACTTGTTTAGAAGAACTGTAGACTTGTCTTAGACAAGTCTGGGAACATCTGCTGGAGGACTTGAGATTTCACTTGCACTCATCCTGATGGATTTGTCTCAAATCATTTTAAACTCAACTTCAACCATGGTTTGAAGGAACCCAGACTTGACCCGGACTCCTCTTGATGAACTTGAGACTTCGACTTGTCTCTGAGGACTCGTGCCTTGTCTTGGAGGATGCATCTGGGAGGACTTGAGAGTTTGGTGATTTGGACTGGACCTAATGGCTCGATCTGGACTAGTTTGAATGAATTGGACTCGTCCCAAAGAACTTTAGACTTGCACTTGTTCCGAAGGACTCAAGACTTGTCTGGGAACGTCTGCGAGGACTCGAGATTTGACATGCACTTGTCTTGATGGTCTTGACTTTGACTTGTTGAATGACATCAAATTTGACTTGGACTTGGCTTAAATAACTTGAGACTTTGATTGGATTTGTTTGAATGACTTTAAATTTTTCAAGAAAAGACTGAAGCCTTAAAGACGGCTCTGACCTTTACAGAACAGGCGTACTAATGGCACCCATCCCTCAGGTCCCACCCACCCCCCCCCCCCCCCCCTTTGCATGGTGACTTGATCATGATCCTTTTGCTGGCTCCCCAGCTGCAAAGACAACATGACAGATGTCACATCTTCATGTGAAAAAGAAAAATTGACTGATTAATAGTATTTCTGTGTGCCCACACATGCATGACATGGAGAGACGGGCTGCATAAGCAGGTCCGTGTTAATGAATCTCTGGGTAGGCTGTTTACACAACTGGTCTGACGTCTGGAGAAAAAAAACGTCTGTCTGTGGACCTTTGCTCCTGCTGGTCCCTTTTTAAAATCCAAAGGACAGACATGTGGTCACTCTGCAGCAGCAGCCTCTGCATTCACACTGTCAAGACTGTAGATGCTGAGACACTGTGATTGAAATTAGAGTTGTTTTGTCAGTTTTTTTTTTTAGAGGGAGACAAAAAACAAAAACACCTTTGCAGCCATGACCTCTTTTGACGACATCTTGGAAGAAGCTGGGCAGTTCGGCCGCTGTCAGAAGCGTATCTTCGCCCTGCTGTGCATGGTGTCCATGCCCTGGGCCGGTGTGTACGTCGGCATCGTCTTCCAGGGTTTCACCCCGGATCACTGGTGTCGGGACCCCGCGGTGGCAGAGAGGAGGCAGGCGTGCGGCTGGAGCCTGGCGGAGAGTCGCAGTCTGACGGTGCCTCTGGTCAACAGCTCCGGGGTGCTGCAGCAGAGCAGCTGTGAGCAGTACGAGGTGGACTGGAACGCCACAGCGCTCGCCTGCGATACACAGGAACTGGACCTCAGCAAAACTCCCACAGGTGCCTGCAAAGGTGGCTGGGAGTACGACTATGAGGGCAGGAACTCCTTCGTTACAGAGGTAAGTAAGCAAATAAAGTACAATCTAAACAATTTTGGCCTTTATTATCAAAAAACAAGGACATCCCTGTAAAAATGTGTGAAGTTTTTGCTACTTTACAGGAATAGTCAGACGATAGGCTTATTTGCTTTATTTGCGAGAGGAAAATTACGAGAACAACAAAAAAAAAGTCACAAACATGCACACAATCTTTAGTTTACCCACATTTAAGAAAGTTTAAAGGAAATATAAAAAGAGATAAATAAATGTTGTGATTGACCTTGTCTGTCTGTGTGTTGTCCCAGTTTGACCTGGTGTGCTCTGACGGATGGTTGGTGGACATGTACCAGGCCACTCTCAACGTGGGCTTCCTGATTGGGAGCATCGCAACTGGCTACCTGGCCGACAGGTAAGGCTGTGATTGGTTTGAATCTGGTTTGATAAAGATGTGACGACCAGGTCAGTCAAACACATTGTAACACGTGTGTGTCCGTCCTCTGTCTCCCAGGTTTCATTTTAATGGAGTAAATGAGAAAAAGTTGAGACAGGAGATGCTGCATTTATTTGACTATTGCACGGTGCCACTGAAGCATTGCTGCTACAAGATTTAGATCTTTTTAAACTGATGCCTGTTTGTGTGTCTGCCTTCAGGTTTGGCAGGAAAATCAGTTTCCTGATGTCCAACCTGTTCAACGGTATCGCAGGAATCCTGGTGGCCGTGGCTCCAAACTATGTGGCTTTGCTGGTTTTCAGAACGCTCTACGGGTTCGGAGTGAAAGGGGGCTGGGTGGTCGGATACGTGCTGAGTAAGAGCGACGTTTAACCTCACAGCTGGGATTTACAGTTCAACAAGGTTCAAGAAACTGCAAACACATCTGTAGCGTTACTCGATATGTGACACCGTCTTCCATCTCAGTCACAGAGATCGTGGGGGTGCAGCACAGACGCACAGTGGGAGTCCTTTACCAGATGTTCTTCAGTGTCGGCATCCTCCTCCTCCCTCTGCTGGCCTACTTCATCACCGACTGGCGCTGGCTGCAGGTCGTCATCACTGTCCCTTACATCTTCTTCCTGTCCTACTACTGGTGAGAAACCCTGTCTGTGCTTTTATTTTGTGCTTGAAACAGGAAGTGAAGTCTTGAACCCCCTTTTATGTTTCGAGAATATTTTGAAGAGGGAAAATAAACACAGCCAGAATTCTTATTTTGTGATTTACGAACTCACATTGGATTAATCCGCCTTGATTCCATTGGAAGATCAAATAAGTTGTCATTCCTTCATGAAAGTGTTTGTATTTGCAGGTTCATCCCAGAATCTCCAAGATGGCTTCTCTCTCAGAAGAAAAAGTCCAAAGCTATTGAGATCACTAAGGCCATGGCCAAAGAGAACAAGAGGACCCTGTCCAAGAACATCGAGGTAGCTGCTGGTTTAGCAAAGACAAAACGCATCATAAGACACAAGATCAGACCGTGTCCACGTCACTAGAGCAGTTACAGAAAGATCTAAATCTAAATGTTTCTGCTGCTATAAATGCAATAACTGTATTCCATGCTTTAACACTGCTTATTTTAACTATTTATTACAATTTTATTTTCTCCCCACTTTATTTACGATTTCTTGTTGTATGCCTCAATGTACACATGTGGTGCTCATTATGTTTACAGGTTGTATTTTTTATTTTTTTTTGGTTCCATTTTTATTTGCTCATCTAATCTATGCATGTTTTTGCACTTGCCGCTGTTGGTTGTAATTTGCACCCTCACCTCTAGATGCCGCCAGATCCTACAAACTAGACCTTTAAGTACCTGAAAATCTGCAATTGCAAATTAACAGCTATTTTACGCACAGTTGCATTTAATGCATTGCAGAATAGAAGCTTTACAGATGTGAGATCTGGAGCATTTCATATGTAATTTTAAAAAAGTTGAAAGAGGAAAACGGTAAAATAGTATAATATCCTAAAATAACTAGTAAAATATCTGACAAAATCAGCAAAATATCGAAAAGAAATTCTGTGAAATATGAAGAAAAATCTGTAAAATATCAGAAAATCGTCAGTGAAATATCTGAAAATAATTAGAATATCTGGAAATCTGTGAAATGCAAAAGCAACTGCAATTTTACAGTTCTTCCTAGTAGAGTCTAAGCGTTACAGATTGTAAAGTGTTTAAAATGTAATATTACAAAAAGTCATATTAGCAACATAAATAATTCATAATGTAATATTGATCCTGCAGAATCTGACGGATGATAACTCAGACTCCTGCGCTGCCTCCTTCATGGACCTGATCAGAACTCCAAAAATGAGAAAACACACTTTCATTCTCAGCTACAACTGGTAAGTATTTGTTTTAGTTTTTCAAACATGGGTCTTTGTAATGCTTAAATTAAAACCTAAATTAAACGGACTGGTCGTCTAGAATAACATTGATTAGGAACTTTAATTAATTCTTCCACTCTCTGTACGATTCTTCCCCTCTGTCTCCTCCAGGTTCACCAGCGCTGTGGTCTACCAGGGCTTGATCATGAGGCTGGGCATTCTGGGAGGAAACGTCTACATCGACTTCCTCATCTCTGGCCTGGTGGAGTTCCCTGCTGCCTTCCTCATCCTCTTCACCATCGAACGCATCGGCAGGCGCATTCCCTTCGCCTCCGCCAACATCGTAGCCGGAGCCGCCTGCTTTATCACCGCCTTAATCCCTGACAGTGAGTCTCGGGCGACAGGTGGAGCTGAGGAACAAGATGTTCAGGTGTCACCAGATTTACGTTCCTCTCTGTCCTTACAGGCATGTTCTGGTTCAAGACGGTGGTGGCCTGCATCGGTCGGCTGGGCATCACCATGGCCTTTGAGATGGTGGTGTTTGTTAACACCGAGCTCTACCCGACGTTTGTCAGGTAAAATCTACACACTGTACACGCTCTCGGCCGTTTGCTCGGGGGGGGGGGGGGGGGGGGGGGGTGCAATTTTCAAAATGTCATCTAGCTCTTGTTTCTGCCAAGGTTGAACACACTTATTGTGAGTTACTTTGGATTAAAATGCCAAATAAATATCTAAAAAGGCCTCGTTTTGACAACCACAACCAGCCCACTCTGGTCGATCCAGCAGCTACATTCAAGCAATCACTGCTCAGATTTATGTCGACAAATATGCAATTTTGTTGTTCTTTTTGTTTTCTCTGTTTAGCCATGGTGGCTTTTACTGCTCATGCCAACAGTTAACAGTGTTTAGCTTTAGCTAGTGAATACCCCACTTGTGAATTTTAAGCTTTTAAGAGTCCAAAAAAAAAAAAAGGTGGTTGCCAACACGCGGGTAAATGAGACGACTCAACGTCATCACGCTGAACTTTAGTTCGCCTTTAGCGTAGTGGTGGTGACATGAAGTCATGTGGCCGTGGTGTAGTTTGTTTGTAGCCTACTTTTCTTGCTTTTTACCTCTGGTGATTGCATTCACGCTTCAAAAGTCATACAAATTTGCTGAACAAAATGTGTAACTATCCAATGGAAGAATCCCATTGCCTTTTGGTCGAGGGAACCAGTGCGACGCTAACTTTCATGTTGGACTACAAAACTATAGGACACCCCTGCTACAATACTATACTAATTTTTCAACCATCCAGGAGTTTTATTTATTGTGTGTAATAAGCTTTACAGCCTCATGGGGCTGCTTGGCAAGCGACTTTTAGCTTGTTCGACAAAACAACCAAAAGGAGAAATGCATCTCTTGAGTGTCAGAAGAGCCACCGGACAACATGTTTAGGAAAGTAAATATTAGCTGGTTGTTCTTTTGTCCGTAGGAATCTCGGCGTGTCGGTTTGTTCCACTCTGTGTGACATTGGAGGCATCGTAGCTCCCTTCTTGCTCTACAGGCTGGCGGTCATCTGGCTGGAGCTGCCGCTCATCATCTTTGGTGGGTTTGATATTATTATGGAGCGAGAACATTTCATAGATATCTTTCCAAAGACAGCTGCAATAGATGAAGATGTTCTCTGAATGCTGGTATTTTATACGTAATGCATTCAGGTATCTCATCACTTTTATAAAACTTTCTGATACTGTCGGTGTCAGCGGCACATTTTAAACGGATAATGAATTAGATTGTGGTCTGACCGACTGATATCGGTATTTTCTAAAAGCGAATGTGTTGTTCAGGGTCTTTGGCTTTCGTGGCCGGTGGGTTGGTGCTGCTGCTTCCTGAGACCAGAGGTGTGCCGCTGCCCGAAACCATCGATGACATCGAGTTCCCAGAAAAGTGAGTATGCACTGCTGAAATGAGGTTCTTTAATTATTTTCATTATCTTTTAACCTTCCAGATTATTCTCTTCATTAATCATTTTGTCGATGCCGTAAAATGTCATAAAATAGTGAGAAATGCTTGTTGGAATTTCCCACAGCCCAAGGTGACTTCTGCTAATGTCTTGTTCTGTCTGACCAACAGTCCAGCGAAGATGTTTATTTATTAATGACTGAAAAAACGTAATCTTTTCAACTTTTGCTAAAAAAAATGACTGACGCGATAAATCCATCACCAAAATAGTTGCCAATAAATTTTCTGTTGACCAATTAATCATTGCATCTCTGTACATCATGTCATTGTGTGTGTGTGTGTGTGTGTGTGTGTGTGTGTGTGTGTGTGTGTGTTCAGAGTGAAGGAGAAGGCTGGACTGAAGAAACAGCAGTTGGCCAACTTGCTGCCCAACGACGACGTGTCAACCAACAAAGAACCAGCAACTGTTTAATCTGCTCCTTTGACCAAAGTATTTATTTATGCTCTGTTCATTCCTATGAAAGTTACCGAGTGGCACATGAAGGCAAAACAACTTTGACTTCCAGGGTAGCCAATTTCCTGCAACCACGGTCCCGTAGAGCAAGCGCACTAGTGTTCCCTTTAACCCCGCCTCCCAGCCCTTGGTCTAGCCTTGTTTTCGGGCTCATTTGCATTAACAGAGGGAGGAAAATGACTCTTGATTCAGCTATTTGTGCATTTTACAACTTTTGGGAGCCAATGAATAAGGGCTATTCAAGTGTTAATACTAGGAAGTTGATTTACCACAAAAAAGTCTACGGGGAAATGTTTTTTTGGGCCCAGTGACATCAAGTTGTAATTTCATGGTTTGTCCACGACGTCAACGGTGCTTTTAAGCCAGGTGCTCTTTTTGTGGGACTTGGCGCGGTCAGTAGCATTGTGATTGATACAGTCATGTAATGCAGAGGAGATGTTTTTTTTTTAAACAATTGCACATGTAAACAAATACAAATTGTCAGTAAGAAACAGCACATTTAATGTGTGTGTGTGTGTGTGTGTGTGTGTGTGTGTGTGTGTGTGTGTGTGTGTGTGTGTGTGTGTGTGTGTGTGTGTGTGTGTGTGTGTGTGTGTGTGTGTGTGTGTGTGTGTGTGTGTGTGTGTGTGTGTGTGTGTGTGTGTGTGTGTGTGTGTGTGTGTGTGTTGGAGATGGAAATGGAAATGAGCTAATAACTTAATCTCTTCTCTCTTTTGAGATTCATGTGTTTTTGTACATTGTCCCTGATGTAAATAAAGTTGATTAACCAAACTTGATTTGACTCCATTGTGAACATTCTGCTGAAAATCCTGTCTGTCTGAGTTCAAGTTCCATTATTACTGGACAAGAGCTTTTCATGAGCAGACGCCCTTAAGTGCCAAAAAAGGAGTGACAGCTGTTGAGCAGGCCCACTGAGCAGAGCAATAGCACTCATTCAGACTGAAATCGCAAAAGGTACGTTGATCAGCTATTTTGCTTGCTTACCTGACTGTGGCCTGTAACAGTTGTTTATCTATTCGACTAGAAACAGCTAAGACAGCTAGTGGAACGTATGTGTGGTGGAAAATTATTTTACCCGCTGTTTGAGTCTTTTTAAACTGAAATATAGAATGTCGTTAAACAGAACTTGTCTTTTAAAAGTACTTATTCTTGCAAGAAGAGGCACAGTTTCACAGAGTCTGTAGAAGTGTGCGCTACAAAGATGAAGTTACATATATAGAGTGATCAAGGGTGGGGGTCTGTGTACTGGAACATCTTGAAATGTGCAGGCAGCTGCTGCACGGATCACACATGTTTCCATGATGCAAGATCATGATAGCTTGTTTCAAAACAAGTTATAAAACAGTTTACTTATAAGAATATAAAATACTTATAAGAATATAATATTTCCATTACCCAACAGCAAGATACATTTGAGCACCTATGTTAAACACAAAGGGTGAAGATGTACTGAGCTCAGAGCAAAAGTACAAGCGTGTAGGCATTTACACAGTATACTAAGTAGAAATATATACTAAATAGACATTTACAATTGCAGTAGCAAAACCGGTCTTCTCATCACTATAAGGAGGGCCCCCAAAGTAAATCTTATTTAGGGCTCCATGCTGTCTAGAATGTAGTAAGCAGTATGCAGCGCATACAGATTGAGTATGTAGTAGGAACACAGCTTGTAATCTATAACACAGGCATTGTGCATAAAGTTGAGGAACTCTGGTAGCACAATTGAATCTGACTAAGAGAGTTTGTTTTGGCTCTGGTCCAGTTGAAGTTCATCCAATGATTGTGCAAGTCCTGTTGTTCTCAGTATGGCTCCATTAGACATGTTTTCGGGTCCACTGCATTCTCAACAGACCTCTTTGGACTTCTGCCCCAGATCGAGCGTAGGAGGAGTTTGAAGTCTGTCAAATCTTTAGCAGACTTTTGGTTAGTTTCCCACTCATCCAGTGTGTGCTGAACTGTAAAGACTTCATTGGTTTTTTTGATATCTTTAACACCGAGAACTTGCATTGCTGCAGCAATGACGACCTTTGATGACCTGCTGGAGGAGGCCGGCACCTTCGGACGCTGTCAGCGGCGCATCTTCGCCCTGCTCTGTCTGGTGTCATTGCCTTTCGCAGGTGTGTACGTCGGCACCGTCTTCCAGGGTTTCACCCCGGATCACTGTTGTCGGGACCCCGCGGTGGTGGAGAGGAGGCAGGCGTGCGGCTGGAGCCTGGCGGAGAGTCGCAGGCTGACGGTGCCTCTGGTCAACAGCTCCGGGGTGCTGCAGCAGAGCAGCTGTGAGCAGTACGAGGTGGACTGGAACGCCACAGCGCTCGCCTGCGATACACAGGAACTGGACCTCAGTGAGGTCCCAGTTACCGGGTGCAAGGTGAGACCTCTGAGATTGATCTAAATCTGTAGAGGTATTTGGTTCTGCAGCAGCAATCATAGAAAGCTTGCATGTGATTTAGTGGATGGTTTGGAGATGACATCTCAAACTAAATATATTAAAATGAGTAGCCTATTAGTTAAAATGGTGAGCATGATCACAGCTCCCTGATTTAATTTAAGGGATTCATTGGAAGCGGTTAGGGGAATAGTTTGACATTTTGGAAAAAAACAAATTTGCTTTCTGGTTGAGAGTTAAGATCAAAATCCCTCTCATGTCTGGAAACATCTAGCCTGGCTTTGTCCAAAGGTAAAAAAAAGGCAGTTGACCCGCAGGCTGTTGTTTTTTTAAATTAACCCGCAGGCTGTTTGACCACACCAGGTTAACTATGTACAAAGACAAAAATGTGCCTATATACACAGGGCTGTGTGTCAGACTATTTATTGGCTGTGAGCAGTTTTTCTCCACAGACTGAACAAACCGTGAGATTAGCAGGTGCTAATAGGGGGAGTTTGTAATCATAGGACAGAGACAGTTTCCAGTCTCAGCTTCATATTTACCGTACATTGAAGAGGCCTGGGTTTTTCGTTTCTTTAAAAGTTATGTCTCCTCCTTTGTCCCTGAAATTATGTTAAGATGTACTTGTTGCTTTAATGTGGTAAAAGTCAGTACTTTGCTTTGTGACAAGTACAAAACTCTTCGGCAGTGGTGTGCAGATTCTCAGGAGGATTTGCAGAGAGAGTCACACCGACAAAGCAGCATTAGGTGGGGTTAAAAGGGCTCCTTCCTTTCTAAATCTGATGTGTAAGCCTCCTTTTACCATCTGTGGTAAATGCAATGTATTGTTTTTATGTTTTAAGAATGGCTGGGAGTATCAGTATGAACGCAGGCAGTCCTTTGTCACAGAGGTGAGAGGAGAAATTAAATGCATTTCTGTTGCAAATTTGTGTTTATTACAATCACCAAAAAAAAACACTAAACATATCACAATGAATAACAAAATCACAGACATAATGTAGGTCAAATTGCAGTTTCGCAATCCTGTGAATTGCAAAGTAAATCCTTTCATATTTAATTGTACAGACACAAAGACATCTTGTATAAAGACATGTAACCGTCTTCCTTTTGGTCCCAGTTTAACCTGGTGTGTTCAGATGGATGGTGGGTGGACATGAACCAGTCCGCTCTCAATTTGGGCTTCCTTATTGGCAGCTTTGCTTTTGGTTTCTTTGCTGACAGGTAAGGCATTGAATTATTTTCATAAGCACCTGTAGTCTCACATATTGGCCACAATTACACGTCCATCAGTAGTAACGCAGTTGTATTTGGCAGAGAGCTGACAGTCAGGTTGGTCTAGATTTACATGGCAACATCTATTAGTTAATTATTTTTTTTAACCCTATTATGTTCATTCAAGCGTCTCTTATTTTGAAAGGAATCCTGGCCTCATCTCTTTCTTTTTGCAGGTTTGGGAGGAAGATCAGTTTCCTGGTGTCCAACGCACTGAACGCGATCGCAGGGATTGGTCTGGCTTTGGCTCCGAACTACGTCTCCATCCTGGTGTTGAGATGCATCTTTGGCTTCGGAGCCAAAGGAGGATGGATGTCCGCATATGTGCTGCGTAATGATGACTTTCTATGTTTCCTAAAACTGAAGTTAACAAACACTCCAAGTCATATTCGGTAGAATTCTTAAAACCTCTTGTACACGACGCCCCCAAATTTGGAGGCTCTCGGGCTTAGGGGGGGTAGCAAATATCGTCCAAAAAATGCACAATATTGTGCATGTATACATTTTATATACCGGATTAAACAACAACATATGGGCAACACTATCATATAAGTCACTTTTTATACACTCCAAACACAACTATACACTACTAATATAAGCAACTAGAAAATGTACCACAATATCACGTATTTCTGGCCACGAATCGGCGTTCTATGTACTGCGCTTCGATATTCCAACAACAAGCTAACGGCTACACGGCCGATCAATACATCGCAGAGCATTAGAATTCGACACGGAATCCAGAGATACCTTCGGAATTTCTCTCCGTGAAACCAGTACAAAGCTGTGAGCCAACAACGCCAGAACAACACATTGTTGCTTCACCGGCAAAAATCATAGCCAGCACCTCAACCTTTATGAAGAATCACGAAAAGAACGGCACAATAATCCGGTTAACGGCTAAAAACATTGTTGCTCAGTACATCCTGTCTGTTTCTCATCTGTTTCCTGTAGAAGGGGGGTCAATCTAACTTGTGGGACCCGGGGGTGGGTGGTCAGACTTTTGGCGAATGGAATTTTACATTCGGGGATGCGTGGCGCTTTTTGGATTTTTACTGGCTGACAGTTCTGTCAATCAACACCCGGCTTCGACTACCGCCTTCCTGAGACTCTGATGCGTCGAAGGTGGGCTCATTGACTGAAATTGACCGATGATAGGCTGAGCTAGACCTCCATACACACACAGCAACTGGAATTCAGACGAGAAAATCCCATGGATGAGAGCCAGAAACAGGCTCTGAGAGGACCCTGGCTCTCAAAATGATGCCAAACGGCTGTATTTGGATGTATTGAATAATATGAGTGATAAAAAAAGTGAAATATATAGTATATAAAAGTACAATGTAAGAGCTGCAACAGCTGGTTCCAAAATGACGACCTTGCGTGACCTCTCTGTACTAAAGCCTGTATAACCTTTCTTATTCTTCACTTTATCCCAGCCAAACGTTTTTTGTGGGTCTACTGACAGGCTGTGCTATGATTTGGGAGAGTTTTTAGGCTCTCCGCTGCAGTATTTCAAAAACATAATATCAATAAAAGTGCTTTTTTTCCAGGCGAACCTGAATATTTTCAATTTGAGCTGTGTAATATCGTCATGTACTATATTAACCAGCAACATATACACAATATTTACCCATCTGAACAAATCTCACAAGTGTTATCTGAATTATAGCATCAACAATTATTAAAATAGACCTTGTAGTTACAGAATTGCAGTCTCTTTAGTATGGGTATGCCATTTTCGAGCTGAGGCCTAAAAATAGGGCTAGATTTTATTAATAGTCTTTGAGAGAGATCTGTAAATCATTCATTTCTCTATGCAGGTTTCGTTTCGGTGAAATTAGTTCAGTTTTAACATGTTTCCTGTCTTCTTGTCAGTCACAGAGATAGTTGGAGTTGAGTACAGACGGACGGTGGGCATTTTGTACCAGATGTTCTACAGTGTCGGCGTCCTCCTCCTCCCTCTGCTGGCCTACTTCATCACTGACTGGCGCTCGCTGCAGCTCGTCATCTCCGTCCCCTACATCTTCTTCCTCTCCTACTACTGGTGAGAAAGCTCACATTCATTCCAGAATCAAATATAGTCCTGTCCCTCACGCTCTTTAATGACTGTATTTTTGCACTTTGTCAAAATAAAGCCATAAAGTAAGAGCACATGCTTTAGTTTTTTTTGGTTCTCACTAAATCTCGTGTCTTTCCTCAAATTTATCACAATGAACAAATCACCTTGCCATTATTTGTTCATCACGAGCGCTCCAACCTTGGATTTGCCGCCGGTAATCATTTGAGAGATGTTCTTTGTTATCCCACACCTGCTCCTAAAAAAAGATTTAAATGTTGAACATGTCGTCCAATGTCAGAGATTTTTTGAGCTGTCGCACAGTGTCCCCGGTGTGAAGAAACACATTAGACTGAGAAAGAGACCACGCTCAGATCGTCCATTACAAGCAGGTGTGTTGTTGAACGGGTTCTGAGATTTCTGTATCCGTCAAATGTTTTGTGTCTCAGGTTTATTCCAGAGTCTCCGAGGTGGCTCATCTCTCAGAACAAGTCTTTCAAAGCTCTGGAGATCACTAAAGCTATGGCTAAGGAGAACAAGAGGAAACTCAACAACACTGTGGTAAATCGATACATCTCAATTCTCAAGAAAGGAAACACAAATACTTGTACAAATACTTAGTTCGAATGTACTAATTTAGTGTCACAACTGGATCACGATTACTTGTTTCAGACTCTGACCGACGAGGAGGGTGACTCGCCCTCTGCCTCTCTGTTGGACCTGGTCAGAACACCAAACATGAGAAAACACACTTTCATCCTCATGTTCAACTGGTGAGACTCATCTGAAATCACAGGTTTGTTTGGCCAAAAATTGTAGCCGACGTTGAATCTTCTGGTTTCTCTTTCAGGTTCACCACCGCTGTGGTTTATCAAGGCCTCATCATGCGTGTGGGGATAGCAGGAGGAAACGTCTACATCGACTTCCTCATCTCTGGCCTGGTGGAGTTCCCTGCTGCCTTCCTCATCCTCTTCACCATCGAACGCATTGGCAGGCGCATTCCCTTCGCCTCCGCCAACATCGTAGCAGGAGCCGCCTGCTTTATCACCGCCTTAATCCCTGACAGTGAGAATTACTCTTTGTCAGTGGAAAGAACCACAAGATAATGCCAAAGACCTGCATCATAAATCTAATAAAAGTCAGCACAGATGTTCTATCTAAAAAAATAAAAAGGTTGAGTTTCAACTTTCTAAATATGCACATGATCCTGTAAATGCTCTTTTGTCTCCGTGCCTCAGACATGTTCTGGTTTAAGACGGTGGTGGCCTGCATCGGTCGGCTGGGGATCACCATGGCCTTTGAGATGGTGGTGTTTGTTAACACCGAGCTCTACCCGACATACGTCAGGTGAGGACAGACTGACACACTCCACATTCACGACACAGCAGCTCTGGTATCAACACGTTCTCACTCCCAACTCGTCCTCTAGTGTCAGATTTGGAATGGCATATCAAGTTTTCGCTTCTTTCAAAATAAACTTCCAAAGTAGGCTTAAGTTTAAGGTTTACTACAAAACTACTTGGTTAGGCTGAGGAAAAGATTGTGGTTGGGGTTAAAATAAGTATGTTTGTTACGTAAAATAAGTCAGCTTGTTACATAACTGGCGTGACTAAAGAACGGAAGTTACATAATACAAAATTTTGGTAAAATAAGTAAACATGGACTTGGTGTCACATGGGACACAAACAGGGGTCTCCTGGGTGAAAGTCCTGTGTTTGTTTGACCTGTCTGACTCCACATCCCACCCTCCCTACACAGACTTTCTCACTTTTTACACTATCTCAGTTGCTCTGAGAGTCTAGTAATGACGCATGTGGGTTTACAGTGGAGTTAGTTGAAAGCCCGGAGTGTCAAATACAGTAGCTAAAGGGTGCGTCGCTATCGGACTCCGAGGGACACCGACCAAGCGGCGGTATTTGGCGAGTTGTGAGTGAGAACGGGTTGCTAGAATTTACAGTGTAATTGCTTCATGTTGGTTAATTGGATTAACAAAATACAGGAACCTGGGCGTGTCAGTTTGTTCCAGTCTGTGTGACGTCGGAGGCATCGTAGCTCCCTTCCTGCTCTACAGACTGGCGGTCATCTGGCTGGAGCTGCCGCTCATCATCTTCGGTAGGTTGTGACACCGCCACAAACGTGAGTGGAGGGGTATACATATATTAATTAGATGTTGGTGTACTCTATCTTTGTCACCCATGCTTTTATTTAGTTGCCATATAGTCTCATAAAGCTAACGCTGGTCAAGTGATCAGTGGCTCCAGGATCAAAGGTGTAAGGGGTAGACAGAGTTTTTGGAGTTGGATTAACCTTATGGACTTTACAATTATTGCCTTGTGAATCGATTTAGTAGGTGATGTTGTCTTCATAAATTGTGTTAAGCATACATTTGAATCTCCATTTAGTTCATTCTTTTAGTGTTGTCAGGGGGCTCCAACGGCACACAAATTCTTTGAATTTCCTCATGTAACCACATCTTGCATCCAGATGATTGTTAAAAGGTTTCTGAAAAGGCATCAAATGTGTGCACATCCATGCAAAGATACTCGGGTGCAAGACACAGGCCTGTACACTGTTAGGCTCCAAATAGATATATTATTTCTCTTTTCTCTTTCATCTTGCAGATCGTAACGTTGCCATGAAAAAAGAAAACGCGAAATAAACAATTTATTTGGAGCCTCCTTTGTGCCCTACAGTTATAGGGTTTCTGACATTATTAATTACTAGTAATTTATTGTGGCCTTGAACATTTTAACACTGCTGTGCACTGGTGGCCCAAGGAATCCCGTCATCAGGCTAATGCCGACTCTGACTGTGTAAATTGTGGAGGACAATATTGAGATGTTATTGCTTATTGGAATGCCCCTACACAAAATGATTAATTTCAAATTGACCATTACATTCACTAGATCTATTTTTCTGGTAACAGACTTAATCTATTAGTTGATTGCAACTGATGGATTTTAATCTTATTATCCTGTGATGCTCATCCTTTTCTCATCCTTTGAGAAAAACTTGTCGGCTGAATTATTGAAGCAATATGGCCAAAAGATAGAAGATAACAAAAAAACCATGAACTCAATTAGCTTAAGTCTGTCCCTTAAATATCTTTGTGATACTTGATTATTTTGCTCAACCCATCTCAGAAAGGCAGCCATTTTAAAGATAAACCTCCTGAAGTGTAAGTTTAGAGTTGCTGCCTGAATAACATTTTAAATTAGAATTCAAAGTTTCGATGATAGCAAATTTAAGCTAGTTTTAAAGTTTGCTGCAACATGATTTGCAGTTAAACCATGATTCAATCAGGTTTAGAATTGAATCCTTGTTGGTGCAAACCAGCCTAAAGGTTTTCATTTATACAGGGGTGGTCGCGTTGATAGCTGGAGGTTTGGTGTTGCTCCTGCCTGAAACCAGAGGAGTTCCTCTCCCTGAGACCATTGATGATGTTGAGTTTCCTAACAGGTGAGAAATCTCACACCCAACACTCCCAAAACGTTTCATCACTCAACACAACACATCGAGAGTGTTAGATTATTGTGTGTGATGTTATTGGACCAACAAATGTATTGTTAGGTAGCAGTGGTGTATAGTAACAAAGTAGAAATACTTCGTTACTGTACTTAAGTCGTTTTTTTGGATATCTGTACTTTACTTTACTATTTATATTTCTGTTGACTTTTACTTTTACTTCACTACATTTTGCAAAGAAAACTGATACTCTGATACATTTCCCCTGAAACCGTCGTTACTCGCCACAAAATCAAATCTATCTTTAGAAAAAAATGAATCATGAGACCAACGTCGGGGACTGTGGTGGAACAGAGACTGCAAGCAAGCAGGTTTGGTGAATCAGTGGTCCTAGCTTACAAGTTAAATCATTGGTTAATCACGTTAATGCGCAATTGCAAACAAGTGCTCTCAAAGCCGTGGTGTTTTGATTCCCAGTGATGCCCAGGATGCTAGCCAGCGAGTGACTACATGAGTAGAATTCCACTCTACGATGACTGATTTCATGATGGAAGCAGAAATGGAAGCACCTGCTACTCCCGCAACAAACTACGGTGGTGACGATCCAACACCCGTGGCCAGGGGCGTTTCTAGGATTCAAATAAAGGGGGGGCTTAGCCCTAAGGGGAGTGGCATTTTTGCGCGCGTAGGTAATTTTTTTTGGGGCCTATTTGGGGCCGTGGATATCCATTGTTTCAGACAGTTCATAGATTGGTTCAATCAGAAAGAGTGTGATTTTGCTCTGTAGTTTTGCTTGCATTCAGTATATGATGACTCAAGAGACTGAATTTCAGGGTCATAGTGAAATTTGACAACACAAATATGAACTTTTCTCAAATAAAGAGAGAAATAATTTCCTGCTTGTAAAGGAAAGACGGATAAACTAGCTTTCATATCCGCGTCACTCCCAAATCCTAATTCTTAAAGGGACCGCACGGAGAATGGACCTGACAGTGTCAACTTTACATCGTTAAGTGTGATGATAGGCTGTTGGATTGTAATTTAAAGGGGGATAAAACATACAAACCAGAACGCACGCACATATGTAGCATGTTAGAGTTATAAATAACTTGGCCATGTGAGAAACAATAGTTAAATTTAATGACATCACCAAAATAATTTTTATTTATTTATTTATTTTTTTAATCCAATAATGCCAAATTATTTGGGGGGGCTGAAGAACATTTTAGGGGGGCTTCAGCCTAACGACGCCCCTGCCCATGGCCATATTTGTGATAAATGTTTTCTTATGTTGGAGTGAAAGATTCTTCGTACCAGATGAAGTGCCTCTTATGCTTACCCAAAGCTACTGAAATATTGGCATTCAAAAACTCCCCATCCAACCTCAGGAAACACATTGAGGTAAATTAAGATGAATCCCATGAGCCACAATGTTAATGTTTAGTTATCATAATTAGCATAAACCTGTTAAGATATCTAACAGTGTTTCCCACAGGATTGGAGTATATCTTTGGCGGGGGAGACAGGTGTCTGATCTTCTAATTTAGCTACGTATACATGGTGTATGTTAGGCTAACGTTCGCTAGCTATCGTAAATCAAATGAGACAATTAGTGTAGTAGACAGATCGCTAGCGAGTTAGTGAGCTGAGGAAATGTTGACAGTTGTGAGATTTTGTTGATTTGAGTCATCTTAGCTATAATCATTGCAGCACTAGTTGGCTAACGTTAGCTAACTTAACGTTAGCCAGCCACCGCACCATAGGATTGACAGGAGCCGCGAGAGCGCAGCATTACGATTTGAACCGCGGCGGAGTTGGAGATGCATGCCAGTGTGTAGCAAGTGGGGCTAGCTAAAGTTGTTATGATGGTAGCAGTCGCCCAATTGCAGATTCAGCTTGAGCAAAACCTTTGCCTATTGTGTTCAAATCAGGCCCGTAGGAGTTTACAAGGCAGGTGTCCTTTCTCAAAACACTGACCTGATGCATCAAGTGGATATTTTTTGCTGAACACAATATTATGCATTTGCCCTCTACATCCTCTAGTCGGAATGAGCATACTTATAAACGCACTGTTACAACTCCTTCATAGTGTCATATTGCTTTTCGGAGAATTATGATGCATGTTCATGGTAGATGCAAAAGTATACTTATGTACAATATATTATGTTGAAGATTGTTGCTCCTGGATGGATCACAGCCAACCCAATTATTTTCAACACAGCTCCATGTCCTTGGTCATCGTGCCACAGCACTTAAAAGAATAAACTTCATAATTCTCAAAATTCTGACCCTTTGCTTTTTTATTAACAGCATTTACTTGTACTTTTACTTTCAATACTTAAGTACATTTAATATCAGAAAATTACTTTTGATACTTAAGTACAGTAAATATCAGATACTTTAAGATTTTTACTCAAGTAGTATTCTAATAGGTGACTTTCACTTTTACTGGAGTCATTTTCCAATAAGGTATCTTTACTTTTACTCAAGTATGGCTTTTGGGTACTTTATACACCACTGTTAGGTAGTGACATAAATAGCAATACATGATATTAGCTGATTCGCTGAACAAATACTGTAGTACTTTAAAACTGCAAGTACATTTTCTTTATTTACTTTACACCACTGACAAACTTGTTTTTTATATGTGTCATTTAATGAAGTAACTGATGCTTCATTTTAGAGTAAAATTGCAAAAATGTCAATGAGTGTAAGAACAATTATCTGAATATAATAAAATCTTAATGAGTGATTCACCTGAATCAAATTTGACATGTAGGAATTAATGCAACGTTTTCTATTTACTAGTAATTATTAATTATATGTGTGTTTTTGTTCCCAGGAAAAAAGAGGATGTGGCGGAGAACCAACAAATGGAGAAACCTTTAAAAACAGACCTGACAAACAACAAGGAAGCAACAACTGTATGACTGACTGAGTGCACGTAGATGTGTGTGTGGACTTATTCACTGTGATACAACAAAATATATATTTTTTTTTTACAAACATTTTCTTTAAATCATGACTTCTCAATTTTCTTTTGCATTCAGTTTTATTGTTCAACTCTTACAGAAAACAAAGCAGGAACATGATCTGCTTATTATGTTTCCACCACAAAAACACCTGTTAATATCAGATACTACCAGACTAACTTAAGTAGTCGTGCTGGGGCAGAACAGTTCCCGCACGTTATATTATTATTATTATACTTATATTATTATAAGTATCTTCAAAAAGCACAATGAACCATCGCTTTCTGATTGTTTCTCATTAATTGGCTTTGATGGTTCTGTCGATCCACTCGACAAACTTGGAGACTCGGGCGTAGACGCCGGGCTTCATGGCATTGGCGCAGCCCAGGCCCCATGATGTCACACCCTGCAGGAGGTACTTGTTCTGGGAGTTGCACACCAGAGGGCCGCCGCTGTCACCCTGCAGGGAGAACAAATGTCATGGTTCTCAGTTCAACTGCTGCCAGAACATCTATTGATCTACAAGTGACACTGATATGGAAAATGTATATCCACCAACCGATCGAGATATTTACAAATAATTCAAGATATATTTCTAAAAGACGCCATCTTTCTTAGTTTAGCTGCCAATTCTGCCAGTAGAGACTTCCCTCTGGTGGCGCCTGCTGTGCGCTCCATCACGTCTGTATTTATGAGGTTATGGAAAATCATACCGTCTGGATTTCTAAATACCGTGGTATATACGGTAACACCACCCAAACCTACTATACAGTTTTTCTAGAAATCTTCCCCAGTATCCATCATTTAGTTTGTGGGTTTCGTACCTGGCAGCTGTCTGTTCCTCCCTCGATGTTACCAGCACACATCTCGTGGTCTTTGACTCTGCCGTTCAGGTACGACGGACGATTGCAGATCTTGTTCTCGATCACAGGGAATCCAGTTTCCTTCAGGACGCCATCACCCCCCGTACCTGCAACACACCACCACACATTTATTCAGGTTCAGAATATCTAGTGCATCTCTTAATTCAACTAGAACTAATGCATTGTGGTCGTATGCCTCCGCCCACCAGTCAAGTTGCAGTTTACATCCATGTCTGTCCAAAGTGTCATTCCTTCATTATTTTATCTTATTAGACATTTGTGTTTAATTGTCATAATTAGCATAATGAATTCTTGAGTTATGGCCCAAAAAAGCGTGTTTTGAGAGGTCACAGTGACCTTTGACCTTCACATTCTCTTCAGTCTTTCTTTGCAAGTGGAAGTTTGTGCCAAATTTGAAGAATATTGCACAAGGCGTTCCCCAGGCATAAAAAGCAACACAAGATAAAATATGTTAACTTTGGCTTGTATATGAAATAATTTATAATTATTGGGCTTCTATTATTTGTCACCTTTCTACACTACAAAATTGATGAAGATCTGAAAACAGGCCTTGCCTTAAAGAATCTGTAGAGTGACCTATTAGTCACTGAAGGCTTTCAACATGATTTAAGAGAAAAATACTGTCTGTTTACTCTTATTTTAGTCTTTAAGCAAAAACAACAACTCATTAATGCGGAAATTCTACTCACTTTTAAAAACAACCCTACTCTCGAACTAGTCCTCTCAATGACATAGTAGTACAAGAGCGCACACACACACACACACACACACACACACACACACACACACACACACACACACACACACACACACAACGTACTGTTACGTACCTTGAGTTTCACCCCATCCGGTAACATAACACTCAGTTCCACTGGGAACAATGTAGTCCTTCTCTGGCAGACAAACTGGCAGGACTTTGTCATTTATTAGTGCCGAGCTGAAAGCGCAAAAGAAGTACTCAGATCTTCTACTTAAAAATAGCAATACCACAGTGTAGAAGTACTCTGTGACAAGCACAAGTAATGCATTCAACATGTTGTAGTTGAATACAAGTATTAGCATCAGGTTATCATGCAGTATAGCCCATTTTAGAATAATGTATATGATATTATTAGATGATAATATTGATGCAATAATATGTTCATCACTTTATAGTTGCTGCTGGTAAAGGTTGGGGTTATTTTATTCATTTTAGGGGTGTTGTGATATACTGATATTGACAATAACTGTGATATTTTAAAAAGGAAATATTGATATCATGTTAACACACAAGTGATAACATTGTGTGAATAATCCTGCACCTCTTAAATTATTTCATATTTACAGTTATGGTTACAGACTCTGAGTGTAATATAAAAAAAGAGACCAAACTCACAATAAACTAAACTAAACATGAATTTGACTGATTATTATTATTAATTTTTTCTGTCAAATTTTTTTATAGAAATTGTGCCAATATCGTTACTGTGAATTATTTTCTTGTGGAGTAAAAAGTACAATATTTGCCTCTAAACTGTAGTGGGTTAGAATAGAAGTACAGTAAAAAATGTAAATACTCAACATACCTCAAAACTTACTTGGTTACTTTCCACCACTGCGTAGCAATAGTGAGTAAAGGAAGGATGGTTGTACTAGCTGAACGAGTGTTAGCGACTGTAGGTTGATCAGACTCACCTCTCCAGTTTGAGCAGAGCAATGTCGGCTCCATTGGGTCCCAGTATCAGTTTGTTCAGGTTCTTCTCTTGTTTGGACCGCTCATTGGCTCTCTCTGTGTGGACACCCAGGAACACCTTGTAGGCTGAAGGCCGTTTGGACCTACAGTACACAGCACATCTATAAATACACTAACTAGTTTTGGTCTTTAGATGTGTGGTTCTTAAAAAAAAAACATTCTTCTGACCTCTCCAGGCAGTGTGCCGCAGTAAGGACCCACTGAGGGTCAATCAGAGTTCCTCCACAGAAATGTATCCCCGTGCTGGTAGAAAGAGACACACAGAAATGTATTTAAGTGGGACAAAAGAGAGATATAAGATGATCTTTTTTTAATACGTGATTTCAATAGTTAGATCTTGTTTATCTTGTTTGTGTATTTTATTTATTCCAAGGCAGTAATGTAACGATGCACGTTTCTATCCTTTAGCAGGCTGTTGGATCAACCTGCCTTTAAAGGGATAATTTGGATGTTACAAAGTGGGGTTGTATGAGACTTATGCATAGTGGACGAAAAACGTAATTTTATCTCACAGAATACCAGAGTTGCTTGTCAACCCCCGCCTCGATCGGTTAGTTTGTTTGTGTTCGTGTGTGACTTTTAATAAATACAAACTAACACCAACGTCACCTCATGCTACAAACTATGTTAAGACGGGTAAACCCACAAAGAAAAACAGACTCAAATGCATGACCCAGAGAGCAGGATCAGGTGCAGTCTTTACATATCAAACAGGTTCGGTAAACAGGAGATCCTTCAGGTAATAAGGTAAACAAAGCAGGCAAGGATGAGACAAAAAAACTAAGTCTGGAATATCAGGCAGAGATCAGAAAAACCAGGAAGACTAACACTGGGAATATTGCTGGAAGGGTTGACTCGGGGGGGACAAAGATGAACTGGCACAGAGACAGGGCATCACACAGAATAAACACACAGGGGAGGTGAGGATGATTAGACACAGGTGTATCCAATCGTGGGCGGGGTCGCAAATGTCGTACAACCCTTGGAATCATAATTCGGTATTATTCTACTCACTTGGTCCGAAGGCTGATTTGCCAGGGCCACGAGTAAGCTTTAGACACGCAGCCTCCTACGATCCGACCAAAGCAGCGCTTTGGTTTGGTGACCGGCGTCCCACATTTCAATCCAGCTGCAAAATAAAGTTCACGGTCAGGAATTCATACGTTTGAATTGGTATCATTTAAAAAGACTAAAAGTTAACAGCCATTGGAAAAAGGTATGACCTGAGGGTGGAGCCAGAAAAGCCATGTTAAATCAAAACAGTTTATCCTCTTTACCGTTGCCATCTTAGCATGCAAGACACGGCTCTACATTTTCTAAGTTGAATCAGCTTTCATCAGTCTAACTTACACTTTTCCGAGCTCTGGTGAACTTAGACTCATGCTATGCTGGGAGCTGAATAACTTCTGAACCAAGGCTGCATATTTCCATTTTCTATTCATTTCTATGATCAATTAATAAGTCTATAAAGTGTCAAAAGATATATTTGTAGAAATGTCTCAAGGACAAAGGTGATGTCCTCTAATTGCTTAATTTTGGAATACCCTGCTAAGCCTGCTGCCCCCGCAACCCGGTCTCGGATGAGTGGAAGATAATGGATGGATGGACTATGGACATATTTCTACCGACAGACCAACCTACTGTCATCCTCACTATTAGCGTTCACATACCACAGTCGGGGATCTGGCAGTAGTCCCATTTCTTGTTCCTGTCAGTAGTGTAGCACCACGGCCCGTTCACATCACCATCTGGGTTTCTGCATTTCTGTTTGTGTCACACAAGGACAGAATCTTTTAACTAAAAACACTAATTATTACCCCCCTTTATCATTTAAGCTACTAAGAGCAACAGTGCACTCCCTGTGGACAAAATAAATCCTCTCATTTGACTGCAGCAGGGTCTGACAGTCTGCCCCCGCGCAGTCCAGAGTGAAATGTCATCACTGCGAAAGTTGACGATTCAAAATGGTTCATACAGGAATGCACACACTTACATTGCCCTCCAGACCCCTAGTGGGGTGACTTTGTGCGGTGAAGCTGGTGTGTTGGTGAGGGCTCTGAGCACTCCAGGCCTGGCAGGTCACACCCAGAACGGTGATGGAGGTTGGACCCCGGTATACAGCTCCATTTCCATTCTTACAGTCTAACACAGCAAAAGACAGAATGTGTGGACAAAAATAGGATAAAACGAGCAAAAAATCGGACAAATGCCCAGTTAAAAATAATTTACCACTCTGTGGTGGGGTCTGGGTGGGGGTTGAAGGGCCCTGGGGATTCGAAGTACTGGGTGTGGGGTTACCTCCCGAAGGATTAGTGGAGCATTTCTCCAAGTTGCAGTACTCCCAGCGGACACTGGGGTCCGTAGTGTAACACCAGGGAGCTCTGTCTCCGTCCGGATTCCTGCACAGATTCCTCCTGAGGTCTCTGTTGAAGGAGAAAACCTGGAACTTCAGGTCAGCAGTAACCAATATCCTACTAGGTTTTATATTCTACTTCTAGAATCAAACCTGAAAGGGACCAACTAATTATCTGTTGCCTTGTTTGTGTTATATACAATATTGGCAATGCCACCAGGGGGCAGGATTTGCCTCAGACTTTAGTAGCTAAAGACTGCTGCAGGAATAAATCCTAAATCCCGTAAATGAGTTCGGCACTTCTACACTCTAAAAGTCGATTGGTTTGTTGAATGGGTTTTTGTTCAGATGCCTGAAATAAGGTCTCTGGTTAATACAAGCGGAAGAGATTTTTAAGTTTTGTTCTACGAAATAAAAGTAAATTCTCCCCTCGTCAATTTTGAAGCTTTAATGTGTCTTAAAAAAGACGGTTGCTAACAAGTGGCTAAGTGAGACTAAACCTCATCACTTCAACACATTTTCTCCTTTAGCTTAATAGTGGTGATGTGAAGTCATGTGACCGTGGTGTTGATTGCCTAACAATAACTTTCTCATTCTGCCGATTGCATTCTTGCTTCAAAAATTGTAAAGCTTGTCTTGCTGGACAAAATGTTTAAGTTTTATGAATTGTTTGCCACAGAGCTTATTTTCTGCAATAATTTTAAATTTAATGGAGAAATCCCATTGCTTTCTGTTGAGGGAACCAGGGCGATGGAAACTTTCGGGTTGGCCTACAAAAACACGTCATCCCTGCCACTATCTATAACTAGTGAGGTGGAGGTTGCCTAACCAGATGGATTGTACAGTAATGTGTAGCTTGCTCTGACCAAATACCAAAATTCTCCTCTGAACTCGAGCTTTCATGAGGTTGATACTAAATCATTTGCCTGAAATGTTCAGGCCTAGTGAATGTGGAAAATAAGGGTCAAAAAGGGGTAATATCTGCATTTTTAGATATCAAATGTATTAGAAGTCTTTATTTGATGCTCACCCTTCGGGGAAGTTCTGTGGAGTTTTTTGGTGGTTGTGAGGAGTCGTGGCGCTCCAGCTTTGACATCTTTTTCCACTGATGGACTCTGATGTTACGCCACGGTAACTTGACCCGTTCCCCTCATAACAGTCTTCCTCCTCTGGGGGGATCACTGGCTCATCTGCAGCAAGATGAGCAGCAAAAGTCAGACTGATTCATTGACGCTCTCTAGTGTTTATCCATCAGCACTGTCATTAACATTATTGTAATTGCATGAGAAATCAACTCATAAAAGTCTTTTATCCTTCCTTTGCATATTACTCTTTCTTTAAAGTACATGAGCAGATTACAGAACACTAATGAGCATTTATATAAATCATGTTTCCATAGTACAACTGCTCAGCTTTGCTACATTTTCTGAATCAAGCGCAGCTGTTCCTGAAGTTAACATCATCATCATTGATCTGTGCCGTACTTGGTCCGGCTGCGTCCCCACAGCTCGGCACCCTGCAGTACTCCCAGCGCGTCTCAGCGTCAGTGGTGTAACACCAGGGCATCCTCTCGTTGTCTGGGTTACGACAGTAGTTGCTATCCAGGCCCCTGACAAACAACAGACGGTAATAACGGTGAACACACAGGTAAACCCAACGATAAAAGTATCATGCCAACGGTCCTTCATTTATGAAAAATCATTTTCCTGTTGCCGCTCTTACTTGCAGGGGTAGTTGTCTGGCGAGCGGTTGTGTTTCTGTGGTGTCTGTGCCGACCAGCTCTGGCAACTTTTGCCAGATTCCGTCACAGCGATGGTGCCTCGGTACGCTCCACCTTCACCGGTGGCACAAGTCAGCTCTGGGACGATGGTGGGAGGCTCGGACGCTGAACAAAAGAAGATGAGATGGACTGGTTAGGTCTCATATGAAACAACAGTGGCAGCAGTGTTTTAAATAATAATAATTACAAGAACAATGACACTGCAAAAATAGGAATGACTTATGTGTTACATGATTATCAATAATTAGGGGATGTATCTGAGCAGCTGTGTTTTTACCATCATTTAGGACCTCTGTGATAATCTGTTTCACATTGAAATAATGATACTGTAACAATATAAATGTAAACATTATAATTTTTCTTTAATCTGATGTATTCTTTTGTTCCTCAGGTTGCGGTGCAGGGTCGGTTCGCCAGTGCGACGCAGCAGGTAGTGGTCAAACATCTTGCTGACAGGTACCACGGCAGATTAAAGGGTAAGTATACTGTATATCTCTGGTTCTCAAAAGCTGCAATTCTACTTGCCATGTTGCTTGTAAATACATGTAGGCCATGTATTTCAGCTGTTACATTGGTGAAATAGGGCAGAAGTAAAGGAAACATATTAAACAGGAGGACTTACTGCAGCGGGGTATGGAGCAGAAGTCCCATCGTTTGGAGAGACTGGTGGTAAAGCACCACGGTTTGGGGTCTCCATCTGGGTTTCTGCAGTAGTTCTCCTCAAGATATTTCTCTGGAAGACTAGAGGAAGCATCAATGGGAAGATAGAATACATCTTTAGGACAACGGAAACAAGGTTCAGCTTCTGAAAGATGTCTTTTTTGATTGATTGAATATCATCAAATCTTGCTTGTGGTTGGTTCATTGATGTGCTGTTTGTGGTCTTACACGCTGGGGTTGTAGCCATGGTTGTGAGGTTTCTGGGAGTCCCAGCGCTGGCAGGTGTAGCCGTTTTCTGTAGTTAAGATTTTGCCTCTGTAGTCCTCACCACTGCAGTGCATACACTCCTCTGTAATGGAGCAAGCAGAGACACATCACACGACCTTTCTGCTGTTTTGATCTACAGTAGACATTTTTGAGGACACTCTATAGTGCCTACAGTGCATTTTATACTTCAGAATAATTTCGACACTCAAATTAAATGGTGGACCTTGAAATAGCGGGAGACTATAGGTTTGTGCCTAAGCGTCATTAATATCACACACAAACAAACAAAAGACACAGAATAAGTGAATGTTACCAGTGCAGCTGGTTACATTGCAGTTTTCCCAGCGGGTGTTGGGGTCGGTGGTGTAACACCAGGGTCCCCCGCTGTCTCCATCAGGGTTTCTGCAGAAGTTAGACTCCAGGTCTGCTCGTGGGTTCTCCTCCGGTATGAAGCTGCAGCAGACACATTGAGAAAAGTTATATATACGAAAAAAAGCATACGATTTTGATGTGTAAAGTAACAGGATGATACGTAAATACATACTTAGGCCTGTGTGGGTATTTTGCTGCCCATCTCTGACACGCCTTTTTTGTTTTTGTTTTGCTCTTTGTTCCTCTGTAATCAGTTCCTAATCCATTTACACACTCCAGGAGGTATCCTAGTTGAAATAAAAAAAACAATATACACCAACAGACACTATCAGCATTGTATGGAAGGGTATTAGTGCAAGGCATAAGGAAAAACATGAGGAGGAGGAAGAATTTGTATTTATTTTGCATTTCTAGCATAGAGTCTAAATATGAAGAATAAGGTCGAACTTTTAGTATTAGTGCCACGAAGAAGAGAAAACAAATCTGTATTTTGAAAATAAAGTTGAAATGTTACAAATAAAGTTGAAATACTATTTGGAGAATACAGTTGAAATGTTGAGAATAAAGACGCAATGTCGAGAATAAGCTTTTGAGAAGGAATCAAACTAGTAGTGTTAGCACACATACTTCCGTAGCAGTCACTGTATAATGCGCAGCAGGGTACAATAATCAAATTCTTATCTAGTGGACACATTTATCAGACAATTCCTGGAGTGAATTCATCTGATCCCACTGAAGTAATGTGTTTATTTTTGTTGAAGTAGTGTTCAATCGGCGACACCTCTTCACTGCGTTTGCATACATTGTCATCATCGCTGATCATGCAACATGTGCTAAACCCTAAACCACAATGTAATGGATACTAAATATCATGCAGAAGACGTGGCTACTTATACTAATGAAAAGACAATAGGACTTACCTTTTTTTTCATATAATACTGCGCCACTTCTTCGCAGGATCATCTCTGTTTTGGAGTTTGCTGCTGCTGTCCAACACTCTTGGTCCTTTTCAATATACATGAAAGCCCTGTGGAAACACAGCAGGTGTCAGGTCGGGATGCCAAGCCTCAAATGTAAAAGTTAGATTGTGAATTAAAGGGAAAAGTTGGATTCTTAAAAAAAAGGCGTGACCTTACCTGCATGTGAGGGTTGTTTCAGCGTCACATTTGGCGGCACACGCAGCCACATTGTTTGATGAGTACTGTCTTCTCTGCAGCGAGAGAAGCCATGCTCCTTCAGTTTTAGCGTAGCCGTCCACCTCAGTACCACTAACTGAAATCAGAGACAAGAAAATATGAATTTACTTTTAGATATACAGCCCGTTAATTGTCATTCATGTCATCTGAGCTCAAGGTTGGGTTCAGGTTTTATGTATGAGGTAAAACAACAGTAAATGTATTCATATAAACAAATATAACAAAGCTGCACGTTCATATGAAAGACTGACATGTAAAATAAAGGATGAATTGTAACCCGCCCCCAAAATACATGAATATTATATATATATATAAATAAATAAATAATAATGTAATAATATAAATAAATATATATATATATATAATAAACACATAATGAATCGAATAATAGTAAAAAAAATAGTAAAAATGTAAAAAAAAGTAACACAAGGTATTACTGTAGTTCCTGAGTTAAACTGTATTGAACACAAGTTATTGGCATTCAACGTTATGAAATACAATGCACACTTTATAAGTATACATATAGGCTATACTTTCAAAATGGAAGAGATAATAACATGTTCAAAACTGCAGTCCAGCTACCATTTACCATTGAGTAACAGCCAGAAATTGCGTCATCATATTTGCAAGTGTTCCGGGAAAACCAGTGTTGACTAAATTACAAATATTGTGATTGCGACACTAAACTGCCCTTACCTTGTTAAACAACATGGTAGGAAAACACTAAAGTTACAGGATGTGTTGCTGTAAAGTACATATTTACTGCTCTCACACGGCAATTTATACATCCAGTATATATGCAGTTTTATCATTTCATTCTAATCCAGAAATTTGTGATTAAAAACATACATTTAGGTCTAGATTAGGTTTCTGGGATGGACATTTAATCACAATCAGGCCAGCGCTCTAAAGTGCATCAGTTTGAGGTTCGTGACCTTTGAATTGTGTAAGAGGACTCAGTGAAACACATTTCACCCCATTGACTGTTCAAACAGCACAGAAGCAGAGAAATGTGACCTTGAGAAGTTATGTTGTTGGTCTGACTTTGTTAAAATGGCATCGTTAGAAACACAAAACAGAATATGAGTCTACAATAAAAAAATGTGAGTCAAAAAATAATTCATGCAAAACGGCTTAAAGCAATACTTTTAACATTTTGGGGGATAGTTTCAAGGCTTATATGAAAAGATTAATACGGTTCTAATTTCTTTGCACTAAAATTAGGTTAGCTTAGCATTAAATCTGGAAGCGGGGGGAAACTTCAGCTTCAGTCATCATGCTAAGCTAAGCTACCCATCTCCTAGCTGTGGCTTTAGACATGAGTGATATCAGTCTTCTCATTTAGCTCGCTCGTCTTTTTTTCCACAAAATATCCAACTGTTTGCTGGAGATTTGATATCAGGCCCCAAAGGTTCTTCTGGAAATTGAAGAGCTGGCTCAAGTGGACCAACAAAACAACGTTTCTCTTAAATAAAAGTTACTAAAAGTTCTTCGATCGTGGCACAGAGGTTTAACATAAGAACGTGAGAACTTGTTCAGCGAAGGCATTTCCATAATCCATTCACTTTAACTCTTTTTCGACGAAAGCAAAAAACATTTCAAATGAGCTTAAAAACGTGCTCTTCAGAGACTTGCTAGGAACCACATCAAGTGGTGATCTGATAATTATAATATGACCTGTTTCTTAATAGACCCCGGCATGATTGAATAATGCAAATAGTATTGAAAAAATATATTGAATCAGTTTGGACAGGGTATTCCTGATGAGGTACTATCACAATGAAGTATTGTCTTTTTTTAAAAATATTTTATGGCATTAAATCATTGTAGAACCATTATTAGTTACTATTCAAAGATGCCAATATATCTTACCAGTGCAGATCAGGGCAGCCAGAAGGAAAGCTAGCTTGTACAGGTCCATGGTGAGGCCCTTATACTAGTAGCTCATAGTCGACGAAGTCTCCGAGGTATCTCCTGGTATGTTATTGGGCTCCTTTTAGCATGTCGGGAAGATAAACAGGACGGCCCAAACAGTAGTCAATCATTGGCCAAACAAGGAGCAAAGAGCATCAGGTCAAAAACCTTGTTTGTGTGAGAATTTGGAACATTAAATGTAACATCGTTTCATCCTCTCTGCCAATGTTACATAAATTGAATATTTTCTAGTTCTGTTCAACTCTTTCCTTGTTTGCAGCTATGAGTTATCAGTTGGGGAGCAGGGAGAGATGCACCCAGAGGCGTTTCGAGCAAATCTGCTGCTTTTCTGCAGCTACAATACATTTTTGGGGACTGTTCATGAGCTTAGACCTCTTTTGATATCATGTGACCTTTTGCTTCTTATCAAAATGGCAATTATTTCTCTTCATCACTGCACTGGTAATATGTCCTGTTTAACGTTTAAACTTTCAATATAACATAACTCGACGGTTGCATGTTCTTTAATTGTAAAGCGTGTGTATATGTCATCATGTTATAGTGTAATACCGTCTACTGGTGAATACTATGAGAGCTAGTTAAAATGAGATCAATATGTATAGTTAATCTTCTGCTAAAAAGGGACCAATGTCCTCAACTGCAAACATGTGATTACAAAACCGCCTACATTCAGTTTGTTTTAGGGCTCAGTAACTATTGTTCAATTCTGGAAATTTGTGTCACTGTCTTTATAATAACTTGAATTTTAGGGCCAATTTCAGTTGATTAAGTTAATGGTGAGAGTTCTCTGTGTATATAAGCTCCTTTCGGAGGCTCTTTGATTGATTTTATTCTGCATTATAAGAAATAATAATTTTGAATGCAGGACATGTAATGTCTACTTTTTGGTATTCCTATTTTTACTCAAGAAAAGGAGCTGGGGAATGTTTGCATTGGGAAACCAGATGTTTTAAGAGAATTAAAACAAAACCAAAGAAAAAAATCAAAGAAAACACACAACCTGCCTCATGCACTGTTCCACTGTGGGGATAGCACCAAATCTGAAAATCCAAGGACCTTAATCCACTATACCATCCCACCTCCTTTCCACCTAGTCCCCTTTAAACACACCTCTGACCAACATCTGTCTGTTTCTTTTAATTTATCATTCCTTTTGCAAGAAAGTACAACACTTGGAGTCTTTACAGCATCCAAAAGAAATCAATCAGCCTCATGCACACACAAACTCACGCAAAATTCCCCTAGCAAACCGCGAATGCACCACACCTATACACAATTTTCTGCACTATATCAACCCTTACCTTGCACTTATGACCTCTCCTCTGTCAAGACTGAAACAAGCTTTACATTACAAAGATAAACCTTTGTTCTGTCTAGTTTCTATCACGTGTTGTGCTTTGTCTTGCTACAATGATTATAATAATACAATTGAATTGCTACCATATTGGTTTCCTTGAACTAAATCTGAACAAATGGCAACCCATGAAATACCGAGTCACGTCATGCAGAGAGTGCCATTGTTGACCCATTGTAACTGCATCTGAAAGGAAAGTGAGGCTAAATGGATGCGCTGTTGAAGTTGATCAAGAATGGGAAAAGTGTAATAGAGCTATTGATGATGATATCCACAATTACAATCAACATAAGATTTACTTTAATTTAAAATCATTGGACATTCCTTGTGGTTGGTGGGACCAATGATGTTAACCAGCCCCTTTTAAATGAACTTTTCTTCTTGAATGTTCCTTGACAACAAAGCTCATCCAACATTTTCAATTACCAATCGAAGAAAATGGCACTAGCAAGAAGGAGAAGAAAAAAAAAGGGCGTATGTGTGTTTCTGTACAGAACACAGACAGGTGTCCGTCTCATTACTCTAGTCCACTGTAGAGGGTTGATTTTGCAACCAATAAATTATTATAATTTTTCTTGCACTTAACAATCCCCATATAGTGTGGATTCAAAGGTAAATCAACGTCTAAGGTGATTATATCTCTTTTAATAATCTCCCTAAATTTCTGCAGATTTGGACAATTCCATCAATATGCGCATGATCCCCAATCATTTCCTCTCCGGCACCACTTGGGGGGTTCCTAAAATACCTAACCCTAACTTTCCAGCCAAACTCAATCCACATAGGACTATTTGTGATCCCAACATCCTGTTTCCTAACCGAACCCGCCAGATGGTTTGTTAGAACCATCTGAGAAACAGTCATTGGAAACTGTTTGAAAAAGGGCGGGCACTTATCAATCGATCAAAGTGTTACCGAAGCCAGTCGGGACGCATTACTTGAAGCCTGACGAGATGGATTTTTTGCGTATTTAGATTCCATCACTATGTTAATACCTGGTGTAAACGGGGCCTAATTTTCCCAAAAGGATGAATCTTAGTAACTTTGGTGATCCTCTGACTTTTCCTCCAGCCCCATGAGATTCACGTTCTTAGTTGTCAGTGAAATGTCTCGACAAATGTAGGATCGATTACGATGTAATTAACTACAAATTCCCATGGTTCTTAGAGGATAAATGCTTATGGATGTGTTGATCATCTGCCTTTTTGAATGCCACAAGCAGGTCGAGGTTTTAATTTGTTCTATACTTTGGTTTATGACCAAATACCTGCAAAACGAATGACATCCAGTAGCGCCGGCAGCCGAAATTCTGAATGCACTGTACATATTTTTGGTGGTCTTGCTGTAGCATATTGTTGTTACTGCCCCATTGTCCTTATGATGATGCTAAGTGAAGGTATCAGTTGCTTTTGCACCTAATGCTGTATTTTATTGCACATTTCTCTGGGCTATGGCGCCTTATCCACTTACTTTGTTTGAAATTGGTCTGCAAATATAGATTTTGTTCAAAAGGGTCTTTAATAAACTCCATTTAGACCATTTCTACTGAACATAAAATCCTTTAAATGGACTTTTATTAATAGACTCTTCAGTTTAAATACCATTTTAAAGTAATACCTCTATCACCTTGTCCTATTTCTAAACAAAAGCAGATGGATGTTATGAGAAATAATCGTTAATGTTTTTCTGTGATAACATATCTTATTGTTTCACTGAGAGACTCGGTGTATCGGTTTTACTCTGATGAAGGTCAGTCTGTTCCATACAGCAGGACCACAACAATACTTCACATAGGGGGATGGTGAGCGAGAGGTGTGGGCTCTGCGGTGTCCAAGGTTTGCTGCTCAATCAATATCCCACTGTCAGACCTCAATTCAGGGATGTCCGTCTCGCCATAGAAAAGGGAAGAACAGCTGCTTTACTTTGTACGATCAAAAGAATCTATTTTTCTTAATTCACGTACTCGGCGTATTACAGCTGAATGTGTTGAAATGCCTTTTGTGTTTCCCTTCCTTTTTCCTTTTACTCTTTTACCTTCCATAGCTGTTGGTTGTATGATGGTGTGTGTAATTATGTGGTTTTGGCCAGTATTCCCTTGAAAAACAAATTTCTTTTATGGAATTTTCCAGAAAGGTCAAACTAAAACTCAACATGCACTCAATGAATTATTAGTTGGTAGTAATACAGACTGCTGATTGACACAGATTGACAGTTTTATTCATCAGAGGAATGAGGAATAATCTTTTTCTCTTCTTTCCTGCTTATTGGCAGAGATGGAAAATGCATTGAAAAAAAAATTCAGTCAGTCAATCAAAGCTGCTTGCATTGTAAAGTCATTGTGGAAGTGTGGAAAATAAGTAAATATTAGCTGTCAAAAGAAGCTCTAACAGAATGAAACCTCTCTATTTCAAAAATAAGTAGAAATATTACAGAAAAAAAGGCCACCAAATGTCCTACAACACAATACGTCTTATATGCAATTTAAAACGGCCACTGTCTCTACTATAACTTTACTAAAGATTTAAGAGAACGAGTTAATGATATATATGCTTCATTTACAGTATAGTGCACAGCATAGCATGTAGAGATGTTATGTACAGTATATGTACAAAGACAACTATGAGTAACAATACGTGTTGTAATATGTATACCTTTAAAAAGATACCTTTGTAATGAACATCACCTGGAGGTTCATTCCTGAACTTTGTACCACATTTTTGATGAAATCTTCTTTTTTAAAGATTTTAAGGGAGGACTTTTTTCACAAAACATTGGATTAAAATAACATAGACTGCACATTAGAATTGGATTCGATCACCGTGTCGTCACACATTGTAGAATAAAGTTCTGAAGCATTTTTGCTGTCGCCATCTCGTTTTTTTGCAACCAGAAGTGACATAAAAGGGTGGCGCTTAAGTACAACTGAGTGCAGAAGAAGACATTTTAGGAACCCGACAAGTTACAATTTACACACTGTGAAAGGGTTGAAGGTCTAAGACGAACACAATCAACAGACATCAATGAACATCATGCTGCATTGAAAAAGACTTGAAACTAATTTTATCTCGAGACATCTGCCTCAAAGTTGACCTAACTTTGAGGCAGCTTTCTCAGAGCTGTTTAAAGTTACTGCAAATTAAATCATGAACTCAAGAATTCAGAACTCAACCTGCTGCAACTTCTGAAAGCGAGGAAGAAACAACACAAATGTCGCATTTGGACAATTCACTGCATATAAATGGGACAAAGAAGTATAACGGGGAAACACATTTGCCAACTTGACAACGCGCAGAAAGAAATGTGCCGCAAATACATAAACGCTGCAAGTCTTACAGGAAAAAGCACAACATTACGACACAATAGAGGTTTCCAGAGGACACTAATGTGATGAACATGCAAGTTGCATCAGTCCAATGCTGGCTTGTTGAGCTTGCTGTATGTGGCACGTTGTAATTTGTCATAGTGTCTGAGTAGTAGACATCTCTGGAAATCCTGCCTCTGCAGATTAAACCGACTCTTCAATATCTCACAGAATATGCAATCATATTGTAAAACTAATACAAAACTTTCTCTTTCACACATAGTCAACATATTTGTCTCTCGATATTGTCTGTTGTGTCAGACTGTTATCAAATTAACAGATGTATTTCTTCATCTGATTGTGTATCACTTATTTGCAGGGTTTATTTTTCTGTATGATACCCATGTGTCGTCAAAGTGGTGATGATCTTCATTCATCTTTATTCATCTTAATTTGCTTGTGTTTTCCTAAAGTTGCAATGTGATGGCCATGTGATCGCCATTTGAGTCTTTCTTCTGAACGACAACCCGATCAAACCCCAAAAACATGTCATGGTCATTTTTCATTATGGACAAAAAAAAAAACTCATTTATTTCTCCCTCAGAATGTCATCTCTTTGTGTGTTTTCAATTACAGGCTCAGTGGACAGAAGGTCCCGGGAGATGGACGCAGAATGATGGTCCATTAGAGCCGACTATGGTAAATCACGCAACACATAAAAAAAAACAAAAAACATTGTTCCTTAAATTGAATGCATTTTTCCTTTTATTAAAGGATTGCTTAAGTGACTTGCCCTTGACTGGACCATTCTACAGCACTGTGGTTTTGAAGAATGTTTGATTTACACATGCCTCTAAAACTACACACAGTACAGGTATTTTATTCTCGGTGTACCAATGGATTTTTTAAAAACTGTTGCACATGGACGTGAAAAATGGAGTGAAACAGTAGGCTACTTTCAACCCTCCACATCCCGCAGCTTGTTCTTGTCTTCGCTGTTTTGTCTCCTGCATAAATAAGTGAAATTGATTAATTAAATTGCGAAACAGGTTAGTGTCAAATTCGCTCTTCTTATTACCAGATAAGATAACTCACTCCTGAGTCCTCTTGACTAAGAAAGAAAATGTTTCCTCTTTGGGTGAATGCTTGTTATGGAAACCTCTTTGTCAGTGTTTTGGACACACGTCAGAGAAACAAGAGACAAAACTATACAGTTAAAAGGGAGCAGATCCGTTTAAACTGATGTCCAACAAGGTTCTAGGCAAGGCAGGTTTATTTGCATGAAACCTTTAAGCAACAAGGCAAATCACAGTGCCTCGCATAAAATAATCACCAGACGCTAGCGGCTAGCCACCTGTAATGGCATCCACCTGTCACTCAAAGCAGCCACGCCCTTAATTAGTCATAACTTTAAGCCTTGACCTAATTTAGCTGGTGAGTGAATGAAAATACACCCCCTGTACAATTGTCACGAATGGCAAAATTAGCTATAGCCCTTATAAAGCCCTTTTCTTTGTACCAGGCGAATCAGAAATGTATTTTGGCCCTAAACGGTCTACTTTATAAACCAAGATTAAATCTTCTTAAATCTATTCTTTAACACACATGAAACCAGTGCAAACATCTCAGAACTAGACTGACGTGGTCTCTCCTGGTCTTAGTGAGGACTCTTGCAGCACCGCTATGAATCAGATATTTTCTTGTTTTCCATAATCTGCGTATAGATGTTGAACAGAAGTGAACACCACTTCATGTTTGAATGCTCAGATGTGTCAAATGCAGCACTGAGATCTAAGAATACCATGACTGAAAACGCGTCCACTGTCTGTGTTGTTGCTTCATATCTTCTGTTGTTTCCGGAATAACAAAGTACATCTTCTTATAGACGAGCACATATATATATACGGTGCTGCACAAATATGCACACACAGAGTCCAGTGTACAGAGTCCAGCTGTCTCTGTCTCTGCCATTGCTGTAAGAGAATACCCCCGGCCGGCGCTCTAACCCACTCCATCAATCTCTCTCTGTTTGACAGAAACTATGCCCACCTGTTCTCCCACAGTCCACACGCAGAGACTCAGAGGCTGAAGCTTAACGCGCTTCAGGCTTCAGGTTTGGGTTGATGGAGACAGAATGTGATCAGTGTTTTGTGTTTACTCACATGGCAAATAACTGTCATTATGTCTTCAGTGACTAATTCATCATTTGCTGGGGTTCAGGTCTTTTTTGACTGTTCTAAGATGCTGTGATGCCCTGTAGACTTTGTACTTTAATACAGTAAAGTACTGCTACTTTTAAGGGCTGCTAAAAAAAACTATTTTTGAGTTTGATGATACAATTCTTTGAAGACATTTTTTAGAAACCGTTGATGAGCCTGTAATCATTTTACCGATGAGAAACTGTATCTTGTGTGTATCTTTAAGAAACCATTTTACACAATACATTTGTTTTACTATCTATAATTAAATTGCATTCACTGCTGTAACTCTTGTTTACATAGTTATATTTTTTAAATGTAGTTAGAATAATAAAATATGTGTCCTAATTACATAAAATGTATGTTTAACTGATATTTTGGCCACTTGGGGCAGCAGAAACAAGCTGTAAACACAACATTTGTATGCTGTGTGGAGGCAATCCCGCAATCATAGATTCGCTCTGAGGTCCTTCGAGCCACATTCAGGCGTCCCCATGTTCACCGGCCCTTACTGTGAACTTTCTCAAATAATAACTTCTTGTCAAAAGACATTGGTGCCCATAGGTGTGATTGTAAGCCAGGATTCAACCCTGAAGGATAAGTGGGAATAGATAACAGAGGAATGGATGGATGGAATAGACTCTAGCTGAAACAAATCTAAGGTGGACAAGGTGAATCTGATGATTATTCAACAGCAAATGTATAAAGTCATTTATACGCTTTCTTCTTTCTTGATGCAATAAAGACCAGTGCACCTTAAAAATCTAACATTTTCACAGCTGTCATTTCTTTGAAGATTATAGGTTTTTAATTCTTAACTCAAACATTCCTCACAGGTAGCAGGATTTGCGGGATTTGAAACAACGATCCTGTGATCTTCAACTTTTAGGCTACTGCTGCCCCCCATTTAAGTTAAACATACTTCAGACAAAGAGTGACCAAATCCTTTTAAAATCCTTCTTTTACAAAACGTTTTTTTTCTTTTCTTTTTCTTGTGGCCAGAGATCATCTGTCCAACCAGAAAGCTGGTTGTCTTCACACCTCACCAATCACTTTTCGTCCCCTCTCCCTATACCTGTTTGGTCCTCTGCTCCATCAAGAGAACACACACACACACACACACACGCACACACACGCACACACACACACCCTGAGGCCCCGTGGTGGTGTTTGCTAATGCTTGTGGGACTCAGGCAGGAAATGGTGTGGTGGTGGGGGAGGAGGGTCATGGAGGTATAGGGGGTTCAAGGTGGGTCTGCTCTCAGGTTACCTGTCCAGGTAAGTCTGTGTTTGTTTAGTGTTACCTCCCAGTAGTCCGGAGGTCCAGGCTGTGACATGGAGTGTTCTCTCTTCAAGTGTGTGCGCGGTTTGATTGTGCTAGGCGCTGTTGACATTTGAAAGAGGTGATACTTTATCCGACTATTGTGGGAGACTCTGTAGATCCTCTCTCTCTCTCTCTCTCTCTCTCTCTCTCTCTCTCTCTCTCTCTCTCTCACACTCACACTCACACGCAGCAGCAGCAACAGTGTGCTTTGTATCTATATCCTCTTAGCTCAGAAAATAGCTTAATTACTAGGCGAAGCTTAACTGCCAAGTTTACTTACAATTCTTGCAATATTTAACATTGATTCACAACTTTCCAACATTTTTAAAAACGTTTTTTTTCTACCATTTAAAAAAAAAAAAGTAAAAGCCTACCAATTTTATTTATTTAACAGGCAACATTTTCATTTTTTGTATTCCTTGAACTTGTTATTCTTGAAGTCACTGAGGCTTGAAAAATACTAAAACCTATTTGGTAAAGTGTTTGTTAAATGCTCGGGTTGGGGTTAGGTGCTTAGATTATTGCTTACAACTTTTTTGAAAACTGAATCGAGAATCAATTTTGAATCGAGTAGTGAACCCAAGAATCTATATCGAACTGAGATACCAAAAGATCCACAGCCTTAACCTGGAGGCATGGCTAAACTGAGGTGCATTTTTGTAAAGTTTGAGTGTATATCTCAGAAAACCACCACAGTACTCCTGCCTTTAATCAGAGTAGTCCTATATTCCTCAAATGAGGTATAAAACCGTGTGAAATGAAACTAATGTGTTGCAGCTCAATACTTTTTGTCCCCGAGGAGCTATTTTGGCAATTGTGAGTCTGTTCACGTTGTTACAGTTTCCACTTCTCCTCCAGTTGAAATCGATGGAAATCAAGCATGTGGGAGCTAAACAAACCCCAATTAAAGTCAGTCGGTGTGTATTCGGCACCAGGATTTGTTTTACCCCACAGCTGACAGTTCTGGCAGTCAAAGCCTGGACAACAAGGACCACAGCTGTGTTTCCACTTGACTCTAGCCCCTCCACTTAAACGGAGAACGCATTCCGTCGGTTCATTGTGGGCTCATGACGAGCAGATCAACCATTTAAAATGATTTATTTAAATGCAGCACATTACTGTGTTTGTTGAAGCAAGGTGTTTGTTTTCTCATCTGACATCCTGAGAATGAAAAGGATCAACTGAATGTCACTGACATTTGGTCAGTGTTTGCTCCATTATGGCATTCCAACATGCGCACAATCAAAACATGTGAATGCTGGTGTTGGACTGATGTATTGGATGTTTGAAGGCTGATATTTTTGGGAATTTAAGCTGCTGATGGATGAAGTTTGCAATTTCTAGAAGACTGTTTTCCTCTGGCTGTATTTGGTTGGGAAAATGTGAAACTGTCGTTCCACGTAACTGAAATGATGTGTAGATTATTACAAAAGGCTGTAAGATATTAACTCCACCTACACCACCGTAGCATTGATCTATACAGTAAATATATAATCAAATTGAATCAATGGTCACTGGACTAGATCGTATTTTTAAAAGTCAGTATCAACTTCATCAATCAAATAGAAAGAAAACTACCACATGGCATGATACTAAGTAGGCAGGAAATGTTTCTACAATATCAGATTTTGAAGAAAAGAAAACATTCTCGTAAACATCTGTTGCCATCTGTGGATTTGATGAGAACTCAATGTGCAGGCATACAGTACACTGTAGCTGCTACTGGGGATTATCCTCATGTGTCACGTAGTGTGAGAGTCTAGTGAAGGATGTATTTAACAATCAGTCGCTCCACAGTGTGAGTTGGAAGAGCAGTATAGTCTTTTTACCCTATGACAAATCTGCCTAGGTTTTATTCAGAATTAGTTTTATCGTCTAAAGCCAATAAAATCAATTGGTCACCAAAAAGACTGATATTAATAATAGGCCTCTTGCCATTGGACACTTTAGACAATTGGAAATTCCACTAATCACTTTAATAAGTTAACACATAACTGAAGTATAGGAAAAAATGCTGATGCAACCTTGCAAGTTCCCAAAGATCCTTAAAGTGTCTATAATCAATATTTTTACAATAACTCTGCATCGAATAAGAAGAGGAAAGAGGATTATGACCCAAATCTGAAGCTCCCCTTTTTACAGAGCTTTACGGTGAGCTCATTGTCCCGCCCACTACTTTATTGTTTTGGTTCACTCTCACAGCTCTCATAGTGTCGTTTTTCGCTGCAGCACCGATAAAGCTCTAACAACCCACTGTTCAGTACCTGCTCCACAGCAGACGGACACACTTAGCAACTAGCTGGTGAACATAGTGGCGCATTTAGCACCTAAAGAGCCAGATATTTCCCTCCCTTGGATAAGACTGAGCTAAAAGAGACACAAACACGATGAGCAGGTCCGGGGGCCAAGCGATTGACCCGCTCCAAACGGCGGCATGTTCAGAACGGCCACGTCCCCCGACAGCGCCGCGAACGGCGAATCAATTTCCCCGTTCCCTACAGGCATCCCCTCAGAAAGGCCAAGCCAGGAACTGGCACTGCAGTAGCCAACATAACAGCTGATTACACTATGGTCAATGTTCACAACTTGTTTTCAATGCTGAAAAAAAATCTGTTATTGTTATCCATAGAACTACTGCTACTACTGCTTTGATACTGATAATTCAGCTTACTTGCAACTTCAAGAAGATGAGGAAACATAGTTTAAGTTTTACTTGTTTTGCTTGTTGGAATTGTAATGGTGTAAATGGCTTTTATCTTTGTTTTCAGCTTCTCTCTCAGTGAGTCACGCTCTCTTTCCAGGAGTTGTTTGCAACAAAATGTCCATCATTCTATACTTCTTGCCTTGGGTCTTTCTTCTTGCCACAAGAACTGTAGCAAAGCCTGAGGTAGAAATGTGGGGAATGTTGCAGAAAAGAGCAGGAGGATTCACTCTGCATTGTTAAAGGGCTGTTCCGCTCCGTCTCTCCTGTAAACACTCGTCAAAGGAGGAGAAACCTGATAGCTTCACTTAGCTCTGATCTGCTCTAAAGACAGAGATCACAGGCCAAAGGATGGAGGGATGGAAGGCAAGTGGGATAGAGGTACAAGGTTAGACTGGAAAGCAGAAGTAGAGGATTTCTTTTACCTTGACGAGATGTTGAACATTTTATCTTTTCGTGCTAAGGTAAAATGAATGTCAGGCACTTACCAGACAAGTGTTAAATGTTTTTTTGTCTATCTCATACACCTTGACACATGTAAAATTCATCCTCGTACTTTTTTTTATTTATTATCAACCAGTGATGATAAATGACTTCCAGAAGAATGTTGGGATAAATGTTTTTTTTCTCTTTTTTTTTCGGTATCCACTTTCCCTACTTCGAAGCGACCACTAAACAAGCCTGAACTTGTCGCATCGAGCCACACATATTTTTAGGAGTAGAAGCGAAGTTGTTGCTGAAAACAGCTGCCTGCTGCTGCTGGAAACATGGTTGATGAGAGTGACGAGACTCGTTCTTGAAGTAAATTTGGCGTAAAACCAAAACAATGAGCTAAAAGAAGCGTAAAAAGTGAGAGCGCCAGTGTTGTTGACTATGTCACTATGAGTGAGCCCTTTATTATTGCATTTAGTCATTTGAGTGATTGTTAATAGGAAGATATTGATTAATGCAGCTTTATATTTCCAGACTTCCAACTAATATAATGTAGAAAATAAGGGCCTTTACACACCCTGTGCGTGACGAATAAACAACAAGAAAATGCTAAATACTAGCGTGCAAATATTTTGTATCAGAACTACTGGCAGCGATGTGAATTTACAACAGTTGCAACATTTTTTCAATAAAATGTTCAACTAGATTTGCGAAGGCAGAGGTCCACCTACCGGATCCAGCGTCTGGCAGTCTGTCTGCGGTCAATTATTTTATAGCATAAGCGACGGTAAGCTATTTTGTTGAGTTTCCTCCTAGAGAAATGCGAGGGAATCTGAGTGTCCTCTGGATAACAGTTACAAAGTGTATATATACACGATATAGTGGATCTGTCTGTATGTGCTGCATAAACGGCAACCTCTGCATCTGAAAAGTGAAGCCAATGCCTTGAACGGCTCCTCTGGTTGCAAAAGAAATCAGATTTGATAGAAGTCTATTTATGAGATTATGGTCTCAATCGCTAGTTTCAAGTCTTCTTCAATACAGCACGATGATAATTAAGTAAATTACGGTCCCGTATATAGTAAACTAGACCATAAAGCAGGGTATGCTTTAGGGCGTGGCTACCTTGTGATTGACAGGCCACTACCACGGCGTTGTCTGGGCTGGGAGTTGTCCCTTCACTCTCTTGTTTTACTTCTGGTTTCAAAAACCAAGATGTCGACGGCCAAAGGGCCCAACTGCAGTCCACAAACCAATGGGTGTCGCCACTATGACCATGTCCACTTCTGATGTACAATCTATGGCGTTGCCTTTGTCAAGGTTGCAAGGAGTAATAAAGTTTGCTGTCCTGGTTCTGATTACGGAGCCTCCTTGTTGTTGTACACTATAGTGTGTCCGTACCAATCAACGTGATTGGTTGATACCTTTATTCTTGAAGCAAAAGCTAAGAAAAAGTCCCCTTTTCGCCGTGTAATATTTGCGTTCTGTGTGAAATTATATTTATGACAAAAACAAAAAAATATTATATTGATGACAAAACATCAGGCATCATATTTATTAGCATGATTCATATAAATGTCTTCTAGGTACGAGAGCTGATGGAGCTCAACAGAAGAAAAAAACATAAAAATGCACAAAGACTATAGTGCACAACAGTTTACTGAAATACACTGATGAATCAATGCATTGTTCCCTCTCTGTGCTTTGATTAAGGGGCAGCTCTTGTCCTTAACCTCAACCTTGGATTTCACACAATTAACACAGCTCCATACCTTCCTTTTCTGCTGGAGAGCTGAATTAAATCTCACGTCTTTGTGAGAAGAAAGATTTAAAAAAAATAATAAAAAATCTTTACAGAAAGCTAACAGAGAAAAGGATGACTAAAAAAAACCCAGAAGGTGGTTTGTGAGTATTGACAGCAATAGAGAGAAACCTCTCCACCCTTCTCTTGTCTGTCATCACTCAAGTCAGAAGTCTGTATTAATCCACAGCTGTCTCGCGCTCAGCTGAAACTAATTCAAACACACGCCTTCAGCTTCTGAGAAACGGAACATATGGCTGAAATTGACGGTCTTTTGTTTTACTGTATCGCAAACAAAAGAAACTCTTTTATCACTTTTTTTCTATTTATCTTTCTAATATTAAAATAATTTTGAATCAGATTGACTGTTGAAGCCTCATATTAGCTTTAAGTATTGATTGCACAAAGGAGGAATGATTTCAGCAAGCAAAAAAACAGTTTCAGTGTTAATATAGGCGGGAGAAGCACAGGTGAAACAAATTTTGATAATGATGGCTCAGTGGAATCAAGTGTCCCAGTAAGCCACGACAGTGTGACAGCAATTACAATACCACGACCCTGGAAGTAGCTCAACTAAATGGAAAGCAGGCGGTTTAATGTGATCAGTTACACCCTGTGCTTTTCCTGTTTGTCCTTTGACAAAATCGTCTTCTGTGAAAAGGGTCTCTTGCCCTTGGTCTAGTGACCAAAAGCATGGCTTTGGGGAAAACGTTTTTTTTCTTTATTCTTGAATCTTTGCTTTGTGCTGTGCTGTGAGTGCTCTGATCCTCTCAAAAGGATGTCAAATATCAAAATCCAACCACCACTCATTTAACTCTGGGACTGCTTTTTTGGGGGACTGGATTTTGCCTGTACAACTGTACACTGATATTTTAAACAGTGTTGTATTACTGTGCCTCTTTTCAATGCTGCAACACAATAAACGTGACACTAATTTAGGGAAAACATACAAATACATTCCCTGTTTTTAAAGGCATTTTCACCAAGTACAGGAGTCCAAAGTTGTATTTAATACCAAAATACTACAACTATGAGCAGATAGAGGATCAGAACCTTTACTAGCTCCAAGCCAATGGTGTCCTCACAAACTAATTGGAGTTTTAGCCCCTTCTGTCTACTGAAAGCTGAGTGATTGCAGCCGGGGTCAATAGCAGTAGGCTCGTTTGAGATGAACTGCGCCTCACTTGGAAAGTAAAGAATAAACAGGAAGTCAAAGAAACTGTTACATCCTGTTAGATCCGATCTGTAGGCTACTTGTAGTTTACAGACCTCATATGTGTTTGTAAATGTGGAAATGTGCGTGTATCTGCATTGTATGCTTTCTTTTGTTCTTTTTTTGTCTGCCTGTGAAACACTTTGATGTTCATTTTCAATAAATAAGCGTTATTATTATCAATCACACAAGATATGTTTTTTAATTAACCATCGTCGCACAACATGAGACTAGTAGCCAACAATCGGGCAAATAAATATTATAATTACAAAATTTGGATTTTCTACAAAACGTGGTGTTTGTTGTCAAATCTAAGAGCCAATCAGCTCTTTCCCATCATGCAGTCGGTGAAAAGCAACTGCGGCGCCTGGCTCTAAAATCTGCGGCCACCATGAATTATAAATAATACATAATATAATAATAAATATATGTTCTTCTCTCGTTTCAAGTAAAGTAAGGGCTGCATTTAAGAATAAATTACATAACAGAAAGCTTATGAAAAATGTGTAATTTTAGAAAAATGTATTGAAATGAATTGTCCTGCAACTTTATATTCAGTTCATTCAGGTGTGAAGTGATGTCAATCAAAAAAGCCACGATATTATATTCTTGTCATCTTCTAAGAAGAGAAATTTGTGTGCAGGGACTTTATCGGTTGTTATTGAAACCACTTGTTTCAGCCTCATTCCCCTGTCTGTTTACATCATTGTAGACAGGGAATTATGTGTTAGGATTCTGATCATATTGGGCTCTAAGATTGTTTATTTTCTGTGCCTTGATTTCGGATGTGAGTGGGTGCGTTAGCTCAAAATATTACATTACAGTCATTTAGCAGACACTTTTATCCAAAGCGACTTACAATTCAGATTCTATCACATTTCTATACCGTAGGCACAACTACAGGAGCAATTTTGGGGTTAAGTGTCTTGCTCAAGGACACATCGACATGCGACTAGCAGAGCCAGAGCCCCCTCTGATTGAAAGACGGCCCTGCTATCCACTTAGCCACAGTCGCCCACATGTGTGCTTTGTCTCTATGTCAAGCTTCACATTACCGCTTTTAATAAACATCACGGTCTCTGAACATATGAGACATACTGGTTTTGAACGAAGAATTAACATTTAAGAGTCTGTCCATTCTTGTCACATTTCTCTTTTTGGAAAACGCCATGTGAAATAACTTCTATAACTACTTGGTCTCTCGCCTTGACTCCTCTGGTGTGTAAATCTCACTGGAGTTGCGATGCTTATCAGAATACACATTTCACGCTGGTTAAAATAGAAGTGCTCCGTCAAAATGTAATAATTATCAATTTTCTATTGGTTGTAGGTCCAGGATCGAGATACAACGGCATCTGGGTCTGGATCCGGAGCGCGGTCCGCCTATTAGTGACCCCTGCTCTAGAGGGAAAAAGAAAAAGTAGATGACCAATCACTCAAAGCCAAAGTGTCATGACATCAAACACTGAAAAAAAAAAATCATCTGTCAAATACAGGTCCTGTGGATGGTGTGCTCGAGATCAGGAGAAACGATAGTTTTCACAAAGCAATAAAAACACGTGTGACCTCCAATAGTCACTTGAGGGCTTTTACGCACAGGACAGGGTCAGAAGGTGTCAGACGTCTCTCTGTACACCACCTGTATTATGAATCTGACTCTTGAACTTGAGGATCTTATGTGTTATATTTAATACAACATCCATCGTACTTAAACTGTCTGCAAACACTCTTTTCCAGACCATTTACTTTTAGTTGTGATAACGTAAAATGCTACATTATTTTCACACTACTGTGCTGTGCAAGCTCTGCCCAGCTCTGCTCCTCAAGAGCAATTTGGAGTTTGGTGTGTTGATCAAGGACACTTCCACATGCGGACAGAAATTTCCAGGACCTAAACCAACAACATTCAAAATAATGGACAACAGCCCAAATCTGAGCCACACTACTTTATGCACTCATATTGGAGAAAACGTCACCAACTGTGCATGCGGCAATACTCCCAGTCAGTGGTGGAATGTAACGAAGTACATTTATTCAAGTGCTTTTATTCAAGTATCAAATAGCTGCAGCTCAAATTGTCAAATTGTATGACAGCAAAATACTGAATTTGGTATTGGTGTATCTGCCAGTATGACAAACTGGAGTTAAATCTGATGTGACGTGTTCTTTTTATTACTGTAGAAGAACCAGACATTATGAACTCAAAGGAACTCAACTCCACTAACGTGGGACAACCTCAAAAGGAGAGAGACAACAGGTAAACATCTCACCTGTCTGCTTATTTTTGTTTCCCTCTGCTCGTTCGTCCTGTCGTGTCTCTTGCTGTTTTTCTTCTCTTGAAGGATCCTCCAAAGGAAAGAGGCCAAAGAGGGTTTTCGAGTCAAAGTCAAAGATTCAGGTATGAACATAACTTGAGGTTCATTGCAGGAGCGTTGTGATATGGTATGTTAGTGTATCCGCCAGTATGATATCAATCATTGAGAGGAACTTAAGAGGAACCAGACATTATCCAGCTGTAAAGCAAAGAATCTCTGTCTTTCGGTCTGTGTCCTTCTTAAATCTCAAGAACGATCTACTTTACACTTGGCGGGCGTATTACTAGGACCCCAAGGGGGTGCCATGTTGAATTTGGTTGAAATTGGACAAGCAACACATTCAATATTAATAAACTTAGAAAAAACAACCAATGTTTCAGGTACAAATCCACTATAAGTCTAGATAAATGTCATAGCATGCATTGGGGTTCAATTAAGGAATTATGCCTTTAAGCAGTTGAAGCAGAACCATAGCTTAGCATCGGTCATTGGAAAGATCTTAAGAACCAAGTCTACAATTCAATCACATCTCACAAAAGGAATCCGTTGTTCTTCATTTCCATGTACTATAATAAGCAGTATTGTGTTATGAAAACTGTTTGAGGAAGTCGTTGATCCAGCTCTTAGTAAAGTGCAGTTATATAAATAAAAATTAACTCTTTAAACTTGAGTAATTTTCATACTTTGGTTCTTGTTATAACAGCAGCTGGATCTCCATAATCTGGACTGTCAAAAACAGTTGAGAGCTGGCAGTGTGTACACAACCAGCTTTTGATGACTTGCCAATTTGCCTAATGAAACATGCTTAGGATGTAATCAGTTTAGTTCTATGCTGCTAATAAGTCACTCTGACATTGCCTCTTGTTTTAAGTCTTATGACATTAATTAATACTTGTGTTTGACGCACTATGGAGGAAAATCTTAAACAAATGAATTCACAATGTATGGGTGTTTAAAGAGTGGCTAAATTAGATACTTACTAAAGTAGATAGATCTTTTCAGTCTTTAAAAAAATATATAAATAAGTAAATAGGTTAATTGTAAGCTTATTGGACTTGCCGAATGATACATTTATTCTTTCTAAGTGGTAAAGCGAAATATGGTATAAATATAAGTCAAACCCTATTCCAAATAGAGTAATGTACCTTTACTGCTATCTTCATAGAACAATGTTTAAAGTCTCTTTGATCAGTTTTGGTTTCAACATATTAAAATTGTAATCATATCAAAGGCAAATAATGTCAACGCAGTGACATTACCGAGTGAGTTTGAAAATAAAAGGCTAAGACCTCCCATCAACACTGTTTGATGCTGAGTTGGTTGGGGTTAACTGGAACTGGTCTATTGTTTGGGTACTCTCAGGGAAAAACCTTTAAAAAAAAAAATGAAACAAATCTGCCTAGCAACAAGGGCCGGTCCCCACAACGATAGCAGAAAATGTATTTTTTGTTGGTTTGATTTTTTGGATCTTTCTAGCTTCAGAGGCCCTCACAAAGAACTCAAAAATCATGGCTCGCACTAACTCATAAAGACAAGTGTGTGTGTGCGCGCGCGCGTGTGTGTGTGTGTGTGTGTGCGTGCGTGCGTGTGTGTGTGTTCAGTGAGTTGAAGAGCAGTTGTCGTTGACAGCTGCATGGGAGCAGGGAGAGAAAGAATCAAGTGGCTTCAAATAGCCGTCGTTCTCCTCATTCACCAGAGGACCCCTCCCCTCTTTCTCTCTCTCAGCAGCCACTAGTTTGAGGTTTGCATTTCTTTTGTTGACATAGTGAGATGTTTCAGGTGTGATGGCGGTTAGCATTATTCTCAATCAAAATATCCCTCCTCATTGTGTCTGCTCTGTTTACCCAATTGAGCCCATCAAACAGTTTTACATTAAATAGAAGTTGATGACACTCTACATGGACGCAGGAAATAGTTGTTCTTCAGCTGCTGCAGGGATTTTCAAATGTGCACTTCAAAAAAAATCCAACCACATAGAAAGTTCTTAACACCTGAGATTTTTTAGACTATTGTGCTCATCTCTGCTGTGACTCAAGGATACGACCAAAATAAGCAGGCGTCACCATCATACAGTTTGAATAACATTTAAATAAGGGCTGAAACTGATCATCATTTTCATAATTGTATCTATTAATCAATCCATTATTTTTCAATGGATTGATTGATAGTTTAGTGTATAAATTGTAAAAAAAAAAAAAAAAGGTGAATCATCAAAATCATAACCCCAAGGTGACATCTTTAAATGTCTTGTTTTGCATGAACATCAGTGCAGTATTCAATCATTTAAAACAGACAGAAGCAGCCGTTCTGCAAATGTTTTGTGTCTCTTAATTTAAATCATGAACTGATTATCAAAATTGTTAATTATTAGTTAGATAAACAGTATCTGTATGCTCTACTTTATGGTATATATAAATTAATACACTGTGAACTTGTGTACATTGCATTACAGGACAATAGTGTACATAAACTGCACACAATTCCGTATGCATACTGACTTTCTTGAGTCCACTTTATCTTTCCATATGCTCAGAGTTCGTACACAGTATGTAATTGGGACACGGCTGAAGTTGTTTGCAGCTGTTATTGGAAACACTTTGTGAAATCATTACTTAAATATATTTTGTTATCAGTCAAAACTGTTTAATTTAACTTTTACAGCGCCACAAAATACTGAGTGTTTTTCAGTTGACATTGAACCAATACTCCATGTAAACCAAAGTGTTTGGACTTCTGCCTTCACAGTCTGCCAAATTCTTGCTGTGCGGCCTCCTCAACACCAACACGGCCTTTTTCTCCAGCCACAACACTCCCAGTGTCTGTTACCCAGTTGTCCCAGTGAGGCAAGTCCTGCCAAGTCCTCAAGCGCTTGTCTTTGGAGTTTGACAACACATGTTTCTGTCCGTCTGTCCCAAGACTTTTTTCCAGTTTAGGAATGTTGTCCCTGCCTGTTACAGAAGCACAAAGAGTCTTGTCTTTGTCCACATCCGTCAAGATCAGATTCTCTGTCTCTCCTACGCGAGTCCACTTTTGTTTCCACGCTCGTTTTGTATCCACACTGTCGGCATTCAGCTCAGCAGGGCTGCGCTGCTGCTGCTGCTGCTGCACAGGCCTCCGTAACACCGAGCTGCAAGTAGACCAGAAGCAGTTACAGCACAAAACTGCCGCGTGACTGATTTTTCAGTTTCTCTGTCAGTCATCCCATAACATCAGCAGAGCAACAGCAGGAGTGGAGGAAAGAGGCTAAAGCTGAAGAAGGAGTGAAGTGGGGGTGGGGGGGGGGGGAGAGTCTCAGCGGTCTCTAAAACCAATACAAATCCTTGCTCTTATCTTGTGCCTGCAGACCTGAGAGAGGAGGAAAAGAAAGGAGGAAAAGAAAAGGCAAGAAAAGGGAGATTAGAACAAGAAGCGCAAATGTCTTGTTGATAAAAGCAGGAGGAGTTGCCCGAGGCAGAGAGGGGATGAAAGAAAGACAGCAACAGAAAAGGAAGTTTACAGCTGGTGTTAAAGTGCTGATTGACAGTCAGTTTGTTGGTTCAAACCACTTGTGGTAAGTTGATCTGAGGCAGGGCAGGGGGGGAGAAAAAAAAAATCTTTATTTGAATCTGGTTTTCATGCTTTCGTGTTGCATGGTCATACTGAATGTCTTTATTGCTGCTTTCATTTAAACACTTCAACAATAATAACGACCTCTCTGAATGGTGTGCATTTCACAGACAGGTGTTGGCCCAAACAAGCAGGGCGTTTTTTTTACTTCGTCAATCTGGAATAGTGAAAATGCTTCCAAATCTGACTGTTATCAATGACGACAGGTGTCAGCTTAACTTCGCTGTCGCTATTTGCAAAGCTTTTGGCTGCTTTCAATGGTGGTTTTCACATCTGTTGAAGATGAAATGGCCGCACACGAAAACTCCAATCATTTCAATGTTTGGACCACACCTGGTGGTTCTCCTGAGAACGTACATATGTATAAACGTTGGTTGTACTTTAATATCATTAGAGTTTAGTATGCTGTCATCTTGTCTTCCAATTGCCAGCTCATTTTTGGTGTGCAGTCACCAAATAACATTTCACATCTTGTCACATTCCAAGTGTGTCATATATAACCAGTGTTGTGCAAGTTCACACCTTATAAGAGAGTTCACTTCACACAGTTTACATTTTGAATTTTGAACTATATGTTTACAGGCCTATGAACTAGTTCATGTTTATTTATTTGTTTGATAGCGGATGCTATGGCATGTAAAACCAGGCGTGTGCATGTAATCTGATTGCAGAGAAATCATCAAAGCATTGTTGCTCCTGAAGAAGAATTTCTCCTAGACGTGCACAAATGCGGTCACATCAGCACGGCACTTTGATGAGGAAGAGCTTGTCGAGTTGACTTTTGAGAATTTGCAGAGATGGAATAGACGGTAGACTGATGTCTCCGCTCCTTTGAATGCACCAGTTGTGCCGTAACTACTCAGTGCGTCGTTAACTCAACATCTCTCATGTTCACTTTCATTAGTTGCCAACGGATACGTTCAGTTAACCGTTGAAAACATGAGCACATTCCCGTTCTGTCGTTTGACTTTTTAAACCCAAGAAACTGCTACATATCTGATAATTAATGGCCATCAATTTAAAAGATGTAATGTTTTGGGGTTGTTCCCAATAACTTCCACAGTTCACAGTGACTTGATTTATGAAACACAACATTTAACAACAACCAAAGTGGGTTTGATGCCTAAACATAACCACGAGTTCTGGATGGACAAATCCCAGTGTTAACATTTGACAAGACAACATAATAGGGAAAACAACTTAGCATTATATAAATGTAAATATAATGTAAGCATATAACCTCACAAAATAAGTCGAATCTGATCAACATGTAAGTAATCACTGCGCTTGCTGTTGAAACTTTCGGGTTTTAGATTAGAATTGGCAAAAAAAGAAGACCACTAAGTTGTTTTTTCAAAAGTTTGAGTGATGACAGATGATGTCATCCTGTTTCTTCACAATTTGCTATTTCTGTCTACTTTGTATATCTATTGAAGAGAAGAGGAATTTTTCCACTGTTGATCTTCCTGAGGTGTCTTTCTTTTTTTACTCCCTATTAAGTTTTTCTTTATATGAAAAGGATGTGTCCTGCACAGATTGTAAAGCACTTTGATTTTCTACTACGCTTTTCATAAAGCAATGACAATACCTGTGTCCATGTTGAGTCCGAGCTCGGCTCCGGTGAAGGCGCCGCTCCAGGCCGAACTTGTTCCAGACTCCCCCTTCCCTCCCAGGTCACAGGGTGAGGCGCTGGGCCCCGGTACCGAGCTACCGGACGTCAGACGGTGATGAGGCCTCACCGATGGCACCAGCAGAGAGCTGTAACGCGGGTCGAACGCCGTGCCGTACATCTCGTGAACTCCCGGGCGTGGGTATGCTGAGCCCTGGCTGCCTATGGCGCCTCCTAATGAGTACGGGTGGTGGTGGTGATGGTGGTGGTGATGGGACGGGTGCCAGGAGTCTGGGCTGGGCTGGTGGAGGTGGCTGTGCAAGGAGGCGGAGGAGTACGGGTCCCCAGGGAATGGGAGCTCTGTGTGGGGAGCTGACAGAGCGCTGCCCAATGCGGAGGAGACCGATGGCTGGTAGGAGCTGTTCCAGAAAGACGGAGGGAAACTTCTCTGGCTCATTGGGAATGATCCATCTATGAGGACAGAAATCCACACAGGTACGTTATTAAGGAAGCTCGTTTACTGAGGCTGAAGCTTCATTCTTGCCCTCAGAAATAGTTTGACAAGGAATTCTTATCACACAGTCTACTTGCTTGTTTTTCCTGAAGCTTTAAACCATATATTGTGGCCACAATATCTCATAAAACTGTTCCTCTTTAAATGTGTCTTTTGGTGTTAACTGACAAAAAGAAGAAAACTATTTTGATAAGTGATTCCTCATTTTCAAAGCAACAATGTGAGTGACTCTTAAATGTGATTTTTCTGCTTTTCTCTTATTGTTATGTATCATTGTGACTGTATTATCTTTAGTATTTGGACTGTTGGTGGAAGAAATACGTTAAAGAATATAATGAATAGATTCATGGATAGTGAAACTAACCATTACAGCCCTAGAAATAATTAACACAACTTTGAGGTTGTAATTTAAAAAATACAGAGATGTCTAGACATTTAGAGAGAGCATACATATTGTATATTCCCATGCAGAGTAGTAATAATACTTGCATGGCTTGAAAAAAGGGCTTTTATATTAAAGTTTTTAAACTACAGTCCTCGTCAAGAAATGATTGACTGGAAACACTGATAACAATGCAAAATCTTCGTGCTCATTTTTTGCCTTTTTTGTTTCAGGTTGGATTCAAAAGTTGCTAAATTACACAAAGGTGCTCGAGAAAGGAGATGACAATAAGAGCAAGTTGGCTGTTAATAAGAGAATAAGCATACCAAGAATACTATAAAGACATACATCTGTATGAGTTATTATCACCCCCTTATATTTATAAAAGTTTAAGTTTGAACAAGTTCAGCATTCTGTAACTGCTGTAGCTGAAGAGATCAGTAATACGATCAGTAGTAAAAGAATCACCAGTTTAAGGGGTGTGCGACAGATCAAAGTCTGTGACAGAAGCACTTAAAGGAATATCACAAAACTGAGAAATTCCCGGGAAATACTTCTAACTGTGGTATTGATTAAAATTGTAAAATTCCTATTACATGTAATGAAACACATGCAGCGCTCCAAATAAAGAGAAATAAAATGAACCAAAAATGAAGTAAATAAAAGCATATCCCAAATCCAGCCGCCGTAAAGATATTTCATTGCATACACTCCTCTATTTGCTATGCGATATTTCCACCATCTCACTATTTGATTTAACTTTACATTAAACTCAAACACAAAGCCAGAGCGGAAGCAAACTGCCAGCTAAGTAACAGCCAATATAATAAACAAAAGCTAAGGCAGCTGTTACATTTATAGATAGAATATAGTATTCAGCCAATGCCATCGAACATTGTGGAAATAGAGTTTAATTAATCGCAGACTTGTTTACGGGTAACCCCTAACCTCAACTCAATCCAATTCTGATTACATTTTCACACAAGTTTAAATCCAGTTTTATATCTAATTCTGGTTTCAGGGGAGTTTTAATATATAAATATTCTAAATCTACTTAAAACACACCGAATAGTAGAGCAACAGCTTCAAGTGTGCAGCGGCCATCAAAAACCAACATCAGTGCAACTCTACACAAAAGGGAAGATTTTGTAGTTCAGATCTCAACTCTTGACTCAACCGAGTAAAGCAGAAACATCACCGGAAAGTTCTCCTTTATCTTCACATGACGATATTTAATCAGATGTTACCTGGTGGAAACCTATGACGGTCCAAGATAAAGTTACTGAATCCTGGGAAATGACCTTGGCTTTTAACAGCCTCAGTCCCACAATATTAAATCACAAAGAGCAGAGACCCAAATTAAACACATTCGCACCACAAACACACCAGAATTTCCCAAAAACCATGAAAGCATTTCATGAATTTCACTGGTGAAATAGAAGGTCCCGATGATGGTCAAGATGGTCTTTCAGTGGCAGACACACACTGAGGGACAACACTCACACACACACAGGAACACACTCACACACACACCTCTTACGGCCTTGTGGCTGCTTGGGGCAGGGTACACAGTTGAGTGGCTCAGGGCTCGGCTGAAGTGCTCGTCCACTACGGCACTGATGTCTCCCTGGAAATAAGTGAAGAGGACGCAGCGGGAGCTCAGGTACTCAGCTCCCGGTGGCAGCTCCTTGTCCTCCTCTTTGATGGCCGGGGGGCCTGGGGGTCCAAGCCGGCTGCCGCTGTCCTGGGGGTCTTGCATTTTGGTATACAAGGCCAGTTTCTGAGGACACGCAGATGTATGTGTGTGTCATGAAAGTGTATCTAGTGTCCCGTTGGAACACTATCATTTTGCATCGACTTTTTGCGGGTGTTTTAGATAATATAAAGACTTAAAGGTTAACTTTAGAGGTTAAATATGTTATTTGACCTCTAAATCTCATAGGAATATTTTTGTCAAACTGACACAAAATATGATAAATTGATTTGTTAACAAGTGGCTGTTATTTATAAATTAAAACAATTTCCATTTATGTTGACATTGATAGCTTTTAATGAGCGCTAATTACATTTAATTTACCACTGTCTCACTGTTTGCTGTACACATATATGCTATCTATTAGAGTACAATCATTTTCACATATGACTTCTCACCTCATTGCTTCTGCACACGACTGAAAAACTCACTTTTAAAAATATTCCTTTTTTCATTTATATTATTCATTTTTTACTTACTTTTATAATAAATAGAAAAACATAAAGTCCAGATTATGGTGAAAAAACTATATGCATATAAAATTAATTTAGGTTACAATAAGACATGGAACTTTAACGTTTTTTTAAATAATTGATACTAACAACAAATGTATAAGACAAACCATACAAAATAAGGATCATAAAAATCTTGCTACAGTTTTTTTAAATAGATATTTTAAAACTGTGTTATAAACTGGCTGATCCAGAGTCAGTTTGGGTGACAGACAAAGTGAGTTTTGGCACTATGTGAAATATGCCTGGATGTTGACTGAGAGGTTTTAAGAGAGTGGAAAAAGCCCTGTAACAGGTTTGGAAAGGCCTCACAAATACCTGCCTCTCTCAAACAGTCTACTGACATATAATTGGTTTTAATCCTAAATTATGGGTTCAACTCATTCAACATCGTAACACAAGGATGGGAATACGATTTAAAGAGAATAATGCTGTTGGCAATTTATTATGCAGTACAGTTCTTTCTCTAAAACCTCTGCGAAACTCTTAAAAAAACTTGTAAGACGCATGAAACCAGTCAGTTTCGGCTTGAGTAAAGCTCATCTGCGGGTTTTTTTTGTTTTTTTTTAAAGTAAAAAATAAATACATCTTTTTTTCTTTACTTTCTGCTTTTGACTTTCAAAAACCTGACTAAAGAAAAATAACAAACGATGTGTTCGCGGTTGTATTAAGTAGAACACTCAAAATGAGATAAATGAAAACAAAATGAACAGGTGATCCAAAAGAAAGTTTTACACCGCGCATTGCACGCTGGATCCTCTCTGCAAGTAAGATTTATTTTTGGAGTTATAGAAGATATTAAGTGTTGTTAATGGCTGAAGGACTTTAATGATTACGTTTTCTAAATGTTATCCATATGACTGAATGATCAGTAGTATCCCGTTTTGCATGGAATTGCGGTTTAATTGGCGGACTTAAAAAACTAAATTCATGTTGAAGTTTTCTTTACATGTTAACACATACATAAGTCCTCTGTGCAGAGATAAGTAGAGCATGAGCTCTTTAAAGATTATATATGATCCATACCTGGTGGTGATAGGGGCTGTAGGAGGAGAAATAAGGCTGAGGACCAAACACTTTGTACATCACATCCAGGCAGCTCATGGCGAAGAAATCACGGAGAAGAACCAAGCTTCATTTAGAGAGCAGGTCTGTTCAGAAGGAGAGAAAACGGTAATCCCGGCGGCGGAGGACACAGTGGACAATGAGGGTCTCTCTGCTGCGCTGCTCTGCGCTCTTTACGCACTGTACTGCGGCCGGGCGCACAGAGGGGAACCCCCTCCACCCTCCTCTCTCCACACACCCAGCCTGACGCCTCCCTCCCGCCAATCGGAGGCCAGAGCTCCACCTCTGCCTTAATGGGCTTGTAATTACAGGACACATAAGCATAAAGCTAATTCAACTCAAATATGTACAAAAAGAAAGGTTCGTAGAGTAAAACAATTGTAATAGTGTAGCAGTTTTTCAAAATATTTTTGCCAATTTCACATCGAATGCTGCTGCATTCATGTTTCTGTATGGATTCGTGTGCACCTTGACAATTATCTACAATTTATTTAAGGTGTTGGTCATGTTACAATTTACTTTTCCATTGACTCACTGAAGTATTCAAGCATAATCTATACCATGGAAGTTCATTCTTGACCTTGCATTGTGGCAAAACAAACTTCACTTAGAGGTCCAGTATTCCCAGGCTTTTAACTTTGTCTGCAGTGGATTGTTTTGCCACACAAGCTTTATCTAATGCAACATAAGACAATTAATGAACACCTGAATTCAATCCTTCATTCATTTTATTTATATCTTTTTCCCTTTCAAGGTAATTTGATACTTGGAAAATCCTCTACTGGCCCCCAGTTCATGACAGGTGTAGGACAAATAGGCACTGGGGAGGAAACACACCAGAGCTCCTCTGAACTATGAGGTTTTCCTTTTTTGGGAACTTTATTTTGAAAGTTGTAAATTTGTAGGGATGCATGATGGGGATAGCAAATGGAGGCTGTTTAAAAATGGTGATATGTAGTCCCATGCGGCTTATCATCAACACCACCCATCATGTTCCAGATATGTTTTAAGAAACAAATCTATTTTAAATTGGATATTATTGCACTCTTTATAACATAAACATGGTTAGTGTTACAATACGTTTATGTAGTAATCCTAAAAGTGTTAGTATTGGCTTCTCTTTTCTTTTTTTTAAACAAATATTACGTCTTAAAGGTGCGAAATTGAGAGCATATCTATTGCCTCTAAAATGACGAAGTGGGTCAGGGTGACCAAACTGATATTTCTCTGTGTTGGAGAACTACTGCGGCCGACGCGAAAACGTGAAAAGCCCAATCTAGAGCCAGTGTTTGGTTTGTTGGCTCTGGGCCAATGTAGAAACATGGCCGCCTGCTCATGAGAGGACCCGCTCCGTAAGTATGTACGTTTCATTCTAAGGTAATGGAAATTATTTTCGGGTGATTATACACCAGAAAACATACAGATTCAAATTATATTCCATTTCTACCAATAGATCCCCCTAAATGCTACACACTGTTCCTTTAATGCTCTGAATGTCAAATAGAGAACCTTTAACATTAGCTCACAAGTCAAAAATTGGGTTTCTCAATGTATCAGAGCCAGTATCACTGTTGATAGTGATAGAGCTATTTTTCATTTCATTTCGTTTTACATAATCACAAATCAACCCAATACCCACTGTTATAACATCAAGTAGAGCAGTGGCACGAAAAGTACTCAGATCCTTTACTAAAGTACAAGTACCAATATATTAATGCAATAATACTCCATTTGAAATCGAGAACATGTTTAATTTTAAAGACAGATCCTCATAACTGACATCAGTTTGATTCATTTGCTTTCTCAGCTGAAGATCCTAAAGTGATCAGCGAGCATGATAAGCAGTACGTGTATGGACTGCATGTTCATGCTGATATTTTCTTTAAACTGATTCAAAATTGGGATCATTATATTTCCTGTATTATTCATTGTTTGTCTCCCCTTTGACGGGACAGTTCAGAATCTAACAACTGGCACTTGCTGCTAATTGAAATGAGTAAACAAATCAAGCCGACCAACGAGTGGAATGTAATGCCGTGAAGTCCCACAATCCCTCAGTGGCCTCACAAATTCTGGAGGTCAAAGGTCAAATAGTTGGCTCCCAGTTTGGTGCTACTGCTTGCGGTCAGAGGTCACCGGCAACTTACCCAACAACAAATATCAAGTCACAGTACAGGCAGTGGTGGAAAGTAGCTCGGTACATTTACTTAAGTACTGTACTTAAGTACAATTTAGAGGTACCTGTACTTTTACTGCATTACATTGATCTCTATGCCTTTAGTTACTTACCAGATTCAGAGTAATTATACACAAATATAATCAACAAACTATCTTTTGTAAATTGAACCAAGTAATATTTTGACTGCAGGACTTTTACATGTAACAGAGTATTTCTACACTTAAAGATCTGAGTTCTCCTTCCACCTCTGCAGATTAAACCAAGTCCAGCTCAACTGTAACTTTAAGTGCCTTGAGTGCCAAAACATTACCATAAAATAATATCATGTTTTCGTCAATATAAGCAGATATTGTAAGAAGACAAATGACAAAAATGTTTTGGTAAATATTTTTGCAACTTTGCAGGTGCATTCCCTTTATAGTTGATTAAAAAAGGGATGGCTTTATGTTTCTTTCAGATTAGTAGCATAATAGATGAATTTCTAAGTTGCTGTCCAACATTTTCACCTTTTGATGTCAAGCTTGCAACGTCATCTGACTTTTCAGTCACACTAATTCATTTAGACCGAGCTTTTTGACTCAAACCTTTGATCCATGAAGTCTCCAGTCATCATGATTTCTGCCTGTGACTGAGCAAAAGTATTTCTCTTTCAAAATGATCCTTTTGATAATCAATGTCACATTCTTAATGAGATCAAAATATGATAAATCATTACACAACTCAGATATTTGCCTGCACTGACCCAAAATGAGACAACATGAGGGTCAGGTTAAATGCTGTTGAAACTTTTAATGAGTAATAACTTGGGACTGTGTGACAAACTGCTGTAAAAGAGCAGCCATCATGTGTTATAAATGAACATAAAAAAGTACTTGCTCATTAATATAACCATTATGTTATCACCATGGATTTTGCTCTTGTATGAATAATCTGCTGTAGCGATTTGTGTCATTCTGGCACTTGACCGTCCTCTTGGCTGACCCCTCCAACAACCAGCACACCTGTTCCCCACCACAAGTGGCACAGAGAAGCTGTTAAAACCCCAAAATATCTCCCATTGAAGTGCAGCTCAGCTCATCTCACAGGCACTATTCAACCATCGATTTGTATTGTGGACCTCAAACCACCAACGTTCAGTGAGCAATGTTTGGCATCCTCTCTCTGCTGTCACTCAGGTTTGATGGATTTAATTAAGAGAAGGTTACTGCAATAATCCGGGGTTTTCATTGCTTGTCGAATTTATCTTTTTCCCAACAAACCAAAGACGGGCAGGGATATTCAGAGCAAGACCGTGACCAAGTTAAAGCAGAAGTCTGAATTTGAAAATATGTGTCAACTCTGTACTCTCCCTTTCCTCAAAGGTCAGCATTGTCAAAACGGTTTGCTGTTGGTCAATGGCCCAAATTTGCACCTAAAAGTTTATGAAAATTGAACTTGATGTATAAAAATTAAAAAATTAAAAATAAAAAAAATGCTGTGGATTTACTTTACCCTCCACTTCACAAATCACAGCAATTCAGTTGAAATTAATTAACTATGCTGTTATTTAAAATGTTGCATTCCTTCTTCTAGCTCAGAGACGACGGAGAAAATTGCCTGGCATGCCACAATGGAGCTGTAATACATCCAGTCACCTCACGTCAAAGTCAAGTCTTACTGCTGTCAAAGCCAAGTCAAGTCCTCTTCAGACTTACAGTAAGTACAATCCTGGTCTACTGTCACAGTGGTTAATGATAATTCCTTACTGAAGAGCTACTAAAATACCAATGGTGAGATGCTTAAATTCTCTAAGTAGTAATCATTGTTGAGTTTAATCTTATAAAATGATATTACAATGTTACTTTCGACTGCAGTATTAAAACTATTAGGAATTATTATAAAACGGTTAGTTCCAGTCCGTGAATATGATTGGCTGAACCGCATCGAACCCATTGTAAAATACTAAATTACACAATTAGCCATCTATAGTTACAGCTGAAATTCATGAGCGAGAAGCTGAAGAGCTGAAAAAGTCAAGAAATGAAGCCGTTGTTTGCCCGTCAAATTGTGCTTCAGTTCTGTTTAAATGATAGCGCCCCCCTCGGGGGTTAAGGTGAGAGATAAGGGTTGGTTCAGGTTTAAGGGGAAACTATCAACGGGGAAACAGTATTCGGCACAACACCGGGACGTTGAAAGGACTATGTGTTCTGTTCGTTTTCAGACCCGATCACCTGCCTGGACAAGAACGGTGCAGGTGTAACATTACGCTACGCTGTCATTCAACAAATGCTAAAAAAAAACAACACAAAGATGCAGGCGAAGGAAATCAAGAGAGAGATTTATGTTTGAGCAGAAGGGAATCCACGTTGACTGAGGTTCAGAGGTACATCGGGTCCTCCTCTAATCGGAAGTTTGGGGGAATTGATCCCATGCTGAAGTGTCGTTTATCTGGCTATGTTGTACAGTAATATAATTTAGTTACAGTGTAGCCTGGTTACCCAGCAAGTAACCAGGCTACACTGCATTTAAAATAATATTGCTGGAAAGTGACAACAGCTAGGGATGATGATTACAAGCGTGTCCTGCACATACACACACACACACACACACACACACACGCACACACATACACACACACACACACCGAAAAATCAGTGATCTTTAGCACACAATTAACAGCTCCAGCATGAGTGGAAAACTGACTCGGGTGTGCCTTAGGCCTAACAAATGTGCAAAAACACACACACACACACAGTGGTCATATTGGAATGCGTCCAGAACCACATGCTTGTGGCTGATCCCCGTGTTATGTCTACCCTCAGAAAGACAGAGTACTGTTTCATTTTCGTCAACGCCGGAGAGGAAAAGCTTCTGTGAATTTGATTGTTGTTTTGAAATTTCAAAATTGAAATAACTCAGGATTCCCAGTGACCCACCATGAGTTTGACCCCCTTTCTGTACAACAAAGAGTATTTTAACAATAGTAAACGACTAAAGCCATCCTAACAGCCCCGTGAGGCTGTAATGCTCTTCACAAACCAGAGATAAGTGAACATAGTACTTCTTAGACCCTTACCACCAGAGGGGTCTCCCAAATTTCACCAAACCATAGTTCTTGGGAAAACTGTATAACACTTATGAACTCAATACATATTGCATTGGTGTAATATAGCATATTTATTGATTGTCAGATACCTTTAAAACTAAACACACCATATGTGTCAGTGTGCACAGATGCAGGCAGCCAGACAATGGCCGACTGTGACACATTATCAGGCTGTCTTCATATGATCTTTTATATTTCCATTGTGCATGAACGCGTATCCTACACTTGCACTGTGTGCAGAATGCAGCATTTTCATTGCCGGGTACTTTATGAAGAACGGCATAAGCCTCCTGGAGCTCTTTGGAAAACACAGTCTTTCTCTTTGGCATGACAGCTAACTGTTATTGTACTCACAGGTTCTGTCAAAAAGAGCCGTAAGCGGCATAGCAACAGCCTTGGCAATGAAATATTGATTGATTGACACACATACAGACAAATCAGTGTTTGAATTTAGATTCATGTTGCATGTTTTTATACTGTGTTAGGTAATAATGAGTTCAAGAGAACATGATAAATGTGCATGTAAGGGCTGAAAACAAGTTTAATAATATTGTTATTACATTGATTATGGTGAAAACTGGTCAAGATGTCTCGGACAAACCAATTATTCGGCTCATTTTATGTAACCAGTGTAGAATAAAAACACGGTGGTATTAGCTCGCTTGCTAGCGAACGTAATGCCTCATCCACACACAGCATAGGAAAGCACATCGTCAAGGCAGCAGTTGAGAACTTTATGAGCAACGACATTTACACCACAACTTTTGTTTGAGTATTCATTAATTTTACTCAAATAAAATGCCTTAATATTTATTCCACCACTGCTCATTTAGGAAAAAGTTGATAAAAAACAAAAGTACTACTGTGCTCTTTTAGCACAAAAGCTACATACCTGTTTTAACCAAAATTAGATCTTTCTATGCATTTTGTTCTTAGTTTAGGACTCTTTAGACTCTTTAATTAGATTATATTCTTATTTGCACATGTACGCTTATTAATTATTGAAAAACTGATAATAATATATATGTTGTAAGTAAAACATCAGGAAATAGTTTAAACCCAGGGTGATGTCTTCAGAAGTTTTCTTCTGGACCAGCAGTACAAAACTGAATGAATTGAATTAATAATGGTAGTAAAAACAGCAAATCTTCACACCAAAGAAACCTAAAAGGTTATCAGATTGCAATGCTGATTAATTATTGACTAAATGTTTCATATCTTGTATAGTCTTAATATTTATATTATATACTGTAGGTACACACGTTGGAGAGGCTGAGCAGGTGTGTGTAGTTGTTAGAGTGCATCCTGTTCAAGCCCATTCATCCTTCAGTTTGCTTTTCCCCCCCATGATGGAGGAGTGTGCAGGTTTTGTTCGGCCACATGATGAGGAAGACCTCAACATGACCCTCCATTTCCCACTAGTCTTCCAATGTCCCACCAAGGACAGCGCTCTGTGTGTGTGTGTGTGTGTGTGGATTTGAGAGCATGTCTCACAACTGTTCATGTAGACCTGTATGCTATTAAATGTTTTTAAATGTGTATGTTTAGGTGTACGTGCGATCACAATGCGTGTGAGCATTACCTTGTAAATGGGTGTCCACTTCACACTGTGTAGTTTCTCCATTGAAAATCATTAAGTACACACATGCACGCACATACAATTGCACGCAAAAGATTAAATTTGGCCAAATTAAAATGCTGTTCGACTTGAAATACTATGGATGTTAAGGTGGCGTGTGTTGATATCTACAAAGCGTACAGGTAAAAGGGAAAAAGCTAATATAGTAACACAGAAAAATACACTTTTTAAATTAGATTTTATCACAACCTATATGCCAATTCCCACCCTAATACAATAAGCAGAGGCACGCTAAATATCACAAAATGGGAAAACTGCAGGTCTCATTTTGAATCCATCTGTAATTAAACTTTTAACTCGTCATCTGTCAAATCCCCAATAGGATGGACGAAATATTAGAATCAATCTATAATAAACAGAGTAAAATTACAGTGTCAACAAAAACTTAAAAAAAATAAAATAAAAGCTTCCCAAAATTAGAATTCATGGCGGAGCTGTTGTATTTGATTGCATTAGAGTACACAGTTGTATATTATCATAAAGATGTGCGTGATTCTAAACTGCATGACGAACGCGGGCGGGAGAGTATTTGTTTTGCATCACATCCTACAGGTGTTTCAATTTTCCAGTCACTTTGCGTAGTTCTCAGAAAACAAATCCACACAAGCACTTCAAAAAAAAAAAAAGAAGAAAAAATCTCTGTCCAGATGAAAACATAGTTGAAGCGTTGCCAAGGCCAGTGAGCAGGTTGGGCCACACACACACACACACACACACACACACACACACACACACACACACACACACACACACACACACACACACACACCAGTGATGTTGACAGTGGGGTCTGAGTCATAGTATTGCATTGGATTAAGTATTAAGGACCTCCGTAGCCCATTCTGTCGCCTCCTTTTCTCAATATAGTGGAATATTGACTATACATTTATGTGTAAAGATGTGAAAAGTCCTAATAGCACACACTCTGACACTACAAGCCGTTCCATCACATCAACACTGAAACACCTTAGCCGGAGTTTTACAAAGCTCCGGTTTTCAGAGCCCTAAAACGCTGTTTGTGTGCGGACGAAATGCCAAAACCCACGGAAAACGTTAAGTTAATAACCTGTGATTATTGTAATTGGATGGGAATTATTACAAACAATTATTTAGTGTATAGTCCTATACTGTACTGTGCTATATAAGAATTTTTTGCCATTAATTAATTGGACTAAATCTCATGTTTTTGTGTGTATATTCGTGTGAAACACCTTCCAATAATGTAGTTATAACAGCACCACTAGTATTGTATTATAAAGTAGAATTATCACCTTTCTGACAGCGTTGCACTGACTGACAGCGGATTGCATTAGGTTGTACCTTAATAATCCAACGGTCTTGTAAATTCAATACAGCCCACAATGGAAAAACACAATCATAAATACTGTGTTAAATGGACAGCTATTGAAACTGTATTGCAAAAATCTCTGATTGTTGACAATTTTTCAACATTTAACAGTTTGTGTTGTGAGCCACTGCAGTAAGATTAAAAGTCTGAACCGTACAAACAGCTCTGAAACACAGCTGTGGCACAGTGGTGTGACAGCTGGAATCTTAACAGAAGAACAAGTCTTTAACTCCGCAGCTAACCTCTCTCAGCTGTCTGTGTGTGTGTGTGTGTGTGTGTGTGTGTGTGTGTGTGTGTGTGTGTGTGTGTGTGTGTGTGTGTGTGTGTGTGTGTGTGTGTGTGTGTGTGAGAGTGAGAGAGCGACTCCCTACTTTTCACTTACACTACTCCATTCATCCAACCTGTCAGATCTTTGGACTCACAGGATTTATTAGAATATAACAACCAACATGAGTACATTACAGATTAAAGTATATGTGCTGAGTATGTTGTTCCTCTATACACATACCCATCTACATATACAGCATGTACCTATATCCTTACCAGCTAATTGTGAATCACCCTAATTCAGTCAGTTAAGCTCCAAGAAAACAATAATGCAGTGGTTCCTCTTCCAGTCGCAAACCCCAACCTAAGTTGATGCAAACCAAACCAACTTTCACTAAACCTGAATGGCAGCAAAAATATGAAAAAGATCAAGAACATAAGCAAGACGACAAGCAAAGAAGAACAAGAACGAGGAAGACGAACACAAACGAGAACTAACATGACATAACTAAAACATGAGCAAAGACAAAAACGAGAGGAAGAAGAACAATGGCATCATGTACAGTCCTTTTAACAAATGACCTGAGCATTTCAAAGTTCACTGCAGTCCTCCTCCTCTCTTCTGCTCGTGTGTGTCTGAAAATGGCATTTCACTCCAAGTCAGAGCACAAAGATAAAAAAAAAATAACAAATTCATCAAGTACCCAATTTGGTTGCTCAAAGTAAAATTAAATGTTATGCTGATGGCTAATTTGCTTCATCTTGACACACAAAAAGACATTTGCGGCGCCTTAAAAATAGCCTTTTTAATTTTAGGACACAAAAGACTATTTTTTTCACCTTTTCACAATTTATACGCATTTAATTTTAAATTAATTTAAATTTATGATCACACCAGGTATAGCAAGGGCAGTGTTTTGAATGTGACCCTGAATATTGCTTTTTTAATTTATTCATCATGTGGTTTTGAAAGAATAACTTCAATGATGGCCTCCCAACAGAAAACCTTGAAGGTTCTCGGTCTACTTGCTTTTGTGTGAGTTTGTCATGGGGATAAAAAATTCTACTGGCTGAATATATATTTAAGACAAGCGCTGGAAATGCTATTTCAACACCCTAATGAGCCAGAATATAAAGATCTTCTTGGAGCTATAAACCACATTAGCATGATAATGCAACGGAGGGCTACGGTAATGAGAGAGAAATCATTGAATACCTTGGTGCATGTCATGTTAAGAGTAACAATCCATTGTCTCTACAGTAATTTGTGAATTCATTATTTTGTAGACGCACATAATTTACATATTGGAAAGACCTTTGTGGCTCCTTTATTTCCTTAAATATTATCACCTATCTATCTGTTCCTGCTTTCTTCAGCTTATTTCATATTCCACGTTTTGCGTAGACACAATTTCTTGCATTTAAATGAGCCGAATTTTACAAATGTGTCAAGTAATATTAAACCTGATGCATTATAAAGTGGGGACTGTGGCTGAGAGATTCGTGGTGGTGTTGGGTTAAGAACAGGTCATTTGCTTGTGATGAAATAGTCCTGTCATTTTGTTTATTTAATCTATTTATTTATGAATCGGCGGAAATCAGCTTTTTGTGACATCTATAAAATCTCCCTTCAATTGAATTAAGTATGTTTGGTGTTGAAACTTGATTTAAATAAGAGGAGTGTGTATCAGTGTCTTTAAAGTTGAATGTGTAAGAACTGGCCAGAATTTTCAAACATTTAAAATAATAGTAATCGTTTTTGCATATTCTGGCCCCTCTGTTAGGTGGTAGTTGGCTTTTTTCTTTTATAACTGATGACTGTAGATTTAGGTTGAATGGTCTCAGTGCTGGAGGTGAAATGCTGCCCCATATTTCTTTGCAGGATGTAGACAGACATTTACCCATTGCACCTTTTAAAGCATTTTGTAAAACCCAACAGAACTGTACTACTAAAATCTGGACAAGTGGAGGTTTCAATATCCCCAAAAATGTATCTGTATCTCGTCAATTATGGTAGGGTCGAGCTCAGAGAAAAGTAAGGGTTATGGCAGTAAGTTAGGGCACTTGGGCCGACCAGAGAGGGGGTTTTTTTGGACAAAAGTTATAAACATAACCTTTTTCCTCTGCCTGCACCGTGCATCACACGTTCAAGTAGATGCTCATCAGCTGCATTTTAATCCTAGAAGGGCGAGCTGCCTGTACAGTTACTGAACGTACTTTATCTGGAAACACTGAAGGGCTAAAGCAAGATCCAACAAGCTCAAATACTGTATTATCAAGACTCATCAAAGTTATTGATGTGATTACAATGCAAAGTGTAGTAAAGTATGATACATTTAGGTCCACATAGCTGAATATAGAGCAGTGATAGAATACAGCAAAGATAAACAATATCAATTATCGGTATGACAATCAAACACAGCTGACGTTTCAACAGGTTAACTACAAACATTCAAATAAAATGGGTTTATATTGGGGGTCCACATTTAAAGCACCAGAGCCCACCACCACAAAGAAAACATGAATTCACTAAAGGGAAATAAATAAATAATAAATATGCTGGAGGAAATAAGTGAAAAACTTACCACCAATCTTAATGACTAAATTCTTCAACATTCTTCGCAGACTTTTGACCCAGGTAGATCATGGCTGTCCTTGCTCTTGTAACTACTTCAAACTGTCCAGTGTGTTGCTTATTTTAACACCTACTCTATGCGAAGCCATTAGCAGCAACACAGAAACAGACACACTGTGCGGATCACAACTTAAGTGCGTCTCTTTCTCTCTCTGTAATTCCTTCCTTCCATCTTTCTCTTTGTTCCTCCTTTTTCCATTTCGCGTTCACATTTGCTCCTCACTCTCCTCCTTATGTGTCTTTACAACTCAGTGCAGTTAACATTCAACCAAACTTTAAAAACACTTACTGTGCCCGAAGCGGGAAAACAGCTTTGCTGTGTGACTGCCTTCATAGAAACCATTACCAGCCCATGAAAAAAAGAGCTCTCTGACACAAGGCTATGGAAATACTCGCATGAAAAGACGTGCGTTTTAGATGATTGCGCACGACTGCAATGCATAAAGGCCAATTTGGTATAAACAACCTTTGGCTAATGCCTAAAAAAATAATAAGAGAACTATTAAATAGAAATCAACTGAATAAAGTATTCAAGGAATATTGACAGCAGAGACAGTGACTGGTTGTGATTCTGCAGCTTGTTGGGCAGTGGTGTAATGTAGCTAAGTACACAGTACTTCTAAAAGTGGTGGTTCGGCAACAAAATAAAATAAGTTTGGGTTTCACACGTGTCACAAACCGGGGCCTCCACGATGAGTGTGTTTTTTTTGTACCGAACCATTCACCCTGACCTCCATCACATGCAGACTGTTGTCGCTCTTTACACTACGTCACCTGTCCTGGCTCACGATTACATGGATTACGTTCAAATTAATTGCGTGCGCTATGAATCATATAGTGCATTACTTTATACTTTTAGGAAAAGCTACAAACAGTTTAGGACCAGCCTGAACTAATCGGTTGATTAATGTTTAATCAATCTCTAATACCTTTAATACATTATACTTTTCTAGAGGAACAGTTCACCCAAATCCCTTAAAGACATTATCCCACTAACCCCCAAGGGTTTTGAAATTCTAACAGTTCTGCCTCCAACACAATAAAACAGAAGTGACCATTTCTTTGCCAAGAATGTTATTCCATTTACCTCCATTTAAGTGGCGAGGCTAATACGTATCAATATGTAATACGTCTAATTTGTATTTTGAGTGGACTGACCCTAACATTTTTGCATGTTTAATTGAAGGTTACATAATATATAGTAGTGTTTAAATCAATACATCTCTTCAAGAATTAAAAAAACAATACATTTTTTAAATTCCCCACATAGATCAATACAGCTCTTGTAAGTGTTACCCATTCTCTACATGTCTCCTTATGCCGAGGGTCCACTCTTCTCTCACTCCGCTCCGTCGCCTCCACGTCGGGCCCCTGGGTGCTTGCTGCTGCTGTTCTGGGTGCTGACAGGCCCAGCTGTCTCCTCTTTTTTGCCCTTGGCTGTCGCTCATTAATTTCCACCAAAGGCCCCTAAGCGACAGCTCTGCTTCATAGTGACCATACTTGGAAAAGAGGTGCTCAGAGGACAAACAGACGCACATACCGCACACAAGTGTACACAAACACACATGGAAAATAAGGGCACACGCAAGTCACACTGTGGATACGAATTGATACAAAGCATGTGCATGACAATGCATGGTGTTTAGTACACAAAGATCAAATTAAATGAAGACAATTGCGGATTTGTACCTGAATATCTATCTTGTAAATCTACAAACAAAAGCAATTTTCTGTTCATGCTGTAATAAACATAATAATACTTTTTTTTTTGGCCACCTGGTGCAAGTTATACAGACACAAACAATACCTGTACGCTGCACCTACAGTACCGTAATATATTGCAGTACAAGATATGCCTGGGTGCATACATGGGGTACAAATTGTAAATGGACAGGTCAAAGTTTGCAGCTGTAAATTCCAAATATAATGTTGTTAAGCTATCCGTGGTATCATTTGCAGCAGTTACAACCGTCCACAAAGGGCCAGTATTGGAAAGCAAGAGTATCGAATCCTACTAATTTATTGTTTCAAACTACTGTGTGTGTGCGTGTGCGTGTGTGTGTTGGTGTGTGTGTGTGTGTGTGTGTGTGTGTGTGTGTTGGTGTTAATCACAGACCCTCTGCACAGCCACGCGCCCCTCACTGCCTCTCTGAGCAATGTAAATTAGATCTGTTAATGAATATTTTCTTTCATCACATACAAGTGCAAAGTAAGTATGCCGTCTATGCCCACCTTGCCTCTCCGTTTACCGCCCCAGTGTGCCAAGCATTCACACTAAATGAAAATATACACAGGCACAACCATGCCCGGCATCCCCTTTTAACAAGGTGCAGAAACACTGCGAAGCACGGCTGCTATGCTGCAGGGAATCTTGAGAATCTCAGTGCTTAGACCGGCGAGCTCTTCTCCCAGCTTTTGCTGTTATCATGCTGATCACATGGTTTCTATCAAGCAGCAATTTAAGTAAAATGTCAAAAAAAAAAGTAAATTACCTTTTCAATCAGCGTCATGAACATCAAGCGACACCTGTACACTTGAAAAATGAAAGAGTATTCCAATAACTGAATCATAGACAGCAATTTTTCAGCTAATGTTGGCTTTATGTCATGATTTCTGAGAACAAACGACGTTCATACAAATGCATCACAAACAGACAACTTGAGATAGTATTTCAAATTATGCAAAATATTCATTGTGCTCACTTACAGTCTTTAGCATCATATTAAGCTTCCCTCAATATTTATTCCATACATCCTCATATTTGCAAAACAAATATTACTTTCCTTTTTGCAGTTAGCCTTTTCATACAGTATAACACACATTTTAGTTTCCAAATCCAATGCAAACATACTTTAAATTCAAACTAATTGATACAAGAGTTGATACCCGGCCAATGGGAACAGCATTAGATTCAGGAATGTTTACAGTAGTGAGAAGAAGAAGAAGAGTTTATTAATAAAACATTTTTGTTTTTTTGTATATTGTATTATGTAAATCTTTGAAACAACAATCACCCAAAGAGACTGGTATGGGTTTGAGGATGGGGTAAGATGAACCTCACATGACCTGACATTATTTATAACCCTGACAAATAGAACAGAATAGGTTTTATAACATAAGTACAAACAGGACAATATCCAACAACAACGAAACAATATAAAAAAGAAAAGACAAAAAAAGGGGGTAAGTGCTGTACAGCCAACAGTAAGACCGGAAGTTCCAAATAACATATTAAAATGCTATAATATGAGAAAAGCCACACTGTTCTGGAGAACAATATAGATAATCCATTATTCACAGGGATCAGTCAGATATAGTATTCAAACATAGGTAGTTCAGAGGTCCTAGAAAAGCAGTAACATCTAGAACTTCTAATCAAGATGAGGCAAGTTTAGTTTAGGTGCCTTTTAGGCGTCTAAAATACGTTTTGTTTAATTGTTTGTCATTAGTTGCAATTTCTAAGCTCGCTGTTGTGTGCAGTCTCTCCCTCGGCCTCTTGCAAATACACAGTCCGTATAACTGAAATGGTAACAGCTTAACATTGATTTAACAGCAGTTGGTATAAACTGGATGTAACAGAATGCAGACGTGCGTGGAGACCGGGCTGGACAGAAACCTTAGCAGCAGTGTTAAAACTGTGCCGCATTCATCGGATTGTGTCCTGCGTGACACAGATTCCTGACACAAATCCTTTTGTTGGTGTCTCCATAAAAAGTGACCAGCGTGGTCTGCAAACGAGGAATTCTGGTGTTGCAGCGAGCGGGAGGAATTCACGGCTTGTCCCATTTAATTTCTGCATGAGAATATGAGACACCGAATATTCCACGCTCACTTGTTCCAGATCAGTTCGATTGTGTGGAGAGATGCAACAATGCTGTGGAAATGTTCCCCCTCGTACATTCATGTCCAAAAATTGCCACACATACCGATACTTAACGTGCATGAAATCTCAAAGCTAAAATAAATGTATATAACTTCACTATAGTCGAAGCTTATTTCATCATGTTGCTGTTTGTTTAATACTGTAATGTATGCTTTTATTTGTCATTAGAATGTTTCTTATTTCAGAGCTGCATCAGCCTGATTTGCTGACGCTGATCAGAATGATTTAATTCAAATTAAATTATAATACTGTAATAACATTATATACAATACTGTATACTACTACTGTACTGTATGTCATGTACTGTTTATATAGAATATATAATATCCACGTATTAAATACAAAAGTTGTGCAGTACTGTATGATACATAGTTAACTACAGTGGAGTTAACTTAAAGCAGTAAGTCCCTACAATAGCTAATATAAGGTGCTACTTCCTGATTAAAGGATTTACTTCCTTTATCTAAGTATGCCAACTTAAATTATGTTGAGTTAAATTTAGTTAGTTGAAAACAAATTAAGGTAAACTAGATTTATTTTCGTTTGAGTTCGAAGTTGAGTTTGGTTAATTTAATTGAATGAGGTTAAACTGATTTAAGTAAATTAGGTTGAGTTTATTTACATTAGCTAAGCTAAATTAAAGTTAAGTTGAGTTCGATTTTTTTGTTTATTGAGGACAAGTTGAGTTAGATATATTTCTGTTAAGTTGAGTTAGATTTGTTAGTTTATTTAAAGTAAACAGAGTTACATTTATTTGAGCTAAAGTTTAAAGAGGTTCAATTAAGTTAAAAAAAGTTGAATTTGATTGAAGTTGAGATGAGTTATTTATTTGCAAAGCAACTTCAAACACGGACACCATTTAAAGAGATTTATACAAAGCACAGAAATACATTCAAACACAATAAAAATAAAAATCATACATCAATTAATGTTGAAGACATTAACATCGTTTACATTCATTACACATCATTCAGGAACCTTCTTGTCTTTTGGGGGTTACTGGTCTCTGAACTGAGGGCTACAGGATCTTCATTGCTCCTTCTATTATTACCAACAGCCTCGTTCGTTTATGTAACCCCACCTCCAGCTCATCAAGACCAACAGTTTATAAATAATCTCCTCATCCGCATAATCCTTTGAACGAAACACGGAGACACGATCCCTCGGATGCTCTCGATGCTTGCAAATTCAAAGCACAACAATGTATTCTTTTTCTATCTTTTATTTTATTCATTGCTATTTTACTATTTCTTATTTAGCTATTGTTAGTGTCTCCAATATGGAGCATTGTTTGTTTGTTAAACTTTGGTAGCCACTGCTACTGAGTCTAGCAGCTTGATTGTTCTTGCTGTTCGGCTGTCAAGAACAACAAATGTAAGAGTTTTCAGTCATGTAATGTTGGTCAAATCGCTCCTGTTTTTTTTTTTCTTCTATTACCTGGCAATCAATTTAATCTTTTTGACCTTCATGTGTCTGTCGCAGTGAAAGCTGTAACGGTAAGACGCAGCACCTATGGGCGCTGATGGGTACCAGCGAGTAAATGGTGGCAACAGAGACAACAGAGAAGGCATCTATCAACGGGGCGAGTCATAACTTTTAATATGATATTGTAGCTTCACCAGCTCGATCCGGTTTCAACTCACTATTTAGAAAAGACCTTCTATGTAAGTGTGTGTGTGTGTGTGTGTGTGCGTGTGTGTGCGTGTGTGTGTGAGAGAGTGTGTGCGTGTGTGTAAAGCTTAGGTCCTGTGACTCTTCTGCCAGCCATCCGACCACCATCTTGCAGCGTTTAGGGATGAGGTCAGACTCCCTTTCTCTCTATTGTGTGTGCGTGTGTGTGTGTGACAGAAAGAGAGAGAGAGACAGAGACAGAGAGACACCTGCCTCCAGTGTGACAGCTCTATGAGCGTCCTCATGAATCACGAGTCATGTGGCTGCCCTCATCTCATGTAGCCGAGTTAGAAATGTTCCTGAAATCCGGCCCTGTTTGCGTGTGTGTGTGTGTGTGTGTGTGTGTGTGTGTGTGTGTGTGTGTGTGTGTGTGTGTGTGTGTGTGTGTGTGTGTGTGTGTGTGTGTGTGTGTGTGTGTGTGTGTGTGTGTTTAGGTGTGCGTTCGTGTGTGTGAGAGAGCTAGAGACAGAGAGGGAGACAAGCACTAAGTTAGAAGCAGGATTGAAACCTTAGTAGGGCAGCAGAGGAGCATGGGAGGAAAAAGGAAGTGGAGGTTGGAGGAGAGTTGTTTGTGTCCATTTATATGTGTGTGTGTGTGTGTTCGTGTTCGAGAGAGAGAAAGATAGACTGAGGTCATGTGAAGGTTTAAAGTGAAACAAGGGGAGATCAACGGTTGACTCATATGTAGTGACTAAACGCGCAGTTGTTTACCCAAAACAGAATGATAAAGTGAAGTTCAGCTTTAGTACAATTTTGTGGCCATTAATTAATTCAATTATCTGCTGAAAATTTGTAAAAAAAATTAAAAAAACACTGCGGTATTGTGTGATTGAATGAATACAACCAGTGCTGTAAAGCCTTGTCCAACAGATTTCATTCAAACTGAAAACCAAGTGGCGATGTAACGTTATACAAGCAATGGGCTCAATGTCGTCATATATTACACTTAATACAATCATTCCAAAACACAAAGGTAAACTTTCCAAGCCGTCTGCCCGCTAAGCAGTGGCTGAGTTGCGGTGAGGCAGAGCAGTGTGTGTACCGGTGGTTCAGTTAGCTGTTAGCAGTTAGCCAAACACACACAAAAAGTGAGCCGCAGAACAGTGTCCGTGAGGTACATAGCCGTGTGTGAGTCCCTGCAACCAAGGTCCTTGAGCATGCTGCCATAACTGGTCACCCAAAATATTGTGCGGTTTGCTGCAGCACAATGCGAGATTAGCCGTGGACAGAAACAGAGGTGCACACTCACTCATACACAGGACCAACCACATAAACTCTCCCAAGTTCAATATCATTGTTTTCACGATTTTTAGCAGCATACATGAAATTACAATTTACCTATATTGTGTTGAGGCGGCAGCAGACATTTCTGTGCACATGGTGCACCTGAGAAAATGTGCTGTTTTATGTGTGTGATTTCTACAAACTGACCCTCTGCAAGTACTTCTTGTTGCAGGGTTATTGCTTTGAATGAGACTGTTCAGATGTTCTCATATGTTCATCCCCTGTACTGTATATTTCACAGTTTCTTTTCTTTCTCTTTTCACTTTTTTTTTTGGTGAGACGGTGGATAGGAAAAAATTAACAGCTAAAGTACAAGGGCAGACTTGATATGAACAGAGTATAGATCAGGAATACATTTTTTCATTATTCTGGCTCTGTGTTCCATCACATTGGACTTTGAAAGGAACAAAGAGGTCAAAATACTGACTTTTTAGTTGAGTAGCTAAGAATTAAATTAATATTGGATGAGTTTGCACCTAACAATTTATATCCAGTGTCAATCGTCAGTGCCAGTGCATGAAAGGCAAAAAGCAAAGGTGTGGAGGTCAGGATGGTGGAAGGGTATAAGCTGTATCTTGATTTTCATTCATAGGGGACGAGAGTTCATGTCCAAACCTGCAGTTAACAATTGTGGATTTTTCCCTAAACTCCTAGCCATATTAATAGTGGAAAATGCCAGAAAAAAATGCCCCCAGCCCATGCTGATATTATCATATTGCTTGTTTTATTTGACAAACGGTCCAAAACCTAAAGAAATTCTGTTTACTATCGTATACGATAAAGAAAAGCATCAAATTCTGACATTTGAGAAGCTGGAGCCGAGAAATGTTTTGTTTGAAAGAATTACAAAAACAAATAATAAGCGAATAGATTACAGTACAGTGCTCTTGTCTGGCTCTTGCCAGACAAGAGCACTGTACTGTGTCAGAGCCATAAAAACCTCCTTGGTTGTTTAGAATTATGTTTCTGCTGCATCGTCCTAAAAACACAGTTTAGAAAATCTGAATGTGAACACCTTGTTTTTATCTCTCTGTGATTCTTTTATTCTTTTACGATTTGGGCTTTGAATGCTTTGCCTTTATCCAAATGAATTTGTAACTTATTTTCTAACATTGATATGATTTTGTCTATTATCATAAAGTGACATCTATACAACTATAACCTGTTAAAGCAAGACGGAAACCAGATACGCTGTGAATACATTAACCAAACAGGCTAATTAGGATGCTCTTTTTTTGTTTTGTTTAGTTTTTTTGTGTGGATTCCTGATTACATCAATGTTAATTATTCTTCCTGCTCTACATCTCCTCAGTCCGCCCCTGTCTTTTCTTGCTTTCATGCCCGTCTACCTGCCGTTGATTAGCTGAATGGGTCTCGAGGATAAAGGCAGAAGGGGCAACAGCTACATTCTTGTTACTAGGTGTCGGGCTCTGGGGCTTTGGCAGGAGAAGAAACAGGCTCAACACTTGTTTGGGGAAATATATTCCATCACCCGGGAGTCCTCCTCTGGCAGCCGGCGCTAAGAAGTCACCCAGACCATTCAAACGGCACAAAACTGGTAATTATGCAAAGCAAAAGCAAAGCATTTGATAAACATTTCTCACATTTCAGCTTTGCTTCTTTCTGCAGTCTGGTATGCTCAACTGAAAAAAACGTTTTTGTTTATCCCGAGTCTCGCTTCTCAGCATCACCTCGTCACCTTGCAGGATGCTTTTAATTAGAACCGCCTTATTAGCTATCTTCATGGCCCCTTAATTAAGAAGAATCATCTTCACCCTCTTTTCATTGTCCAGCTGTGAAGAAAAGCAACGTTGCCTTTCATGTCATTTACTTCTTTTTTTCTTTATGATAAGGTCTTTTTCTGGGCGTTTTTTTTTTTTTTTTTTTTCTGTGGAAGGTTTTCTTTGAATTGGCAGATAAAGAGGGAGAGGAGAAGAGGGAGAGGCTGGGTAATGAAAAGACCTCCGATCACCAAGGACCCAGGAGCCACCTGATAAATTGGCTTGTTCCCATTCCCATTCCCATTAAATTGGCTTGCTCCCATTCACTCCCAGCAACACAGGTGCAAAACAGACAACAGACAAATGGGAATCAATCAAAATGCGCTATAGCTGGTGCTTGTACTGGTTTACAAACACTGACGGCCACTCAGCTGGGGGGTTGATCAATTGAATTTTAAGTTGTATAGGCTCAATTCAAGTGATTGTCGCATGTGCATAAACACATGTAGGCAGAGGGCAGACGGTAGAAATCAAATGTTTTACAGGGCAGAGGGCCTAACTCGCATCCATCCCAAGGCCAATGTCTCGCACCGTGTGAATGAGAGTGGGGACAATGAAAAGCTGTGAATAAAGTGTGTGTGTGTGTGTGTGTGTGTGTGTGTGTGTGTGTGTGTGTGTGTGTGTGTGTGTGTGTGTGTGTGTGTGTGTGTGTGTGTTAGTGTGCACACCCTATTACCCAGACACCACCACCATTGTATGGGAGGATGACTCGGTGCTCTGAATACTAGAGGACAGTGAGAGCATGTTTGATATCTGAAGGGACACAGAAACAAAGACGGAGAGACACGAGGGGGTAGAGGGTTTGAGAAATGGAGGTAAATTGGGGGGGATGGATGATGGGTGTATGAAGGGGAGGGGGAGGGGAGGGGGAGCACATAAAGGGTCGGACAGCGCTTCTTTTCTGTCAGTCTCCAAGCAACTCACAATAGAAGGTCAGAGTAAGAAGAAGGGGAGGGAGACGACAATACGGAAATACAGAATACTCCTTTATTCGTCCACAGACGGACAGGTAGGCACAACAAACACACACTAGTGTGTGTTCGACGAAGGCCCGGCATTAAACAGAAAGTTGAATAAAATATCGCCAAGTAGAAATTCACATCCAGGATTAGTAATTGGGTGTTTTCCTGTCTGTCGATGACTATTTCACAAGACTGACACTCACAGCAATGATCTGAAGATGGGGTTAACTTTATTATGGAAAATAAATAAAAATGTCAACCAAATTAAAAGTAAACATTATTTTCAGGCAAGTATGCCACATAAATAAGGCATTTATTTTCACAGTATCTGTTATATCAATGAAGCATCCAACCTGGAATTGTTTATTTTGTGCCACTGACATTACATGGAATTTACTAATTTACTTTTTATAGGTTCATCTAAAAACAAATCCCCCCTGTACTTATCAAAACCAACAATGGATTTAGTCACCATGGGCGGTGTCAGTCTCTGCAGTGCAGAAATCCCTGCACTTCCTTTTTGTAACCCAAACATGTAATTTTCTATCAGAAAACCATATTTCAAATAAGCGTCAATCAGCCCAACATCAATCTCTAATTGATTAAAAAAAAAATGCATGAAGGTTTCACACTCCTTAATAAATTAAGGTCAAGCTGCCACATTTGTCAGCAGCAGGCTGACTAAAGCCGCTTTAGCCAGCTTGAGTGAGGCTGGCTCGGTACTGTGGTGAGCCTTGAATTAATCTTTTCCCAAAGAAGGTGAAATTCATAAAGGACATTCATCAAAAAGACAAAAATATTCTCAAGGACCTTAGCCAAGGAGTGCAAAGGTGTGTAATTACGGAGATAAAGGAACCACCCAACCCAGTTATTCAAAAAAGTAGTAATGTTCACAATCAAATCAGAGGTGTACAGCACTGCACAGGTGGAATGTCACTAAGTACATTTACCCAAGTACTGTACATGAAGGCTCTCTATAAGATATGCAGAACATTAATATAGCAGCAAACAACTATTAACAATGTAAAGATATAGTGGAGCAATGTCTACCTGAGCAGAGAATGAAGTCACTCTCCTGTTTGTGTTGTTATCCGAGTTTCTCTGTGCTTTGGTTGACGTAGCAGGACCGGCGCACGCTTTTTAGTGCATGTGAGTCTCTCTGCTGTGCACCACTGTCAAGCCCATGGCCGCCGCTCTGCACTGCGATCATATGGCAACGGCATACTGACCAACCCCTGGCGTCATTGTGGAAGCGTGGCACCCACCCTCCGGTTCCCCCTCAGGTAAACACTGTTAGCTCTGTCAGCGCTGTTGTGGTTGTTTGCACTGTTAGCACTGTTAGCTGCAAGCCACTGGCGTAGCATGATAGGTCCTCTTTAAGTATGAATTTTAGGTACTTTTCCCTGAGTCTTTTCATGTCACTTGTTACATCTACTGCCCCACATTTCAAGGGGAAATATTGTGCTTTTATTACACTACATTTATCTGACAGCTTTAGTTGCTTTTCTAATGAAGATGTTTCCACGGATGAATTGTGGACAGCTTATACAACAGGATGTGTTGTTTTAAATTAAAATTCCCGACAGTTTGTACAACAAAATGATTAGTCGATTATTCAATTAGTCGATTGACGGGAATTGAATTAGCAACTGTTTTGATAATCGTCAATTTTCATGTAAAAGCACTTGCAGCTGACTTGACCATATTTGATGGTTTTTGCCAGCATCTTTTGAAAAAATAAATTTAGAATAGTATTAAAAACTCGTCTCCACTGTAAGTCCTTGTAGACAAGCTGGTGGTTTTCAGATCTTTCTTCACTGATTAAAAACGATGATTCTTCCTTTAAGTGTTTGGCAACAAGTGCCCTATTCCTCTCCTCAAACGTGAGGAAAACATGGCTGTTGTTCGCTCAAGGACAAATAATGGGAAAAAAAAATCATACTTGTGACTGAGTTGTAGTCAAAGGGAATCCTTTGTATGGGGTATAGGTTTTTTGAAAAAGTTGCATTTTTCTAATTTTCCTATCATCAGCGGGCTGGTTCGATGTCCATTAGCAGGGCAAAGCTGAAATGTATTTCTGATGCATTTAGTGGCATTCAGAATTGTAAATAATTTGCTAAAGGTTCAAGGGACAAGGTTTCACAAAAATTATTGTCTGCCATTCAGTAAACAACAGGACTCTCTGTGCCCTTGGACTGAATAGTCGCTTGAGTGAATTCGCTTTCATTTTTCCTTTTTGCATTCATATGATCATAACACTGTATGGTGGAAGTGTCACATCAATCCTTCAGTTACTTTTAGCTTTTGTGGTGGATCATCTTTAAAGACTCACTTTGAGTTTTCAGAGCCTGGCCCAGTTGACCTACCTGTGTTAGGTGATGAACGAAAAGAGAGCCCCAAAATTGAAGTGGATTATAAAGAGATCGCAAATGTATTTGATTTAATTTCTATTAGAAAACATAAAACAAATTTCAATAAATCTGTCTTACACATCCCCGGTGACCACATCATTGTATCAAACAACTGAGAAAATGAGTAGAGGTGTTAACCAACTATTTTTAAAAGTGTATTTATTTTTGTTGTTCATGCCTGTATAAGTATGTCTCCTTGAAATCATATTTCTGCAACAAGTAACGCTGCCCACATTGTCTCTTTTAGCAATGTAATTATGAAACATTTTAATGAATGTGGTAAGTAACAAAACGTTGACACTGAACTGCAAAAATGATCCCTGACAACTTCTCTCATTCCTACAGTAACTTGAAACCAAAGCATGATGTTATGTGTTGGGTTAAGGCTCTAAAGGCACTTGGTTAACTAAGGGAAGTTGTTGCTCTCTTAGTTAAATACAAAAAAAATGTTGACCTGAATTACAGTAAGCCTACATGACGTGCTTTATTAAGATTCAAGCTGAAAACCCTGATCTTTCCTGGACCAAAGCATTTTTGTTGCTTCAATCTGATCAAAAAACATACTAACATTGGACTTGCATCATTAGAGAAACGTTGCCACTAATGCACGCAAACACTTTTCTGTCTGCAACAACCACTGCTGTAATGTATAATTGAATGAATATATAACGAAAAGGATGTGAAATGAAGAAATAAGAATAGAAATAAAAATAAAATCTGACAACAGCAATACAAGTCAAAATTATAAAGCAAAAGTGACAAAGTGATGGGATGTGATTAGTAGCATTAAAGTCAGCACGGTACAATGAATGATCAGAATAATATCATTATATAATGATATTAAGTAATGATACCATACTGTCAATCTATATTAGAATATAAAATATAATATATGCAATAGATAATAAATATAGTATAATGTAGAAGACAGTAAATCATCAACAAGTACTTTTCATCATATGTAGATTCTAAATTTAAATGTAGGAAATATTATTTCAGCGTTGCTGTGTATGAATGTCGTAAAAAGTTAAATTGTTTGGAGTGCGCATGCTTCATGGAGACATCGTTGCTACATCAAGGTTGTGAAGCACAGAACAGTTGAATAGTTCATATCTGACAGATTTGAAATTCCACTCATTCAATTCCATACTGTGTAAACAAAAAGGAGGAAAAACGACAGTAAAACAAATACTTTCATACTTTCAAAAAATGATGGAAACTCAAATCTTTTATTACAATCATTTAATTGCAGTAGCAACAGGTCATGTAACAGGTCATAGTCATTTCAGGTACTTCTGTGAGACCAGGTTGTGCTTTCTGCTCCCGGTCTATCCGTTCGAAGCCCACACTCCAGCTCAGACTCACACCTTTTCCTCCACCTATTCCCATCCTCTGATTCCGGTTTTCACCATTCCATCAATAACCAGGTTATTTCTCCTGGACTGGCCCACTAACTAGTCTTTTTTTTTGTTTTTTGTTGATGGCCTGCATGTTTTCCCTTATTATGAATATTCTGTTTCCTACTATTGCAAGCATGCCAGCTGTTTTGCATTGGCTGCTTTCAGGTCATCCGTTTCCATCTGGCTGTATGGAATACTTGTTATCAGGTCTTGTAAGTCCTTCAACATGTCATCCATTCGTTTGTTTTTAGAATCCAATATGACTTCTTCTCTTGTTGATGAATAGTCTCAGTAAATGTCTCCATTTATTGTTGTTATAGATGAGTTATAGAAACTATATCCAAGCAGTGATTCGGTTGTTACAAAACCAAATTTTTTTAGTATCTAATGAAACTGAGCTCCCAGGGCCACCAAAGAATTAATCAGTGTATCAGTCAGATTTTTTAGGAAAAGTCCGACTTTCAGCCAGTAGTTTTTGCAGTGTTTTATGTGAATAGCTTTGCGACATGACGCTCTCTGACCCATATCTACACTGTAGGAACAAAGTTCTGACACACGTAGCAAAGACTTCCCAGTTTCATTCAGACAACTGAAGAAAAGATGCATTAAGTCCACAAAGAAACGCCAGAGCTTTTACCTTGGATGTTTCAGGGCTGAATACACAGAGTGGCACAAAGAATAATTTATTTTCTTTCTTTCTGTAACTTTTACTTCCAACTGTCTCAGAGGGAATTTTTTTTGTATTCATGTCCTTTCTGTTTTGTGCCATGTGAGAGAATGAAGACATCCATTCACTTTAGAAACTGCATTAAATGAAGTGCAAACTGTTGCACTACTATATTCCTTCTGCTGGCTGCTGTGTGTCTGACTGACATGATGTCTGCACTGTTCTGTCCTTTTGAGTTATACTTATGCACAGTTTTTTTTCAATTGCACCTCTAAGTCCACAAGAAAGCAGTAGAAAGCTAAATACACACTTGAGGATGTGAAAGGCGCTTGTGGAAAATTTAAACGAAAAATTACAAGGCCAAAACTGAGAAATCAAAGTCCCACAATTTATACTCATAAATTAAATTCAACTTTGATGGGATGAATCAGCTATTGAGGTGCAGCTAAGGACACAATCAGGAGTCTTATTAATGTCTGTTGGTCTTGCCAAGGTGAGCCATGTCAGGGAAGAGTCTTATAAGAGCAGAAGCCACTAAAGTCTTTTATGTAGTCTTTTCTATGTCTTTCTGTGAGGGATGGGCTTGACTCTGGTAAATAGTTTGTTTCTTTTATACTGTGAGAAGGCATTTCTGTGTGAGTGAGAGATGAAACATTGTATCTGAGCTCGCACTCAAGTATACATTCTCTCTCTGTCAGACACAAGCCCAAATTACTTTAACTCAAACTACGGGAAGAATGTTTGTCAGACTATTTCCAAACAAAGCACGTCACTTCATGAAAATAAGCGATGACACTAAACCATGGCTTTTTTGTATATGAATTAAAATATCGACAATACAAAAACGCTATTCAGGAAAGTCATCGACCTGGAGGTTAAGTTTTGTGAATTACTCTCATTTGTAAGTTATTTTTCATTTCAAGTGTAAGTCTGGCAATATTTTATATTTAAAAAAAATCCAAAACCAACAATACATTAATCCTACAAGATTTGTATGTGTATCAAATCTGATAGATTCCTCTGTGCCATTGAGCTCCATGCTTGTCAAAAAACTATTAAATGCACATGAAAGAGCTATAGTTCACATTTCCCTTCATTACCATAAACACACACGGAAATGGTCAACACATTGTTGGTTATGGTCTTTTTATTGAGTAAGAAAAAAACAAATAATAACACCATCTTTCTTTCTTTTCTTTAGGATCCCCATTAGCAGCAACATAACATTGGTTATTTCTCCTGGGGTCAACACATATGCAGTCAAACACACTTATACACACCAAAGTCACATACACACAAAAAACTAAACAGCTATCAAATAACAATCAAGTATGGAAGACAAACATCACCCTTTTAACAAACATTAACACCAGAAAATATAAAGCAATCACAATTCCACAATAATTCACAGGAAACTTAACTTGAACTTAAACCAAGTCCTCACCCTAAAATGTAATAATTTACTTTGTGGGGACTTTCATTTAGTGTAATCAGATTTATGTCCCCATAACATGAGTAATACAGACCCACACATACACACATACTGTGGAAACACACACACACACACACACACACACACACACACACACACACAGTTGCCACATGGCTCTTGCTGCTTGGGTTGTGTACTGAATGTTTGCATAGTCCTCCCAGATATTCACCACCAGGGAGAGAAATACCTGCAGCACACACACAGGTGTGACACATGTTTTAATAACTGAGCTTGCTACTGACCTACTATAGGACAATCACACGAACAAGTGCTGCACTTACAAGCTGCAGTTTGTATATATCCTCAATCAATGCTCCGTTCTGTGAGATTATTTTATTGTGCTAAACTGTGTCTCAACAACTTGCTTTAGGAATAAAACTAAACAAAAAAAATGCTTTATTGAATGAAAACATTGATCTTTGGCCCAAAATTCCAGTTGAAACTTGTGCAGTAAAATGTACCTTGTTGACCAGCTGCAAAACTGAAGTGCCGTTTACATGTAAATACATTAATAATCATAATTCATCAATATAATGTCACACCGCAGGCTGTGCTCATACCTACGAAAAGTTATTGTACTATAATTGGTATGTAACGCATAAACAATGCGTAGTCCACGTAATCGTTAGCCAGGACAGGTGACGTGATATAAAGTTCGACAAAGTTCGTGATGGGAGGTGATCAGGGTGTAATGGTCCACATGGCTATGTTGTTAACTGGCGGTCCACCCTGTTTACCCTGTGTTGTTTCTGTGACGTCCTATGTGGGTGGGGGAGGGGATGTTGCGTCATGGCTGTAGTTGCTGCAGTAAGCGCGGCAGTTTTAAGACGGTCTGACAAAATAACTTGCACACTGTCATGTACAATTCGATATAGCCTAATATTGTACCAGGTGCAGCTTTATCAGTTGAGTCGCAGTGTATGTATTTATGTAAATAGTGTATTAAAAGATTGAGGGAATTGATTTGTGAAACCTTATCTTTTCAAATGAGGTTGAGTTTATATGCATCTTTTCATATTACCATGTGTTTATTTTATATCTTGCCTTAATGTCTTTAATCCCTCATTTATAGGTTTTTTTAAAGGAAGGCTTAAAAAACGTATTCAGAGACAAAAACAATCGTGTTTAACGTTACAGAACACACATATGTTTGATTAAAATTTAAATGTAAAGTGAAAGTCAATGTATTAGCTAAAATCATTATTTCCATTGCCTTAAGTTGAACGTTTTGTTAGCTCAGGACGTTCACAGCGATCATCCATGACCACCAGACCTTACTAAGTTTTTACCCTCAGGCGATCAGATTACGGAACAGCAAGCACTTTAAATAACTCACAGTGATTTCATATTGATGGATTTTCTAAATTGATATTTTAGCGTTATTGTCGTTTTCTTTAATTTATTATTCCTATATTCTTCTTATTCTTCTTATATATAGTTTTAGTGGTTCAGAGAGCCAGGGCAGATGCATTTCATTGCCTTTACGATTGTACATTTAATGTATATATCAATAAACTAGACCTTGAACTTCAACTGAACCCAATAATTGTATTAAACTGGAGCCGATCCCAGCTGACTTTGGGCAAAGACAGGGTACACCCTGGACAGGTCACCAGATTATCGCAGGGCGAACACATAGAGACAGACAACCATTCATGCTCACATTCACAATGTAGAATCGTCAATTAACCTAAGCTGCATGTCTTTGGACTGTGGGAGGAAGCCGGAGGGGACCCATGCTGGCACGCATCGAAACAGGGGGTCCCTCTTGCTGTGAGGCGACAGTGGAGCCACAGTGGAGCCCTTCCATGATTTCAATGTATTCATTTTTTTTATTTGTGAATGGAGACCTTGGATTTTCTGAACTGAAAGACATTTTCAGAGACTTTTCTTAAAAGGAAATCAATGAACTTTTGTTTGTGTTTGCTCAGGAGAGAAAGAGGGAGCAGCAGATTCAGACACCTTCAGCACTGGTACACCTAAAACAGTTAAATATGTGAGGTTGTTGCTCTCTAGCGGACTTTTGGAGAACTACATCTAATGCTTCCCCCATGGAAAAGACGCAGGAAACTCAAGAGAGAGAAGTCCACTGGAACCTCTTAACTGTTGCATATCAGTTAAATTTCAAATTTTACTTTTTCTTCCAGTATATGTCAGTTTTTGCCTTTCACTATATATTCTTATCCTATATTTAACATTATTCGGTCAGATAAAGCAGCATAAATAATAATAAATATCTAAACCAACTCCTTTTTAACCTTTTACCTCCACACAGTGAATATTGTATACTTTATACAGATAGGGTTTATTGTATATGTTACATAGTATATAATATGTTGTGTTGCATTGTCCATCGCCTCTATCAATAGAAAATTTGTTCAAATGTAAAAAGCCTAAACAGTGCAGATCATGTGTACAAATGGAATAATTACAGACCTGTGTTTTTAATGTTTTATTTATAAATGTAATATATTAGAAGGCCAAAGAATTCCAAAAATAACAATGAAATATTAACATTTAATCAAATCTATCAATTAATGATTCTATTTCCTTTACTTTGTCTTTTAAATTTCAATTTGCTCAGTTAAATTAAACAAAAACTGAATTAATTGTAAAATGCTTGAACTTTTCTGACACTTGATTATAATAGCAGCTCTGTATTCCAACAAACATTTCATTCATCTTCATCTCTAAATTTTATTAGCATTTAAATTCCAATATTTCATTTGCAAAACAGACTTTTTCATTTGTAGGCTGATACAAATCTAACAAAAAGATATTGCTGCAAAGAAAAGTGAGAATTAAACTAATGTAACATCCACGAGTCCCTTGGAACAGTAAAATAAAAACGAATTATTTTTATACATTACTCTCCTTTTTATTTATATTTAAATTGTATAGTTGACTGTCATACAATTGGAAATAATGTTGTTCCTTATTGCAGATACACCAGGTTTCAACTGCACTACAGTGTGTGTGTGTGTGTGTGTGTGTGTGTGTGAGAGAGGCTGTCTGGATCGGCTCTAATGCAAAGTTCTGGTTAAACATTGGCCCAAAGTTTGCCTTCCGCCTTCTGTTGTTTTTACACTAAAGGTCCAGCAATTGTTGCAGCCATTATTGACTTAGTAATTAAAGTATTTTAACGTGGGGATTCTGTAATCATTACATATGCCACCATCTGTTCCTGCGCCGCTGCATGAGCACCTGAAATGGATTTTTCCTCCTGAGTAGATAACATATAAAAACCAATCAAGAAGGGAGGAGGGAGCACAGCCACGTCACTGCCATTCATCTAAAGCAGTCTGACTCGTGTCAATTTGTATTTATTGAGTTTTAATTAGATATTCAACAGTGATCTCTCATTTGTTGTTATTTGAATTTGAATGAAAGACAAGCCATTGTCTGAGAAAGCAAAACACGTTTTCACACACAAACAGAATAAAACTACAATAAATTGTATAGAACATGTCTAAATAAAATGCAAAAATGTTTTAACAAAAGGCAACCACAGTCCTTGTTAATTTGATTAAATAACCTCTTTTTGAGGTCATGATATAAAGGAGAACATATATACAAAAAAGTGCATTTACCGCTCTATTTCTTTTAGCTCACATAAAACCCCATCAGGTTCATTGATAACAACAGAACATGTTTAGTAATGCTACATTTAATGAAAAGAACAATGTAGTTAGGTACAAAATGTAGTGAACAAAGAGAGTCAATCATACAATGCAACATATATGGAGAATAAAGTTTACAGTCATAAATGGTCAATACATTAATTGTTTTATTCGGTTTAAATGGTGGTTTTCTTTCGAGGAAATCAACATTTCCACTATAATTGAGACTAGATTACTTTGTTCTTTCCAGGAAACTTTTGAATTTATAAGGAAGTTCCAGCAACATAAAGTAAAGCGTTACCACAGCGGGTTTTCAGATGTATCCAGAGGTGGTCAAATGTATGCCTTACAGTGAATGCTTGTCCAATTGTACAGTAGGAGAAGAAACATATTGATTACATAAGAGTACTGCATCCACAGGCCAATTTCCATTAATATCAAAATTGAATTTCAAGATACTAAATATACATTTTAAGACATTTTATTGGTTTTGAAAATCAATTATTCAATTATTCAAATACAGGTGAGTTCAGTAATATTTCCTCTCCATTGAGTGACTTCAAAAGATAATTCCGGTAAATGCTAAGATGTTTCTTTTTCTTTACTGAAGTATGTTTTGGCAGAGAAAACAACCTGTCGTGTGTCAGCCTCCTTTGATCTCATGGTTTTATGATGTCCCATCTGCTCCAGTATACCGACAAACTCAAGAGGAGACATGTTTCCATGTTTTACTGAGGTCACCATGGTGTGATATTAACAGCTTTACTCTCATGCCCCAGCCCTCCCTCTCTCCGTGTTGGTTCTCGTAACATTTTGGTAAACACTTTTATCTGACCCATATCTCCCCTCCATTGTGCCGCAGAGAAAGCAAATAATTACAAATAAAAAGGTCCCAACTTTGATCCGCAGTCTTCAATTGTGATCCCGTCCTGTAATCTCAGAGTTCAGCCATTAAAGAGTCGTGCGTTTGGAGCTTTGACACATGGTCTTTGAAGCAGGCGAGATAAGGACTCTATTGGGGTCTATTATTGACTGGAAGTCAATCTGCTGCAGACGCAGACAAAAGCAAGAACAAAAACTGTTCCCTGTTCTGTTTTGTTCAGTATCTCCATTATTACAGCAAATAAATAAATGGACAAACATGCAACACGGTAATATTTCATTGGTACAGTAGAGCTGCAGCTGTTAATTAATGTTTTTAGAAACGTTATAGCGGTGTCCTTTGGTCCAGACTGAAATATGTCAGCAATTACAGAATGGATTGCCGTATAATTTTGTATAGACATTCATGATTCCCAGCTGATGAATCTAACTGACTTTGGTGATCCTCTGACTTTCCCTCCAGTGCCACCATGAGGTTGAGGTCTTTAGGTTGACCTGAAATTAGTACGAGACATTCATGTTCCCCTCAGGATGAATTGTAATAACTGTGGTGATCCTTTTCACTTTTCTTCGAGCACAACCATCTTGGCAAATCTTAAAGGCACAATGAATAGGATTTGTCAGTTGCGGTTCTTAAACACAGTGAGGCCCCTCCTCCCCGGGTTGACAAGAGTTAGGGTGCTAACCAGCGTGTGAAAGCCAACCCCAGAGTCATTGTTGTTGTAGAACGAACTTTGTCTGCTTGGTGTTTCGCCTCCCTTTATTAGCAGTTTTCGGCCGCCATTGTCATAGCTTCCTCCTGGATACGTGTTTACGATCTGGCACCTGGTTGCAGCAACGTAACATAACTGTAATTTACCCCGGTGCCCTTGCCTAAACACAAGCGCACTCTTGTGTGCACGCATGGACACACACAACCACTCCAGACAATAGCAAATTGCTATGTCGTCAGAGGATCACTTTGCAAACCAGCCATTGATCAGCACCATGGACAGCAGCCGAAGCCGTAAACTTATTCCTGATAATTTAACAGACTGGCCTGGACTCAGGGGTCAAATATTATCCCAGTCACAGATTACAGTAGGTGGGAACTCTCCAACATATGAGGCTTCACAATTACATTGCCATAGATTTAAATCCCTGATACCACTCCATAATAACAAAGAGAAACCTGTACTCACCCATTAGAAGTACGCTAAGCAAAGTCATCAACAAAACTACAAAATAATTGTGTCCTTTTCTAATGGAATGTCCTGGCTGCTCAATGACTTTACAGCATTGTCTGGTTGCCTTACTTTTTCAGTTAATTCTTTCGTTTATAAAATGTCCGAAACTCAAAGTTTTCCATCTACAATGACGCAAAACAGGGAGGAAAACCAGCAAATCATCATGTCACCGTAACGGTTTTAGTTACTAGAAAATATGTAAGTTAACATATGTTACGTAAGTGACGTTAATAAAGAATGTTATGAATGTGACCTATTTAGTACATTATGTAAGTTAACTTAAGATAAATAAAGTCATATGTTAACGTCCTGTGATTGTGGGACCTTTCCGTCGTCCCCGACTTCCTCCCAACATGGACTTTGTCGCTCTTTATATTTGGTCACCTGACGTTCGTCTTTGCTCCAGTTATAAATACAACGGCCACTAGAGATCACCACCTAATTGTAATAAACTGCTTGTACAAATGACCTATGGGTCAGTTTTTTGGGAGGACAGTTTTGGCAATCAGCCCCATCAACAACTTCGATCATGACGGTGTTTCTAAAAGCCCTCAAAAAAATTGAAACAATGAATAGTTTTATCACCAAACTCAAGCAAAGCAGAGCATTAACGCTCTAAAGGCTCAATAGATTGTGACTATTCTCAGATCTGAGGACAAAAAACACTATCACCGTCCGATGACGCCTGCATCTTCCAGCAGGAATCGCAGCTTTTCTGAATGGACAAACTCTGCTTAAAGTCTGGCTAGCCTTTATAGCATTTTAAATAGCTGTGCTGTAAGGCTACGTTTCACTTGTTTGCGTACCAAAAATATCGAACACAATTTTGACTAACAAAGATTTATTTACAACAGTTTGCACACAGAAGAAGAGGAAGCCCTCAGGCATCATTTATGTCGGAACAAAAGTTTGGGATTATTTCCAAAATTACTGATTGGAAAATACAGTTGTGGATAAATATATGTATCAGAGTAACTGTTGTTATATTTGTTATATTTTTAAAGGTATAATCCACATTTTCACACAAATAAATATCTTTGCTTTGCTCCTCTCTAACTGGTTTATAGTACAGTAGGGGATACAAACAATTGTCAGTTGTCATGTAGGTCTTTCTCAGTCTGTCTATATACAGCATATCTCCTTATGGAGGACTGCCCTGGCTCCATGTTCATACTGTACCTTACAGTTTGGATATTCTGGGTTTGATGTTGGCTGGGGGCTCACTTGCTGCACTGCACTTGATTTAATCCAAATCACCTCATAGCATTCGTGGATGTGTACATTCTGGATCTGGGCCGCTCTGATGGGGACTGGACTCCAAACAACCAGGACAGTTCTCTAGTTTGTGTTTCCTGCCGTCATTGTACTCCTCCTGCTCCCATGAAGACAGTATTGATGGGAGGAAGCGAAGACACCAGGTCCTGCACCTCTGATGATGACGGCACCCGCTGCTGAGAGAGCAATGCATCCTGGGAGGAGAACGGAGAGGGAACGCCAAACATGCAGGGAGCAGATCCTGATGAGGGGTGAGAATGATCTGTGAAGAAACAACAGAAATGTATGAGATTTAACTGCTTTTCAACAATTCAAGATGGACTTTATTTCTCTGGTCCTCTCCTCCTGTTTCTTACTTTCACCCTTATTTATTTGTCGAGAAATACAAACTAGACCTGCTCCGGTGTCGGCATCAGTAAAATACGCTCCCGTTGTTTTCCTTCCCGGTTCGTCCAGGATGTTGAGCGGATCGTGGACTTCAGAGTACGTTGACGGGAACGGGCGCAAGCTGCTGATGGTGCTGATGACGGACACGTGCTGGTCAACCAGTGATGTCATGCGCTGGCTGTCCAGATAACTGCTGTTGCCGTAGTAACCTGCCACAGGAGGAAAGTTTGGCATTGAGTTCCTGTTTTCCACAAACCGTGTTAATCATTTTGTGCAATTTGGTTTGAGCACAGAACAGCGGTTAGGACCCCTCACAAGAAAGGGGCCACAAGAAAAATCTGGATGACTAAAGGAATATATTATATATATATACATATTTATTTATTTATTTATTTGCAATACTGTATTCGTCCTTACCGCTGTGTCCCGCAGCAGAGTACGTCTGTCCCTGACACCCACCGCCCGCGGAGTTAAGTCCGGACCCCACAAAGCCGAACCCCTCCCCTGAGTCCAGAATCTGAGCTGCTGTCTGAGCATCCAGTCCCTGTTCAGTCTGAACTGGATCCGAGCCTGAAGTGTAGCTGGATGCGGGTCGGACCCCAGAGCCGTAAGGCGCCAGGGAGCAGTTAGTGCTGTTAGACGGGTGATGAAGGCCGTAGAGGACGTCTTTGGTCAGGTGTTGGTCGTTGAAGGAGGGGTACCGAGAGAGATGGTAGGCCAGTGATGAAGCCTGAGACTGAACTGAAGCCAGACACTGACTCTGAGTCTGAGGCCTGAAACACAGATTAAAAAAATCTTCTGACTTAATAATGACCACAAAATAACTTTTATATGGCAGTCAGATTCAATGATGGACGGGAACCCAACTGCTCAGTAGCCATGTCAATGTTTGCCAGTACCACAGAATAAAACAACCACTGTTTGATTGCTGCAGGTTTTTAATCAATAACATTTTTGAGTAGACTTGAAAATAAAATCTCAAAGTAGCTCATAAAAGTGAAAAGAAGCTTTTACTCTTATTTTAATAATCAACATTCAAAAATTAATAACATTGAATTTGTTTGTTTTTCATAAATGTCATACTTGTCAGTGTGGAAAAGCCTATAAAACAATACGTAAAACCACACACTATATTTATCTACTGCAAGAATAACAACAATATTGTCATCATTATTGTATTTGTAGCAACACAGAGTTTTGAATATTATGCAAACTACAATTTTTGCTTTCTTGGGCCAAATTCCGAAGAATCACACAGAATTACATTTTAATATAATGCTACCAGGGTCCAGATTTAACGACCATGTTTTATTGAATTCATGCCAAAATTAAAATCTCTCATCATTCACCATCTCGTAACAATGTGACATAATGAACCAAGGAAGATGACAACAAGAAAAAGCTCATAAAAAATATGGCAGTAGAATAATATCAGGGTAAGAGCCATCTATTATCCAACAATAAAATAATGATTAAATAAATGAAGAGTCATAGGACACACTGTAGATGCACAGCACTAAATGAAGCTGACCTGAGTGCAGGCTGGTAGTTTGAGGCCGAGGAGTTGCCAGTTTGGGGGAAGTAACTAGAGCTGGTCTGAGGTAAGCAGTGGTAGAGGGTCTCTGGGTATGAAGAGCAGGGGCTGGGCTGGGTCATGGTGCTGAGAGAGGACAGGCAGGAGGAAGAGGAGGAGGAGCAGGTGGAGGAAGAAGAGGTAGTCAGGGGTCTCCCCGTTATGGGCCCCTGGTTGATGACGGAGCCTCTGTGAACTAACGCTGCTGGAGAGATAGGGGGCGTCATGAGAGGGCCGCTGACCTGAGAGTAGTGCATCTGACCACCTGTGAAGAGGGCAAACACACAGGGACAGGAAGTGTTCACATTACAGGATTGGTTTATTTAAAGCTGCGCTGATCAATATTCTCTGCAGCTCTGTGGAGCATTTTAGCGTCTCATAGTTTCAGTTTTAAGGCCCTCTGATGAACTGTTTTGGTTCACACTCGTCAGCCTCTTTCCAGCAGCTTACATTCATCGGTTCATTCGGCGCTATAACTTTATATGGTGATAATATGTCAGTGTTTTGTTTTTAGCTTGTTTTGCTGTGTAGTGTCTACTTCTTGATGTGTTAAAGTGGTGAGCAAGCAATAACCCGGTGCTTTATTTCTGTTTTACCTGACACTGTGAACCCAGCAGACTCTGTCCCCTGGTAGATGCCGGTGCTTGTTTCCAGACTTTGCTGCTGATTGGTGGACAGAGACATGTAGGCGTGTTCTCCCATAGACTCATTCTTCACCGATTGGTCGATGGGAGCGCTGGCTTTGTTGCGATTTGCCAGGAAGCAGGAACTAGGAGAGGCCATGAACGCCGCTTTACTCGCATCTGAAAGTGCCAACGTTGACATTACAACATCAACAACGACATCTGGTGAAAACTCACTAAGCCAGTGAGTGTTTGAACAGTTGAGTTGATGTTCATTAATCATTATTGTAGCATCCATTGTGTTGACAGTGGGGATGTAATTTAATTTAAAAATCTATCATTCCTTTCACATTATGTATGGGTAATTTCTGGTAAATACAATATGTCATAACCCGGCTCCTAGGCTATGACAAATACGGAAAAGGACACAATGGAGGATGGTCAATTATTTATTATAAGGAAGCAAATAAATAGCTACCCTTGTGAAGTGTGCAAAAGTTTAAATCTAAATAAAAGAAAATGCTCTTGTACCTTTTTCTGAACTGCACTTTAATTTCCCTTTATTCAATCTGATGGCTATTTATTACTGCCGCATAAATGCACAGAAATTGCATAATTTTTGTATTTCATTTTATTTTACTATTATTTTGACATTTAATATTCTAATATACTGTCATTTATTATTTTCCCTACTCGTGTTTTTAAATTATGTTTTTAATATCTCTCTATATGTTATGTAAAACTGCACTCATCGTGGTATTTGATTATTCATCAATACACCATCTGCTATGTACATTTTAACACAAAAGAATAGTTCTGATATCCTTAATGTAAAAGACAAATTTCCTTTCCAAAAATGATAGTTTATTGTATTATTTATTATTATTTCATTTACACATCATCTTGGTTTTATGTATTTTTGCAAAGCAGATTATGACATGTTGTAAAATTGCTGTGTTAATATAATGATCATCCTCCTACAACGTTTGTAACATCTGTAAACTGGTGTTACGTGAGCGTTACCACGTCCCTGATAATAAAAGGAAGATCTTACACAGACTGTAGACCTGCCGTAGATTTGACTTGAGTTCATGTATGTCAGCAGCTGAACATCAGTGTCTGTTGTGATGCTAGATACCTGCATTTTTCATGTATTTGTCCAGCAGGTTCTGCAGGTCCTGCTCCTTGTCGTTGTTGAACTGAGTCTCCAGGGCCAACAGGATGTATTCGTCTAACAGCATCCTGATCAGATGGAAGGAACCTGTCAATGTCCAAAATGCAAATGAGAAAAGAGAGAATTAAACCTAAAAATACGAGGTAAGAATATTTTCCACATATCAAATTTCCCAAGACCTTTGACTGGTATCTTCTTCTGTGACCTTTAGGATCAAGCTGCTCTTTGTTTGACCTGCTGGCTCGCAGCTTTAAAACCTTGTGTGTGTGTTTGAGCTCCACTGGGACTCTTCAGACCAAATGGTTAGTGTTTATTCACGTACACATACTCTGTGTGCGTGCGTGTGTGCGTGCGTGTGTGTGTGTGTGCATGTGTTTGAACAGAGAGCACGCGACCCGCAGATAAGGCTTTGTTTAATCAAGGCGAGTTGGCCATTACAATTTATAGCGCTATTGTAGCAATCTGCTCTGAGCTGGCTTGTACTGTTTTAGCCTTGCCTGTGTGTGTGTGTGTGTGTGCGTGTGTGTGTTTAGACTAAGTGATGGAGAAGAATGGAACACAAAAATGAATTAGCTGAGTGACATTTATTAATTTCACAACAATCCCCATGTTGTCGTTATGTCCATATGTAGCTTTTATAAATTATTTTTTAATGTTGCATGCTAAAATACCTTTTTCCTGTTTTATGTTAGCAGTTTACACCGAATCTGACCTGATGCCAAACAAGATGAAATATAAAGAATATATTTGATCCAACACGTCTTCTCATTGATGGCCATGCTAGTTATGTATAATAATACAACTCTTTGAATGGGACTAATAGTTATTTTACTTCAATACAATTTTGTATGCAGGACTTTTAGTTGCAGAAGACTATTTTTACAGAGTTTACTTGCTATTTTTAATCAAATAAAAGATCTGAGTACTTCTTTTACCACCACTGCTTAGAGGTGTATAACTGTGTGAGTGTAATCATAGTGTTCCCGCAAAAGAGAGCTTCTCTCTCAATGAAATATACCTGAATTAAAAAATTTAAAAGAGTTAATAATTTGTAACTTTTTAAATATTCTTACCAAAGCTGGAGGCATTGTTGAGCGTGAGGTTGTGCATCACTCTGGCACCAAAGAAACTCCACCTGAGGAGGAAATCCTGAGCTCGCTTCTTCACTGATCGACCGCTCTGCTTACCGGGCTGATCAGAGACGGGGAAGACAGAAAAGAACAGGCTGCTTGGTTGCACAACGGGACCATTTGCAGGACAAATACGAGTCCACACAGCACCAGGTGGAACAGCTGTTACCTTGATGACTTTATGCTCCACGACAGAGTCCAGCCACTCGATGAAGGACTCCACTGTGGCGTTCTTTCTCAGCAGCTCCTTCAGCTCCTGAAAGACTGTGATGGAGTCATCTGGAAAGAAAAGAAAGAAAAGATAACAGGAAGAGACAAGTTGCATCATTATCAATACAACAGATTCTCATTTGTATATTAGAGCAACAGAAACAGCTACTTGTATCTAATATTATTATATAGTCTAATTAGAAATCTAATATAATTTTACTTTCTAGCTCAGTTGTGACCATTCATGTAAATATGTAAATATTTAATTTTCATTGGGTTGATTTGAGAACATACGAGTTAAATGATCAACAGTGGTGAAATGTAACTGAGTACATTTCTCTGAGTACTGCACTCAAGTAAAATGTTTAGATACTTCTACTTTACCTTAGTATTTCCATTCCATGCTCATTTATACTTCTAATCTAAGACTTTTTTGAAGCCAGTTACATACTTTTTACTGCACTACAATTATTTGACATTAGTTAGTTTTTAATAATACAAAATATAAATCAACAAATAAATCATGGTGTGTCATTATGGATTGAGATACAGTACTTGGCAGTATATAACAAATAAAAATAAAACATCAATATAGATCATATTAATTCATGTATCATATACTATATATACTGTATACGATCCTTTACTTTTGGTACTTTAAGTATATTTAGATGCTAATACTTTTGTAGTTTTACCTGAGTAAAATTTGTAATGCACGACTTTTACATTGCAGTAATTCTACTTTTACTTAAGTCAAAGTTCTACTTTCATACTTCTCCCACCACTTTTTCTTACACTCAGAGTAGATGTCTGGGTCCTGGTCTCCGGTAGAGTTTATGCTGAGCAGAGGCTGCGAGCTGATGCTGCCGAGATCCACATTGTCGATATCCAACACCATGCTGGTCACTACAGCCTGGTCGAACAGCGCTGGACGGGCTATCTGCAAAAGAAGAAATCAGAAATCATTATCGTGTTTATTTTGAGACATTAGAGTATAATGCGATCTGTTCTATCCTTCAGTAAACGTACCTGTGCCAGGTGTAAGAACGACGTCTGTCTCTTCAGGGAGGAAACAAAGTGCCGTGCTATGGGGAGCTTCTTGGCTGCAAGGCATTCTGGGAGGTTCTCAAGGGACGAAGCTAGCCAGTGCTCCCAGTGTTTGGCAAAGTTGCGGATATCTGCCAAAAGACTGATAAACAAAATGAATGAATCATTCAGCGTGAAGATTTGCTTTAAATATCGTTATACCCCATTGTAGTTCCAAATAACTGCTTTTGGGTTACACTAGACTTGTTTAAGACCTGCAGAAAGAGAGTAAAATGGCACTGTATCTGATGGGAATGGTCACAAATCCAACATTGAGATCGAGGCATCAAGTGGCTAAAGCTTTCAGTCAGGAAACTTCCTTCCAACACGTTTCTCCCTTTCCAGGAAAGGGAAGGGTTTTAAGGGAAACATACTTCTAACTTTTTAGCAACAGCAACGTGGATACCACCGGTGTCACAAAGAGCCTCATATTGTCTCATAGTTTTGTTTGTGTATCACGTGAACGTCACAACAAATTAGACAATAACACATGAGGATGAAGTGACAAACCTTTCAGGCATTTCCTGCATTGTAGCAGGAATCAGAACATCTGTTAAAACCTGAAAGATAAGAAAAAACAGAGTATTAATCCAGATAGTTATCTTATCAGTGATTCAGAGAGAGCGAACAGGATCGTCGAGTTTATCCATATTAAAAGACAAGCTGCAAAGCAGCAGTGCATCATCAGTGATATGATTTTCATTATTTTGTGCAGGGTGATACTCTCTTCAACCAGTTAAATTCAGGTGTATCTTTCTTTTTCCATGAGGTTACAGAAGTTACTGGCAGGAATTCAAATGTTTCTTGCTTAAAAGACACTTGGCTCAGGGAGAGTGGGAATTGAACCCACACCTTTACACTTACAAGAATGTGTCTTCAACTAGGACAGCCTGCATGAAAACATTTTAATAATATCTTAAAGCCAACTTCACTATTAACTATTAACACTGTGATGAACTAAAAATGTGAAAGTTCACAAGTGCTAAAGAACGGTTAAAATATTTGGAATAATTTACGGTGTAAAGGTCTGACTTCGGGGGAACTTTTAGACCTGCGCACTCCTGCTGTTAGTCTGTATAAATGAAAATCAACCTTATAGAGGATGGAGTCACAGACGCAGAAGATGTCGACTATAACAGGGTTTTCCAACAGTGGCAGCAGGTGGTCGGGCATTCCCTGCCAGAAATGGAGCAGAAAATTCTGGATCTGAAACAAAGCATTTGAAGAGTTATATCTAGTTTGCATGGATGGTAAACTGCCGGGCTGTTTTTAGTCTCTTCAGTGGTATAAGAACAATAAAATGCTCTCGGTTTGACAGTAATAATCACCTCCTCAAAGCTGACGTTAATGGCATTGTCCAGGATGCACTGGCAGTGTGTTTTATACATCATGATCAGAGTGTCAACCTGCGAGGAGCGAATGAAGATCTGATATTAACTTAATTCACAAACAAACTATAATGCAACGGCTTACACCCAGCCAGCCCATTAAAGAACTGTTGGCAACGTAATATTGTTTAGAGTTAATACATCTGCCCCATGTAGCATTTTAATGTATGTCAAAATTCATATATAACATTAGTTTAAGATTGGTTGTTTTTTTCCCCATCAGAAGGTCTGTTCTCTTCTGTACAAGTATAAGTATGTAACAAGTATATTGCCAAGCTTCTATGCTGTATACTGATTTTGCAATTAATCAATATTCATCACTAACCTTTTCTCTGGAGATATTTCCCTGCAGCAGAAGATGCTGAGCGTTGGGGAAGTCTGGGAGCAATGTACCAGTTTTAGAACTCAAGGAATATTTCCTGGTGAAACCTCCCTGAAAAATACAACAAAGTGAGGCCCATTTCTTCCTTCAGTTGATCTTAACTCTATGGATTTTAGTAACTTATCACCCTCTGAAAATCTTGTTTTTGCTGACCTCCAATGATCAACTTGCAGCAGTGAAATAACACATTATGTCATAATAAATCACATTATACTCGACAAAATGCCGTACATTTTCTCTACATTATGTAATAACACATTTTATAAGAGCTTCAATGCAATATTAAATACATCTCCCTGCATTTTGTAACAAATGTTTACATATTACGATGGTTATTTCAAAATGCAGGAGTTGCCATTTTTTATGAAAATGTAATAATACATGCATTATGTAATAACCAAACAAAATAGATGTTTTCATCTTGATGTGGTCAATGAAAGATAATCTACTAATCTACTGAACTACTTGTATCTTTTAAAATTAATTTTAAAGTCCGTATGATTTAAGCTTAAATGCAAAAATAAATGTTATGGCAAATGTATGAATGAAGAGAGCGATTTTGGTTGGTTACTACAGAATGCATATATTATTTAATTGTTTTATGAAAAAAGTGCAACTCACACATTTTGTAATAACCACTAAAATATGTAATAATTAAGCACAAAATGCGACAAAATGTATTTCATGTTGCTGTTTATTACAAAATGTGGCAGATTGTTACAAAAGTCCGGGTGTTATTACATAATGAAGTGAAAATGTATTACATCTTGTCTAGTTATTACATGACGTAGTGTTATAACGCTATGTGTTGTCACATGCAGTGATGTAGAAGTGTACTTCAGGACTCTGTGACATCACCGTTGGGTGTGGTTACAGGTGCAACAGAACATATTTCACAAAGTATTTTTGAACTAACCTCATTCTTCAGCTTGCTCCCTGAAAATCTGTGATCAAAGAGAAACATATTTGATAGTTTCAAATATAAATACATCAAGGAACAAAACATCCGTCATCTGCAAAGACTGAGACATAACAGATAAATATGAATTGTGCACTAATGCTGGCCATACAAACAATACAAACAATAATGATCAACAAGCAAAAAAACAAGGAGGTACCATATGATATGCAAGAATCATGTCAAATGTTTTGTTACCTTGTCAAACCTTTTCCAGAATACACAGAGTGATAGTAAGCGCTGCTCTCTTTGATGCCAATTCCATAGTAATGATATCTGTATGATGTATAATAACATTTTGGAGTTTGAGGTTACATGACAAATTCTTTGCAAAAATTCGAAATCGGAGAGAGGATGAGGTTAGGATTTACTTAGAGTGTCCTCTGGTGCCCAGTCTTCTTGTTGTTAAAAGAGGAAACTTCTGTCGAATTGTCTGATGAGAAAAGGTTGTATAAAGTTCTGATTAGATCAGTCAGTCATGTCATTGCCAATGGATCAATATCTGGAGTAAACAGTACCTTCATAATGTACGATATGTGATATTTTAATTACAGTTTTAAACAGAAATCAGAAAGTATAAACTTTGGGAGACATTTTAAGACTTCTTGAAATATACTCATACTCATAACAACAAAGAGACATGTAACGTAAAGCACTGTACCCTTAATTGACGAGGAAAAATTGATAAGTAAATTAAATCCGCAGATAGATACCTTTTTTAGATTTTATTAAACACATTTTCTGATTTCAAACACACACACACACACACACACACACACACACAAAACCACCTTTCCAAATGTAGCAGCACAGGCTGGCTCTAGTTTCTCCTTCCTGCAGAAGTCCAGGTAGTGAGCATAGAGGATACATCGAGGCAGACACACTCCTTCACACACAATATAATTCTCCTCCAGCCTGTTGAGACACATCAGTGAGAAAAACATGTAATTATCACAACAATATCGGAGAGATCCACTGAATACAGGAAATGCTAATACCCACAAAGATAATACTAATGGATTTACTTTTAAATTTCAGAAGAAAAAACAAACAAAATAGAAAAGTACTTCACATCAAAGCAAATAAAAAACACAGCAATAACAAAATTAAAATTCTAAAGGAGAAGTACACAAATTAGAATAATAACACGCATATAGCTGATTAAAAACTAGAATCAGGTGAAATCAGGGAAGGCAGAGCGATAACCAAGCCATTGACTCGGACTCAGATGTTCTGAAGAGACCGAAATACAGCTTTGGGAAGGTGTCTAAAAATAATCATCCGGTTGCCAAAAATTGTTTGAAGTTAAAAAAAGTAAAAAATATCCTTTACTTTGCATACCACAGAAAGAAAATGTTTACAACTAGAAAGAGCAATCTTTTTGGAGTCTGGAAATATATTAGTCAACTAAAAGTGTGATCAAATCACCTGCAGGTTTAGTCCAAAGTTTTGGCTGGTGAGTTTTTATGTCACCATGTATCCAAAAGTAATTTCATAATTACACACAGCAGTTTTTACTTTACTCTAGCATCCTGTAGGATGGAGGAAGGAATCTGTGATGCAAAAGCAATGCTGTGAATACAATAAATGAATGTCACCCCACACACACACACCTATTATACCCGACCGCGGACCATTTGGGGTTCCATCGAGGAAGTTTAGTGTCGTACAATGCACTTTTCAGCAACGAATATAATGAATGTTACACACATGTTATATACCCAATTAAAGAAAAATGTCTGGGCTACAAGCTCATGTAAGCCATTTTTACACACTCCAAACACAATTCTACACAACTAAAATAAACAACTAAAAGAATTACCATAATATCAGTCATATTTCGCCATGGCTGAGCTGACTCCGCGCTCCGGTCGGAGCTACCAAGACAAAGCTACAAGCTAACACGGAAAACCGAGATACCAGAAAGCAAGATAATTCTACACAGATTACGGAAATATCTTCAATATATCTCTCCGTGAAACCATTACAGAGATATGAGCCAACAACCACCAGAACCACAAACCGCTTTATCGATAATTATCAGAAACGCACCTCACCTTGAGCTGTTTTCGTGAAGACAAAGGATAAATTCCCGGGTATTCCTTCTCAAATATCTGTTCTACGGATGTCCTGTTTGTCATAAATGTTTCCGTGAAGACAGGGGTCTAATTTGAGCCTCTCTGTACTAAAACCTCTCTAATTCTGTTCTGCTTCACTTTATCAAAGTCAAACTAAACAAACAACTAAAAGAGAGACTGTTCACATATTGTACTATGATTTGGGAGAGGTTTAAACTTTCAGCTGCATCATTCAAAAGCTGAATCATGCTTTCAGTGCTTTTTCAGACTTTTCAATTTGAGCTGTATGCCATCTTCATTTACTCTTAACCAGTAACATATACACTGATATGTACACATCTGAACAAATCTCACAAGTGTTACCTTTATTATTCATCAACATTATTAAAATAGACCCTGTAGTTGCAGAAATACACTCTTTTTAGTATGGTTATGCAATTTTCGAGCAGAGGCCTAAAAGATAGGGTTAGGGCCCAGAAGGTCATGGACATACTGTCCCTTTACTGATGCAGTAAAGTACATCTTCCAGAGCTCTTACCACTGCAGAGTGAGTTGTGTCTGTTTCTTCTTGTCCTTGATGATCTGACTGATGGTCTTCCTGGAGGACGAGATGCTCTGTTTGATGGTCAGGTCCGAGTTTAAGTCCACCAGGTCCTGGTCTTCCTCAGAGGACGGTGTCTCATTACTGTCCTCTGCTTCTGAGAAAACACAGACAAATATAATACATAGCTCATAAGAGGCTTAATTTCAACACAACTTGACCTTTTCAGTAAGGTTTACAAAGACACTGGTCTTTCTATCAAAAGAGGGTGAGACAGCTTCTTCTTCTCTAGCGTAATTTCTGCTAATACCTTCTTCTTCTTGGATTAGTTCTGTAAAGTGATTTGTGCTTTCTTTTAACACTTAGATTGTTCACTGGTCTGCCCGCACAGTAAACAAAAAATTGTATGAGCAATAACAGGATATAATACATATTACTCTATATATAACAATATATATACAGCTATTCATGTACTGTACATTTTGAATGTTCCTGTGTTCAAAGGGAATGTTTTAATTGCTTGTTGGTGCAAAAACTGCAACGGTAAATCAAAGGACACTCCACAGTGAGAAAAAGACAAACCTGTAAATAATACTCATTTCAAAATTTGTAAAAATACATATGGTAACATTTTGTGTTGTGTTCAAGAGCTCATATACCCAAAATAGGGTCGAAGCTTTTAGAGCACATGAGGTGTCGATGAAACATTTGATCCATCGTTGTGGAAAGGTTTCACAACTTAGAGTTGTAACATTTTTGCTGAAATGCTGCCCGATATTAGAAAAACAGCACTTTGTGAAAATCCTAAATACAGTGTGTGTGGTATTTAATAGCTCTAACAATAACAATATTGTGTATGTCTGCCTTCCTTTTTGTGCATGTCAAAATCGTGTGTTGACAGTAGTGAAAACCAGAAGAAAAGTCCTTTTTTGCTCTGTTTCAATTTTGCAGGATACATGTTTTTAAAAACCAAAAAAATGGTGCAAAACTGTTGAAATTAGGATTCATGTTGAGCTACATCATTTATGGAAAAATTAAGTATCTGTCTTAATGTAAAGCTGCATTTCAGAATCAGAATACCACCACAATACTATCTGACTGACCTCACTGATACCTCTCACTTTAGTCATGTACAAATCACATCTTCCCCCCTGTTCGTGTGTCTTCATCATCATCATCCTTATTTTCATGTGAAGGGCCAAAACAGTTTGTGGAATAAAATGAATGGCATCTTTTTGTTGTAGCACCATCATGTGGTCAGATTGTGTCACTTGTTTTTTACCTGCGCAGATTTGAAACGTAAGCACAGAAAACGTTCAGACTTTGAGTGAAGATTAATTCGAGAAAACAGGAGATGATGATGGATAATGACGACTTAAGAAGAATATTAACATAAAACAGTGACACTTCAGCTTTAATGATCTGAACTTCCAGCAGCAATAAGTAATCGAGAATGTTCGTTTCATTACCTGATTTGATCCCGGAATCGTCCTCCTGATGGAAATGTGTCTGCCCGTTAAAGTCTGTGCGTGTTTCCTCTGGTGAGCTGCACAAAGTCTTGGTTAGAGAGTGTATGAGAAACACTCCATCTCTGGCTGAACTCTCACTGCTGCGTTTCATTGGCATACTCAAATTAAAATAAATGTTAATAAACAAATCAACCAAAGACAAAGAAAAAGAAAAGTGAAGTCAGCCTGCTGTGGAAAAAAAAAAACTCCACTGCAACTCATTTGTCCTTAAGAATGAATCTTCCAGCAGTGTTTTTAGATCCCAAATTAATTTAAGTCCAGGAAAAGATTCAAATGATCACAAAATACCGTGTGAAGCATTTTTTTTTGTCCAACCGACGATTTGGAAGCTTAAGAAAAGTGGAAACAACTGCACTCTTGTTAAACCTGACAGAGCAACCTCAGACTAATAAAGCCTTGCTGTGGAAAGGCAGAGCTAATGAACCCGCGGATGCATTCATCATATTTACAGAGGACTGGGGCTAATCCAGGTTATTAATGATTAACAGAAAAACCCTCATCCATCTGTCCATCCATCCATCCTGCCTCCCACACTCAGCTGGCCCTTTATACAAAGTTATATATGTATAAAAATTGTCTAGTTTACTTTTACTTTATTTAGGTAGCTTTGTTATAGTTTCAAATACTTACAGGAGGCTATAACTCTAAGATAATGGTACCTATGAAGCTGCGTCCACCACTAGAACTGCAACTACTGAATATTTTCAATATCAATAAACCCTTTGATTTATTTAATTGTATTAATTATGCAGAAAGGCCACTTTCGATTGATGAATTAATTGAATTTGCATTTAAAATGAGCCACAGCGTCAGTTAGTGTCATATTTGCAAGTCAGATCATTTCCGGATTGTCAATATTCATATTTAAAACATTTAGCCTGGAGCTGGCAGCAAACAGACACGTCTGACCTTTATTAATCGAGGAGAAACCGGAAGTGAGATCAGACACGTGTTGCAGCATTGAGGAGCGTTAACTTGACAGGCCGCACACATGAGGCGGCACAGCAGGTAGGGCACAGTTATGAATGTGAGAGAGCTCACTTTAAACGGAAATATGTCCGTAGTTCACGTCATTGACGGTAATGTGAGATAGAAACCGACCATGACGTAAGATAACCGTTAGGCCAAACTATGAAGTTAGCTTCAGCGCGGCCTAGCGTTAGCATAGCAGGATTTGTTATTTGCTAGTTTTTGCCGCTAACTCCTGCTGAATGTCATTTTACATCGTCATGAAACACTCGGAGGAGTCACCTTCGGTTAGTCCGTCCATCCTTACGTACCCTGTGGATTTAAGGAATAGTGCGTTTGCGAAATATCGACATTTTATGAATTGTGTTTTTGGCTCAGTAACGTTACTAAAATGTAAGCTAGCTAATGTTACACTAAAACTGAATAATCTCCTCGCCAATCTAACAATAAAATACGCGCACATTCGTGTCCAGTCATTTCCATGGTGTTTAAATAATTCCAGTTTACCATGATGAACTAGACCAGGGATTCCCAAAGTGTGGTGCGCGAGAGGAAAAATGTAATGGTGGTCTAATGGTGTAATAATTGATATTAAATATAATTTAAAAAAAATGTAAGTGGGATTTTTCACAAAAACATGAATTATAAAAATTCCCTTCAACATTTAAATTAAAAAACTTACAATTTAATAAATAAATGCACTTCTGCTCCTGCCGCCAGACTGTCTTTTACGTACACACACGTACACGTAGCCTAGCTTGTGCAGCTAACGTCAGCTAACAGCTAACTTCATTCATTCAGCAACGTTCATGCAAATATGCTAAATTGGGGAAACTGTCAGGTGGGACATCTGAAGCTATCAGTCATACAAGAGGAGAGGGACAGAGAGAGAGAGGAATCGGAGGCGAGAGAAACGGAGAGGTGCGTTGGGGAGAGACCGGGAGAAGAAATCGAGCCGGAGTCAGAGGAAGATGAGACGGAGGAGACCGAAAAGGAGGAAGGGATAGCACAGACAACGGGAGCACATAGGCCCATCGCTGAGTCAAGGTGAAAAAAGAGGAAATATGATGAAAATTATCTGGGTCTGGGCTTCACTTGGATTGGCAATGCAGATTGCCCAAAGCCACAGTGCGTGGTGTGCAGTGAGGTTCTGGCTAACAGCTGTCTGAAGCCCTCTTATTTACGTCGCCACCTGAACACCAAGCATGCCAGTGCAAGTCAAAAGCCCCTTACATTTTTTTATATCGAAATCGGAGGAGTCCAACTGCAGTCTCATTCATGTGTTGGTTCTACAAAACACGCACTACGGGCTTCATATCTGGTCACAGAATAGCAAGAAGCTACCTCACACAATCGCCGAAGACGTGTGCTTGCCAGCTGCCAAAGAGATGGTGGAATGTATGATTGGAGAGAGTAACTTTATTGTAATTCGATTCAGATTAATGTAACCGCTATCTATGGTTAATTGTAAATTAAATGTGATGCAATCTGCCTCTGAGCCTGTGCGTGTGTCCTCGCCATCCTTATTGCTCTTTAAAAGTGACGCCTTGTGTAACTGAAATGTATTGAAACTTTGTTGCAGTGTTTCAGGGCGTTTTCACACCCGTAGTTTGTTTGCTTTGTTCCGATTCAGGGTTTAATATGATACAATGTTGCAGTTGCCCCTTTGTTCGGTTTGTGTTCACACTGCAACATTTAACAGCTGACTAAATCTTGTAAACAAACGCCACGCGCGAGCAAACTGTTCTCTCATTGGTCCGATTGTTATGCGGCTATAAATAGGCTCTGTTGATTTTTTTTTTTTTTAAGGTGTGGGGATTGGGGGTGCGTGAACCCGGTTGGGATGTAGAAGGGGGTGCGTGGCCTAAAAAGTTTGGGAACCGCTGAACTAGACTAAACCAAACCTTACTGTAAGGTTACAGACTAGTTTAAGAACTTAGATGAGGTGTTGATTTGATGATCGAAGTTTCACAACTTAGAGTTGAAACATTTTAGCTGAAATCTTCCTGATATTGATATTATATTAACCACTTTGTGGTAATCCTAAATACAGTGTATGTGATATTTAATAGCTCTAACAATAAGTATACTGAGTATACCTTCCTAACTTCCTGACTGTTATATACTAATTTAAGAACTGCTGGATCCACAAACATTTCTTATATGCTTAACTTAAAGGGAACATATGCCACCTTGTATGTGTATCTCTAATCAGTGCTGATGGTATGTAAAGAAATAAATTCCCTAAATATCACAAATTTGCCTCAAAGGGGTTTACAATGTTTTCAATATATGACACTATACATACACCCTCAGTTTGGAGAGGAACACTTTCCAAAGAAACTTCCTTTTAAATGGAAAAATATATAATATGTAAAAAACATGTTATCAAGTTAAGCCTTGTTTTAAGTTGATAAAGGCGTAGTATGTAAAGGTTAACATCTGTGCTGGTTTTGTTCTTGTGTGTTTGTCTGTGATTAATGATCGCCAACATTTATCTTCCGGGTTGTGTTTAGGATGTGATCGTCACTGATTCTGTAGACATGCAGTCGGTGCTGGGCTCCGAACATCAAAAGTAAGCAAATCAATGTGGCAAAAATAAATTGATGCTAGCATGTTCTTCCTTATAGTACAATGGCATTTTTTTTTGTAGATTTAGCAACTGGTTTGAAGCTGATAGCAAAGCTTTTGGATAAAGTTATGATTTTGTTTAGATTTTCAGAGTCAGTGGTATAGCATTTAGTGGAGCACCACATCTGGCTATTCAACAGTTATTTGGCCTTCCATTTAAATGTGAAATTATTCTCTTTTATGTTATTTTTCTCTTTTAAACATTTTTTTAGGATACAAAAGAAAATCCCAGCATTTTGTATTAATCTACTGTGGCTACAAGAACAATAAAATGTAATGTCAATATAAATGCTGAGGAAAATAGCCCTTAACCTATTTGCATCTAAAAGTACCAAACACAAGGAAGAGGAATGGAGCTCATACTGGGGTCTGAAACAGTCTACACTGTATTTTCTGTCGCTATTTTAATTAAGTGTCCAATTTATATGTCCATGGCATGGAATCCCACAATGCACTGTGCTGCATTGTATTTGTGTGAAAATGACTGATGTGTTGCTCCACACTAGGGATGCATCGATTTGACTTTTCAGTCCCGATATCTAGTACAGATCCGATACCTGTTTTAAATTAATAATCTGTACGCCTCACTACGTGGAAGAGACTGGGATCATTCGTTAATGTGTAAAGCAACATCAGACTTGGCTTAAACACAATGATACATAGATATAAATGTACTGAATTGTTTTTAAAATAATTGTATTGATATCAGATCGGCCCATTGACACCGATACCCAATTCAGCGAAAGAGTATACAGTTGACTGTTAGTTATAAAGGGAATGGTTTTGTAGGGTTAGACACAGTATGGGCTTCATTTTGCTCCACACACCAGGCTCTGACAGATGCCCGGTGTTTAAATAATATCTTGATTTTCCACAAATGTGGAAATTTTGCCTTTGCTTTCAAATGTTGGTTAAAAACACAATGAATGTATGAATTCATAAACTCACCAAATTATTAACACTTTTTAAAGGTTAATAATACAAGTCACTTTAATTTGCAGATCTGGTTCATCTGCACCATGTGCCCTTTGGCCAGTGGACCTCAAGTTAACTCACTTGGACTGGAACCCTGACGCAACGTTGATACACTTCCAGGGACAGTACCTTACCATATGTGATCTTGACTATATCATCTTGCAAGGGGAAATACAGAATGTACCAAAGACTAAAGCTGTGGTGGATATTGGAGAGTTTTGCCTTGTGGAAGATTTGGATTCAGGCCGCTGGTACAGAGGAAGAGTTCAAAACCGGAAAAAGGACTTGTTTGATGTTTTCCTCATAGATCACGGTAACGTTTTGAGTGTCAACATCGCCCACATATCTTCCTGTTCAAATGACCTGTTCATCCTGCCTCCCAAGATAGTTTGCGGCTTTCTGGCAAATCTTCTGCTGCTTCATGGCAGTTCTCATTCTGTAGTGGAGAAGTACTTCTCAAACCTGATTGGAAGAAATGTCAAAGGTTACATCCAAGCCCTCTTGCCCCACAAAGTGCTCTTGTTGGAAGCCCCTGACATTAACATTGACCTCGTTAGACATGGGTTTGGGAGGCATGTGGACACAGATACTTTCCTCCTCTTGGTTGGGATGCTCACAGAGGTGCCACTCAAACAAAACATGGAGCCAGTTCCTGACTTACTCATTGAAAAGCCACGGGGGCAAGAATTTAGCTTCAAACCGTCTGGTTTGCAGGGATACAAAGACATTCTGTCTCTCTGTGGGCCTAGATTGAGTTGTGGGACACGTGCTAAAGTGCGCGTTACTGCTGCGGTCAACCCTGGGCTGTTTTACTGTCAGAAGACCAGTATGGAAACAGACCTTTGCGAAATGTCAAAGAAGCTGGCTGCAGTTAATGAGTGCCAAACCAAAGAAGGGAACCAGAAGACTCCAGAAAACCTGGGTTTACTGTGCTCAGTCAAAGGCAAAGATGGGAACTGGTACAGAGGCTACGTGCAGTTTCTCCCAGTCAACTCTCAACTTCGAATTTTGTTCATTGACTATGGATTCTTTGAATCTGTCAAAGTTGAGAATGTCCACAGGTTGCCACCGGACTTATTTTCAACACCTGTCATGGCATTCCCATGCTCGCTCTCCTCGCTGAGTGATGAGGATGAGGCGGTCAAAACTCAGCAGTTGAGTTTTCTCAAGGCATCCTTGCTTGGAAGAGTGTTAGATGTGGAGATCAGAGGTTTTGACGAAGGACAGCACCTGTACTCTATCACAGTAATTGGTGCTGAAGATAATAATGTGAAGGAACCAGAGTCCATTCAAGAGCTTCCTAGCATGAAGGTTGAGTCAGTTTTGGAGGAAGATCTGTCACCTCAGTGTGGCCATTTCTACTATGAGACAATCATGGGAAAAGCAGTGTGTAAAACACTGGAAGCAGAAGGCGTCCATGTAAACTCTGTCTTTGTGGGCTATGTCGAGTATGTCCAGAATCCAAGCCACTTCTGGATCAGAACACAAAAACGTAACGATGAGTTTGAAGAAATGATGAGAAAAATGGCAGATAACTTCAGTCAAGTGAAGCTGGGTGAAGACGTGCTGTCGAATCCCAAGCTTGGGACACTGTGCTGTGCAGTGTATGAGGCAGACATGCATTTCTACAGGGGTGTCGTGACAGACACTCTTGAGCATGGATCTGAAGTTCTTTTTATCGATTTTGGGAACATTGAGAAAGTGCCACACATGTTGATCAAGAAGATACCCGAGACATTTGCCAACAAATCAGCGTTTGCCTTCTGTTGCACTCTTGTTAATGTGTTTCCGTTGGATGAAGTCTGGACCAGCGCCACCTCTGACTTTTTCAGACGAGCTGTGTCAAACAAAGCCCTGCTAGTCCATGTGATCCAAATGGGAAAAAACAAATTTGTTGTTGATCTCCATGTCATGGAAAGTGAAGACAATCAAAGTATCACTCAGCTCCTGATCTCTTCCAAACAAGCTGAATACTGGAACAACATTGCCATAGAGCATGTGGTGCCAAACCACACAGATTTGACAGAAAAAACAAGATGCCCAAGATATGGTGTGACATCAGACCTCAATGGGAATACAGAGCAACTGAATGATTGTGAGAAGGAAGAGAAAACTGAGGCCCAAGCACCTGCTAGCTTCAAAGCCTTAAGCATCAAGCCAGGGTGTAATTTTGCTGTGAATTGCTCTTACATCAAGTCCCCATCAGATATCTGGTGCCAGCCTTTAGAGAAACGTCCAGCCTTGGAAGAACTGATGGATGAACTCTATCAATATTACTCAACTCACACAGTTCCCTTCCAATCAGGGGATTCATGTTGTGTCGCCAAGTCACCTCAAAATGGAAGATGGTACAGGGCCTTCATCACAGAGAAACAGAACAGTTGTGTCAGAGTGATGTTGGTTGACTATGGCTTTACCATCCAAATCAAGGAGCACAATCTTCAGGCAATAATGCCAGAATATGTTTCTTTGGAAGGACAAGCTTTCAGGTGCAGCCTTAACAACCTCGAACCTGTTGACCCCAAGAACAGTGGGGATTGGAGTCCGGAGGTGTGTAAGACACTGAAAGATTTTGTCCTTAGGACCAGTGGTCTAAGATGTGAAGTTGTCTCACAGTTGAATGTGAAAAACAAAGGGCTCTGCAATGTCGTGGAACTCTACAACACCCAAACCCAACGGAGCCTAACAAATTTGCTGTTGGAACAGGGCGTGCCAAGAGAAGAGCAAATCTCGGCAAAGCAACTGTCGACCGTGATTCCTGAGTCTTTTGTCTACTCTTCACATGATCTAAGTCCTGGAAATGAGGAACAAGTCTACATCACTCACGTTAGCAGTCAGTGGGAGATCTACTGCCACCTTGAGAGAGACACTGAAATCATTGAAGAGCTCGAAAAGAAAATCGCAGATGAGAGTGAGAAAATGATGCAGGCCAGTACGAGAGCAGTTGTGAGGAAGCTGGCCCTGGCAAAATTCTTTGATGGCAAATGGTACAGGGGCTTGGCACATCCTGTTCAATCCCCTCAGCATCTCGGGGTGTTTTTTGTGGATTATGGTAACACAATCATATCTGAGAAGACCCATGTCATGTTTGTCCCCAGAGACTCTGCTGATTTGTTGTACACACCCATGCAGGCTGTGAAATGCCACCTTGCTTCAGTGTCCAAGAAAGAGCGCTATGCAGGTGTGAAAGAATGGCTTGATGGCGCAATCCTCAGCAAGCAAGTGAGAGCGGTCATAGTTGGAAAGAGCGAAGATGGTTCATTTGATGTTGAACTGTTTGATGGAGATGTTAACATCAATGAGAAGGTAAAAGAGCTCGTTCTCAGTCTTTCACCAGAACCAAAGCCACTTGTGAGTTTTGGACACACAAAGCCTTCAGTTGAGTGCAGGAGACAACATAAACGGCAGTCCTCAAAGTGCCCTACATTGAACGCCTCCAGATGCACTCAAGTTGTGAGTGCACCTCGCAAAAAGAAAAAAAACACAAAAGACCAGGTTCATGGTGAACGGCCTCAACATAGAGAGGAAACGGAGATCCCACAGCTCTCGTGCTTGCCGGACGTGAAAGTTAGCGCAGGTTTCAGGGCGATGTGTTTTGTCTCCCACATCAACTCGGTCAACAGTTTTTTTCTTCAACTGTCAGAGGATGAACCTGCCATCTTGAAAATGGGCGAAAATCTCAACTCGAGTATCTTCAGAGATTCCTTGAAGACTGCTACATCTTTGAGAATAAATGACCTGGTTCTGGCTGAGTATGAGGAAGACGGAGCTCTGTATCGTTCTGCTGTGAAGGACTGTGAAGGAAGTTCCCATTTCAAAGTTGAGTTTGTGGACTATGGAAACTCCGCAGTTGTGGGCAAGGACAAGATCTACTCCATACCAGAGGAGTATCTCTCTCATCCAAGATTCAGCATGGCATGCTCCCTGTTGGACACAAACGTGTACAAAAGTGATGTTTCTTTCACCGATGCTGTAATGGAGAAGCCTCTCATGGTTCATTTTGTCCGTCATGAAGTTCATTGGGAAGTCGAGGTTGAGATTCTTGATGGAGCCGTTTGTGTTCCAGCAGCACTGGAAGCAGCTGTTGAAAGTAACACTGAAAGTGAAAAGGGAGAGAAGTCTCCTGCGGATTCAATTGAAATAGAAGAGAAGGCGAGATCCTGTGAGCAGAACTTCCTTACAAAAGAAGTGAGTGAGAAAAAAACAGCTGAATCCCAAGGAACTACTATTGAAGATAAAGGCCTCATGCTGAAACCAACACCTGCCACACTGTCACCTGAACTAGGAGAACACAGAAGAGCGCCCACCATAAACAAAGAAGATTCTAAGAAGAATCCAAGAATAATGACAAAATCAACAACAAGCGGATGTGCCGATGCAATCATACCTCCGTCTATTCAGGCTAAAGATACAGAGACTGGTACAGTTCTGTCGGTCCTGAGTAACAGCAACTTTTACGCCAGACTAAATAAGACCAGTGAACTGCTTACTACATTGGAAAGTCTTATTGCTGACAACCTATGCAAGTCCAAGATGGTGGCAGAAGAGGATGTCAAACAGGGCCTCAAATGCTTAGTTCAGGTGGACAAGCAGTGGCACAGGGCTGTTGTTGAAGATGTAGGCTTGGAAACATGCCATGTCCTCCTCGTGGATCATGGAATGACTGAAAAAATTCCAAGTGGCTCAATCCGACACCAGTCTAGCATGCTGATAAAAATCCCGCACCTTGCAGTTTTGTGCAAGGTGAACTGCCTTGGGTTCAGTGAGGGAGAGGCTGCTCCTGAATTGTGGTGTGAAACACTCAAACCAATGATTGGCAAAGAAGTCCAACTGGTGTTTGTGTGTTCTTCAGAAGCTGAAAGCCTATGGAAGGTTGAAATCGTCATCAATGGACTGTTCCTTCTTCGTCAAACCACAACCTCACTGCAGCCGAATGAAGAGATGGTCCCATCAGCTGCCCAAAATGAGAAAGCGGAAGGAGAATTCAACTTGGACACGAGCCCTACTCAGCAGCTTGTCTTTGCTCCTATTGATATAGATAAGTTGTATTCTGGGTTTGCTGCCGCAGTGACGACTCCCTTCGAGTTTTGCATCGTTCTGGAGGACTTACTTCATGTCATGAACAAAGTGTCCTTAATATTGGACGACCTCCCTGAGCAAATGTCTCCTCTTCCTGAAGCCCACCTCGTCCCTGGCACTTGCTGCCTGTTTAAATCAGACACTAAGAATAAGTGGTGCCGGGCCGAAATCGCAGACGCCGACACCACAGCAGTCTTGAACCTGGTGGATTACGGCCATTACGAATGCATCCCGTACGAAGACTGCTCCGAGCTGAAGAGGGTTCCTGGGGAAATAACGAACCTCCCAAAGGTGACGTACCCTTGCGTTCTGAGAGGGGTGAAGCCGGTTGGAGTGGATGGACAGTGGACCGATGGAGCAGCGGTCTTCTTCCAGCAGGGGTTGTACCAGAAGAACCTCCAGATCTTCTTCAGAGAGTTTGTATCAAACACACACTGGAAGGTGGACATTCTGGCAGATGGCGTCCATGTCGCCAAGGAGCTGGTGGATGCTGGACATGCCAATTACATAGACGTCATGCTAGGACTGAGGTAGGCTCTTATCACTTTATATTTATGTCTTTATTACACTTTAATTGAAGCCCCTCCGCTCTTATTTTTTTATTTCACATTTTCACAATTGATTTTGAACGTCAGAAGACAGTCAACTGTAAACTTGATCATTCACTTTCTGCAACAGGAAATTATTGTTAATGTTTTAAAAATCAATTTAAACTCTTTTTAACATCTTTGTATTTTCAGCAAAAATCTGTAATATCAGAAAAGAAAAGCAACAAGTTTGCTGACAAAACTGGCAAAACGAACTTTTGCACATTTTAAAGCTTAATACCTAAAACTTGACATTCTGATACATTCAGGTTCCAGGAACAGAGCTCCTGTAGAGCAGCTCCTTGTAGCCCTGACAGTGAGGAAGAGTGTGGCCAGGAAGAGGAAGGCTTCAACGGGAAGGCAGATCTCTTTGCTGAGTCCACTGATGAATCAGAGGGGAAGATGCCACTCAGCGTTGTGCCTGAATGTCATCAATGTAGGGGAATATTTTAAATACTTTTTTTGGTCAATTGCCATCAAATGAAAGTGTATGTTGATCAATGCAGACTGCTCGAAGATGTTTTGCTGGCAAGATTCAGCCTTTGACTTTCTGTAATTTTGAAGTTACGGATTGGATTCCTTGATAGTGAATATTTAGTCTTTTTTATTTTTGTACATGTAGCATTATTGATGCATGGACATGCAGATGAAAGAATGCCTATCTGCCTATCTCAGCCATCTGTTAGCATCAGCGGCTGCCTCTGCCTTCACCAGGCCGACTGACAGCAAACATTTACTGAACCATAATAGTTTTCATGTCGGTCCCATGGGAAGAAAGCTACAGTGTTTATGTATAGGGCTGAGGTAATAAAATTGATTTCCAATTCTAATTGATCTTCATTTGAATGATCCAATATTGATTCATAAAATCCCGAGATCTGTCTTTTAATATTTCCCTTTTCCCGCGGATGCATGTGGCTTAAATACCGACTGGCAAACCTCAGTTGATTCAAAACATGCTTGGAGCTGCTCTGCTGAAGGCAGTTTTGCGGTGCCGCTAATCACCGTTGTGCAGATTGAAATCAACAGGAGCAGAGCTAGTTAGCTGTTAGCAGCCGGTGGGCAGCACAGTCCTGCAGGGAGCTAACGGCTAACGTTAACCGAGGTTCCATTGAATTACATTGTGATGTGTTAAGGCTCTGTACTGTAAAGATGACTATTGAGCGAAAGTAAATGATAACGTTATTGTGATGTTTTCAGATGTTATTTTGTAAAATTTCGTTTTAGGCGAGAAACATGTATAAATACAGTTGTTTGAGAGTAATATTAAATCGATTTTAGAGAGGGAATTGTGACCCGTTTAACTCACTAAAACTAGCAGCATGTTATACATGAATGAAACTGCTAGTGCCAAGATTTCTTTTTAATCAAAGCAAATATTTATTTCCTAATGATTTTAATTTTGTTTTTATGCAAATAACCACTATAAATGACAATAACAAAGAAAAAAAGACACCGACTTCGGTCGGGTTGAAATTGTTTTCCTGAGACATTTGCTAAAAATGTTGGTCTGGAGCCTTGAATCCAGAAGTTAATATGGCACCTGAGTGCATTACATGAGTTTTGTTTTGACAGATAATATTATTGATGCTTTTATTAGACGTGTATTTCTAGCAAGTCCTGGAAAATGCTTAGTTAAGTACATTAACCTTACAGTAATGTACAGTATAGTGCTGTAACTTTGTTTTCTTCTGTTACAGGTCTTCTGATGTGAAGGTGTCTGGTTGGATGTTGTCACTAAAATGAGCAGCGATTCCCATTCGTTCTACTTGATGTTAATCCAAGTGAGATAATACTTGTTGGCTAAACGTTGAGCCTGAGCACTTTAGGACAATTTGCCTTATATTGTTATTATTTAAACCTATTTAAGGTGAAACGTATTTGTTTTGTGTTGTTGACTTAGTTTGAGTTCATTCAAAGACTTGCAAGACAGCTGCACCATTGTTTCTTGAAAGCAAAATAAATCTGTGTTAAAGTTGTATTAAGATTTAAAGTAGGTGTTCTCCTCGTGCAGGGTCTTTACATTCATAATGTTGATGGATGTTCAGTTCATTTTTTGTATCTACTTTTAACGGTTCAAAGAGTTTTTTTATGTTTAAAGAAAAATATATGAAGTCTGACAATAACAACTGCAGTGTCGGTTAAGGCAAGGTGAATAAAATATAAAGTAGCCGAGCACACATTTTGTTTCATTCTAAATTATGTAATTAAGTATGTTGGTCTTCTTTGTTCATTTTGAGTTTTAGTGACCTTTGACAGGAAATATTTTTTCCAGATTAAATAAAAGTTTGGTGTGAACTTGGTGCCTTCTGTTGAATTAATATTGTTGACTGGAAAAAATACTTTTCAGGTGCATCATTAATCTCAGTTGATGCTTATTTTGCTCTCACATACTTTGTTCTCTTAACTAGTAGTGAGACAGAGGTTCATTAAGTACTGTGTGTGAAAACGGAAAAGTCCTATTAGCTTTATAGAAATTCCACTTCTTACCACTAGAGGGCGGTGTTGAGCCATGGCAAGTCATGGATCAGGCACTGCTGTTTGACGCCATGACATGCATCCGTAACCATTCAACCAGTGTTAAGTGGTGTCTATTTACATTAGAGTTTTAGTGAATGGAAACTTAACTTTACAGCATGTGAGGTACTGCAATGGCTGTCAAATCAGTTACTAACCCAAATCACCATAGGCAGTTTTTACCTGTTCAGTTCCACAAATTGTTTAATTTACAAGACAAATATTACCAGGAAACAGGTTTTGGATCAACGGTATGCATATACATATTTGCCTAAAGTAGCACAAATATATTAAGACAGAACAACCTGTTCTACCTCCCGATACACAGCTTCCACTGTAATGTCATAAATGTCTTACAGTGCTTGTTTAAAGGTCAGAAAATTATATTAAGAATTTGCGGTGGTTTCTCGGTCTTTGGATTTGTTGACTTAAAAAATGTGTTCATAAAAGATACTTGTCAGAAGTGGGATTCGAACCCACGCCTCCAGGGGAGACTGCGACCTGAACGCAGCGCCTTAGACCGCTCGGCCATCCTGACGTTGAGTGAAACCTGATCCACTTTTGGGTATAAAAACGTGGGTCATGTTGAAATAAGTAAAAAAAAAAAAAAAAAAAAGTCATAGTATAGCATGTCGAAAAAGTCATAGAATAGTATGTCAAAAAAACAGTCACAGTATAGTATGTCGAAATATTTTTGGAAAAGTTCATAGTATAGTACGTTGAAAAAGTGATAGAATAGCATGTCGACTCAAAAAAGTCATTGTATAGTATGTCGAAAAAAGTCATAGTATAGTAAGTCAGGCTAATTTAAGCAGTGTTTACCTGTTCAGTTCCACAAATTGTTTAATTTATAAGACAAATATTACCAGGAATATTACCAGGAAACACAAAAGATACTTGTCAGAAGTGGGATTCGAACCCACGCCTCCAGGGGAGACTGCGACCTGAACGCAGCGCCTTAGACCGCTCGGCCATCCTGACGTTAAAGCATATCTGTGCCCACGTTTGATGATTAAAATGGCCTTATGTCTAGTTGTTGTTTAATTGGAGTAGTCTCTCTCATTTCCCAACTTTGAGCCTCCACAGTTCCTTTCCTCGCCTCTCAGCTTCGTTCCACGCAGGGGAGAGAGAAGTGGAGGCAACAGGCATTTAAAAAATGAGACGTACTCTGCTCAGCCGTCGTTAAAATCGATGTCAATTAAATATGACGTGTCACAACTAATCATTTCATGATGATCGAAAAAGTAAAGTCATAGAATAGTAGATCAAACAAATTCATTGGAAAATTACAAGGTAGTATGTCGGAAAGAGTCATGAAATGTAATTATATAGTAAGTCAAAAAAAGTCATAGTACAGTATATGGAAAATAAGTCATAGTATAGCATGTCGAAAGAAGTCAGTATACTGTGTCGAAAAAAAAATCTTAAAAACGTCATAGTATGTTGAAAAGAGTAAAAGAAAGTCATGTAGTATGTTGAAAAAAAAAGTATGAAAAAGTCATAGTATAGCATATCGAAAAAAAATCATAGTAGCCTATATCATGTTGACAAAAGTCATAGTATAGTATGTCTAAAAGTCATTCTATATTATGTCGAAAAAAGTTATAATATAGTATGTCAACAAAAAGTCATAGTATAGCATGTCCAGAAAATGTATAAAAAAGTCATAGTATAGTATGTCAAAAAACAGTCACAGTATAGTATGTTGAAAAAAGTCATATAGTATGACTAAAAAAGGCATAAAAAAGTCATAGTATATCATGTTGACAAAAGTCATAGTATAGTATGTCTAAAAGTCTTAGTATAGTATGTTGACATTTTTGGGGAAAAAGTCATGGTTTAGTATGCTGGAAAAAAAGTCAAGATATAGTAAGTCTAAAAAAGTCATAGTATATAGAAAAAACAGTTATAGTTGTTACAACCGGACTCAAAGGCTGCAACATCAAGGGAGACAATACAAGTGGTGAAAGTAATAGATACTTTTATTTAAAGAACACATAAATTAAACAGAACAAATAAGCAGCCGTTTCAGCCAAAGAACAAGAGCAGTCAGTTCCCTGTTCAGGTGCAGAGTCTTTTAATCCGTCGCCACGCCAGGATCAGGTGCGGCTCATCAGCTGCCGATCAACATCCTGAAAGACATGTCAAAAAAGTCTTAAAAAAGTCATAGTATAGCATGTCGAATAAGTCATAAAAAAGTCATAGTATAGTATGTCGAAAAAAAGTCATAGTATAGCATGTCGAAAAAGTCATAGTATAGCATGTCGAAAAAGTCATTAAAAAGTCATAGTATAGCATGTCGAAAAAGTCAAAAAAGGCATAGCATGTCGAAAAAGTCGAAAAAGTCATAGTATAGCATGTCGAAAAAGTCATGAAAAAGTCATAGTATACCATGTAGAAAAAGTCATAAATAAATCATAGTATAGCATGTCGAAAAAGTCATAAAAAAGTCATAGTATAGCATGTCGAAAAAGTCATAAAAAAGTCATAGTATAGCATGTCGAAAAAAAGTCATAGTATAGCATGTAGAAAAAGTCATAAAAAAGTCATAGCATAGCATGTCGAAAAAGTCATAAAAAAGTCATAGCATAGCATGTCGAAAAAGTCAAAAAAGTAATAGTAAAGCATGTCGAAAAAGTCATAAAAAAGTCATAGTATAGCATGTCGAAAAAGTCATAAAAAAGTCATAGTATAGCATGTCGAAAAAGTCATGAAAAAGTCATAGTATAGCATGTCGAAAAAGTCATAAAAAAGTCATAGTATAGCATGTCGAAAAAGTCAAAGTATAGCATGTCGAAAAAGTCATGAAAAAGTCATAGTATAGCATGTCGAAAAAATCATAGTATAGCATGTCGAAAAAGTCATAGCATAGCATGTCGAAAAAGTCATAGCATAGCATGTCGAAAAAGTCAAAGTATAGCATGTCGAAAAAGTCATGAAAAAGTCATAGTATAGCATGTCGAAAAAATCATAGTATAGCATGTCGAAAAAGTCATAGCATAGCATGTCGAAAAAGTCATAGTATAGCATGTCGAAAAAGTCATAAAAAAGTCATAGTATAGCATGTCGAAAAAGTCATAAAAAAGTCATAGTATAGCATGTCGAAAAAGTCATAAAAAAGTCATAGTATAACATGTCGAAAAAGTCATAAAAAAGTCATAGTATAGCATGTCGAAATAGTCATAAAAAAGTCATAGTATAGCATGTCGAAAAAGTCATAAAAAAGTCATAGTATAGCATGTCGAAAAAGTCATAAAAAGTCATAGTATAGCATGTCGAAAAAGTCATAAAAAAGTCATAGTATAGCATGTCGAAAAAGTCATAAAAAAGTCATAGTATAGCATGTCGAAAAAGTCATGAAAAAGTCATAGTATAGCATGTCGGAAAAGTCATTCTATATTATGTCGAAAAAAGTTATAATATAGTATGTCAACAAAAAGTCATAGTATAGCATGTCCAGAAAATGTATAAAAAAGTCATAGTATAGTATGTCAAAAAACAGTCACAGTATAGTATGTTGAAAAAAGTCATATAGTATGACTAAAAAAGGCATAAAAAAGTCATAGTATATCATGTTGACAAAAGTCATAGTATAGTATGTCTAAAAGTCTTAGTATAGTATGTTGACATTTTTGGGGAAAAAGTCATGGTTTAGTATGCTGGAAAAAAAGTCAAGATATAGTAAGTCTAAAAAAGTCATAGTATATAGAAAAAACAGTTATAGTTGTTACAACCGGACTCAAAGGCTGCAACATCAAGGGAGACAATACAAGTGGTGAAAGTAATAGATACTTTTATTTAAAGAACACATAAATTAAACAGAACAAATAAGCAGCCGTTTCAGCCAAAGAACAAGAGCAGTCAGTTCCCTGTTCAGGTGCAGAGTCTTTTAATCCGTCGCCACGCCAGGATCAGGTGCGGCTCATCAGCTGCCGATCAACATCCTGAAAGACATGTCAAAAAAGTCTTAAAAAAGTCATAGTATAGCATGTCGAATAAGTCATAAAAAAGTCATAGTATAGTATGTCGAAAAAAAGTCATAGTATAGCATGTCGAAAAAGTCATAGTATAGCATGTCGAAAAAGTCATTAAAAAGTCATAGTATAGCATGTCGAAAAAGTCAAAAAAGGCATAGCATGTCGAAAAAGTCGAAAAAGTCATAGTATAGCATGTCGAAAAAGTCATGAAAAAGTCATAGTATACCATGTAGAAAAAGTCATAAATAAATCATAGTATAGCATGTCGAAAAAGTCATAAAAAAGTCATAGTATAGCATGTCGAAAAAGTCATAAAAAAGTCATAGTATAGCATGTCGAAAAAAAGTCATAGTATAGCATGTAGAAAAAGTCATAAAAAAGTCATAGCATAGCATGTCGAAAAAGTCATAAAAAAGTCATAGCATAGCATGTCGAAAAAGTCAAAAAAGTAATAGTAAAGCATGTCGAAAAAGTCATAAAAAAGTCATAGTATAGCATGTCGAAAAAGTCATAAAAAAGTCATAGTATAGCATGTCGAAAAAGTCATGAAAAAGTCATAGTATAGCATGTCGAAAAAGTCATAAAAAAGTCATAGTATAGCATGTCGAAAAAGTCAAAGTATAGCATGTCGAAAAAGTCATAGTATAGCATGTCGAAAAAATCATAGTATAGCATGTCGAAAAAGTCATAGCATAGCATGTCGAAAAAGTCATAGTATAGCATGTCGAAAAAAAGTCATAGTATAGCATGTAGAAAAAGTCATAAAAAAGTCATAGCATAGCATGTCGAAAAAGTCAAAAAAGTAATAATATAGCATGTCGAAAAAGTCATAGTATAGCATGTCGAAAAAGTCATAAAAAAGTCATAGTATAGCATGTCGAAAAAGTCATAAAAAAGTCATAATATAGCATGTCGAAAAAGTCATAGCATAGCATGTCGAAAAAGTCAAAAAAGTTATAATATAGCATGTCGAAAAAATCATATTATAGCATGTCGAAAAAGTCATAGCATAGCATGTCGAAAAAGTCGAAAAAGTCATAGTATAGCATGTCGAAAAAGTCATAGCATAGCATGTCGAAAAAGTCAAAGTATAGCATGTCGAAAAAGTCATGAAAAAGTCATAGTATAGCATGTCGAAAAAATCATAGTATAGCATGTCGAAAAAGTCATAGCATAGCATGTCGAAAAAGTCATAGCATAGCATGTCGAAAAAGTCAAAGTATAGCATGTCGAAAAAGTCATGAAAAAGTCATAGTATAGCATGTCGAAAAAATCATAGTATAGCATGTCGAAAAAGTCATAGCATAGCATGTCGAAAAAGTCATAGTATAGCATGTCGAAAAAGTCATAAAAAAGTCATAGTATAGCATGTCGAAAAAGTCATAAAAAAGTCATAGTATAGCATGTCGAAAAAGTCATAAAAAAGTCATAGTATAACATGTCGAAAAAGTCATAAAAAAGTCATAGTATAGCATGTCGAAATAGTCATAAAAAAGTCATAGTATAGCATGTCGAAAAAGTCATAAAAAAGTCATAGTATAGCATGTCGAAAAAGTCATAAAAAGTCATAGTATAGCATGTCGAAAAAGTCATAAAAAAGTCATAGTATAGCATGTCGAAAAAGTCATAAAAAAGTCATAGTATAGCATGTCGAAAAAGTCATGAAAAAGTCAAAAAAGTCATAGTATAACATGTCGAAAAAGTCATGAAAAAGTCATAGTATAGCATGTCGAAAAAGTCATAAAAAAGTGATAGTATAGCATGTCGAAAAAGTCATAAAAAAGTGATCGTATAGCATGTCGAAAAAGTCATAAAAAAGTGATAGTATAGCATGTCCAAAAAAATGATTGTATAGTATGTCAGAAAAGTAAAAGAAAATCATAGTATAGTATGTCGAAAAAGTCATAAAAAGTCATAGTATAGCATGTCGAAAAAGTCATAAAAAAGTCATAGTATAGCATGTCGAAAAAGTCATGAAAAAGTCATAAAAAAGTCATAGTATAGCATGTCGAAAAAGTCATAAAAAGTCATAGTATAGCATGTCGAAAAAGTCATAAAAAAGTCATAGTATAGCATGTCGAAAAAGTCATAAAAAAGTCATAGTATAGCATGTCGAAAAAGTCATGAAAAGGTCATAGTATAGCATGTCGAAAAAGTCATAAAAAGGTCATAGTATAGCATGTCGAAAAAGTCATAGTATAGCATGTCGAAAAAGTCATAAAAAAGTCATAGTATAGCATGTCGAAAAAGTCATGAAAAAGTCAAAAAAGTCATAGTATAGCATGTCGAAAAAGTCATGAAAAAGTCATAGTATAGCATGTCGAAAAAGTCATAAAAAAGTGATAGTATAGCATGTCGAAAAAGTCATAAAAAAGTGATCGTATAGCATGTCGAAAAAGTCATAAAAAAGTGATAGTATAGCATGTCAAAAAAGTGATAGTATAGCATGTCGAAAAAGTCATAGTATAGTATGTCGAAAAAGTCATAAAAAAGTCATAGTATAGCATGTCGAAAAAGTCATAGTATAGCATGTCAAAAAAGTCATAAAAAAGTCATAGTATAGCATGTCGAAAAAGTCATAGTATAGCATGTCGAAAAAGTCATAAAAATGTCATAGTATAGCGTGTCGAATAAGTCATAAAAAAGTCATACCCCTGGTAAATGTCGAAAAGATTCTTAGAAATGTCATTGTATAGTGTGTCAACAAAGTCATAGTATAGTACGTTGAATGAAGTTTTACAAAGGTCATCGTATAGGTAGTGGAAAAAGTCATAGTATAGTATGTCCAAAAAAATGATTGTATAGTATGTCAGAAAAGTAAAAGAAAATCATAGTATAGTATGTCGAAAAAGTCATAAAAAGTCATAAAAAAGTCATAGTATAGCATGTCGAAAAAGTCATAAAAAAGTCATAGTATAGCATGTCGAAAAAGTCATAAAAAAGTCATAGTATAGCATGTCGAAAAAGTCATGAAAAGGTCATAGTATAGCATGTCGAAAAAGTCATAGTATAGCATGTCGAAAAAGTCATAGTATAGCATGTCGAAAAAGTCATAAAAAAGTGATAGTATAGCATGTCGAAAAAGTCATAGTATAGCATGTTAAAAAAGTCAGTATAGTATGTCGAAAGTCATAAAAAAGTCATAGTATAGCATGTCGAAAAAGTCATAGTATAGTATGTCGAAAAAGTCATAAAAAAGTCATAGTATAGCATGTCGAAAAAGTCATAAAAATGTCATAGTATAGCGTGTCGAATAAGTCGTAAAAAAGTCATAGTATAGCATGTCGAAAAAATCATAGTATAGCATGTCGAAAAAGTCATAGCATAGCATGTCGAAAAAGTCATAGCATAGCATGTCGAAAAAGTCAAAGTATAGCATGTCGAAAAAGTCATGAAAAAGTCATAGTATAGCATGTCGAAAAAATCATAGTATAGCATGTCGAAAAAGTCATAGCATAGCATGTCGAAAAAGTCATAGTATAGCATGTCGAAAAAGTCATAAAAAAGTCATAGTATAGCATGTCGAAAAAGTCATAAAAAAGTCATAGTATAGCATGTCGAAAAAGTCATAAAAAGTCATAGTATAGCATGTCGAAAAAGTCATAAAAAAGTCATAGTATAGCATGTCGAAAAAGTCATAAAAAAGTCATAGTATAGCATGTCGAAAAAGTCATAAAAAAGTCATAGTATAGCATGTCGAAAAAGTCATGAAAAAGTCATAGTATAGCATGTCGAAAAAGTCATAAAAAGGTCATAGTATAGCATGTCGAAAAAGTCATAAAAAGTCATAGTATAGCATGTCGAAAAAGTCATAAAAAAGTCATAGTATAGCATGTCGAAAAAGTCATAAAAAAGTCATAGTATAGCATGTCGAAAAAGTCATAAAAAAGTCATAGTATAGCATGTCGAAAAAGTCATAAAAAAGTCATAGTATAGCTTGTTGAAATTGTCATAAAAAAGTCATAGTATAGCATGTCGAAAAAGTCATAAAAAAGTCATAGGATAGCATGTCGAAAAAGTCATAGTATAGCATGTCGAAAAAGTCATAAAAAAGTCATAGTATAGCATGTCGAAAAAGTCATGAAAAAGTCATAGTATAGCATGTCGAAAAAGTCATAAAAAAGTCATAGTATATATAGCATGTCGAAAAAGTCATAAAAAAGTCATAGTATAGCATGTCGAAAAAGTCATAAAAAAGTCATAGTATAGCATGTCGAAAAAGTCATAAAAAGTCAGTATAGCATGTCGAAAAAGTCATAGTATAGCATGTCGAAAAAGTCAAAGTATAGCATGTCGAAAAAGTCATGAAAAAGTCATAAAAAAGTCATAGTATAGCATGTCGAAAAAGTCATAAAAAAGTCAGTGTAGCATGTCGAAAAAGTCATAAAAAAGTCATAGTATAGCATGTCGAAAAAGTCATAAAAAAGTCATAGTATAGCATGTCGAAAAAGTCATAAAAAAGTCATAGTATAGCTTGTTGAAATTGTCATAAAAAAGTCATAGTATAGCATGTCGAAAAAGTCATAAAAAAGTCATAGGATAGCATGTCGAAAAAGTCATAGTATAGCATGTCGAAAAAGTCATAAAAAAGTCATAGTATAGCATGTCGAAAAAGTCATGAAAAAGTCATAGTATAGCATGTCGAAAAAGTCATAAAAAAGTCATAGTATATATAGCATGTCGAAAAAGTCATAAAAAAGTCATAGTATAGCATGTCGAAAAAGTCATAAAAAAGTCATAGTATAGCATGTCGAAAAAGTCATAAAAAGTCAGTATAGCATGTCGAAAAAGTCATAGTATAGCATGTCGAAAAAGTCAAAGTATAGCATGTCGAAAAAGTCATGAAAAAGTCATAAAAAAGTCATAGTATAGCATGTCGAAAAAGTCATAAAAAAGTCAGTGTAGCATGTCGAAAAAGTCATAAAAAAGTCATAGTATAGCATGTCGAAAAAGTCATGAAAAAGTCATAAAAAAGTCATAGTATAGCATGTCGAAAAAGTCATGAAAAAGTCATAGTATAGCATGTCGAAAAAGTCATAAAAAAGTGATAGTATAGCATGTCGAAAAAGTCATAAAAAAGTGATCGTATAGCATGTCGAAAAAGTCATAAAAAAGTGATAGTATAGCATGTCGAAAAAGTCATAAAAAAGTGATAGTATAGCATGTCGAAAAAGTCATAGTATAGTATGTCGAAAAAGTCATAAAAAAGTCATAGTATAGCATGTCGAAAAAGTCATAGTATAGCATGTCAAAAAAGTCATAAAAAAGTCATAGTATAGCATGTCGAAAAAGTCATAGTATAGTATGTCGAAAAAGTCATAAAAATGTCATAGTATAGCGTGTCGAATAAGTCATAAAAAAGTCATACCCCTGGTAAATGTCGAAAAGATTCTTAGAAATGTCATTGTATAGTGTGTCAACAAAGTCATAGTATAGTACGTTGAATGAAGTTTTACAAAGGTCATCGTATAGGTTGTGGAAAAAGTCATAGTATAGTATGTCCAAAAAAATGATTGTATAGTATGTCAGAAAAGTAAAAGAAAATCATAGTATAGTATGTCGAAAAAGTCATAAAAAGTCATAGTATAGCATGTCGAAAAAGTCATAAAAAAGTCATAGTATAGCATGTCGAAAAAGTCATGAAAAAGTCATAAAAAAGTCATAGTATAGCATGTCGAAAAAGTCATAAAAAAGTCATAGTATAGCATGTCAAAAAAGTCATAGTATAGCATGTCGAAAAAGTCATAGTATAGCATGTCGAAAAAGTCATAAAAAAGTGATAGTATAGCATGTCGAAAAAGTCATAGTATAGCATGTTAAAAAAGTCATAGTATAGTATGTCGAAAAAGTCATAAAAAAGTCATAGTATAGCATGTCGAAAAAGTCATAGTATAGTATGTCGAAAAAGTCATAAAAAAGTCATAGTATAGCATGTCTAAAAAGTCATAAAAATGTCATAGTATAGCATGTCGAATAAGTCGTAAAAAAGTCATAGTATAGCATGTCGAAAAAGTCATAAAAAAGTCATAGTATAGCATGTCGAAAAAGTCATAAAAAGTCATAGTATAGCATGTCGAAAAAGTCATAAAAAGTCATAGTATAGCATGTCGAAAAAGCCATAAAAAAGTCATAGTATAGCATGTCGAAAAAGTCATAAAAAAGTCATAGTATAGCATGTCGAAAAAGTCATGAAAAAGTCATAGTATAGCATGTCGAAAAAGTCATAAAAAGGTCATAGTATAGCATGTCGAAAAAGTCATAGTATAGCATGTCGAAAAAGTCATAAAAAAGTCATAGTATAGCATGTCGAAAAAGTCATAAAAAAGTCATAGTATAGCATGTCGAAAAAGTCATAACAAAGTCATAGTATAGCATGTTGAAAAAATCTCAACAAGGTTATAGCGTAGTATGTTGAAAAAACAGTCATAGTATAGTATGTTGACAAAAACGTCATAGCACAGCATATCAAAAAAGTCATAGTATACTATGTCAGAAAAAGTCATAAAAAAGTCATAGTATAGCATGTCGAAAAAATTCTCAAAAACGTCATAGTATGTCGAAAAACAGTCATAGTATATAGTACAGGGGTATTCAGTTAAAGTTCAACGAGGTCCAGTTAGAGAGAATTTCCTCATATGTCTAACTTGTTCTATAATTTAGTCCCACATATATATTGAAGTAGCCTAACAGTTGTATTAACATCTGTATTTAGTCAACAAATAAAGTTTAAATGAATAATATCTCAACAATATTCATCGTCAGATTTCAAATTAAATCTGTTTTAGGTCCAGGGTCCGGATGCACTATTAGTGACCCCTGGTAAATGTCGAAAAGATTCTTAGAAATGTCATTGTATAGTGTGTCAACAAAGTCATAGTATAGTACGTTGAATGAAGTTTTACAAAGGTCATCGTATAGGTAGTGGAAAAAGTCATAGTATAGTATGTCCAAAAAAATGATTGTATAGTATGTCAGAAAAGTAAAAGAAAATCATAGTATAGTATGTTGCAAAATTTTTTTTTAAAAATGTCCCTAAAAAGTCTTCTTATAGTATTTCACAAAAATGTCATGAAAAGTTATAGTATAGTATTCTATCAAAATGTTAAAGTGAAAGTATAGTATGTCCTAGAAATCTCATTAAAGGTACAGTATATAATAAAGTCATGGTATAGTGTTATAAAAAGTCACAGTATGCCATAAAGAACACATAATATACAATTAGTTTGTAAAAAGTCACAGTACCAAACTATAAAAATACTCTAAAAGTCCTGCATTCAAAATATTACTTCCAGTAATAGCAACAATTTATACTTAAAAGTATCAAAAATACTGATTAAGAATGCCCCATCATGTCAGTGTGCACGTCATAAGTTACTCTTTGTTGTAGCTGGTCGAGGTGGAGCTTAAATATACACTGCAGGGTAGTTGAATTAAAGCTCAATCTAAAAAAGCTAACTAAAGTAGAGGAGTCAGAAAAAAATGTAGTGCAGTAAAAATTGTTATCTAGTCAGACACAAAGTGGAAGTAAGAAGGATTAGAAAATGGAAATATTCAAGAAAAGTACAACAGTGTAAACAAATCAATCATCAGAGTAACACAATCAATATCTTCTCATAGACAAAATACCACACTGTCAGCCGGCACTGTTGAAAACTCTGTATTTATTAATGATTTACAAAAAGGCTAAACATGAAACCATTAAGATGATTCAGTTCATTTCAAACTTAAAAAGGAGTTGTTGTTGTTGTTGTTGTGGGTGGGAGAGGCGGTAGTAGTGTAGTCTGTAGTGTTTTACAGCTCAGTTATTTTAACAGCATCTTATCTCATCATGTAGAATCTTTTTTTAGTGGAGGCTCCCGGAGAGAAGAAATTAAATAAATCCACACACAGGATGGAGTCAAACTGCAGACGAGAGATACATTTGAAACAACTATTTTCCTATCTTTGTATTTTAGAACCGGGGGACATACCAGGGTCTGAAGGGTGGTCTTTCTCTACATCAGCAGTGTTGTATACAATCACAATTCTGTCACCTTGACTCCGGTCCTACATAAAAAATAAAAGATTTAAAAAAAAAATCACCTGGATCTCCCTGAACTACAGCTGGTGTAAAAATAGACAACTTTTTCTGTCTCTAATGCAGAAAACAGAGATTATCACCACAGTACGAGAGCTCCCAACTGTAATCCACTTCTCAAAACAGTTTGGAGACACATAGTTAATAGTAAAAACAAGTTTTTGTGCAAGTATGTTTTTTTTTTTTTCCCCCCACAAGGTTTGAAATAAATATCTCTAAAGCAAAAGAGGACTTAAAGAGTATTTCCTTTTTTTTATATTTATTGTGAAAACCAACAATCACATTGTGAGTAGAAGAAATCCTTTTTCTGGCTTGAATTTCAGGTACAATCAATCAAATTAATCACACACAACTCTGCAAAAAAATGACTATTAGATTTAAAATAAAATAAAATTAGAGTTATCTCAGATTGGGGCAGAACATTTAAAACATTAACTCCACTGACGGTAAGATGCAGCAGGGAGACAGTCCAGTTTTAGAAGTACGTCCTGATCGATTTTCCTGTGACCAAAATGCTGTTCCATCCCATTAGTTTTGCAGTTTTTAGTCGCCTGGCAGGTTTCTACAGTAGTAAAAGAGTGAGACAGTCGTGGACCCAAATATTTACAGTAATGTTGTGCACTTAAAGATCTTTCTCCGGACCGTACGATCCTCGTCTGGAGAATCTTTCAGAGTTGATCTAAAACATCACAAAATTAAATTAAAAAAAATCCCAATGCGTTCTTGCTACGGAATGAATTAACAGTGTTTCCACTTACTAACAATTTAATTCAAAAAAGCAAATAAAGATTGGTCTGGAGCTCAACCCGGCATTTCTGCTGGCAATTAAAAATGTGAAAACATGATGCAGAAAAAGAGCATTAAGATAACACCATAAAATTGTTCATATTTCAGTGAGCCATTTAAAAAAAAAAAAAAAAAAATTTTTAAATGAGAATAGACCTTTCTCCATCCCCTCGCCCCAAGAACCATTTCATAAACAAAAATATATCACCCTCTGTCGTGTGATTCTCAAATTCTCACTAGATACAATTAAAACTTTTTTTTACAGTGCTTCATCATTATATATCTTTGACAGACCTCAACAAGGGGAAGAACAACTTTAAGCCATAAATGTCTCCTATCGCAACGATACAGCTACGTCAAAAAAGTGAACGGTCCAGTTATTGAACGATTAAAATAAAAAAATAAAAAGGGGGAAAAAAACAACACAGACTGAAGGAGACGGTCAGCGGCAGGGGGAAGCGAGCGCCGGGATCTCCCGACCCGGTTTTGTCCCACCCGCACCTTTAATGTTACCGTGGAGAGGTGGCGCTGGAAGGTGAGCGGCTCGGGTCGACTACTTGGTGTTGAGCTCGTTCTCCAGCTCCATGAGTTTGCGCGAAGCCTTGACCTTGTTGGAAACCTCCTTCCCCTGAGAGAAGAGACGCTGGCGCTCCTTAAACGTCATGCTCTCGGGGTTGCCGCCGGGGATCGAGTTCTCCTGCTCCTGACTGCAGATTGTGTCATGCAAAAAGCGTTTCATCATATTATTCATTGGTATTTAAATAATCTGCATTATTGTTAATGAGCAGATTAATCTGTGATGAACATAATCGAGTCAAGACTTTCACATAAAACTCTTAAATTTGAACATAAACTGGCAGCTTAACATTTGATATAAGCAAGAGGATCCTTTAGATTGGAGTCTTTGGTCATGTGGTGTACTCAGCAAAGTCTTGCACGTTTTAGCTGTGGTGACCGTGCGACACATGATCCTTTCAAGACTCTTCTTGTGGAAAATGTTTTGCTGTTAAAGTGTTACCAGCTTGTATCACAACGCATTAGCCCTTTAAATCAGAAACCAGGGGAAAGAATAAGAAGAGTCTCACCTTTTCGTCCATTTGTCTCGCGGGTCGTTGTAGACTTCTCCGGATCCTACAACTCCTGCCGAGTTTCCAGTGTACGAGTTAAATCCTGTCCGAGGTTCAGGAGTCACACAGCAGACAGACAGACAGAGCAGATACGAGTCAGCATCGTTCATATTACAGCTTTTGTTATCCGAAAATATCCCAGATAGAAGCTGCCGGCTGCCGGATGTCAAGATCTCTGCTACACGTCTCCCAATTACTCCCATCATTAACAAGGAATCACAGGCATTACAGTGGACAACTACGGATTATTTTCCCATTATATTGTTGAACATCAAGCAGAGAGCCCGGGGTCTCCAGCAACCAGCAGCTTCTTCAGTCGTCACCACTTCATTTCCCACAGACCAGCCTGAGCAGAAGGAAGAAAGAGAGGGAACTGGTTCTGGAGAAGCATTAAGGCAGAAACGATTAGATCTCATTAAAGAGCGGCAGCAAGCCAAGAAAAGAGGAAGAGAAGGCGTTAAAAAGCTGTTAAAGGGCCATTCCAAAGCAGCAGAAATGGTCTGTGGACGTGCCGATGGGATCCAAGGCCGAGGTCACCGTCACACATGTCTGACTGCTGAAGATCTGGAGCCTGTTTGTCCGGAATCATCTAAAAAAGCACCCGTTTTCATTCTATTACTGTTTTATTTCTAACTGTTTTATTTGTCATTTACATCCAATATTGAATGAAAACAATCAAATTGATCAGTTACAGTAGAAGTCATTTATAATAATTAAAATTAAATATTTAACATCAAAATCAAGCCAAGTGGTAAAGGAAAAGCTCCCGTATGAGCGTTACTATTATAACCCGTGCTCGGTTAAAGTCTGGAGGCACTAACACAAGGAGGGTGACCCACGACCTCTGACCCCAAAGACGACATTTATCATGTGTCCCCTGTGTCTTCTCCAAACCCCTCGCAACATCCAGCCTAAAGCGAGACACAGCTGTTGCCACATCTGCCCGACTGGATCACAACTATGTTTTTAAAGTGAAACTAGATATTTGTAAGGTATTTTTTTTTTTTTTTTTTAAAGGTTTACGTCTTTGAATAATCGGGAAGTCGGTCACATTCTGGGTTTTGGTCTTTTTATGGGATTTGTTGACAGACAGAGAAATAAAGAATGATGCCAGTGAGCAGGAACTAATGAAAATGATGCGTTTGAATTGAGAGGATAAAACAGAGACTTCAGATTTGGTTAATGGCACAATATTTTACATCACAGGCTGAGAGGAAACACTGGATCCAAACAGTCAAGAAGAGATCCTCTCTATGGTTGTGCACATTTTTGAAAGCAGTGGTTGAATCCTACCGGATGACCCAGGAACAACCCAGAACTTCAGTCATTAAACATCTCAACTCTACTTGGTTGCGTTTAAAAGAAGTCCAAATGCATGTTGGGTCTGGTGTTTCAGATGAAATGGAAGTTGGTACAGTTCAGACACAGTGACAGGGTGTGAACCCAGATGGATTCATCCAGCTGGCAGCTCCTAAGCCCTCTAGTTTGGCTTTTATAGACCTGAAGTGTAGTTTGGGACGGGATCCCACTTCAGCCCCAAAACCACATGAACACAAACTGGCAGAGAACAAAGTAACCGCAGAGAAACGACCCTCGTTCAAGGCCAGTGACATTCCTCTGAGGAGCCAAAAGAGATGGAAAATGATACTTCTGGCACTGCAATTGAAAAATATCAAGATTTTCTTTACAGATTCTCAAAGGTTGTGAATGTTTTCCTTTGATTCTGGTTCAGATATCTTAGAGGCCAGTTGAGTCTAAATAAACTCACTGCTTTTATTCTGCACCAACACGCAGTTTGAGTTACAACATCCATCTCTGGGGATCATTTCAATTTGTTTTTCTTTTGCTGCCGTCTCCGCTTCGTGCGCCTTCTGAGCCGCACTGGCAGCCGTGTTGTTTTCTCTCGCGGTTTTATTCTGATTACAAAAATATCTGCGCTTGAAGAAGAGCCCACCGTCGGAGCTTTGGGAGCTGCCAGCTCAAATCACACTCATTTCAATACATTCTGGAGATCAATATGTCGGGGGCAGCCAGAGACTCAGGTGCCGCTTGGTCACCTGAACCTGCCGCAATGCCCTTTGGGAGTTGTAGTAAGGTTTAGTAAAGCGGCAGCGTTAGACAGCAGAGACAGACTGACGGGCGAAATGAAGGACAAGCTGGATCAGCTGAAACAGGCAGACGACAAAGCACGTACAAGGATTCGAAAATATTGGAAAGGCAGATTAACAGACGGACCAACACAGAGACAGGCAAAGTGGGGAAAAGGAAGCAAACACATAAATAGAGATTTAAAAAATAAGAAGGCAGCCTGGTGGAAGCTACGCACAGGCAGTAAAAGCAATAGACACCAAGCCGGTTACTGGGGTGAGCTGCTGGCAGCCAGAGTGCAGTGGTGTGTGTTTATGATGCATGGGTGTGTGGTGTGATGGGGGGGGGGGTGAGACATGCAGATTTTTTTTCTGAGGGAGGGGGGGTGAGGGTGGGGTAGGGGGGGGCATTAGTAAGATGTTCTTTTTTTTCTGATTTGAGTGAATATGCAACACGAGGTTCTCCACGAGGCCTTGGATGTGTTTCAGTGTTCAATAAGCATCAGTGTAGGAGGAGGTTTATTGTGAAGGGGCAGGCAGTCGTTTCCTGGACCTCAGGTGGTGATAGCATTCAGGCTGTGCAGCATTGGTAGCTCTGTTTGTCTGTGGATGCTCAAATAGCAAGTTGTGTCTGCTTGTGACCATTGATAACTCAGGCTCTGCGTCGTTTCACATTTTTCCGTAAGAGTAGCGATTTGGTACTTTACTTTGACATTCATGAACATTCATTTAACCTAAATCTGGAATCTGAATCGACATTTGATGCCATATTTCAGTTTTTGTTACTTTGCGCTACGTGACCCATTTGGGTCCATAACAGCAGTATTGGTATATTGAGGCTCAATAACTTGCTTTAATTAAAACAAGTTGTGTATTCATCAACTGTGAGCAGTTCATTTAAAGACTCATGTATTTAGAGGCTTAAAGAAAAAAGCTGCACAATATTTCACAAGAAAAAGGAAAACATAAGAAATGTTGGAAGAATGAACATAACTTTGTGTAGTTTTCCTTGTTTTATTTAAAGAATTTGCAAAATGTTACAGAAAAGCCTGAAGTTTGTATTAGAAACATGTTTTTACTGATGGTCTCTTCTGTTATTCATTAACTCCTTGGATTTATCTTATGACCTTTTGTGGGGTCACAACTACTTATTAAGACCAAAGGACTGAAATAAAACTTGAATCGTCTTCAATCCAATGTCCAATGATTTTTGGCATACACCTAAAAAAGACCAAAGCCAAAACTAAATCTAACACCAGTGCGCTCAGAAATTGTACCTCAGATAAAATCATGGGAGCAAATAATACAGACAGCTGCCAACTGACTGCAGGTTAACCCCCCCACTGTTAGATATCGCTGTCCAACAATGAGGCCTTTTGAAGAAAAGCAATGATAGATATCTTGGCATAACATTCCACAAGGATAAGAAGAAAAACAGCTCTTTAATATTTGATCTACATTAAGAAAGACTTTGTTTCTTTTAGAGGGACCTGTGGCCCCAGCATGACCTCTTAAATCTTAAATATAAGCCGCTGTAATGATAGCTGCCACTAGGAGGAGCCGGAGTTTGAGCAGACTGAGTTACACAGAAGCTCAGAGTTTGACGACAAGCAGATTTAGACCTTTTAACAACAGCCACAGACAAAGAAGAGGCCTTTCACTCAACACACTGCTGCTGTGTGCATTTTTGGCATGTTAATGAAAAGAGAGCCGACTCTTCTTTTAGAGTGATTGATGGGTAGTGTGAAGCCAATGATGTGTCTCCTTCCCTTTAAAGCCAACACCGCTAAGCAGAGCCACGGGGCAGGCAGGCAGACTGAGGGCTGGCCCCGCCCCCTCGTCCCAAGCAGCGACAAACCAGACACAAAGGAGACGGCGAGCGACAACACCAACAGTACTATGATTGGCTTTGATGGGTACCACTCTGCATCAAAAAGTGGTGGCGTGATTATCGATTGCTTTTTCTGTTCGCTAGTGCTGATTGAGGGAGTGGGGGAGTGGGGGGGGGGGTTTGTGTAGAGGAACATGTGGAGGGGATAATAATTACTGGGGGACAGGAGGAGGTGTTCAATCAAATCAACATAAAAAAATTACAAATACAATCTGATTTGTTCGAAGAGAGAGAAAAAATATATATTAAATAACATAAAGTGATGAATGGAGGGGACTGATTGACGACAAAAAAAATTTGGACAAACACGTAAAAGAAGGAAAAAGTAGACGGTGGAAATGAAAAAAGGCAGAACTCCTCTTTACTAAAGGAAATAAAGAGACAAAGTAGCACTAAACTATGAAGGAGTGGGTAGTAAATGAAGAGATGAGTGAATGAGAGGGAGGTACGGGAGCTGTGGAGGGCGCGGTGGCGAGCCTGACTCCTCCTCCTCTCTCCTCTCTCTGGGTCTACCTTTAAAGCCTCCTGGGGGGACGGAGCTGGGTTTGGCAGGAAGGGGGGGACCTGTACTGTTGGAGTTGTTGAATGGCGGCTGGAACGAGCCAGACAGGAAGATGCCGTCAGAAAGAGGGCGGGGCTTGCGCGCAGTGGGCGGCGGATGAGGCCTGCTGTGATTGGGTGAGGCGGAGGCCGGGAGGTCGCCGTACGACTTCCGGGTCGCCGACAGCTTCACCTGACCTGATTGACTGCCGCCGCCACCACTGCCTGCTTTGGTGGCTTCCTCCTCATCCTCCTCATCGCCCGCGTAGGAGACAAACTTGGCGGTGTAGAGCGTGTCGGGGGAGGCGATCTGGGTTTTGAGGTAGGAGGTGTTTCTCTGTGGGGGGGGCGGGGGGTTGTTAGTAGGGTTGTGGGGGGGTTGGTAATCCCGGGGCAGCGGAGGCCTATACAGACCGGCCGGCTCGTCAGGCGTCAGCAGCTTTCTCTCGGCCTCCTCGTGCTGCCGGCGCCGCTCGGCCTCCAGGCGAGTGTAGTACTCCTCCTCCTGTCTCCTCTAAGGGAGGGACAACCTGTTAGTAAGCTCCACCCTCATTGGCTCTCACCTCAGTGTAGGACACTTACTGACTGATCAGCTACAGCTGGGGAAATATTCAACTAGTCAAAGAGCTCCACTACCCGGCTTCAACCACAGATAAAACCAGATCTGTCCACTATTCCAGATTCTTCTGGGCCTGACTACTCCTGGTCTAACTGGGCTGCCATACAGTATACAAGGATCTGTTACAGTACCAACACCAAGTCCACTATTTCCATCAGTTTGACACAACTGAATCATAACTGACACATACCGGTCCTAGATCAGGGGCCTCATTTATAAAATGGTCCAACAATCAAATTCCATCTTAAGCAATGACTTTAAGCAGAAATATACTACAATGTAACTTAATAAAAAACATATTTTGATGTGAAAATTACCGTATATTTACAAAACGTCTGCAGCATTAATCTCCTGTTGGTTGCATTAAGGTTTGGAAGTGCATTTTTGCATTTCAGCCATTAACAGCAGAGTATTCTGGGATTTTAAACTAGGGACCTACTTAAGAACTTACTTTGAGGTGGAAATTATTTTATAATTACAAAACCTCTTTATTGGTTACACGAAGGAATTTCCAGCTGGTTTTGTTGAGGTTTGGAGCAGCTTTTTACCCTCACTGGTATGACAGAGCTCCGCTTGTTCAAACAGAACTTCAATCAATATATAAGCTTACGTTATTAGTTACAGGTTTGAGGAATTAGTTGTCAAATTAAATTTCCTTTCACGCAAAAAAATAGGATGAGAGCTAGTGTGGAATAAACTGTGTATCATGTTTAAAAACACAGCTGCATTGGCGATATTCAGGGCTGCATTACTTTACTGAAAGTATAATCTGTGTATAATCAGCTGCTTTAGCCTCCTAAAACAGTTTTATACCACCAACAATCAGCTTAAGGATGCCATTTGAAATCATATCAGTATGTTTTAGAATAATCCAAACACAGTTTTATAAATGTTGCCCCTGAACTGGATTTGACCGAACTGGTTTTCAACAGATTAGATCTGGTCCTCCTGCACTTGACCCGATCATCTGTAAACACCAGGGACGGCTGTGTAAATAAGTCCGGGCCTTTATCGTTTCATCCCTGACAAAGTCTAATATATGTATATATAAAAAGTATGTTGTCAATCAACCAGACCATAAATCTACTCTGACTGGTCCACAATACCTCAAAACTTGATCTGACACTTGGCAACTGTTTCTGGACTGTACAGTAATCCTTCTTCCTGGACCACCCTGTCTACCACCATCTCCCGTTTACATCAACACTGCTCGAGTGAATGCATGTGTGCATGTGTCTATATGTGCCTGTGTACCCTCAGTGTATACTATCGGGTTGTGGGGAGGTTCTTGTGATTTGAGCCCACCCTGTCTTCGCTGGCCTGTGATGAAGTTACGCATTAAATCTACGCTGGAGGAATGTGTTTAGATTTCTGGGTTTGGAGCTCGACCAGCTGCTCCGGGTCACATGTGCTCAATCTTGATGCTTCTGATGTCAGATTATTAGTGCTGTGGATGTATCCGAGCTGCTTTTGATGGTTGAATCTGCCCAGTTGGAATCTGAAGAAACTGGGAGGGATTAGTGGGTGTGTGGGTTTGAATGACTGGCTGGGTTTCTGAATATGTACAGTATGGATGGCTGAGGGTGGGAATGAGGCACATTGGTGGGTATAGATTTATCTGTGTGTGTGTGTGTGTGTATGAACTGAATATAAAGCATGTGGTTTCTGGGAAAAGTGGGAGCGTGGGCGGCATTCCTTGAACATAGTTTCTGGAGCAATGATGAATGGGAATGGTAACAAAAAAGATAAATTAAAAACTCACAAAATCATAACTGCTTCCCCCCAAAAAACTGAAATAACTGAACTCCCTAACAAACACCGACAACAACAACAACAACAAGATGGGAGTCCCATGCTTGAGGTGGGTGGGAGCACATAACATGACACAGCAACACGTCACATAGGGTGGGGGGGGGGGGGGTGCATAAGATGAGGACATGCAATTGGACACATTTACAATAAAAAAACAGCATCAGATTAACAGTTATAACATCTTAAAAACAACATTTCATTCTCAAAAACAGCAGTTGTAAATGTATTAACAAATAAACTGACTTAATAATCAAACGAATATCTCTGAGATACTTCTGACTACCATGTTTCTGTTTTTCAAACCTCAGCAAGTCATTAAATCATGTTATTATCAGAGCTACACAAATGAGTAATATAAGGTAAATTTTAATGTGAGGTTTTTTTAAAGACCAGTGGTGTGATCAGTGGTCTACAGTTCACAGGACACATACGTCATAGGACAAGACACAATGATAAAAAAACGCTGAATATGTTGGATTTAACACACAAGACGAGGATGGGCGGGTGGACACCAGATCACACAACTGGTCATTTAATAACACCCAAAGTACAAAATAATGTCAAATTTAATTTATCGAAATATTTGTGCATTATATTACCAAATACAAATCAAGTCTTTAAAGCACACAGCGGCTTCGGGGAGTTTCATGTTGGCTGCACACTTTACTGTGTAGTATGGATTTGGTTTAAGGAGTAAATAATATTTAACAACATTTAACAACGTATTACTACAGGGAAAAAAACTAAAACCAAAAACTGAAATCTGTCCTTTTCATAACAAAGTTAAGCGAATTAGGCTCCGTTGCGCAAGTTATTTTGTATTTAATTAGTTGCCAAAAAGTAAATTTAATAAATGTTTTGTTGAATCTATAACAGTAAAGTGTGTAGCAGGTGAAAGGGTCTGAATACCTTCCGAAGTCACTGTGGACCCTAACGTTGGAATGATACTTCACTCAACACTGATACATTCATTTTTTTTTTTATTCCATATGAGCCAGTCAATGTCATCTACCGCTGATATAATGGGTGTGAAGTTGTAATTTCGTGTTTTTCCAAAAAATTGAACTATTCCTTTAAACGTATATTATTGACAATCTTAACTTCACACAGATATCTTAACTCTTTGAGAGTACTGAATACCATTTTAAGGGTTTTCCCTGCTGACAAAAAGGAAAATAATCAGGAGCGGACATTTTGAAGATGCTGAAAGATGTAAAATCTCATTGTGGTCCAACACGGACTGATACATTTCTTCCCTCTCCTGCCCTATTATATGGTTTGGCTGACCCACAGTATCATAACACAACATCCTGAACATTCTGCAGACATTCATGTTCATTAAATCCTATAGTTTCACAGATAAACAAACCGACCTTCTCTCCGCCCCCTCGTTTGGCCTCCTCCCTCCACCTCCTCTCCTCCTCCTGCTTTGCTCGCTCCTCTGCCTCCCGCTTACGAATCTCCTCCAGCTGCTGCTTACGCCGTCGCTCTTCGTCCTGCAACTGATCACACACACGGAAACAATTAGTACAACATGAATCACGTGTCATTCATACACAAACTCTGAAAGCCTTTCCACATCAAATGACTCTGGTTAACAGCTTGGACACTAATGTGCACTAACATGTTGAATGTAACGTGAAGTTGGATTTGTCTCACAGGACTGCTCCAAAGGGAAGGAGCAGTGTGCACTGCAAGCACAGCATAGGCAGTAAGACACACACACACACACACACACACACACACACACACACACACACACACACACACACACACACACACACACACACACACACACACACACACACACACACACACACACACACACACACACACACACACAGCGGAACATGCAGACTACGAACACAACAACGTGCAACAAAAACAAAAGACAGGCCTTCTTTCAGCTACTTGGGGTGTGTTTGATTTTGTTTTATCATAAAACCTTAAAAAGGTCCTTCTGAGGAGGAGAGGAAGAATAACTAAAGCGTACCTGAAGTAACTGCGAGCTAACTGGGCCGCTGCAGAAATGTTCTGATAACCATCCCAACACAAACCCAGCGGGATACGCTGACACACAAAACAAACAGACCCTTACTCTGGGCTGGATGGACAAAAGGTCAGTTCAACTAAATTAGAAAACAACATATTTTGCCGCCTACCACGAGAGGATAGGATAGCTATATTATATATATATATATATCATAAAATCATAGCCAGTACATATTGTTTTTATGTATATGACTTTATGTAATAAGGTCATGTTTTATTTTATTTTTCATTATTTTCAAATAATTTCATATTTTATTCTAAATTCAAGTTTGACATTTTTTGTTTTGTTTATATATACATATATATTACTTTTATCTATATTTGTTTAATTTGTAATTGCTGTTTTTTATTTGTAATATTTTTTTCTCATTTCTTTTCTATTGAATTTATATATCTTTTGTTTCATTTGACTTTATCTTATTAAATAATTGCGCATTTATTATAACCATTATAATCATAGTAATTGCCATCATCATTACCATTATTAGTATCATTAATATAATTATATACAAATGTATAAAAATTATTTCAGTTAATATTATTTTGTAAACTGTAACTGTGTGAAGTCAGTGGACTTCTGCTTGTGGATGGTAACGCCTAAAGAATGTCAAGAGATTTAATATGAAGGCAACGATCAGAGCCGACTCCTTTCTCTGTTTTGCTCGAGACATTTTCCTTAAATATCATTTCTCCATTCAGCTCTGCTGTCTTGTTGTACAGGCAGAAATCTCAGCGATAGAAACACAATCAAGTCCATCTGACGGATAAATAACTATATATGTGTTTACGTTTTGGTTGATCAGACCCTTTAAAAAAAGCGAACATAAAGAGGCTCAGCTGGTCACATACAGATGGATGAGTGAAGAATGGATTCACGGACACCACAACATCATGATGTGGCCCTGCGCAGGCAGTGCCGGGTGCTCACAAGACTATCATGCATGGATCTCCACCTGGACAGCCCCTGTGATGCATTCAGCCATGCAGGCACCACCTCCATATGCACTCAAAACATCACTGCTTATAAGAAACCACAACAACCTCAGCTCTGCTACTCTATAAGCATGTCAAGGTTTGGTTTTTATGATTTGTTTTTTTTTCATTTATAAGCTGCAAGTGAAGCTGCAGTTGTTTTGAGTGGACAAAGAGATGGACAGCTTCCCCCAGCCACACAACATCAAGCGTCGCAGGACGGCCTTTCCATGACCGGCAGCTCTCAAGCTAATCATGGCACCAGGCCTGCCTCCAACCCCCCAGCCCCAACCACAACGACAACAGTACTCCAGATGGGTAGGGAGAGACAGATAGGAAACACGGGCAGGTAGGCAGCCCAGACAGGAAACAGGAAGTGTTGTAAGGGCAGGGAGAGGATACTCGTCATTAACAGGTAGAACATACCAAGTCTAGAACAGAGATAGCTGGGACAGCATTCTGCTGCTGCTGAAGAAGAAGACAATAGTGTGTGAAACGGGGGGACAGATAAGGAGGGAGGGGGTAGAGGAAAATACCAAATACTGAAAGGTAAGGTGGAGATAATCAATTTAACTTAAGTTAGAAAAGAGGGGGGGGGGGGGGGGGGGGGGGGTAGGAGGAGGAAGTAGAACTGAGGAGTAAAGTAGAAATTAAAAGCAGGGAGGGAGAGGACATACAGTAAAGTGAAAACATTGTTTTTCTCCATTGTGCTGATTGGTGACTGTTCAAGAGCTCCTAAATCCACCACCATTCAAATCACCACCTAAGCACTAATTAAAATACAACTCACTATTATGTAATTACGTCAAGTGACTCTGGAAGCTCCATTGTGCATTGCATTTGGTTTTCTATCAGTTGGGTAGGGATTTGATTAAACACAAATTTGTTCAAAAAAAAGGACCGCCTGAGCATATATGAATATAAATAACAATAACACACAGAGAAACTAAGGAAATAATGCTGCGCAAGAGTTTAAAAAAGTATGCCCACCGATCTCTGGAAGCAACAGGAATTTGCCTGAAACATTTTTGGAAATTTGACAGCCATTTTAGTGCTGGAACAGTGAGCGTAAAGGCTGCCGTAATGACACCCATAAGAACTTCAGCATCAGCCTGTGTACAGTAGATGCTATACGGCTTCAGCTCATTCCACATTAGCTTCTGTATAATACAGAATAACTCAATATGGGGTGTAATTATCAAATAGTTCTGGATAATGTCAAGGGAGAATTATTTAATTATATAATCAAAATCCATTCAGGATGCAGAGAACCTTGTTGAAACGGGACCAGTGGTCATGGTTCATTCTTGCTGTGCAACACGGCACACATGCTGCATTTGCATTATATGGGAAGGATGCCAGATACAAGTAAGTGTAGTAATATCCACTTTAAACTAAAGTTGTCGTTCTCACCAGCTGCTGAGTGTAGGAACCAAAATCTACAGGAAACGTAAACCACCACATGTCCCAACACCACCCATCATACTAAAAGTCACACAGTTGTGTCCACGTGATGTGAATGCCGCATTAACAACACCCTCGCCTGCCTGCCCGAAGCCCCCGCCCACCCCTCCAGCAAATCAGATTGAAGCAGCTCAGCATGGCAAAGCGATGACAGAAGCATGTTGCAGATGCACACTGCAGAACATTCATAGTGGGAGCCACAGAGGAATCCATTTCCCCCTCTAGCTTTTGAGAGCTGGCTCCTTCTTCTCCCGCCCAATAGCCTGACTTCCTGTGGCTCGCCCTTCTTTGTGTGCTGAGCTACAGTATTATTACTTAACATCAGTGTTTAATTTCGGCAAAAACGGCCATTGCGCATGATGAGATTTCCTGTCCTTGTAAATGTTTTATTTACTCTCCTCATGCTTGTTCTCTAAGCTTCATCCCTCCTCTACTTCATTCAGGATGTTTTTTACTCTCTCTTTCCTCCACCCTTGGCATAAACTGTCTACTCTCTCTATCCTTTCCCATCCTGCCATCACCAACCCCATCTTACCCGGGCTCTCTTCTCAGCTTCCAGCCTCTGCATGATCATCATGGTGTCCACGTCCTCGTCATCCTCCTCCTCCTCGTCCTCGTCGCTATGCTTGGACTCCTGCAGTCGTTTCTGGAACTGCCACTCCAGCATCAGCTTCCTCAAACGGTCGCTTTCCTCCGCCGTTCGCTCCGGCTTTGACTGGAAAACAACGTGTGCACCAGTTATTTGTAAATCCTTCACTAAGTGTGTGTGTGAGACGTCCTTCCTTCCTCCGAATGGAGCCTAAATTGAGTCTACCTGGAGCTCCTGGATCTCTTTGTCCAGCAGGTCGACGATGTGGAGCTGCTGCTGCTTCTCGGCCTTCTCGCGGGCGTCTCGTTTCCAGGGGTCTGGAGACAGACTGTCGCTGGACGCCAGCTCCTCCTTGCTGATGGTGATGTACTGCAAGTCTCGCCTCTCGATGGTCCGGGGCTGCTGCTGCGGTAACAGGTCCCTGATCACCGTGTCCATGCCTACAAGTAAATTACATTTTTTTTACTTGTTTGTACACAAAAACAGTCTAGAAGTCATTATTTTTGAGACAAGACATTACATAAAAGAAATGTTTTCGACTTGAAGGAGTTACCAGGGATGGAGGCACTCGCAGGGGGAGGAACAGCTGATCGCGGCAGGCTGGACAGCTTCTCCGGTCTGGATGGGGGAGGCTGGGGCTGAGGCTGTGGGGGGAGGTAGGGATGGGGCGGGGCCACAGAGGGCAGAGGGGGCTGGTGTTGAGGAGGAGGCATTGATCCTCCGTTGTTGTGAGGTTGGACGGGCATGACGGGGTTGGCCCGGATCTGACCCAGCTTCCTCTCTTGCTCTCTCCTCTTCCTCTCCCTGGGAAATCATGTTAGATGTTAATATCATCAATGTTATCCTCTTCCTTTGTACGTTTATATACCGTCTGTTATGATGTGCTGGTTTTCTGGTTCTAAATTCATATCTTTGTTGCACCTGTTTAGTCGTCTTTCTTTCACTTCTTATGGTTTTGGTAAACAGCCTAACATTAAATCAAATGTTCCTTTGTGTGTAGCATTAATCATTTTGATAAATCTAATACAACATGAATAAAACAAACAAAAGAACGCCCACCTCTCTTCCTCTAGTCGCGCTTTCTCCTTCTCATACCAGCGTTGCTGCTCCTCACGTTTCTTGCGGTCCGCAGCCTGCTGGGCTGCTACGGGGTTAATGGCAGCGGGAGGCGGCGGAAGCGGTAACTCAGGTTGTGGTTCATAAGGGTCGTAGGCGTCGGGGTAAGGGGCCGGAGGTGGGGGCGGAGGAGGGGGCAGGTCCGAGCGGGATGGTGTCTGGGCCGAATGCGGCGGCGGCGGCGCGGCATGAGGGGCGTTGGGTGTCTTCCATCGGCCCGGCCCGGTCTTCTGGTTCCCGGTCTTGTTGGAGGAGGAGGAGGAGGCTGAAAAGTTGAGGTGCTCCTGGCTCGACGTGGACGACTCCAACGAGGAGGACACCTGCGGCTGTGGGGCCCAGTGGTCAGGACCTCCAACACCTAGAGACACAGTCAGTGGTATTTAAATCAACTAAACGCACTAGATACTCAGAAAGCGGTAAAAGCTTTAATGGGCTTAGTATTGTTAGTATTACATAACAATAATATCACATTTGATTATATTTTAGAGGAACATTTGGGTGCTGAAAACCACTATGCTGTTACATAATCTTGCAGTTGATACACGATCAGGTGCTACAGTCCCATTTTTGTCAACCTCACTTATCCGAGGTCTCTGATTTTTCTTTGTTCTTACCTCCTGGTGGACCTCTCTGGTAGTCCAGGTCTCTGTGTTGGTAGTCCATGTCCCGGTGCTGGTAGTCCTGCTGGTAGTGCTGCTGCATGCGCTCGTCTGGCCTCAGACCTCCCGGTGGGGGGTACAACTCCTCCTGGGAGTGGTTTATACGCTGGGAAGAGATGAAGACAAAACATTCCCTGACTTTCCCAGGACCACTTTTATGATGTTTTACAGTCAAGTGCACTGAATGTCTAATTTGTAGAGTTTGAGTTCTGCTACATCTATAAAATACTCCCAGAGAAGTTACTGAATTATTGATTAACTAAAACATTTATGATACTATTTTCGGTATTCTCTGATAATGAAGATGGCGTCTGATGCTGCTCCAACCTGCATGCTGTTGTTGTGAATGTTGTCGACCACAGGGAGGCGTTCCCTGTCCTCCATGCCCTGCCAGTGCTGTGGGGGCCCCTGTCCCGGAACAACAACCCGATCCTGGCTCTTGGAGGCCGGGATGGTGAAGTACTCTCTGGGATAGGTCTGGGTGGGGATGGGGTAGGCCTCTGGATGGGGAGGGGAGGGCTCATCCTGATAAGGTCATACAAAAAAAAAAGAAATTAGTGGGTGGAAAAATAAAATATTTGGGACTCCTTCCCAACACTAAACAGGCAACACATTGTCACAAAATAATTTCTCATCTCTGTTGTAGATACCGTGTGTCACATTCAACATGAAGATGCCACTGCCTTCATTCCTACTTACGTCTGCACACAGGTTGCCGGTAGACACGGAAGTGATCTTAGTGCCAGGTCCTCCGGGGTATACTGCTTTTCCTGCAGGACTCTGGCTCTGATCTGACGATGGAGCGGGAGAGACAGTCTTTTTATTACAGTCAGAAGTAGGGATGTTAATAACTAACCGTTTAACTGTTAACTGACCAATTACTACTTTCGGTTAAAAGAAGTTTAAATGTTAGTTTAGATTTTAAAAAGTAATTAAAAACTACTGGTGAAGAGGTAATCAGACACGCTTCCGTTCCTCGGTACTATCTGAGTGGGTATTCTGCACCAGACTAATCCCACAGCATGTCAACATGTTGCTATGTATGAATAAAACAGCTGTCTGCTATTATGAAGGAAAAAAAATGTTGCATTGGTAGTTTCTTAATTGGCCACAGACAACTGTCCACTCTAAACAGTAGGCCTGCATTATAACCTGTTAACGGTTAATGATGGGTCGGTTAACTCTTAATTAGAAACTTCACCAACACTTCAATGCAATTAGGCAATGAGTTAAAGGTCCAAAGGAGTCAACAACAAATCCAAAATTAACCAAAACGGTTACTGAATGTGGTTTCTGAGGTTGTTGTTTTCTATCAGACTTTTGCAGACACAGTGTTATGCCAGTGTTTCCATATCAAGGTGGAGCACTTTAAGAATAACACCAGCACTTTTTTTTCTTATTTCCATTACTGCCCGCAAAGTCTAAACACACTGACTTTTTTTTCTTGCCATTCCTTTTTTAATCCAATCAAAGTGTACTGGAGTCATATTCAATAAGATTTTCGGCTAAATTTACTGCCAAATTGGGTGTAAATGTTATGGACCTGTGATAACATGTAATGTTTTATCACACTCATGTCAGAACTACATCCTTGTGATGAATGTCCAATGCATCAAACAGAAAAAATACATCTGAATCATAGAAATGTTCTCAAAAACTATTTGACATTTAAATCGTGAGGAATAGACATAATATAATTTAGCTGTTATCATAACTAGGTACAACAATTAAAGTTAGAGTTAAAGCCATTTCATGCTCAGTGTTCTGTATGTAGTCAAACAAAATAGAAATACAAGCAGAAGACAGACGAGACAACTTCAGTAGTTCCAACTGTAGGAACAGAATAAACTCTTGGTAAGAGGCGGGGCTTACTGGCTACGTTGGGGCTGGAGCGGTGGTCGGCTCGGTTCTTGAGAAGTCGATCTTCTCCGCTCATCTTCTTTGGTTCGGGGTAAGAGTCCCAGCCAGCCTGCGGACTCTCTGGCGAGCCGTTCTGCACCGAGTTGTTGTACAACTCAAAGCCTTCGCTCTTTGGTCGCAGCTTCCCGTTCTTGTCACGGCCTCGGTCTGCCGCTGAAGAGATGAAGGAGAGAGAATGGATAGTTGACAGGTTTGTTGTTTCAGTAGCTGGGCTTTTTCTATTACATACTAATCCAGAGATGCTTGTTGTGGTTATTTGAAAAATATGAAATTGATTGTTTTTTGGCTAAAATACATTTTGCTGCTCCCCTCTTGCACAGCAGTACATTGTGTGGTATATTTTCAGGCCTTACACAGTACAGCGAAGACCCCAAGTGTAGTTGTCTTAGATGAAAACCAGATGTGCAGGAGACCAGGGGCAGAAGGGTGGATGTGTAGAATGAGGAGGCCACATACATTCTCTTATGTTCCGCCCAGATGTAAACATAACATGTACCCTATATAAAGATGAAGCGAGCGCCCTAGAAGCAGGGACTTTCGGATTCGACTTGAGACCTCCGGACGATCTAGACGTCCGTAATGGCATGTGTTGCTTGTTTGTAATAAACTTTATTATACCAGCAAGAACAGTGTCCACGGAGCATCCTTCCTCATCACTTCAACAGAACTGTCGCATGCAAGACACGACAATTGCTTTGCTCCCGTGCTGGTACTCCGGTCTGTTTCTGCAAACTGGGGGTGTGTCACATGTGATCTACTATACCGTCGGTAATACACAGACTATGAATAAGTACCTCATACAACTCCATATCAAAACATCTGGACTATCCCTTTAAGTGCACCATTACTTTCCCTTCCGAGTCTGTGAGAATCTACACTTTGCTTTGTCCAGTTTCCTCTCATTAAGTCCAGTAAAGAATGGTTACGTTTCACTGTCGGCTCTGGAAAACACACTGTGGTCGAGGGAATTCGGGAGGAGAAACACCCGTTTAGCGTCATCCTGGACCGCTAGCCGGGCCGGCCAGAAGACTTCCTTAATGAATCTCGGGTCACATTCCATCAGACAAAGACCAGCACACAGCCAGAAAACCCAGTAAACTATGCTGTGTGTGTGTGTGTGTGTGTGTGTGTGTGTGTGTGTGTGGACACACATGCAGCTTGTCTCAGACACTCACACATATCTGGCTCTGGCCACAAACACTCATTATATCCTTCAGTCTGCAAGCTGTTTTTTTGCAGCGCTACAGAGAAGACAACAAGGACACACTGTCTGCACAAGTCTGTTTCTCCCCTTTCATCCACACCCCTGCCATTAACGAACGGTGGAACTGACTGTAGTCCATTCATGACAACTAATAAACAGCAACAATCTGAAGGTTTTAGAAAGTCAAACTCAGGACTTGTGCTCTTTTTAAATTACTTTAATTTAAGATTTTTATAATGTTCTTGATTGTTTAGACGTGAAAAACAACTGACAGACATATTGTACTTCCACTGTTTTTTATTCAAAGTGGAAGTAGTAGTGGAAGTACAGTGAAATTATGTGTTATTTTTGTATTATTTGTTTACTGGTTTAGCCTAGTAAACATACCAAAGAGCAGAAAATGCACATCATAACTATTTATGACATGTTTTGCCCGACAACCAAAAATATTCTATTCATTATGAAATAAAAAAGAGAAAAGTCAGCAAATCCTCACACTGGGGAAGTTGGAAACAGAAAAGATTTTGCTTGAAAAATTACTGCTTGGTTATCAAAATGATTGCAGATGAATTTTCGGTCTGTGGGATGTTCGATTGATTCAAGATTTCAAGCTCTTCAAATTATCATTAAGCACCATTCAAAGAAAACGACAAAAAGCTCCTCAAAATCATGACATAAAAAATAAAATGCAGTTTCAATGCAGTTTCAATTTGGGAAACAACATTCAGTTGTTTCCTAAATTAAGGCAATTTAATGTATTTTTAGACTCAAGGGAACCCTTGAAATACAAAACGTTATGTCAGTAGAGAGTTTAATGTATAAAAAAAACTGTTTAAATGTAAAATGAGCAGAAAACTGAAGTAAACTAAACAGTTTTAAACATCTCTAAACATCTTGCATGTGTGTGTGTGCTCACCTCTTGGCATCAAGGGGCTGGGCTGGTTGAGGAGTGTAGCCAGTCCGTGGTAGATGGCTCCCTGCTTGGCGACCTCCAGAGTCACAACTGAGCCCGTCCTCGTCATCAGCTCTGCAGCCCTGAACACACAGAGAGGGAGGGAGAGAGAGGGGGGGGGCATGAATATGGAACTTGTAACAACTTCAACAGATCTGATTAACTGTTTTCTGTGGTTTTAAAATTGATATAATACACCATCAATACTGAAATCTCCTGTTTAGCTTCAATGAGCTTTTTATAAGGTCCATCAAAGTGATCAGAACATCACATAAATTCATCCAAACACTGTGCTCTCCACCCTTTAATCATACTGCGCTGACGACGTATCCCATCCAGTGGTGGAAAAGTAGTCAGATATTGTACTTAAGCAAATTAGCAGTGTAAACTATTTGTAAAAGTCCTACATTAATGTACTAAAAGTATCAAAAAGTATCTAAATATACTTTCAGCACCAAAAGTAATAGTTCTCATTGTGCAAAAAGGTTTAATTTCAGAATATAAAATGATATAACAATATTGTAGATATAAATATATATGTGTGTGTGTGTGTGTGTGTGTAAGAGCGTGCATCTACATTTGTAACTGATAGAGAAGAGGCTGAAGAGAGAGGGAAGCCTGAGCAATAAGTCATATTTATAATAATAGTAAATCTGACCTCCGGTCACTTTCAATGACCCTGTGGGGTACTGATGCTAGAACTATAATTATTGATGCATTAATGTTTTCATCACTATACTGTTAGTGGAGCTCATTTTAAATACAATATATACTTTATCTGCTGAGTAGCTTGTGAATAAAGTATAGTATAGAATGACATGAATATCAATATATGTTATCACACAGTGGACTATCCTCAAACTGAAAGATAATGAATTTATTGGCCTGAGAATGTTGGAGAGAAGTAGTAATCTCTTTTCTTCTTCTTATCACCTTGAAACACATCCACCGCCCAAGAGGTTTGAAAAAACAAGGGAGTTTTCACAGCACAAGTATAACGATATATTACGTTACTGATGAAGTAACAATTAACTGATCAATCAAAATTTAGCAAAGGGATTTCTTCAAATTACTTGATTTGTCCCACAAACCCAAATATATTTAATTTACAATTATATAAAACAGAGAAAAGCAGCAAATGATCACATTTAAAAAGCTGGAATCAGAACGTGTTTGATTTAAAAGTGACTGAAACAATGAATCGATCGTCAAAAGAGTCGATCGATTCAGCTCCACTATACATTTGTATGTGTGTGCTACAAACTAACTTTTTACTTTTTCTTATCATTATAGGAGAAAACGAGTAAAGTTCCTGTCTACTAGCTTCCCAAAAGGCAGAAACATCAACTGGAAGACCTTGAATAAGAGCCAGAGGAGGCAGGGATTATATTCCTCATTGGCAGAGACTCTCTTCACTCTAATTCGGGTTCAATCCTGCTGTGACACTCACACACACAGTACCATGATATTTTCTCTATCTGCAACATGTGCACAGGGCTTTAACCAAGTGCTATAAATAGATAAAGTGCAGATCCCACACTAGGTAATGAGCCGTGTGTGTTTGATCGGATGGAACTCGGGGAATGCAACGTCATGTGCTTGATGCCGAGCAGAGAACCGGCTCTAAACCCACGTTTGGTAATATCACAGGATTTAACACGTGCTAGATCTAAAGGCTGCAAATCATGCTTCGTCTTAACCTGCAGGAAAGGACATGACCACAGGAGGACGACGGAAAAGTTCAGAAACGTAGAGGAAAATCCTCAGATTAACTCTCAGTTGACCTTAAATGGCCTGATAAAATAAATCCTTCCCAACCTGCCACCTGCACGCTGAAGCAATCAAGCAAATGATTTGTAAATCCAGTTTGACTTTGGAGGCGACAAACGGTAAGCGACAACACTGAACACCAAGCTGAGGGAGAGAGGAATAACTGGATTAATCTGGGTGGGGCGTGAACCTCCGAGCACTTCACAGCTGTTTTCCAAAACACACACACCCTTTTTCTGCATGATGTTTGGAAAAAAAAATCCTTTTTTTTTTTTACGAGGAAAAATGAGACGCAACTGCCTCATTACAAGAACCTCAAGATGTCTCAACCCTGAGGTTGTCAGCAGTATATTTTACTCTTCAAAATGTTTTCAATTCTCAAAATAGAATTAAATTTGAGTTTCGTCATCAGCATGACCATAAATGCGTCAATACGGCGCGGTAGGTGGTTAAGCATTAAACAAAAGGAAAATACCACGTGCACCCACTCTCTGGTGTTTGTTTTATAGAGACGTCATGAAGGTTTGATGATAACTTAAGCACGTCAGCTGGGATTTTCTCCATTTACAATTGTGCAAATGGAAATGAACATATAAGACAATTAGGTGACATCGCATTACATGATTTCTGAGCACTGACGCCAACAAACACAACACGTTAAAAATATCAGAACTAACTGGAGCGCTGTCTTTACCTCTCTTGTGATAGACCGACCAGGCTGCGCCCATCCACGCTCAACAGCTGGTCACCTGCAGCCAAACGGCCGTCCTGTATTAACACACACACACACACACACACACATATACCACAGCATGAGTCACAGAGTATGTTTTCATTCAAACTTTTCTGTGATGGTTCCAGTCTCTGTGTACACTAACCACATCAGCCGCTCCTCCTTTGACAACGGACTTGACGTAGATGCCCAGCTTCTCCTGACCGGCACCCTACAGAGAGAGAGACACAGACTGATTAACCAATGTACCAAAAAAGAAAAAAAAAAAAAAACATGTATAGAGCATTCGTCAATTTGATCATGAATGTATTTATAGATATATTATGGTTAGGTGTTGTGCCAAACAGCTACCATGGTTTTAGAGCAGCATCTTGGTGGCTCACACCAACAACACATAAAAGTGCGGCCGTGCTCGGGATCGTCTCGCTGCTTTATATGGAAGACAATTTCCACCACTTGACCACCACTTATTTTATTTCTCGGAATCACACTAAGTCATAACAGACCGTTATGAGACACTAAGCGAGGAAAATGTTCTCATAATCACGAGATAATAAGAATAAAACACTTGATATTATAAAAGGATTCTTTTTCAACAAGCCCTTGAGCAAGGCACTGAAGCCCTCTGCCCTAACAGGAGAAAACTACGCTAGTACTGGAACAACTTTAGCTTGGATCAGAAACACAACATATCTCCCTAAACGGAAATCAGCATAGTGTACTCTGTGGATGTCAATAATTAATAGAATAATTGTCAACTATTAAATGAATCGCCAACTATAGGTCGATAGGTACTTTATTAATCCTGCGAAGGGAAATTATTTTGCTACAGCAGCATTTATATTTTCATAATCGATTAATCGGTTTGAGTATTAGATACACTTGATTCTAAAGGTGCGTCTTCTCCAGCCAGACAGGAATGGAAAGCTGACATAATGTCCATCTGAAGACAGGACTGGTTAATACAGAAACATCCAGAAGCTCTGGCTGAATCATCTGGACCACCAGCAATTCAAAAACACAGACATTCAAAGATTGCAGACACTGAACAGAACAGGGACGGATCAGAAAACGACTGCTTCCTGAACACTGAGCCGCTTTTATCCCAAAGTTCACCGACAGGTCAGACTGAAAGCATCTCACGACATTTATAGCGCTCGAGCAGCAAACGTCAAACACAGTCACAAGTGTTCTCATCCTCCCTCTCGTTGCTTATATTGTAGTTTTCTTTGCTGGTAACATTTGCTGCTGAACTGAAACAATCAAATTTCCCCACAGGAATCTGTTTATTTTCTCTTAAGCAAATCCTTTCTCAGAAAATAAATTCAGATGAAAAGGGGAGTGCGAGTGTGTGTGTGTGTGTGTGAGAGAGTGTGTGTTTCTTGTGAGGTGGTTTACAGTGCAGCAAAGTGCTGGCATGTTATCTGACAAATCACACGCTTTCTTTGCCATCTTGACATGTTTATCCTCAGAGTTTGTGCAACAGTAGAGCCAGAAACCAGAACAATATTTTCTTCAGATTTACACTGCTGTTTCACTCCAACACTTCAAATAAATGATTTGGTTTATCCAAAGACTGAACTAAACAGAATGATTACTTTCAGACTCGCTGCTACTTTTAAAGCAGCGTTTAACAGAGTAAAAGTTTAAACGAGGAACACCACAGGATCAGGTTCCGCTGTAGCACACACACGACCTAGACATCAACAATCACAGCAGGTCTATAAACCTGCTCATAAAACTGTGGATTGGATTAAAAACACTTCTAATTGCTGCCATTCGTCAGACCTGGCAACATGGTTCAGATACAGAGAGGGAGTGTGTGTGTGTGTGTGTGTGTGTGTGTGTGTGTGTGTGTGTGTGTGTGAAGCCACATCTGGTAAAGCAGAAGCCGAGGTTACACTCCGGTTAATAGCTCTCACTTTTTGCAGGTCACGTGTATTAACTGTGTTATCAGCTGTGGTGCAGGAGATAAAGATGCCAGTGCACAATGGCAGGTTTCTGCAGTGTTCTCCAAGTTAAATAAAATACTTTTTTAATATCACATAGCATGTTGCCACTCTTAACACTGGTCAAAGAATGACGGAAATCCATTTATTAAGTACATGAATACATACACATACAATAATAATATTGCATAACTCTATTAATAAATATTAAGACCTTTGTAAATGTAAGACTTTTTAAAGACCTGCAAATACCCTGAGGTTACATTACATTATTTTGAATAGTAAGGATGAAAATGTTTTAATGTTAAATCTTGCGATTGGAAACAGCAATCTCAGCATGAGGTACATTGAGTAGTTATTCTGAAGCTTTTGATCACATGACTCACAAGATGTTCATCATCAGACGGCGCTCTTTATTCACTTTTCCTTTGCTTAAAATGGATATTTTATGATCGAAAGCAGCCATTAAAAAATACAATGTCTAGCTAAAACACCAGACAGTTTAATCTTTTCAACATAATTTGTGTTTTCTCAGTATTTTTCTCTGAACGTTGCATGAGAGCTTTGTGCGTTTGCTTTTCCTGCAGCAGGAAACAACTTCTGAATATGCGGGGACAAACAAAGTTTGGGTTCAAAAAGGTTCAAACCGATCAGTTTGTTTAAAAATAACAATGAGCTTTGTGTTGCCTTCATCTAAATGAGACCAATGCATTCCTGAGCTTTCACATTGTGCCACATACTTCTGCCAAATGTGTTTCAAGTGAAAGGTATCTTTATTGGTACAGCTACAATATAATTTCTGCTTTTCTTTGCCTTATTACATCATCCACAGAGCTGCGTCCCAGTTCCACCAGTACAAAAAGACAGCAGAGACGCCAGGCCTTCAAACTATTTGACCCGCAATGTTTCAGCTCTCTGTCCGCATGTGTGCGTGTACATGTAATAATGAGGCCGCATTCATGCAGGCACGAATTTCCTGCGAGTGACATTAAGATGAGAGAAGAACAGTGAATCATTCTGACTGTTTAAAGTCTGTTGTACATTACAGAAGACATTAAAGAGCCCCTTGTTTCAGATGGAGACACAGCTTCCTGCACTTATCCAGAGTGGGGGATTGGGGCGCCAAGTCGGGCTCCAGAGACACTTGGGGGAATTTCCTGAATCCCCTGAGGATGTTCAGAGGGGCTTTTAGCAAGTCTGAGGGGTCCCAGAGGGGGTTCAGAGGGGCCACGTGCGAATATGAGCACGTCTGCTGCATCGGTTTGAATTTACCTGAGTTTATAAAGCTCAAAACTCATGTAACATGTTATATATACAGAGGAAGTGACTACGGTACAGTAGCTGTAAGTTTCACAACGCTAACACTTTATCAAAAGATTTAGTTTTTATATACAACTTGAGATCAAATTTAAGAACAGACCAATTTAAAGCTGTTGTCTTGCCTATGAGATAGGACGTCTGCATGAGCCGGAAACATATGTTTTAAAGAAACTTTTTAAGAAAAGAAAAGTGAATAATAGAAATACTGCTTCGCAGTTGTACGCTGCCGCCAACCAGTCAAGTTGCAGTTTACATCCAAAGTGTCATCACTTCATTATTTTATCGTATCAGACTTTTGTGTGAAATTGTCATAATTAGAATGTGGTAGATGTCCTCCTCACTGCTTCACAAACGTCTCGGGTAATGAAACTGAACGGCTCTTTACTGCTTCCAGGTGTGATGCCACAATCAGGTTCATTGCGAAGTAAGAGGTCAAGAATATTGCTACCGTTACGTTATTAAAGCCCAAACAGTCTGTGGAACTACAAAGAGGTGTGGAGCTCTGGAAATCATACAGTACAATTTATAGTATACATACCAACAAAAGTGTACTTGCGCTATTTAGCATTTTCTACATTTCTTTGTGCCCATCACCCTGATGAGCAGCAACAAAGACATGCAGCTTGTTCCAACTCTCTGCATGTCTTGTAAAATGCCATGTAAACACAGAACAGAATGTTTAGGCAAACCGTAAGGATGTCGGGCATGTTGAAACGTGTGCACGTGTAGACACAGCAGGTGTGTCGTGATAAAGAAGCTTTAAAGCTAGTAGCTGATGTTGGGGCGTCGGTCAGAGTTAGACAAGATGTGTTGCTTGTCGCAAACATCGTCAACTGATCCAACATAAAAAACAGCCCTTTGTTGTTTTTTCACAAAACATCTTGGAGATAAAATGCTTCCCTTGAATGCGCACACATGCTTCGGTTTACAGTCTACAAGAATAGCTGGAATACCCGAGGAAGAGCTTTACTCTTTGATTTATTGTGTTTTAATGGGCCGCTCTGGTCGTTTAAAAAAGTGCCCTGACAACAAATCAAGTGCGCCTTAAAGCTGCCAGGTCTGTGTTCAGAGAAGGAATGGCCTGAAGGAGTCGGCTGCTTGGTGCTTGGCTTTTAATAACAAATTCAGCACATCTCCTCTCAAGTCAGGTTACACGCACTGTCAGACCTTCATGCTCTCTGATCAAATCTAGCGCACATCCTGAAGTGGTTGCGCTTGAATTATATTTGGATACAACTTTGGTGTGGACACAATTCTACCAATTTCCGGAGGTAAGCCTTGCTGGCTGCACTCTCGAAATCTCCCTCTGAGCACAAAGAACTAAAGAGATCAATGTAAAGTAAAGTGTTTTTCACCATCTTCAACAAAGTTCCCCGACCAACTACTCAGAAAAAAGCAAAAAATATCAAAAAAGAAGCTCTCTCTTGCCCGAGTAGAGGAGATTGTACTGAGAAAGTATGACTCTGGCTTTGAATTATGCTATTCTGTGTACGGTATGTTGATGTTCCAGCTCAGGAACATTCAAACTATCTTAACAGCACAAATTATTCCAGTGACCTGATATGACGTTTTTCAAGCCAGTTTAAATATGAAAAAGCGCCACAATAGATGAGATAAAAAATACCTCTGTATTATTTCAGATGTATACAAGAAATTGAATTCAGGCGAAAGTAAATCTATTCTTGGAACGACCTTCACATTTGTGACGTTCCTTGACGTGCAGGGCTGCAACTAATGATTATTCTCATTGATGATTAGTCTGACGATTCTTAGTTTGTTCCATAAAATGTCAGAAACTGGTGAAAAACACCCATCACAGTATCCCCGAGTCTGCAGACGTCTTGTTTGGTCTGATCAACGAACCAAAAACCAATGATGTCCAGGTTGCAATGACACATTTTGATAAAACATCAGAAAACTCACCGCTGAATTTCCTGTTGATCGAATTGTTTTACTAATCTTTTTTTTTTTTTTTTTTTAAATCAAATATCTATCACAGACTATCTCTAAACTCTGCAAAGAGTGTCCCTGAGACACAGCCCATGTGAGCAAATGAACCAGAATTCTGACAAACATGAATTATACAACAGGAGTGTGTCCGTCTGGACAGCAGAGTCAGAGTGATGCGACACTTTTCTTCTGCGGCTGACCCGCGCTGAGACAACCGACCTCTAACGCACATCAAGAAGCCACCGCTAATGCAAGCTGGCGACACACCGAGATTACAAGGCTATTACATGTACACCTGCTCTCTGTGGTTATAAACCACTCATCCATAGAGAGGCCGTTTAAAAGCCAGGTGTTCAAAGACCAGAAGACATTTTCTCTGGTTCTGTGCAGGCGGTGGTTAATCAACATCTCCTTCATTAATCTCCTTTTAGAGCGCGTTTAAACCCTTTATGTTTGTTAGTAAATACAATTTCACGGCTTCAGCAATTTGCAGTTTATAACCGCACCCAGCTTTAACCTGAGAAAATGTCTCATCAGCCAAAATACTACAAACTGACAACACCTGTGTGGGTGGGCAGAGGCTTTGATGGCGTCCTTTTCTCTGACAGCACCAAAATAACACAACTGGGATGAAGATACACGGGTCCTTCAAATGTGTTTTTACACACAGATATGACTGTAACATGTCCTTTGTATTTTGATCACAATTCTTCAGAAGACAAAATAAAGGATTTGTATCAAGATTACTATGGCTGATTTAACGCCCAAATATTGATATTAGTATCAGCCTGAAAAACAAAAATGGGGCTATCAATTGCTATATTTGAGTAGCGCCTCTGTGTGGGACAAACTAGGGAACTCTAGGATGTAAACGCTGTTTCATCGTGTCCTCCGATAACCTCAGAAGCCATTCAGATTGCAGAGGTGACAAACAGAGATGAGCTCAAAAATAGAAAGAAAAATGACGGGGAAGTTGCTGTGTTAAGGCAGGACGTGGTTCAGCCAGTAAGCAATGTGCACTGCTATCTTCCCACAGGTACGTCCACATCGTTTCACAATCTTGGCAAATTGTGATCCGACCACAAGACAAAAGGTTGCTTTTATAAAGAGTGCCAAGATGTAAAAATGTCCTCTTACACACACACCTTGTAAACACCTCCTGCTTGCAGCTTTACAGGAAAGCGAGTGCATGCGTGTGCGCGTGTGTGTGTGTGTGTGTGCGCGCGGTACATCCTCCCATTGTGTCAGTCCTCACAGGGGGTAACCCTCTCATACTGTTGTTCCACTTCTGGTACAATTCATTTAGCTAACAAACAAACACACAATACTTCAAACACGCAGTGGAAACAAACAGAGCAACTTTCCAAAGTCATTCATGTCTTGGTGCTTCAGTTCCAGATTTGATTCCCATTTTAGCCGTGATCGCATAAATAAAACAAAACTCCCTTCAGAAGTTAAGCAACATCACACTATAGTGTTTACTCCAGAACTTCACAAGTGATTGTTTAATAACTTTATCTTTATAAATATCAAAATGAAATCACACTGTGCACTCATCTCCTCCATTTATTGGTTTAATGAACTGTTGAAAAAGCAATTTTACTTAATTAAGAGCTTCTTGCGAAGTTGAACATACTGTTTGAATCATTAATATCCTCATTGTTGTTTTAAATCTGGGCAGAGAGAATGTTCTGTTCTAGGACAGATAGATAGCTCGATGAGTAAACACACCAACACAGGAGGAGGAGGGGGGGAGTCCTCTGTACAGCTGGGAGCTGAGCAGTAAAATACCATGAAGCACACACACATATTAATGACTTGAATTCAATGTTTCAAGTGTAATATGTCGCTAAAGATCAATCACTGCAACACCTGGTTGACAAACGGGATTTGCTACTGTGGGTTAATCGCTAAGTACTCTGCAAACAATAGTTTGATTGAGTTTTCTGTTCCTTAATTATGAAAATAGTAGTCGGATCTCCTCAAAACATAAAAGCCTCTCTCCAATCACTTACTCTCAGCCAAAAATATGAAGACTAATAACTATAAAATACTACTCGTGCATATTTCTGCAGAATCTGATTCAAGTCTCATTCGATTAAATACACAGTAAAGGCTCAAAACACGCAAGTGTAAAACAATGACTAAAGATATCAATAATATGTAATGACATAGCTTAACCTTACTGAGCACATTGCATAAAGTGTGTGCGAGTTTTTACCATATGTGTCTCATGTGTGTACCTTAGCTTAAACATTATCAGAACGGCCCTGAAAGCAAACAGTGACAAGTGTCAAACCAGGAGGCCATCCCGCCGGTGGGTGCACGAGAAAACCCACATTGGTCAGCTGTTATTCACGGTGTGCTTTTCAATGAAGTCACTGCATTAAGGAGCCACAACAACAAAAGAGAAGGAGAATCACGATATGAAAGAGACACAAAGGGATCTCGAGGAATGAGTGAACAGAACAAACACAAGCTCTTTATCTGGCTCGCATGTGCACAAGTACACAGGCACATTTCAAATGGCTTTTTATATTGAGCTCTTTCAAAAATAAAACAAAGAAAAAGTACAACAATAAGTGTTTGTCCTTTACACACACACACACACAAACAAACACACACACACACGCACACACATTAAAGTACGGTTACCTGGTCTCTCTTGCCCACCACAGAAAACCACATGTTGCAGCCGCTCGTCAGCGTTGTTCACACAGACGCGTCCAGACTGGGACACAAAGTCACACACACACACACACACAGCAACTTCTATCACGGTGAGCGCCTCAGCTCGCCAACGTGCATCGACAAGTCCAAAAAAAACTCAATTACACCGGCTGGGAGTAATCCATTCAGCCGAACGTCTACGTTTAAAATCACTACTTACGGCCGGGAGCGTGGGATAACAATAGTAAAGCGAGTTCCTACGTGTGTGGCAAAAAGTAGGAGTAGAAGTTTAGTGCAGGTCATTTTGTTTTTAAAAGTTCAGTGGAAAAAAAATAATTTAAAAGCAAGTTGAAGGATTTATAAAGCTGTATAAATTCCAGTAAATGTGGGTAAAAAAAAAAAATGCAGAAAAATTCCTCCACGAGTTCCTAATCGCAGCGTGTTTGATAAGAAACAGTGAATCCAGGTGGCGATCCAGAGGTGAAGTGTCGGCTGGGACTCCGGCTGGTCAGAGTGAGGTGCGCTGCTGCAGCTCCACCAGGCAGATGCACACACACAGTTATATAACAGGACAGAGCTCAGCCCAGTTTACCGAGAATTCAAGCAGCTGTTTGACAAAATCCTCTCTACCTGACTTTCCCACCCCACCCACACTTCTCTGCCTGCTCTCTTCCTCATACGTCCACACAGCTCTGACAATAAACAGAGCAAGGAGGTTTCCTCAGCACATCACACACACACACACACACACACACACACACACACACACACACACACACACACACACACACACACACACACACACACACACACACACACACACACACACACACACACACACACACACACACACACACACACACACACACACACACACAGGAAAGCTCTCGCCTTCAGCAGGAATGTCACTCTACCCTAAAGAAAGAGAGAGAACACATACCATTGGCCCGATACCAGAAATCAGTCTCGGTATTGGTGCATCCCTAAAAATAAGAAACCTGAGTCTTCAAGAGTAGACAGTAAATCAGCTACTTGAGCCTTTAGCAAAAGAATGTATTCAAAATATTGTGCAAATCTAAAACAAAAATCAATCAATAACACGCGCAAGCTGCAAAATAACCGCATTGAACGACACAAAAAGTGCAAATAAAACAATGTACTTCACTGTGCGGGACTCCATCTGAGGCCTCAGCACAGAATTACGTAAACCGTCCAGCTTATAAGTGCATGTCCCCCCCCCCCCAGGAAATTTGTTAGTCAAAGTGGACGTCCCACTGTGCTGCATGTTTCTGTGGCATTTTTAAATTCAAATCCAAACAAATATGGAACATCGTGGTCCCACGAGCCTCCCAAACGCTCCCAAAAAATGTCAAACACGACCGAAACACCAGGTGGTCTGCATTGGCAAGTGGAGTTTTTTGTATGAATGTTATGCAAGAAGCAGGGCAATGTGATGACTAACGAATCCTCCGGTAAACGCTCAGGATGAGTCGGCAGATGTTCGGTCTTTCTAATAAAATGGAAAGGTGACGATGGGGATGTTTGTTTTAACCCCTGATAACTGGGTTGGATGGCGACAGCTGGTATATGCAGGTGTTGTGTTCTCTCACTCGGTGGACACCGTGCGATGGAGGTCTGAGGGGCGGCTTTCAGCATTTGTTTTACACGTTTTCATTATTATACGTTTCCTGTTTGCTGTATCTGATCAGTCTGTGTGTGTTCACCGTCTCACACGACTGCAAGACAATAAATGGTGACATTTAAGTTGCGTAGAGCTGAAACGATTACTCAATTCATCAAATGAGAGGAGTCAGAAAATGCATCAGCAACTATTTAGTTGAATGATTGATCATTTATGCATTTCTTTTGTTAAGCAAATTTAAAAATATTCATATCTATATTGGTCTAGAGTTCTTAATATTCAGAGTTCATTATGTCCATACAGGTTTGGGCAAGTCTTCCTCATATTAACTCACTATGTTCACTGTTGACCAATAAAAACATATGTTGGACTGTGTAAAATGAAGCTGACATTACAGTTTACTAGTTTGCGGTCTACAGTACGGCGATCTGTGTCCAGCAATATTTATTTTATCCAGCAGATGCCGCCACCGTGCACATCTGTCATCTTTTTCGACACTCATAATCATTGTTTTGTTGTAACTCTTGATTTAAATGAAAACTTCTTGAGTTTCAGGAATATAAATGACCCTGAGGTGGGCAGACTGAAACCTCTTTCATTTTTCCTCACACCAGAGCCGAGTCTGCATTTTCTTTTAAAGTTAAAAAAAACTGAGGTGATTTTGTATAATTTCCGCGTTTTGTTAATACATGAAAAAATAAACATGAACAGACAGCGGCACATTGTCCCAACCTCAACGCCCACTCCCACATAAGAGGAGACTAAACGGTCTGCGATTCATCCAGAACTTTCTTTGCGATGTCACTGTTTAGTCTCTGCACTGCTGTCAGACTCAACAATGAAAGCAGTCTATTTAAAACTGCAGCCTTTGCTGCCAGCACCGTGTTGCTCAGCCTCACACACACAAATCCAACGCACCGTCTCCACAGCCAAGATGAAAACAGCTATTTTTGGATTTCCTGTCAAATTCGTGCAAATCCTTCACACTTCTGCCTCTGAAGATATTTGAAAAATATATGATTTCTGCCTTGAAAGAGAAGTTCTCCAACTAAAAAAAAAGTTTTCTTGAAAAGCTCAGACACATCTCAGATCTGCTGGAGTTTCGATTCCACACACACACAGATAACACACACTTTCAGGTGGTATTTCCTACCTTGGCAGCAACGATGCTGAGGCCCATGCCGTTGTGCTTCTTCAGGGTTACCGTGACAACCTCCGGGTCTTTCCTCATTGGCTGAAACGAGAGATGGACAGGAAGGACAAAGGTTGAGTGAGGATGAAACCTCTTAAGTTGTGTCTGTAAAAGCCTCGGGGGGGGGGGGAATGTCAGCGAATGTCCTCTAGTGTTTCCCTGCGTCTGCCACTGAAACCAGACGATGGAGTGAAGAGAAAAGGGAGGGAAGGAATGAGGGAGGGATGAAAGGGGAAAAAGGGAAAGACCACAAAGGAACCTGTGGTCGCTGGATTCAAGTCAAGAATGAAAACCACATCACGGACACACACACACACACACACGGACACACACACGGACACACACACACACACACACACACACACACACACACACACACACACACACACACACACACACACACACACACACACACACACACACACACACACACACACACACACACACACACACACACACACACACACACACACACACACACACTTGAGAAGCAGGACTGGGTGGAGAGACAGACAGAAACAAAGAGAGGGAGCAGCAGAGGTTTCCCACATCAAGAAAAAAATATTCTGACAAACGATACTCCAAAATAAATATCATGTCAGACTTCTACAACATTTTTTACGTGTGTGTGTGTGTGGCCAGAGGTAGCAAGTTGATTATTGTCCAATCTCCAGTAACACCCAAACAACAACAACCGCTACAGCTAGGACAACATTAAATCTACACTAAGAGACAAAACAGACTACAATAAAACAAGACCGCATCGGTAGCACAACTACACTACAATGACATCTCAGCCTCAACTATGACACCCAGAACACAAACTGTTAAGTATTTAAAGTTGCCACTAACGCATGACCAGATTGTTGCTGTTTGTGTACCGTTTGATTTGATATTCTTTTATCAGATGTCTCCTCTGTGTGTTATTTAGGCTCAATTATTGTGCGGCTGGTTGAAGACAATCACTGTGGACCAAGGACCACCTAATGTCCATCAACATTTAGGGAACACTCCTGAGACGTAACAAAAAAAAAGGTCCAAATCTTTATGTAGACCGACAGTACTTTTATGCAACAGGAAGTTAAAAGCCAAAGGCCTAAAGCTGTACCTGCTTTAAAGTAAAAGCCTTACATAAGTCGGCCAGTGGGAAATGAACATCTGAACATTTGAAGGGTTATTGGTTGCTGTATTTGTTTCCTGTTGTCCGTACTGGACTTAAAGAAATCCCTTCATAACATGATTTCTATGTAAGTGACGTGCAAACTTCTTGTAGTCCAGCTGGAGATAATGGAGACATCTTATGTAAGGCTTTTATTGTGAAGCAGGTACAGCTTTACGCCTGCAGCAATGTCAGTGACCTTATGTTGAGTAAAAGTAGGTGGTCTACACAAAGACGTGGACATTTTCAGACGTTTTTCTCAGCAGGTCAGTTTTACATCATGCAGGGGAGGAAAGGTAAAAGAAGACAGCCACCCTGAGCTGGTTAGATGGACGCGTGTGTGTAAAGATCAAACCTCCAACATGTCACCGAGGTTAAGTGACACCTCCAGCCTTTATAGTGCAGGTATCCCAACCATATGGAAGTATAGTACAGGAAGTGGCCCAACACTCTCACTCAGGACTTAAATGGTAGTTCACCAGATAACTACTGGGATGCACTGTCCTGTTCACACAGTGAGAGAGATGTTACAGCCATAATGACTGAATGGTAATCAATGAAAACAGCTCCCCACTTCACTACTACCTGATGTTTTGGTATTTGCACAGACTAAAGGGTGTTGCTATAGATCTGGTGCCCTCCACAGACACAAACTTCTTCATGCTAAGCTTTAGCACAAGTTCCCCACTCTTTATCAACTGGCTTTTTGTCCACAATATGCCAACAATTCTACCAATGGTTTAAAAATGGGCTCCGCAGAAGATCATTTGAATAAAAAAAACAACATTTTTCCCACTGAAGTTTGGACGAAAGGGACCAAACTATTTATATCATCAGGACTGGGGTTTCCCTGTGTCTGCATTTGTTGCTTTTTGCTAATCCAATGAAAACAAATACCTGCAGGAACACAAGTGGGTGTCATTTAGCTGGAAGTTAACTTTCCTTTTGAATCCGAGCATTTGCTGAAGATAATTTCAATACATTATATACATTTTCTAAATGTTCCGCATGCAACGTTGATCACATCTAAATTATGTAAACATGCTACATCACCACATGAACCACGCCCCGCCCCCTCCAGTTTGCTTGAACACACACACACACCATTAATCAAAGAGCGCGTGTGTGTGTGTGTTTGTGAAAGACGCCTGCATTATGTCGAGACTAGTCGTGAAATAGTAGAGCAGGGATAAACAGACCAATTACAGAGGAAGTGTGTGTGTGGTGTGTGTGTGCGCGCGTTTGTATGAGGTCTATCATTTACTAACCGACTGCTGCAGTGTGATTTGTGTATTTGTGTTGATTAAATTGTGTGTGTGTGTGTGTGTGTGTGTGTGTGTGTGAGTGTGTTTGGTGCGGTCTGTGAAGGCTGTTATGAAACGTTAATTGCCCCTTCTGAAGTCACTGTAATCAATGCCTTCCAACTGGGAGACCACACATACTCTCACACACACACACACACACACACACTCACAAGCTTGCACAGGCACGCTTCTGGACTTGAATTAAAGAAACCTCCAGGTCTAAAAATAGTCAAACTATGTGAGCTGTGCCGTCCTATTGTCTCCAGCTCAGGTTCTGTTCAGGGGTTTTTACCTTTCTTAGTCTTGCATTCAGCTGGAACTGATCTATGTTTTCATCTAGTCCCGTCTTGCCTACTGAAACTCCTGTTCAATCCCCCTTAAACCCAGTAGATCCAGTATAATTTACCCGAGTTATCCAGTACTGTGGAAAGATGAGCTTAGCCAGAAAAGGTCAACAAAAGCACCTGAAGACAGCTCATTATAATGTGGATGCATACCATCAGTTCATGTTATCTATATTAGCCAATACTGGATACTTCAGGTTAGTAACTTCAGCTATATTTGAACGACAAATCAACCATGTCACATTCTTTATGCCAGTACCATTTATCTTAAGCATATCAATAAAAGGGCAGAAGCAAATGACGTATTTTACATTCAAAGCTTCAGTTGACATTTTCAAATAAAACTTCAATGTCTGTCGTCTCATGTTTAAAAAAAAAAAGCCTTAAAAAAGGCGATTCATCGGATTCAATTATTGGTCTTTTTTTTTATTGAATCAATTTTCTTTAATGAATATAACTCATCAGTGCCTCCCTTTGAGTGACAAATGTTTTTGAAAGCCAAAAGCCAACAAATATGGATTGAAGCAGATTATTTTGTAAAATAAAACCATGGTGTGAAATTATTACATCAATCTCTTTTCAATACATTTTAACTTTTGGACCTTACAACGCTCTGGAGATATTAAAAAATTCGGATGACAGTAGTCGAAACAATCCACCACTTGAATCTAATCCTACAAATACTAATATTAATATTAGTGAAGGCTAATCTATATTTGAAAATGTGCCGTACTGTGTTTAAACAAAAAAAGAAAAGCCTGAGCAGCATTGGACTGTTGATTTAGACTTTGAATGTCAAAGTTATGAATGAAGCTTCAAACTATTCGATACAGCCCTACCAACAATACGCTTATTTATACACGTACTTGTTTAATTTTTAACATACATCCCAAGTATATATTGATTCACATTGTTTAGGTTATCTGCTGTGCTCCAATATGCTTTGACTGAAGAAATTAATAAACAATTGCTGTACTGTGCTGATTTTATTGTGAAGGCTGGGAATAAAAGATATACTGCTATATAAAAGTATTTCCCATCTTGAAAATGTTGTCATAGCGTTAATATTTTGATAGATGATTTTAGAAACGATATGTAGATTTGAAACTCATCTTTATTCCTCAATTGGAATTATTTTGGAGCGGTTTGAACACAATTCTCCTCATTGATTTATCAGTCTCAAAGTAAAGTCATCTCAGTGAGATGATTGTGTTAGCCGTCCCCAAAGTTTCTTTGCGGACACGTTTTGTCTCCGTCTTAGCTGTCAGACACTCGAGTCTCCACAGCTTCTATGAGTCAGCATTACTAACCCTCTAAAGCTCAAAGTCCTCTTTGGCCTCACTTTACCCCAGCTGTCCCAGTGGGCTGACACACAAAAGTACACACACATACACACACACAGAGTGGTTTAGAAAGTGTACGTGTGTCCTACCATCTCAGAACTGTCAGCAGCAGAGAAGTGGCTGTCGCAGTCAGCTCCTTCAAAGTGGACGGTCCAGGTACCAGGCGAACGGGGGTGGGGCACTAACCTACAGAAACCTGTTTGAAGAAACACACACACACACACCCATTTTACAATACGTTTTCACTGAGTCATGCATCTAAATTATGTGTGTAAAAAAACAGCTAGGGTATACCAACTCTTTGATAACATAATTGCATTACATGAAATGTAAGACAGAATCTCCTTTTATTGTTAAATCTTGGTCCCAGTGACTTTACCTCTCTGCAGCAGCGGCTCCAGGAAGTCCTGCAGGCCGTTGGGGAGGCTGCGCACCACGTCGCAGGAGTAGCCGTCCTCAGGAAGGAGGAAGGGCAGCTGGAGGTCCGGATCCTCCTCCAGCTGAACCTCTCTGCCATCACTCCTCGCTAGCTCATCTGCTGTGTTCTCTGCCACTGCCACCACGTGGTCTATCAGCTCCTGCACACAAACACACAAAACCAGGTCAACGGGCTGGTTCATTGCATCTAAAGCTCCAGAAAAGACGTTTTCGACATCTGTGCAAATCGCAATATGTTCATAACAGCTGACTTGATTGACATAAAGCTGACGTTATCAAACAGACAACTGTGTGTGCATCATAAACGCTCTCTATTGTGCTTCCGTGCTTTTTGGCTTACAGGCGGGATGTAAGGCTCGTCCGGAGCACAATGGTAGTTGGTCATGAGAGCGTGGAGCTGCAGGGAGTTGAGCTTAAAGCAGGTGTTGTGGATGTTCTGCACATCCTGCATGGAGTATTTGTCCATGGTCAGCAGGGTGGTGGCCTGGAGGACACAGAGAAAAGAACATGTCAATGAGCCACATTCCTTGTATATCGTATTCATGTTGTCTGTAGTCTGTATCTTTTCAAAAGAAATTGAATAGAGGCAATCCGAGCATGAGCTTAACTGCCACTCTGAGTGACAAAGACCATTAAAGATCTAGAGATCTGGAGTGTTAAACAGAAAATAAAGAAGGGAAAAACTGGCATGAGAAGTAATTCACTAAAAAGCAGAAAAAACAAAGATGAAAAACCCTGTGAATAAAACAAAATCCATGACCCTCTCCGTCCGAGCGTCTGCTCGCGTCCCCATCCGTCCCCATCCGTCCTCTTACCTGAACAATTCGACTGAGGTGGCAGTCGGCGGCGAGCTCCAGACCCTGTTTCTCTGCCCAGGCCTCGATGTGGCTGAGCTGCTGCCGGAGGATTGCCCCCCAGTAGTGACAGCACAGCCCAGACTCGGTGTCCGTCACCAGCTTGTTGAAGAGCCACATGTTGATGAAGTGGAAGAGCTGCGAGAAGAGCTGGATGGTCAGGGCGGCGTTGACCCGACACCGCCGCAGCAGCGACATCGCCCCCGTCAGGGTGTGCAGGACGTCCTCTGGAAGGAGAAGAAGAAGAGACGTCAGATATACACTCAATGACGGCCAACCATTCAATTCACATTGGGAGGTTAAGGATAGCAGTGATAAACTGGGATTATGGGAGTTAAAGGAACAGTGTGTAACATCTATGGGGGATTAAGTGGCAGACATGAAACACAATATTCATAACTATGTTTTATTAAGTGCCTGACACTAAGAATCTTTCCAACCTTGAGTGTTGGGATGCACCACGGCAACAATAACAAAAAATCTTCATCAGACTTTTCTGAAATCTTTACTTTTTACTTCTTTAGACCCTTAAAAATGATTCTGCTCAGAGACATTATCAGAGTGAAGAGGGGTCGCAAGTGGACACTGCCTCGTTCATCAGGGCCATAAGCCAAAATGGGAGGGAAACACTGTGTGCGTTTGTGTATTACCGATCTTGGGTCTCTGTGGATTATGTTCCTCGGGGTCGTCCAGGAAGGCAGGCATGTAGTTGTTTAGATCAGCCTGGAGACAGTGGACCAAGTACCTGCATGCACACATTACAGCGTGTTAAAGACATCAAGACTTCACCACCAAACAGAAAAGCTCTTCTTCAATCATCTCACAAACTCATATTCCTTGACCTCCACAGAGAAGGGACCAAATTCCCTGCCTGCCCCTGTCTTGAAACGTGCATGACATTCCAGATTCCCCACAACCACACACAGACATACCCCACAACATACCCCACAATGTGACATACCCCACAACCACACACAACCCCACACACACACACAACCACACACAGACTGACTTGAAAGCCATCTGGACCAGATGGGCGAGGACGTCCTGGGCGTCCAGCGTGACGCGACTCAGGTCTCTGTCCTGCTTGATGAAGTTGAGCAGCTCTGAAGCGTTGGCCATCCAGAAAGCCAGCGCTCCGGCAATGTTCTTCTGCTTCTGTAACGTACCAACCCCACACACACACACACAAAACATACGGAGGAAGTTGTTAGAGCCGCAGGATCAAGGAGAGACTGGAGAGTTAGAACAGAAGGTAGTAGAGGGGTTTCTGTTTGAGTGGCAGCCAGAAGGAGCAGTTGTTACCTCAGGGATAGACTCATGCCCCGCCCACCCCTCCCTCTGAGCCAACCCGGTGTCGAGGGGAAGAGCGGTCACCACTGTCGCTCAGAAGACGATGCTTAATTAAACTGTCTTCATTTCTTTAGCATTTGAACATGAGCTCTAAAAGATTTTCCTTTGACGTTATGAGAGACATTAGTGACCACTCCTTTTTCCTCCCAGACACACACTCCATTTACCAGGTCACCAGACACCAGCCTCCTCCACGAACCAGTTGGTTGTACAGGTTTCTTTTTGACAAAACCAAAAAAGGTGTTTAGACTGTAGACTTACACTAAAAAAAACATGGGAGCAGGAGGATCAAAAGTGACTAGAAGTCCATTTATTTCCGATCGATCAGAATAACACATAAGGACATTTTTGTGGCCAACCATAGTCAGATTTAAGCCTTTTAAATTATTAATAACATTATTCACCTTTGCATACTATCACTTGTATATAAGAGAGACAATTGCTCGCACTTAAGATCCCGGGTTTAGAGGGTTTAATTAACACATTATATCTCATTTGTTTACTATGTTTTACAAAAACAAAGTGTAAAAATTAACATTTGTGGTTTTATGTGCGAGTTAGGTTCATAATTATTACTTGGCTGGGAGCATCAATTTCCTAGATTAAATAAGGAAAGCATATTTAGGCAGATTTTGCGACATTTGGACAGAGCCAGGCTAGCCGTTTCCAATTTTTATGCTAAGCTAAACTAATATTTATCCTACAGACATAAGCAGGTAAGAACATCTCATCTAATTCTTTACGAGTGTATTTCCCTAAATGATTTGGTAAGTATTCCTTTGGCTTATTAAAATACAACATTTTAAAGTGTCATATAAAAACAACTGAAGACACATGTTGTGCCCTTTGTAACGTATGTTCATACCTCTGCAAAAAAATGTAATCAGAGCCTCTTGCATAGTAAAGTGGACTATCAACCAAGTAGTTGCAGCAGCAACACGGTAAACCAGGACAATAATATGGCTAAGACTGAGTGGATGATATCAAAATTTTAATAACGCTCCATATATGTCCGCCTACAGTCTAAAGGACAGTTTGTTTTCTGGTCCTGAGCTCAACAGGGAGGAGAGAGCTCAGTGTGTGAGGAGCTGATTGGTTAATATACCCGCCACTCAGAGAGGGAGGAATGTGCGAAGCTCGCTCCCCGGCACTCATCTATCCCCACCTTGAAAAAAAACGCAAATCAAAACAAACCTTAATTCAGAACAGCCAGAGAATGAGAGACGGAGCCAAGTGCTTCCAATAAAACATTGAGGAAACACTTGAAACATGGACAGATGGTTGAACATGTTAAATGAAGTTCCAAACAGACAGATGAAGCAGAGGAGGAGCGACTCGTCTCTCATCCACACTGCGGAGTAGTAGAAGCAAGACGTGATGTCACACAAGACGGATGCCAGAATTAAAGGTGGAGCAACGGTGGGAGAGAGTGGTTGCTTTGGTTTTGCTGTTTTTGGTTTTTATAGTTTTTTAGTACCAGGCAGGTCCAGGAAGCTGAATGGAATTAGTTGGGTTGATGTTGCTGCTTAGTTTTCCAGCTGTGGGAGGACGCATTATTATGGCTTTATTTTACATTTCTGTTAAAATGTAGCAAAAAGAAGCAGCAGCAACAATGAAGGGCTGGTCAAAAAAAAAAAAAAGCAGACAAAAGTAGAGAGAAAGGTACAGATTCAAAGAAGAGCCAAGAGGTTGGGGCGACATGATTTTACATTTTAAATCGTGAACATGGGATCTGGTTTGCCTTCAAAGGAACGTCAGGAATTGAGAGTGATGCAACTATTTCATTGTGACCGAAATCTCAGTGTGGGTCAAAGTGTTCAGCTGAGGAGAAAATACTTTTGCTGCCGAGCACTGCAGCAACAATCCAAAATAAAGGCAAATGTGCACGACGCAACGAAAGGTTGAAGTGGTCCAAATGACTTAATGTTTAAGGATTCAAGGATATAATACACAAAGAAAATAGAAATGTCATCAACAATGGATTAAATAATGTATTAAAAACATGTTATTTGTCTTATACTATAGAACATAATGGATAATATATTATCCATTCTATTATGTCTGCTAAATTAATAAATTAATTTTCTTAATTATTTTTTGATTCATCAATTAACTGTTTACTTTATAAAATGTCAGAAAAAAACAACAGAAATGCGCATCACAATTTCCCAAAGCCAGAAAGAGCGAATTGAAATTCCTTTTTTTGTTCAGTAATTTTCTGTCAATCAAGTAATCAATTAATCGTTTCAGCTCTCGCTGTATACAATTGTTTTTTTAAGACAAACTCGTTTTTCATCCTTTTTAAAAGCCATATTAATCCATATTAAAATCCTTATTTCTTAAGGTGGGTGATCTGTTTGACCCATTCCACTGGCACAGAGAAGAGGAAAAGCTCAAATCACTATTTCATCTATGTCGCCCACACCGAGAGAAAGAGAGAGAGAGAGAGAGTGAGGGAGTGAGGGAGAGAGAGAGAGAGAGAGAGAGGGAGAGGGAGAGAGTGAGAGTGGAGTCTGTAGCAGCCGTATCATGGTGTGCTATTGTGCTATCCTACCTGATCCCCTTCAGGAATCTCCTGGATGGAAGGAATAGGAAGAGGAGGAGGAGGACACGTTTACAGGACAGAGAGAAAACACGTCAACAGCTACAGTATGGACACAGCCATGTAACACACACACACACACACACACACACACTTTGACACAGACATGGTCATGGTTTACAATGTGAAGACATCTTGAATCAGTTAAAGAACAAAACTGGAGACGGTCAGCTGAAAACCACATCTGGTCAAGAAAACATCACACAGGGTGTTTGAGAAATCTATCAACATCTGTCTGCTTAAAGGGACAGTTCAGATGTTATGAGGTGGGGTTGTATGAGGTTCTTAAATAAGTTCAGTCAGTTAAAGTGGACACTACATTTACAATATTTTTACCCCTTTACCTTGCTGGCAGACGGTCATCGGACTCCTTTGGTGAATCTGAACTAACCCTTTAAAAACACCAAAATCAATACCAACAATAACACCAACTAACTGATCAAGGCAGCGGTAGAACCGTATATTCCGTGTTCTGAAAGGAACAATGACTGTTTTTGTCCATGGAGTCTTGTGGCTTTGACGAGAGCACAGAGAGACAGTAAGGTAAAGTGGTGAAAACATTCTAAATATAGCGTACACTTAAACTGGGAGTCTGAAATACGTTTTGCAGTACATTGCTTTGCTCCCGTGCTGGTACTCCTGCTGGTTTCTACAAACTGCGGTCGTGCTGACGGCCATCTATTGCAAGTAATACACTGACTATTGATGAGTACAATCATACAATCCCACTTCAAAACATCCAAACTATCCCTTTAGAATAAAATCCATCATCAAAACGGGCAAGAAAATAGAGCCATGTTATAGTTTTAAAAATGAGCCGATTACCTAAAACCTAACTGTATTTAGGACCATATTCATATTAAAACTGAATAATAATTGCTTTTAGGAAGTGGAGCTTCAGTTCTTTATACCAGCTGGAAATAATTGAGCAAAGTGTAAACAGGAGCTTAATGAGTGTGAAGGTGTATAAATGTGCAGGGCTAAAAAAAATAAAAATAAAAAAAAAAAAAAATAAAGGAAAATGAATCCTTGAAGAAAGTTGTTAAAATGTAAACAGTAAACATTTTTGAGACAGCCTTATATTTACCAGGAAGTGACCGATAACGAAAATAAATTCAAGCTCTGCACTCCATTACACACGGCAGAGTCTGTTGGATTGCTTTACAGCACAAAACAGGAATGTTATGAGGGACATTCTGCCTAAAGCTTCCAGTTTTTTGAGTAACTGGCGAGAGTAACACCTTCTTTGTGGAAATAAGCTCTGGAGTTTATGTGAGATGTGGTCTCAGTATAAAGAGGACCCGGGACCAACACTATCAGATAATGTTGGACCTCGTTCTCTGTGATGACACAAAGTTAAAACACTTAATTTGATACTCACACACTAATATGTTTTAAAAAAAAGACGCTGCGTGCAATCCATCAAGGGGGACATTAATAAAGTAATGCAGTGAAGACGTTTAAGGATGCAAAGCAGTGGACAAGCATGAGACCATCTCCAGCATATCAACACAGGCAAGCTGGTCACAATCATTCTACTATTCAAGATTAAGTTCTCTACATCCCAGAGAAGCTCGTTTTAAAGCCTGTTATATAAGCCCGTCTGAAGCAGGAAGGTTCAACATTCCTCAGGAGCTAAAAGTATTTCCCCGAAAACTCTAGAAAACTAAAATCCTGCAACATACAGACGGAAATAGATTAAGTCTTACCGTCCTCTCTGTGTGTGCTTTCTTTCATGACTTCACTGCATATCACAGCAATGAATAGAAGTGAATGGCACTAATACAAGAAGGATTGGCATTTACTGAGCCTCAGACTTAACGAGTGTGTGAGAATATTTTCATTAATCCTCCGATCTACCAACGTCCCTGTGCTTCACTTTTTTTAACATGCATGATTTTAAATGACATTAGTCTTCATGCCAGCACTGTTAGCAAACACTATGTTGAGTGGGGCTGCGTATCGAGCTTCAACGCTTATGAATAAGAAACAGAAATACTGCGTATGGTGCTTGGTCTTGTTTCCAGTTATGGAATGTAACTACATTCAGTCATGTACTGTACTTAAGAGCATTAGATGGAAATAGTAAAGTAACTCAGAATTGTACTTAATACTTCTGATCCACTACATTTTTTAAGCCAATATTGTACTTTTTAGTCTTTGCAAATTCTGATTGATAGTAAAAAATTATAAATTAACTAATATGTTTATGGGTTTGTTGCCTAGAAACTCCAGCTATAATGGCCAGTGACAGTGCCATGCTAACTGAAGTTTAGCATACACTATGTTGCTTCACATCACAAGCATTTAAAACTGACAGGTAGACAAACATCAGAAAAAAAGCACAGACTGGTGCAACAGAGGTAACTGTGGAAAGATAGCTGCAAGAAAAATACACATACAAACACTTACACACACCTTACAGAACTACAAGTATAGTAGTTTGTAAGAACAGCGAGTTGGGGGGGAAATAAGCACACAAAATGTCAACAAAAGAGAGTAATGAAATACATAAATAACAGCATTATTAAGGAGCAGAACGCACGGAGATAATGCACAAATTAATACATCTTCAACTACCACAGCACACACACACAAAAAAGATTAGAAAAGAAGTGTTACTGACCTGGATGACTCCCTCCATCATGCTCACCATCTTGTTGACGATGGCGATGACTTTGTGCGTCCTCTCAGAGGGCGACATGTCGGGCCGGTAAGACGGCGACAGGACGTAGCGACAGGCCATGTACAGGACGTAGGTGGGCGACAGCTTGAAGTGCACCGTGGAGCTGTTGGTGTAGTTGATGATGGCTGACAGGAAGGTGTCTTCAGCTGGATGGACACAGAGGATCAGACTGTCAGACCACACAGATATTTTTCGGGAAGTGTGAAGTTATGTTGCATTTGTAGTCCCTCAACTTGGCCTTGTGCACCAGTTTTAAACCCAATGTTTTGATAGGCCTCGCATCCCGTTTAGTTAATGAAAGTAAATGTGTTTCTTTTAATCTGACGATGCAAACAGACTATCATTCGAAGGACCCGGCATACGAGCGAAAAGCCATCACACAAACGGGCCATTTGAGTGACACTCCCACACAGCCGGATTTGGTGTGAGTGCAGCCAGAGAATAAGAAATGTCTACTCCAGCTTTAGCAGTTTAACCCCAAAACAGCTCTTCTGAAAACAGGCAACTGTCAAATTGAGCTTTGGTTTAGCCTCACTCTAAGTGCTCAATTTATCATCTTTAAACATAAAAATATTGACTGTGTTATCTCAGTGCAATTACAGGAAACAAAGCCTTCAGGCTTTAAAGTGATCCAGCTGATTTCCTGCCAAATACGAGTGGACACACGCAATGTAAAAATGTAATCTGGAGCCTGAGACTAGTTGCTCATTTTCTCTCCGTCTGTTTATGGAAGTCATATTAATGTCTCAACATGAATAATGTCTTCCAGAGGTCACCAGGCCTCCCTGTACAGAGCTGTAAGGAGGAACAATACACTAACTCTGCATTGGAAATGTATACAGACCGCAGGCTGACCCACATTTACTATATTCTTACATTTACCATGTGTATGTGTGTATAAATATATATATATACTGTATATATATATATATATATGAGACATTACTTGCATATCCCTGCTGCTAGAGCAGTTAGGTCAGCAGAATCAGTCCAGTGCGTTGTAAAGAGGGTTCAATAGTTTCCAGCTATCGACTGTTTCACTAACACGGCGGAACAGAAAGAGAGACGCTAATACTTACAGTTGTCTCTGAACTCGATGCCGGCTGGCAGAGTCAGCTCTGGTCTGTCTACTGAAATGTCCTGAGACCTGATGAGACAAAGTGTCACCATGAGGGAATACAACATGAAGAACAGAGATTGAGGAGAGGAGGACTGGAGAGAGGATAAAGATGGATGAAGAAGTGGGTCTCACCTGCTGTCCTGCTGCTCTCCTCTGATCATGGGTTTGACCATGCCGCGCTCCATCTCTAGCTTCCCTGAGCTCTGCACGCACACACACACAGTGTCAAGCAGCTTCGTCAACATTTAATTTCACTGTACAGATGTAGAAGACTCGTGTGTTATGAAGCTTCAGTCACACTCTTAGAACTACTAACAAGCAGCTTACACAACATGCAGAGAACGCTGCTTTTACAGTTTCCTGGTTCTCCAATGGATCAAATATCTCTATTTGTTCTATAAAATCAACACTAGCATGTATAAAATAGCTTTTAACATATTGCAAACATACATAGAGGTGCTGACAATTGATATGTCGTCAAATATTTAGTTTTAGATATACATGCCTAGAGCTGCTACAATAAGTCGATTAATCAACATTAGTATTTAGAGCATCAAATCTGTCAAACATTGATACACAAACGCAAAGATATGCTGTTTTATATAATTTTATTAAATCTCTTTGATTGGACAAAACAAACATTTGGTCGACAAATAATTAACTGATTAATCAAGAAAGTAATCAGCAGATTAGTCAATATGGTAAATATATTATTATGTGTGTCACCGTGCATTACCATTATAAATTACACATAAGTATGCAAGTTCTCAATTCATTTTAGTTGGAAAAAAGAACTATGGATGCACCTTTCCTTCTTTTTCTCTCCTGATTTGTGTGTGTGTGTGTGTGTGTGTGTGTGCGTTACCTTGCTCGTGGGCAGCGCAGCTCCACTGTGGACGTCTCCGTGAAGATCGAAGGTGGTTTCTGGTACACTGCTGCAGCACAGACACACACATGCAGCGGTTTAGTTGAGGAGCTGTGCTCTCTACATCTGACTTCTCATTACTGACAACGACAAAAGCTCAGACTTAATCCAGACACAGACAGACAGACAGACACACACACACACACTCACTTATCTAACTCTTCGTCTGGGGGGAGAGAGCTGGAACAGAGATGGAGAAAATGAATGACTCACGAATACATGCAGATGGATACGTTTGCTTTACACATATGCACACACACTTACATAACAGTCTAATTTGATGTAGAGAGGCCACGTCACACCTGACTGAGCACTGTTTGCAGCAAAGCCAGTACGCTGAGTGTGTGTGTTTCAGTGACAGTAATGAGTGTGACAGCAGGCGGGTTTAAAAGACAGTACAGCACCAACACAAACACACAAAGCGTTTGTGCTCTGTGCACATACACAATAACCTCAAGCAGCCAAAGTAGGTTAAAACCATTAACAGCTAGACTTCGCTTACGGCTGGATGGAGAAACGAGGCCGATTGTCTATCTTAAACCACATTTCCAGAAATGACTTATTTTGTAACATTTTCCATCTATTAAATGACAACTTTAACAGCCCACAGATAAGACCTTTCAACTGCTGTTCAAACTAATGCAGAAAAAGTTAATAAACTTGCAATGAAGAGGGGAAACGAGAGTCATGTGGTGATCTCAAGAACTGGACAGTCATGTAAAGCTCGAGCAAACCTCATTAACCAGACACCTCAACCATTAGAAACTCTTTGGAAATACAGACTTGGTAGCGCTCTGATCCTCCCAAAACGTTGCTTGTTCAAATTGCTTGCACATGAGGGGGAAATAGAGATCTACCATTGCTGTACTGTTTTGCAACACAAGTCGGTTGTGATTGCTAAAGCCTGATTGTTCTGTCAATCACAATCAAGTCGAACCAACAGACAAACCAAAGCAAAGACGTCTACTGGCAAATGAATAGAATTTCACGAAATATAACCACCATGTTTATTAAGTACACTTTAGAATGATTGGGAAATATTTAGCTTGAAAAACAACCCAGAAAAGAGGAATGCTGGCAACATCAAGTCAAAACACACGCGGTGGCAGATTATGTTTCTTTCCAGACATCTGGTAGATTAAAGTTCTGAACACTCGTATGCTACAAGATCATCTGTTCAACCGCCAGCAGCACCTGGTGCCAAAGAGCTCCGTTCTTTAAAAAAACAAACATCTGCCATTTGTGCCAAACCGTGGCTCTGATCGTTCCAAACATCGTGATGCGTCTCCGGCTCAAATTAACTAGGTAGCCTTGTAAGTTTGTACAGCAGAACATTGGACAGCAGCCCAGACAACCACGGGGATCCACTTCCACCACATCGGCCTTTTATTCCAGACTGAGGCGACACTGCTCAAAATGACAGCTGGTGCTCTCCACTAACTCTTTGAGGAAATATCTGGCTCTTTAGCAGCCCAGATCTTTCTTAATGTTTATTAACTAGTCAATAACTTTGTCTCACGTTTGGTCTTGAGCAGTTACTTGCAGTGGGGCTGAAAACAGCTGCCTGTGGCTGCCAGAGAGCACCAAAACAGAAAAGACGTGGGCCGTAAGTTAAAAACAAAGAGCTGAAAGACGCTACAATGCTACCCAGAGCTGAGGGAGAGGACAGAGAGTGATTGTTATCTGTGGGTTTATCGCTACGAACGGGCCATTTCACATACATAGTCATTAGTAATGTATTGATTAAAACAGCTATACGGTTCAGAGCTATCTACTTAAACCGAGTGTGGCACCTAGCTGTCAGTAGAGAACATACCACACACCTCCATGACTGATCTGATGCATCTGTTGTAAAAGGCTGGAAAGTAGTATAAAGCGTGGAGTAAAGCTTTCTGTCCCCACACAACATTTTAATTAAAACAAACTGACAAACAATTCAATTAGCGTAGTAACCCATCTGATCTCATTGCAAGTATGATGCCAGTGCCAAAACAGAAAGAAATGCGACGGTGTGCCAATGTATACCTGAAATGAATGGTTTGAATACAACATATTAGTAAAAGGTAACAAAACAAGACCAAACACAAGGAAAGTTCACAGGAAACGGAGCCTGCAGGTTTCTTCCTTCCTGCTGATTACATCTTCCTCCTGGCTGAAGGTGCTAATCAAAGTCACCTGACGGCGCCTTTGGCTGGAATGCAAACCCGTACAAGAGAGTCTCAAACCCTCTGAGGAACACTGAGGGAGAGCCCTGTTACAGACCGCACAGTTAAATGTATGATTAACCGCATGTCATTATTCAATTTGTGGTTTTAAAAATAAGTCAAACACTCTCTTGATTTAAACACTAACCCAAACACTGTCATTGTGTGTCCGTCCAACTCGCTACTGAACACACACACAACCAAACTTCATGCGGTAGCTGTATTTAAAATAGTCAAGACAATGAACCTTATTTTGTCTTAAAAATACTTAAAGTGTTTATTGCTTTCTGGTGCAGTAAAGCATCTTAAAAAGACAATTTACACTTTACGGATTTAAACTTTAAATATGTAAAAAGCATTAGAAAACACTTCAGAAAGTTATATGGTGGGACTCAAACTACTCTAAAACTACCAGGACCAGCTACACAAGAGAAACCAGAATGCTTCTAGTCTTGAATCATTTGTAAGAACCAATTCATGCAGAGACACTTACTTACAGTACACACCTCTCTCTTTCTTGCGGTGTTAGTCATCCATTGAGTCATTAAAGGGCCATTCAATTCTGATTCAAAACCTCTTTTTCTTGTTTCTCACTCATCCATAGCCAGCTCACATGCTCCCTTCTCTTATCTGGTGTGCTCCCTCTTTCTGTCTCCTGTTAAGTGTGTGAAACGACAGCGAGCAGGAGGCCACACCCAACGCCATGTTGATCAGATTAGAGGGCAGCCCGCCTGCCATAACCCTAGACCTCCGCTCTTACTCTCCTCTCATTTCCTCATTCTCCCCGTCAGTCCAACCCCAAGACTTCCCTCCTCCCTCTTTTCCTTTCCCTTCATCTCTCTTGTTCTTCCCGCCAACTCCAAACCTCATCCTCTCCTCCCTTCATCTACAGCGACACGCTCTTCTTCTTTTTTTATGTTGACAAACTTGAGAAAACAGTGAGTGGAGAGGATGAGAGGGAGAATAGGGGGGAAAGAGAACAAGAGCAGCGGTGCGTTAGAGGTGAAGACCGCCTCCTTGCCCTCACCCTGACTTGTGTCGGCTCCTCATCATGGCAGCTGGTTCTCTCTTCACTCCCTGGTCGAACATCGGGTCTACGAACTTAAATACGTGCGCAGAACCAAACTGGAGGGTGGAGCCCGAACGCAGCACCGTGGTCTCGTTGACCCGCTGCCCGTCGACGAAGGTGTCGGCGTCCGGGCCGTGAGGCGTCACGGTCACCATGCCTTCACTGTGCATGAGGTTGCAGTGGTGGGGCAGGATCCCCGGGCCGAGCAGCTGGAGACAAACAATGGTGCAGGTACGTCACCACTACATCAGGAGCTTTTAAGTCAAATTTAAATTTTAAGTTTATTTTTGCAAAGAAATCTGATTACGTGTCCTTTGTGTTTGTTTTGGCTTGTGTACATACCACAAAGATAAAAATGTAAGCTGTGATTATTTTTCTCCAGTGACAGCGGCCCAATTTCTCATGCGAATGGTGGTTAGCGTCGCATATACAAATGACTGGCATATTGCAGATAAATTTGTAGAGCTCTACACAGATCTAACATTATCATTTATGGGTCGCAAGTATGGCGTTTGTTGTCTTACCCATGTGCCATCTGGGGTGGGGGAAAGGAGGAGGGGATTTTTCAAAGACTGGAAGGGCAAATAAGAGCCCTTTGTCAGTCATAACATACATGGATAAACAAGAATACCGTGTTTGTAAACGTATGTTAATATGATCCATGTCCAGTAATACGTGTCTGTAAATGCTGATGATTTGCTGTTATTCTCACTCTAACCTCCAGTATTAACAAAATGTTAATTTGGACAAAAATGTGTTTGTATTTCGCCACCCAAAAAGTGAGGAGAATGCACTCTTTATTCACTCGCATTGACTTAACTGCCAGCGTTTTTTTGTGATGTAGTTACCTGGATGGCTCCGTCCTCTGTGCAGTCTGAGCCCACCTCGGTGATGCTGTGCTGAAGCCGGTACAGCTTTGGTTTGTCCCGGGAGTCAGACCCGTCTAGACACATTCAAGCGCTCACATTTAGCTCTGGGCATCTCCTCACATCACAAGGAAACTGTAGTATACACAATCAGCCTCACACAGTCATATATCAACTGTCCACACACAGCTGACAGGAAAGAGCCAATACAGATTGGACGACAGTGGGTTATGCACTGCTAATGTGGCAAAATAAACTGTGGGTGGGCTGGTTGTGCTGCAGAGCAATTATTGATCGTTAGTAATTAGGAGTTTAGTAAAAAGCAAAGCGGCATATTAGTTCACCAAAGAAAAAGGGGGGAAACATTGGCTGCTCTGGGGGAGGAAAAGAAATTCTGGGGGGAAAATGAAAGGGTATGAGAAAAACCTCAGAACCAACTTCTAAAAATAATACAGATAAAAGCTAATATGACATGACTACCAGGACAGCTTGGCCTTTACAGTGATTTAATGAGGTTTAAGAAGAAACTGGCTACTTTGTTATGTTGGAAATTCACTTATTTGCTTTCTCGCTGAGCGTTCGATGACAACATTGATACCACTCTCGTGTCCATGCGGTAAACACGAAGCTAAAGCCAGCAGCCGGGTGGCTTGTTTTAGCTTAGCATAGGTTGATTTTGCTACCCTTGGTAGCTAGCTATTTCCCCATTTCCAGTCTTTTTGCTAAGCTAAGCTAAGGTAAGCTAAGCTAATTGGCCGCGGCTTCATATTTATCGTACATTTGAGTGTTTGAATCCTCTCAACTAACTCTCAGCACATTTATTCCAAAATGTCAAAAAATTGCTTTAAACTGACATAATAAAAAGGAACTGAGGTCTTACATCTAAATTGCTAATAGCTGTAGCTACAGAGTGCTGCAGGAATGAGTCAGCAATTTTTTACACTTTTGGTTCCCTCGTCTCAAGGTCAATGTGTTTTAAATGTGATTTGGGTTTGATGCCTGAAATAAGCTCTGTAGTCAACACAAGCTTCAGACATATTAACTTTTTGTTCTACGACACAAAACACGTCAGTAAATACCCCTCTTGGGATTCTGGAGCTTTTATGAAAGATTGGTTGCCAACCAGTGGCTAAATGAGACTAAAAGCCCGCCTTTATCTTAGCGGTGGTGACATTAAGTCGTGTGACCGTGGTGTAGTTCACTTATAGCCTAATCTTAGCTTTGTATTTCTGGCAACTGCATCCACGCTTTTAAAAAAAACAACACAAAAGCGTTTTTTGTGAAGAGTATCTTGCTTTGCCACAGAGCTTGTTTCAAAAAATACAAAATACAATTGTTGCTGTCCAGCTAACCAGGGCGATGCTAACTTCAATCCCATCAGCCATTGTAACAGACACAGAGGAGGTGTGGTGCATTATTTTACCTTCGTGGTGCCGATAGGCGTAGTAGGCATAGTGATTCCCTCGCCCTAGGCAAACAGGCAGGCAGGTGCGGAGGAAGAAGGACACATGCACAAGACCCCACACACAAACACAAACAAACAAACACACCATGCCATAAGACGGTGGGAAAGAAAACAGACACATAGCAGAGGGTGAAAATGCAGCAAGGAGGGAAAATGCAGCATTACCTTGTTAACCCATTATTTGGATGGCGGCATACAAGCATAGACAGACACACACACACACACACACACACAAAATGTTCCTGAGGACCTTTCATTGTCTACTTTTTAGATATAATGTAATACTATTGTACCAGACAGTATGTCCTAATCCTAAATTAACTTTGAATAACCTAAATTTACCCAAAAAAACAAACCTATTAACATGACACCTTAAACAAAGATCTGCACATCAGTTCACCACCGTTTTACGGTAACCGAAGCTGCAATCATTCCTTTACAGCCTTAAACACACTAATCAAAGCCACTGCACTGATCTAAATTGGTTATCAAGAAGGCAGGACCAAACGCGCACTCTCACACACACACACACTATTTAGGAGAGCCACCAAATCAATGTCCCATCTTTTCCACAGAATGTGATCAACCTGACAGGGAATGATGTAGATGTGTTCGTATATCCTTGGACCAGACCCACTGGTTTTCCCTACACCGCCTCAGCACTACAGTTTACTGCTGAGAAGTGTTTGGGTCACCATCAGCCCAAATAAGTTAATGACATGAGGCATATGACAGACAAAGAGGAGCTCAAGAGAGAGAGGGGGATCAGTAGCAAGAAACAAGCTGTTAGTTCTGGTCGCATTTAGCAAGGTGAAGCTGTTTCCCAAGATGCCCCGGTAGATTTGGATGTTTTTTTAAGCATTACACTGGTGTCTCCACACTGGCATTTCCTCACTGCATTCCAGGAGTTTTGTTGTAGCGACTCACCTTTTGTTGCACTCCAAGCCTCTCAACCTACCCAGTCTACTTCTAATTCAGACATTGGTTTATGGCATTATAACTGTGTTGTACTGCACAAAAGACATGTTTTAGTTCTACCCACTTCTAGCCATGATCGTGCCGTTTCCATAGAGGTGCAGGACTTAGTATATCGCAGAGAAAAAAAACGAGGCCACAGAGAGAAAAATGTGACGGGTATAGAAAAAGCTGGAACCTCCTTGGGGTTCAGAGGACTTTTTTCTTTATTCAGTCAGTGTTTATAAAACAGTCTGATGTCAACTGTACCTCCAGGATTCTGGCATATTCATCTTGTTCAACTGGGTCACTATATTTACATTTCTGGTGCAGGATTTGTAATGCAGAGATTTTTTCGTGCACACTTAAATCCAGCAGAATTTTGGATTGTTATTACAGATCTATACAAACAAAAAAAAAAAAAAATATATATATATATATATATATATATATATATATATATATATATATATATATATATATATATATATATATATATATATATATATATATATATATATATATATATATATATATATATATATATATATATATATATATATAAGCAAGTCTTTAACCTCCTGCTGTGGTTTTTATATAGTGAGGAAATCCTGTGCTGGAAGGAGCAGAAACCACAGAACACACGTGATTGACTCACATTAGCACGAGTAACCTTTGAGTAACCCTGAATGTTATCTACTGCAGCTACCCTGCTGCCTGCTGGCCGCTACCTGTCGTAGCAGCAGCGCTCCTCCGGGTAGCGACTGATGGATTCTAGACCCAAGACGCCGCAGATACAGGGGCAGACATGAGGGTGTTGTGTGTTGTGGTTCTACCTGGGCTCAGCTCCACCAAGTAAGGCAGTTTCTCTGGCGGCAGTGAGCTGCTGCTGCCGTCCTTCCTTTGCAGCCCTTTGTCGTCCACTTTCCTTCCCTTCCTCCCTTGGTGGTCGGGGGGTCTCTTCTTCAGCTGGAACACTAGCGATCCTGATACACGGCATAACAAAAAAAAGCTTTAGCGTGTCACAGTGAAATGTCGTATTTTTCACCAACAGGACTGAAGAGGTGAGGAGCTACTGACACAGTTGTAATGGCTGCAAGGCAGCAGGAGGGGGCGGTAGCAGGCAAGAGAAGAGCAACTGAACTTGGGAGAACGCTCATAGAATTTTTGTGAGGTGTGTGTCAGAGAGAGAGCATGTTTCCAAGTGTGTGTGTGCGTGTGTGACCTCTGTCAGCAGGCCAGTCCCTGAAGATCTGCAGTGGACACTCGGAATCGTCCAGAATCGCCTCCTTGCCCGACTTATCATCTTGCTGCGAAGAAAACACAGAAAACAAATCAGTCACGTCAAGCAAATACATGCGGCCAATTCTGCCAGTGACTCTGTCGATGTGTTCTACTGTCAGTGACAGCAAATATTGCGGGAAAACGCTAACATTTTTACCCATATTCAAGGTATTTGCCTCATAAAACACAAAGGTAGCGAAAAAGATTTGTGTCATTGTGTATGTAAATGTTCCCAGTGCTATTTAACGACGCAACTACGCCAACGAGTGGCAACTATGCAACGATGCAGATTGTCGCTCATAGTATGAGCACGTCTGTAAATTAAATAATGTGTCTAAAAGATGATACGATTTACAGATAAAGATTCTTAGTTAAAGCTGTATTGATTAATAAGATGACTAAACCTAATTCATCACATTAGATTGTGTGTAGTATACAGTATGTACTGGATTTAAATGGAGATGACTCCTATATGGCAGAACACGCATTTTTAAGTTGTCATGATGAGTCATTACAAACAGTATGAACTGGTTCTGAGAACAAACGGCCAACGATATAGGTTTCCCCTCCCTAATGAAATGATGCTGTTCTCAGGCTTTGTAAATATTGCAGTTGTTCTGCAGACTGTAGTCTACAGCCGTCCTACATCCCTACATCCAGTTCAGTCTCATCTCAGTTAACATCCCCCTCCCCCCCCCCCCCAAAAAAAAAAACACACACGAGCTGACATGCTACTAGCTAGAATACTAGTGCTTGTTCCTCATGCTCACTAACCTAATGGACTTTTCCTGTCCTTTAGTCTCTTCAGCAAATTGCTACTGACTATCAACAGTGCGTGTGTGTGTGTGTTTGAGAGTGAGAGTGGGTGTGTGTGCGTGCGTGTAGTCCCAGGAGAGTCTTCCACTGTATTGGCTGTGGGAGCAGCAGTTATTTCATATGATTGGCCATAGCCAGAGTCCATCTGAGAGGATAGATATTGGAGAGGCTGTGAAGAGGGCAGCCAAGTTCACCGCCACGGACACACACACGTGCGCACACACACACGCACACACATCCACTAAAAGACAGACACATACAAACGTAGACAGAGCATCTGCTGCTGCGATAGCACTCAGTCTGAAAGCAATTGCATTCCTCCCAAAGGTTTTAGTGCCAAGCAGCATTCTGTCTCAATCTGCCAGTCCGGTGAAGTGTGTGCATTAAGTGTGTGTGCATTATGTGTGTGTGCATTATGTGTGTGTGCATGACCTTGGCTGTCCTCTGCAAAGAGCCTCTCAGAAGGGAGATGGATGATGGAGATGTGTTTATTGATGAGATAGGAAGATCGAGGTTGTGTTTAGTGGAGAACTAGGAGGGTGTAAGTGTTAAGAAGTGGGCAGTGGTCAGCAGTACACTCCCTTTTGAATTTCTGCTTGTCAGATGATGACAAATAAGCTGCTGCAATCAGATATGTACAGTATACTCAAAGTGATCTTGTTGAACGGTATCCACTGCAGCTGGAGGGGCTTGCAGGTCACATATTTTTTTTTAAAAGGACAAAACTTGCATATTCCTAAAGCCAAGTTTTCCTGAAAGTGTTTAACTTGTACGGGAAGAGAACAAATGTGATGGTTTTGGTTTGTGCTTTGGTGTTTTTAAGATGATGAGGTCCTCAAAGATAAAAGGTGAAGGAGTTGCAGTGAGATAAACGTCGTTACCCGGGCGATGCAGTACTCTCTGGGGTTCTCCTTCTCCAGCCCGTACTTCTCCAGCGCCTCCACCACGGCAAAGTCAGCCGTGTCTCTTGTAGAGAGCAGGATGGTCTTATATGGGATGTTGGGCTTCAGACTGTCAGCGTATATCCGTAAAGTGCCCCCTGCAGGAAAGAATGAGAGGCATAGTTTGTTAGTAAATGCACCCTTCTAACAAATGCTGTGCGACGGGGAAACTGAAGCCGCTATATTATAATTATAGTATACACTTGAACTGATATTGATTTTGTTTTTTTAGGTGGCTTATATACGTGTTGCTGCTGTCCACATCCAGCAGTACATTGCTTTGCTCCCGTGCTGGTACTCATGTCTGCTTGTCCAAGCTGCCCGTGTGTCTACTACTACTGAACACTGACGCTGGATAAAAATATGTCTTCCTCAGCTCGAACGCCATCCATGCCAATCAATAACGGTGATGATCAGTTCTTCGGGAAACGTCCCTAGAACATAGACATAGAACCCGACACGTTTCCGTGAAGCCACACCGACTTGAATATATGACATGAATACACAGAACAGGAAAGTTAAAGTGCTAAATTACATTTTCCTTTAAAGAAAAAAAAAAAAATAGAACCAGCAGTTACTGTAGCGCTCGTAAAATGTATTTAATGCACAACACTTTCATCCGGAGACACGCGCAGCCGCGTGACCGTGATGTGTCAACTAGAAATGATCACCTTCGTAAAACCCACATGGGAGTCTTCAGCAAAGCAAACGGGGTTTTTCAGAGGCAATTATACAAAATGAGCTTGTTTAAAATAGCAGTTACTGCTGAGACAACGTCATTGTCTAACCGCAAGCCACCCTGTCCCACCGTGTGCGTGTGTGTGTGTGTGTGTGTGTGTGTGTGTGTGTGTGTGCGTGTGGACGGTGGTTAAAGCAGTTTTTAGAGTCGGGTTCACTGGTCCATCTGTCTGTCTGGCAGAATGATTAGGTAATGTGTGAGTCACCCGAACCAGCCAGCATGTTTGTGTTCATTCATTCAACGTGGACATATTTATTTTGGTGTGGGTCAACATGTCAGCTTGAGACGTCCCTCACAGACATATGCTCTTCTGTGGACCAGCGATGATAAAAAAGTAGCACTACCGGTGGTGAACTGCAGAATACCTCAGCTTCTTCCTTCCCCCCCGAGTCGCTCTACAGACTTTCTCTGGGGTTCACATCAGGTTTTCTTGAAGTCACAAAAGGACAAGCCAAACAACTCTGAATCTTTGCATGATGTCATATTCACTCTGGGAGCAGGTTTTTCCAGATTTGGCTCCACTTATCGTTCCCTAAATCCTGATCAGTCTTTTGGCTCCTACTGCTGTGAGGCATCCCTGTCATTTCCACCAACGCTGTGCTACATAGTCTGGATGCTGTTAGCTGGGTGCTACTTCATTCCAGGTTCAGCACAGAGACTCCTTCCACTTCAGTTAGATAAAATCTTCTTACAAAAGCCTGTACAACTGCATCAATCTCATCCAACCTTATCTGCATTTTTCTGTTACTGCTTTTCATTAATGTAGCTCGATAGGACGATGACATCCCGACTATTAATCTACTGTACTCTGGTCAACTGTGTCTCCAACTCCTGGACACCACCAAATCTAATAAAAGCTCTAGAACCAGGCTGAACAGTTACACTTTTTTTGACTCATGAAAGAAAATGATGTTACTCCCATGTGTCTCAGATTCCTTAAGTGCTCTCTTGTCTTGGCAGGCCGTTATGTCTTTAACTCAGAGGCGCAGCAGAGATGGCTGTCCTTATAACAAGTTCACCAATCTCTGCAGAGAGGCTCTTACAAAGAAATCATCAAGCTCTTCATCACTCCTTCGACTACGGCCGACGTGCCTGGGTGCTGCATCTGGGCACACAGCCAGTTAGAGGAAGTGTTAAAGACGTTTCCTACATTTCATAATAAAGAATCCAATTAAGCTCCAGGGATTGTTTCTTCATTCCCTTATCTGGATCTATGCCTCGACACTGTTCTGTCCCAGAGATGTACGGTGATGTCATTGGCTTGTTTTTTTTCCCTCTGATAGCTACTGAGCACCATGCGCGAAGGAAATGTTCTGGATGTTCTTTTTAAAGGGGTCATTAGAGGCTCCACAAATGGTTCAAGTACCTGAGTCGGGCCTCCCGTCACTGCTCATGAACTCCTGCATGCGTTTCTCCAGTTTCTGCTGGCGTCTCCTCTTCATCACCACCTCTGGGTTGGAGATGGTCCTGGTAAAGCTGGTCTCCGGCATGTCCTTGTAAACCTCTGCTGCCAGGCGACTGATTTCCCTAAACCACAGGGGCGGGGGGCGGGGGGGGGGGGGGGGGGGTGGCGACGTGGGGAGAAGACAGAATAGGTGAGGGGAAATAAGATAGATGGAGAAACAGAAAGGTCAAATATTAAATCTTTCCTCTTTTGGAGCTTTCTGTGCTTTTCTTGGCATTATAAAAATAAAAAAAACTAGATCCTCTCCAAGGGCTGAGAGGATGTATAAGGGAAAGACAGTAAGATGGATGAGCGAGTGAGTCTTACCCGTCCTCCCGGGTGAGCACCTGCTCGTCTCCATCGGGGATCCGGGCGAACTCCTTCTCCCTCTTCTTTTCCTTCTTCTTCTCCTTCTTGGATAAAGTCCTCTTGAAGTTCTGGATCACGCCGTCCTTCTCCGGACCATTACTCTGACTCTTCTGGCAGAGAGGGGAAGAAGCGTTAATGAGGTGCTCTTAGAGACTGCGAGGGGAGGCCGGCTTCAGTTGGTACGCATTTCTGAATGTATGAATGAGTGAACAAACTGAATGAGGAAAAGAGGATTTTCTTTAATCATCTTACACAAATCATCTTGTCAAATTATATATTTCACTCGATTGTATTGCAGGAAACATCTCAACGAGAGGTCTGCATTTGTCCAATCGTCCCAATCAAGTACACAACAATGTCTCCAAATACCAACATGTATCCAGATATGCTAGATGAGGTATGTTGCCAGTAGCTTTAGGTGCTTCAGGTTCTCAACCAGGTTAACAGACAACAACAGAGAGAGAGCAGCCGACCTTAGGGAGGATGTCGTTCTCGTTCTTCAGGACAAAGCGCCCTTCTCTGTCGTCTTTGTTCCAGTTCAGCTGAACGACTAGAGGCTTCTCGTCCAGGTCCAGCTGACGCTCTTCTAACACACGCACACAAAGACACACACCAGTTCATCTGAGAGTCCACTATGTCGTAGTATTATTATTCCTAACATTGAAACAATGAATTGTTAAGATATCTCTCGTCTTATCCCCAGTTTATGGGACTCACCGCCACTGACGTGGACCTCATACAGCGAGTATCTTGGCGAGGACAGCATCCTCATGTCGGGTCTGAACTTCTCGGCGAGCGTCTCAATGACGTCCTGCGTTGTCGCGGTGCTCGACACTCTGATGCACTTGGTGGCGAAGTTTCCGGCAACGCGGTCCTGGAAGTAGAACCGCATCACGCCGTGGAACTCCAAGTCCTGTTCAAGAGAGAGCGAGACAATGAGTCCACGATGTGTATTTTACAAACCGTTAACTGGAGGTGGGTGGTTTTAAGTGTAGAAATACATTCTACATTCAGTACGTTAATGTTTACATGCATACGAAAACCTGTTAACTGTTTGGCATTAAGGAAGACAACTTATTCATTTCAAGCCAACAGATTCAAATGCTCCCTGATGATTATTTTTATAATGTTAAAAAAACAGTCGTCATCAAGCCAGGACTGTGCAGTGAGGGGACTGTTCAGCAGCGTCGACTGTCACGGGAGAACAGAAGCAACACTGGCTGAGAGCCAGGAAGTGCAGTGTGTCAGCAGGTTGTGTGACGTCAAGAAAAGAGGGTTTGTTTTCGTCATTCGCTGACCTGGTTTTCAAACCTCCTTCACTTACTTCTGTGCACTGCTACTGACTTCAATAACGCTGTTTCCCAACAAATTTCATTGAAAGGTCTCTGTATGTGGTGTTAATTCTATGGAATGTATTCAAATCATATACCTCCGATGTATTATTTTGAATGTACTTGGGTACAGCTTATTTGCGAGGAAATTCTTATTGTCCCTATAATAATGACCAAACGGACATAACCTCTTTCCAGGAAATGTCCTTACTTCCTGTCTCATGAATAAAGCGCTGCCATTTATTGTGTTTTAGACTTCCCTCACAGTGCTCGCCTGAGGAACCCGTTCTCTCTTACACAAACACACACTACACAGGCTCAAGCACAGCCAGTGCCGATGCTGGATGTGAAAGCAGCCGGCTGAAATAGACACCCAGGGCTATCTGCACTGTAGGTGCAAATTTATTGCCTGCATGTTGACATTTCTGTAGTCTACTACAGTACAAGAATGTCTTAAAAACATACACACCGAGTGCTGATATAATCATATGTAACACGGTGCTGACACAGCATACGTGTGTGCATTCGTTAAGGTTCAGCTGTAAAACTGGCCTCATATTTCATTGTAGCTGCCATTTAAACAGTCTTAGAAAGCCTTAGATCTCCGAGGGAGCTTGTAGACATTACAAAGCGAGCATGTGCTCAAAACTAATAGGCGATATAATCTTGCTCTCACTGAACCAGGACGGAAACGATCATGTACCATCCCAGCGAAGTCAAACCGGATGCTAAACTGTCACAGTAATATGGTAGCAACCACGTGCAAAATAGCGTAAACAATAAAAATATGAGGGGACACGACGTCACAATATATAGCCTTGAAACTTGCATACAAATCTCTGAAATAACCCATTAGGATTGTGTAGATGGTATTCCCCTTAAGAATTTAACTGTTTTCCTTAAGAAAATGATGCACTTTAACCTTTGAGTTTCTTTAAGGTTTTATTGCTTACAAACTTGTCCTTATTCGTGGTGTTAGAAGAGGATGTTGTGCTTTCCGAAGTGGAAATCCCCTGACTGTGGTTCTTATACAACGAAGGTATCTTTCCTGTCAGGATGCAACAAAGCAGATTTGAATTTGAATTCTCAGCGTTTCAGCGGGAGAGACAAGTGGCCAAACGAGTTAGCGTGCGTGCGTGTGTGTGTGCGCGTGTGTGTGTGTGTGTGTGTGTGTGTGTGTGAGAGCAGGGTGATTTGAGGCAACGATTTACACAATTTAACCAGATTAATTCTACACTGTTAAAGTCTGCTTGTAGCCTCCTCCTCACATATATTAACAGTTAGTAGATGTGAGGATTGACTGGACAGAGAGCAGGAAAAAAAGAGAGGAATGCTGATGAAAAGGTTTTCTTCTTCTTTCTTTAAATAAAAAACAAAACGTTCCTCTCTCTCCTCATCTCTTTCTCTCCCACGTCCCACGTCTGATAGAGACACAGTCGGTCGGGCAGAGTGGAAACACTGAGCGTAGTTTCGATAGGCAAGGGTGGAGTTGGGAATGTGTGTGTTGTGATTTACTGCTGGAATGTGGGTCATTGACGGTTGCCGTCGTCAAGCTTGCGTAACCGTTGGTAACCGTTACTGTGGAGACACTGGTCCACTTGGGTTCAAACAAAGCCCGTCTAAGAGCCAGCGGTGGATAATTAACACGCTGTCCGGTACAAGTGCAACCGCATGTAGTTCAAGTCCAGTGCAGCAGTCCTCCTCACCCCCGTTCCTCAGGTAGATGGTACAGTCCGACGGACACGTGCCTCCAGGTTATTGTCGATACCAACAGCCCCCATGTTCATGGCCATGGTCCAGTCATACACGTGCATATTTGCAGACGATCGCAGGCCAACTCCTGAGCACCTCAACACCATGGTACAATCCTACACGAAATCCTCCCTCCAGAAAATGGTCCGGTCCAACTTTCCTGCATGTCCAAGCCAAAGTCCAATGTTAAACCACCATTTATCAAGGCCGTGGTCCAATCCTACACTCCCATACCTCCAAGCGTCAACAAAAAAATAAAAATAAATACAACCTCGCTGGAGCTCAAGTCCAGAACAACAGCCATGTTCCCTCACACCTCCAAGACATGTCCAACTGCAGTAGCCGTCCAGAAGAACACTTCCAAACTCTTAATATTTGTGTGGCCTTTTGCCAACACTTGCTACGCTCCAAAAAATAATATATCACTGTTTAATCAATCACTCAACTGCATTCTGACTACACCGAATAGGTCAAACCTCTCAGTCTGTGCCACCATGATAATGTCATCCGACAAGGCTGCTTGGGTGAATCATGGGAGGTGTAGTCTTGAAGTAGTAGTAGTGTGTAGTGGACAGATTATAAATGAACTACTAACTACAACAACCACTTGCACAATGACTCCACGGCATACTTGGATGAATGCCACACATACAAAACTTAACAACTGTGATTGTGAAAGGTGCGACTTATCTTAAAAGCTGTAAAAGACAATTAAATAATAATAAAATAATAATAATAATAATTAAATAATACATGAGGTGCTGGTGCTTACACAAACAATGCAAAAGAGATTTTCTCTGTAATTGATGTTGGCTTCATTTGACAAATAAAAAAAACTGTGAAAAACCTTAATTTTTCACAGTAAAAAAAAACAAGGAAAAATTATTTGTAAAGGGCACAAACCCGACCTCGCCATGTTTAGAGTGTCATTTTAAAGCTTATTTGAGTGTCTCAGCTAAATTTCCAAAAATGAGAAAATGTCATGTGGCAAAAACTAGGACTGTTCTGTTCATACTTTCTGCAGCTTTGATTGTAATAATCCCGAACAGCTTTTATTATTTCGCAAACGGCACTCGGGCTGACGGGAAATGCTAATGCAGCAGTATGTCACCGAACACAACAGCAGCCCAGATAAGGCCTGCTACCCGCTGTCTGTCTCACACACACACACAGCGATACCATCAACTGAGGTTTGATGTTGGACTACTTCTATCACTGTGGGAATGTGTTTATATAGTGGGTTAACAAACGGTGCATGTACACACCTCTAACGCTGATGCTAATTAACCAATGTGTAATTACTGTGTGTGTATTAGACCAATATGGTATTGTAGTGTGTGTGACCTTTGTCACTATGCCAGGAAGAGGCATCAGCAAAGGAATGCTCTCTCACACACACACACACACACACACACACACACACACACACACACACACACAGGTGAGCGATACCTGTGACTAAACTTGTGAGACAGGACTATTTATGACACACACACACACACTAGTGTGAAGGGCACACTGTAGATCGCTGTTATCCTCTCAGATAAAACCTGATTGAGACCAGTGAAGGGGAAGGTGTGTGTGTCTTTAAGTGTTTGCATTCATGCTTGTTGGAGACACGCTGTATATATTACCGGTAAACCGATTATAGATACATTTATTGACCAATAATCGACTTCTGCCAATAAAAGTTTCAGTGATTTACTCGTTAACACTGAATAGAAATGTTTTTTCATCCTGGACAGTCAGTGAATCAGCTGGGCCGATATATCACCTATTATTTGCTTAATGAAGTTATATTGTATCTGCGTAAATGGTATCATAATGTATATGATAAGCACTGGCAAGTTTACTTTTCAACAGTCCCACTCAGTACGTTAGTCACAGCTCTTTAAAGTTAAAATATAAGGGTTCCTTAAATAAAAGTAATATTGGCAAATATACCTTTATCGACGTTTTAAAATCGACATATCAATATAAAAACCATGTTCAAAATCCAGTATTGCTACAGTAAGGTTTTTATTTCACTTTCCTCCAAGTCCCTCCTATAGAGCATTTATAGGCACAATATGACCGTACTGCAACATAGATGTAGGCAGATAAAAGTGTTAAATAATGTATTTGTCAACAGCTGCGGCTCCTCCGGTTAGCACTCATGAGGCTGCTGTAAAAACAGATAATGACGACATAGTACAATAAAGTAGTGTTACACAGTATACGGATACTAGAAAGGTATCGCAATACCCGGTATGATCACCTATTACTACCGGTACTTTAAGAATGACAGTGTTAATGAGAGACGTGCTCTATTTCCTTGTTACATAAATGTGCGATAGCTGTGCAGTGGTGTGTGTGTGTGTGTGTACACTGTTTAATTAAAGCTAAACTTGAGGACATTAAATTTCAGTGTTTTTTGTGTTGTGTGTTTATATTACTCATTCCAGAAAAGGAGTTCACTCTTTGCAAATTAAATCAAAAAATAGTGTCTTATCTAAAAGATAGTATGAATTTTAATGCTTAATAACTGGTATTGGAAATCCCATTTCGGTTAATCCTTAGCAGACACTTCCCACGTTCCCTTTTATGGTCTCAAAAAAAACAACCTTTGATCTAGCACATGCCATTTTCTCCATTACACAAAACCACTCACACACACACAAAGCTCATCCATGAAAGTGAATGTGTGTGATACTCCGTGTGGAGAAGACACACTGCGTGAGAGATAACCCTGACTTCAAAATCCAGCCAGCATGCTCTCTGACTAAAGCTCCTCGGAGTCAAAGGTCTCCCAGAGTAGAGGTCGGAGGTCACGCCTGTGTTCCTATGAGAAAGTGAGTCGAATTCAGTCTGTGGCTGTAAAAAAACAGATCCCACCTGGTGCCTGTCTCGCGTGTGTGTATGTATATGTATGTGTGTGTGTGTGTGTGTGTGTGTGTGTGTGTGTGTGTGTGTGTGTGTGTGTGTGTGTGTGTGTGTGTGTGTGTGTGTTGCAGGAAGGTGAAAGTGGTGGATTATACTTTAAGGGGACTCAAGTTGTCCTGCTTGTAAAGCAGCAAACAAAAATAAATAAAAAATCTGAAAGAGTGAATTTGTTTATTTATAAATGTATTTATTCTGTCATTATCACCTCTTCCGGGGTATTAAGTCACTTCACAGCTCTTAACAGCAGAACGTTGGTGTGTAAATACTCATAGGAAGGAGCTGGAAAAAGTGTTTACCACCATTAAGGAACTTAACTGGTTATGAAACAGTCCCACATGAGTACTGATCTTTCTATGTGACCTACATAAACAACATCAGCAATAAGATTTCTATATACTTATTCGTAATGCTGGTCATTGGTGCCAGAGGGTTGGATTTGCACCGCGCAGCAGCGTCTCCTTCGGCCACGAGCAGAGCTCTGAAACACTAGAACCCTTTCGCTCACAGGGGACCGCCAATATCAACACTAAATATACAGTTCCTTGTAGTAGCTTGAAGTACTGTTACATAAATCACTTGGTGATAACTCACACACATCACACTACAGGAATTATTTCAGCGTTCTTCTTCCCCCCTATTGACTGAACAGATAAGTACGTGGTAGTCGACTGTTTAAATATATGCATGTAAATCAACATGATATGAGATTCCAGGTATCTTTGTCAAATACGGAGAGGGGAAGGGAGGAACAACATTAGGAAGCCGCTTGCTTGCAAAAGGGAAAATATTTATTTAAGCTTCAGATGTGCACACAAGACAGAGAAAATTCAGCCCGAGGAGCAGCGAGCTCGACACACGTTGTCTGCCTGTCACCAGTCCGTTGTGTTAGATCCTTTCTAATGTTTGTCTTTTGCTCCGTGTGGCCTTTTGTTGATCATCAGAAGCTTTAAGAAATGTTTTCACTCTTCGCTAGCAAGGAGTTTCCGATTGTGTCGTTTGTCCACGTTGGTATTTAAAACTGTTCGAAGGCCATTACAAAATGCAGAGGTGTGATTTGCCACCGAAGACATTCCAAACAAAGACACAATGTTCAAACCACAAACAACTGCATTCTGCACACTTAATTTAACCCTGATGTCATCACTTGTATGATAAACCCTGCTCGGACAGAGAGCCCACTTGACAGACCAGAGCCCTTCGTCACAAACAGTTATCACTTCAGAGTTATCCATGTGTGTGTGTGTGTCAGAGAGGCAGGGAGTGCTCAAAAGGGGGGGGGGGGGGGGGGGGGGGGGGGGGTGTTATCGGGTGTTCAGGAAACAAACCAGAGCTCCATTTCCGTAAACCACTTTTGGCCTCTGGTATGACGCTTCTGTGCGGACACCGAACATTGCTGCATGTCTGAGAGCTCTCTGGTACAAACATAAGGTGGCATTCAGGGCTTGACAATAATTCCACAATTGTCTTCCAATACTGTGAGAACTCAATCTTTGCACACACAGGTCTGACGGTCTACTGGAGACTAACTCTGAAGATCTAAATGAGATCTGACACAAACTCATTTATATCAATCATATAAACTTTCTCAATCAAGTGCTGTTGTTGTAAAATAGAGTGTGTGATGTGCTATAACAAATATCTTTAATGTTTAATTCGGGTGTGGCTTTAAATTCATGGACTCTATGTGCAGTATTGTATGTGTAGCCTACATAATTAAATCAAACTACACCGCTTTTTATAAGTTACAGATTTAATAATACTGTAGTTCTGCTCTTAGTTCTGAAGAAAAATAAAACTCCTGAAATACCAGTATTAAGAAGTGCTACTCTGACAAACACTTCATGTTAATATACAGGTTTTTGGGGACATTTTTTGCATTTATTGACACGAGATAGACGGGAACGGATAGAGAGACAAAGCTAGAATCAAACCATGGACAGTCCGAAAAACTGTATGGCAGCATTTCACCACAACAGGAATGTCACCGCAGACAAGTTTGTAATACTGCACATCTCTAAATATTGCAGTACTTTCTACAGTGGCCCATAGTCTCATCACCCTGCTGTTAACTCCTTCAGCAACAGATATCGACTTAACAGACATTTATTTTAATAAAAATATTAGATTGCCACATGTGTTATCAATTGCACCGATTCTGCAGCCCTGCGTTTCATTAAAGACAAATACTGGCAACCCAAAAAAAGGTTAAACCCTAGTTTCCATGGAGACACTGAAAACAGAATTTTTAATTCTTTTTTTTCCATTGCATTGAAAAGATGAATTTAAAAGAGAAGGGAGGAGAGGGGCTTTCTGGATGATGCTGTTTGAAAATGAGAATAGATTCCAGCTGCTGTGCATCATCTTAGTCTCATCCCCACACACACACACACACACACACACACACACACACACACACGCACGCACGCACGCACAGAGGAACATGAGCCTAATAAAATGAACGGAGTTCCTGAGTCAATATTGTTGCGGCCCCACCTGCAGTAACATGGGGGGATTCCTCCCTAAAGCCTGTGTCCAAGGTCAGCTGGACCGAGGATTTTAACTCAGATGTTGGGAGGGGAAAGTCATCCCACGTCAGATCAGACACACCGAACAGATGGAGAAAATAAAAAGAGAGATGGAGACAAAGAATCCCATCGCGTGAAGCAGGATAATTACTTTACCTCTTGCTTTAAAAATAGCCAAAGGACGCCAGGCTTACGGCACATTATCCACAGTATCAGATACCTTGGTGGTAGGATTGCAGATGTATCATCAGAAACTCAAGTCCACCTCCTGTCTTGGGCTTACTTTGTGTTTCAGATTTTAAAAAGGGTTGATGACGTGGCCTCAAGTAAAACAAAAGGCTTGAAACAGAAGCTAGAGAAAAGTGTGGAGGAGTTCAGTCTATCTACAGGTTTTAGAAATTCCTTAAGATCCATATAATACTGCACAAACAAACAATATGTTCTATTTAAATATTGTATTTATAACAATAGATATAAATGATTATGAGATATTAGTGTTTAGTCCAATCAGGTGAGGTAACTGTTCTGCTTTCATCGAAGAACAAACTATCGATCGACAGAAAAGTAATCTGCAAATACTTAATATTATTAATCTGACTTTTTCATGCAGAAATATCACCATCGTACTAATTTTATGATCTACAATTACTTCTTATCAGAACAGTTTGGGTCGTTGAGGGTTGATTAAAGATGTACAGTGTATAGTGCACTTAGTAACATTGGAAACATCCAAATAATAATCGCTTTAGCTGCTAAACTGGCTCTTAGGCTAAAAGATCTGCAACATATGACTCCAGTCATATCTTTTCATGTCACGAATCCCTAAACAGACTCACATCAGAGCACAGACCACCACCATCTGATCAGTTACTGTCAGGGGGACCGATGGTGGAAACCTTGAGCTGTTGATTTATTGCTGACCTCTTGAACCGTCTACTGGGAGACGCATCAAGTTAGAATGAGACCTATGATCATACTTCAGCCACTCCCAGTCAACCTAGACGTTTTGACCAAAGAAAGGAGCCAAATATTGAAATATTACTACGATGTAGGGGTGGGTGGGAAACGATTATGACTCGATGCAGAAAACTAAATAATCCGAAATGTAAAACTCAATTAACACGATCGGCTGTAACCATTCGGTGACACCAGGCTGTCCGTTCCTTACCGCTGCCCCTGAACGCAACAGACGTAATACACGTTTGTCTTGTTTATGTTCTAACTAAACACTAGCAGAGTTCTGGTGAGGGCGGCTGAGCTTGAGCAGCAGAATATGGATACAATCTGACCGGCACCCCCCCCGGCTTAAAAGCTAAAGTATGGAAGCATTTTGCTTCTTCTTCCGTCTAACTAGAAAAGAACGAAGCGAATCACAGAAGTAGATTGCAACTTTTTGCAACAGGACTTGCACCTACTCAGTAACTGAGAATCAGAGCTTTTGAGCCATGTTGCAGACTTTGGAACTGAGATAACAACATTCATCTCAACGTCTTTACGGACACGTCGAGACTCTACAACCAAACCACAGCTAAAGTCATGGAGTCACTGAGGAAAGCGAGTAGGGTGGTAGAAACTTGTGTGATTGTAACAGCGCACTTCATCACTGTATGTATAGTGTTTGTGTATCGTCACATGTTCCAGAAAGCTGAATGCTCATTGCCTATAATGAGGGGATTTGTTTATTTGTTTAAGTCTTTATTATGTATTTGTGAATAAGAGCAGCTTGTTATGTCACATGACTGAGAACACGTTGAATTCTGTGTTTTTACTACGAGGATGCTGCTAACGGCCCAACTTTATTTATATTCTTGTTGGTTGTCTTTGCAATGATTGGAAATGTAATACTCCAATTGACACATTGCTTCTAATAGTTACTAATATTGAATTAATAAAAGATAATGGAAGTAAATGCATCTGTTTTTTTAATTATGAATCATTACAAATATGCCGTGTTTTAAATATAGATAGTCACAGGGAGAAAAAATGAATCATGTATAGAAACATGTTGCAAAAATGCATCAAGATCAATCGCTAATCGTTTTATAATCACATCGTAGCCCTTTGAATCTGAATCAAATCGTGAGGTGCGTAGAGATTCCCACCCCAACTACAAAGCGGTTCTGTCTTACAACATCATCTTGAAGTTCGTACTGAACATGGTGACAGCGCCGATCTGGAATGTATGTTGTTTCACTGACTATCCTGCAGAACAAAAACAACCTGAGCCGCCAGGAGAAACAAAGGGAGGCAGCGGGAGGCCTGTTGTCCTGACTGAATGAAATGACTAAATGCACACATTATATATTTTTTCTTGTTCATTGTAAATTTGTGTATGTACATCGAGAGCGAAGTGGAAACCGGAGTCATGGCCAATAACGCATACATGGCCAATAAAGCTGATTCTGATTTCCTCTGTGGCTGCAAAGAAAAGCCTCTTTGTTTCAGGTGAGTTTCTGCTTCAGTATCGAGCCGTCCAGCCACCAACCCCCCCCCCCCCCCCCCCCCCCCCCCTCCAGCTCACCCTGTCATCCTGACAGAGTAAGGCATTGTGGGAAGGTATGGCATAAATCGTCTGGACCCAGTGGTGATGCCTGGCCACAAATAAGACCTGCTCTCTCTTGTGTCCGGTCGTACATTCACACACACAGACGCAGAGTGAACCCCACAGCTTATACGAGACATGACGTAGAGCCGACGTGGCTGACAACTTCAGCAACAGTGACGTTTAAGATGAAGATAGACACACCTCCCCTTCTGTAAATGTTCTAAAGTCATGTCATATCTCTAGAATATTCAGATAATGAACTGTGTTTACCCACATCATTGAACCTAAAGACATAATCCATCCACTGAAACTAAACCATGAGTTATAAACACACCAAATGTCTAATATTGGACCCATATATCACATTAAGTTGGTGCTAGAGTCCAAGTAAAAATCTCTTGTTTTGTCCATCCAAAGATATTCAAATTATAAAGAAATAAAACTCAGAAAAGCACCTCCTCTTTACTTGCTATTTGGGGTTTTTGCTTGACTGCTGACTTAAACTTATCTAATTGATGATCTAAGAAATGTCAATTAATTTTGATTGATCGTTCAGATCAAAACATTATTCAAACTCCCGATGGCGGTAGAGACTGCCGTGAAGATGTCTGCACATGTACTCCTGATATATTTAACAACCTTTACAGCTACGCTGACCAAGGCGACGGCAGTGTTAGCAATCATGGCAGCAGTAGCACCAATGTGCTATCTCCACGCTACATAAAGGAGCTGATGTACATGTAATAAATGTTTTCTCTATATCTTTTGTCTGTTTTCAAGAGATGCACTGAGACAAATTCCCATTAACCATGTTGACATGGCACACAAACAACTCGTTAAGTAGAGGCCCAGGCTGCTGACCATCACAGAGCGGCCATTGTTCTCCAATGAACATCGCTGGTTCGGCTCAAAGTTAAGAGACAAAAACAGAACACAGCGCGATGCTGCTATTACGAGTTGGATTGTGCAGAAATACAGAATGTGCTGGTGCATTCATAGGTCTGTGTTTCCAAAAATGCGAGTAGCTTATAATAGCAGTTAGAATCTAGACTTCCAATCATGCAACCGCAGAGTGTAGAAGGAATGGATGAAGTCACCGTGTGATCGCCCATCGTTTCTTGGACAAAGGTTATGAATCCTAACGTTTTGCCTTTCGCCATCCGAACAATGAGCAAGACATTTTTAGGCAGCCAAAATGTTCAAATTAACTTTCAACTAAAACACATGTTTAAAGGGTTAAAGCTCTAAGATGAAACGCGGACAACCCTCAAACGGACGCCGTAGAAGCGATCACAATGTAGCTAAAAGCACACCCTGCTTAATCATCCGTTTTATTATAAAAAAAGAGCCATAACCTACATAGTGAATAGGTAGTTGGTAGTTTTGGTATTAGTCGAATAAGATGGTTTCAGTTGGTCAGCCGTTTTTATGCTGATGTCAAGCTGTATGATATATTTCTAAGAAACTTATGAGCACATATCTAGCAAACAGGATTTAAAGTGGTACTGTGCGATTCTTTTGTTTTACAGAGCAAATCAGCTAAACGGTCAGTCGACAAAATTGTATGAGTGTTAGTCGACTAAGAATCTTTGTTTAAGAACAGCCCTAAAAATGAACACCATGCTGTGATGGAAAATACTTGAAACTAGCAATTGAGACCATAATTTCATGTTTACAATGTTTAATGAGGTAATAAATCAAGTGAGGAGTAGGGTCATTTTCTCATAGACGTCTAAACAATCAAACTTCTTTTTGCACCCAGAGGCGTCTGCCACTGGTGTTCATCTGAAAGAATACACTTTTAAGGCACTCCGGCATTGGCTTCACTTTACAGAACCGGAGGTCGCCGCTTGATTGCAATTAATAGCCGACAAGAAGACGTGAGTTTGATATTGGCCGTATATCAAACCTGGATATGATATGATAAAAACACCGGAGTATGCTTCCTTAGATGTAGAATTAGTTTATTACCCCTGACATCTGCACAAGAATTGTTGAGTTTCACTAATAACAGCTTAACACCGGTCATAAAACAGTGCAACCTGAATGAGTGCAAATGAATGGAATTAGTCATGTGGAAATGCAGAGTGTCCTGATTTTATGACAGAAAAACACGGAGTCTGCAACAACGGTAAACACTAACAGGGAGACCTCTGACTAAAACATGATGGTACTCCAGTCATCCAAAAATAGCCGTGACAAAGTCATATCGGTTGAACTCTGGTTGAAACGTTCAAAGCGAGAGTCAGAAACTAACTGGATAATGAGAGGAAGCATTCGCTTCTGCTCCATTTACTGATATTTTCACTCTCATTCTCTGTAACTATACAAGGAGAGAGAGAGAGAGAGAGAGAGAGAGAGAGAGAGAACATAGAGACAGAAAGGTCATACATGCTCCTGGGCGTGTTTGTGTGTATCCAAGTGTGTATGTATGTACAAGAAAGATCAATAACGGTCTGCAGTGGTTATGGGGAGGGGAGGGGGGCGGGGCTGGTTAAACATGGCACCTTGTGATCAGGGCTATGGAGTTACATACAACACATGCATGTGTGTGCACACACACACACACACACACGAACGTGAGCACAACTGTGACCTTACCAGACGTTTTTTTCAAGGTCCCAACTAACGTGCAGAGAATAGAGGAGCACTCTTCGGAAGGCGGCGTGCACACATGCACGAACACACACACGCATACAGAAACGCTTGGGATGAGGCGTTGAATTATGCAGGACGGCCCACATCTCTCTCACAGCCTTGGAGTGACTTTGGGTGAAAAGGGGGGAGGAAGAAGTGGCAAACTATGAGACCGAAACAGTCATGTAGTAAACCCGTCTGGTATCAGGGTGTCCGCACGTCCATCCTCTTTTACCAACAGTACTTCAAAGACCTCGAGAGTAATTAACCGCAGTGTGTGCCTTTAAAGCCCGATTCACACAGGACCAGTACTATCTGGGGTCCTCTTAAGATTCTTAATAACCACAGAGGTCATCTGCGCACTTAATCCTGGGGGGGTTCTGCTCTGTCGGTAATCTGCAAAGTAAAAATTCCACCGCAAATTAGTCCCGTGTAAAAGTGCATCTCAGTAAAACGGGTCCTTTTCTTTTTGAAGATGTTTCTGTGGTGTCCCCTCACACTGTGACTTTGAGGGTTATTAAGGCTGCCGTGAAAATGTATGAGATTTCTTTGTGTACAAATTCTGTATAATTGTTTAGCTGCTCAGCGTTACGACCAATTTGGAGAAGGTGCAATCTAAAACCGGTAAATCACTTAATGAAGCAGTGATTAAATGAAGCAGAGCTTTTGTTGTCGACAAGATCGCAACGCAAAAGTCGACTTACTCCGGCTTTCACCCACATCTCATGGTCTTCATCGGCAGACACAGCTTCCCCAGCTGTCCCACATTTCCCATTATTCTATGAGACTTTTGAAGAAAAGCAAACTCAATCTCATGACTGTAGACACTGAAATTTAAAGTTCCATCTGCTGAAGACTGGGTGATACGGCTGAAAGTCCTGGAAGAAGAGAGCAATGTGTGTACGGTTTATGTATAACTCCTCAAGACCAGTGAGGAGACCCGGTCTAACTTACTTTGTCTTGATGATTAAAGTGAAGGGGGTTAGCCTCGAAGTTAGCAACAAGCGTATTTACTTAAATAGAGAGATGGGGGGCGTCTCTGTAATTGTAAGTAAAGACGTTTCTACACACATTAGTGAATGATGCTCATTGTCTTGTCCGATATTAGTCTTTTCAAAGTCTTCAAAGTCTTCTAGTCTAGGGTCGGCATGAGACTGAGGCACCGATGGGTGCTTGTCCACAAACAGCTGACACTCCCGAGATCCACCGACGGAAACCCAACACCGACAAGTCACTGAACGCTGCTATGGCAACCACTTCACAGCCGGGTGTCATGTTGCCATGGCGCTGGTGGGCGGGGCCATGCCCGGTTCTCAGGTGACAGGTGGACAAACAAAGAATGGAGGGAGCCTAATGTGCTGCCGCAGCAAAACTGATGCAAGTGTAACAGACGAACCAAAAGAACAGAAATAAGCTAGAACTTCAGTTCTGTACATTAATCCCCACTAATACTGGGAAACATTTAAAACTCGATACAAGCAAAGTAATTCTCCTCATCCTCCTGACCTGAATCTCACGGCCCTGATGATTACAAATTGGACCCGAACGAGGATCTCAAAATCGCGTGGCTCTGTTGTCACACCCTCACTATTTCACCGATGGGTTTCAAACAACCCTAAACCAAAAGTCCAAAACAGAAAGATATTCAATTTACAGTAAATAAAACAGAAAACCTGCAGAAAACTCACATTTAATAAGCTGGAAGCCACTCAGCACAAGCCTCATCATTTTGTGTGGGCAGTCTTGTACTGACTCCTATATTTCTACATGTCACCAGACCTATAAACTTTCCACACAACCTTGTACTATAATACAACAAATGTAGCTACATCTATGTACAGATACAACTTGTCTGAAAGGAATCTGAAACCTGTCATCATGAGGCTTGGTGCATATTTCTAACTGGCATTAGAAATGTCTTGATGAAAGTTGCAGATATGGTGGAACCGATGCAACAAGTATTCAAATTAGTTGATGACATCATCCGGCCTTCACCAGAGACCTGGCTCAAAGCAGGAGAAGCGCTGGTCTGAGCTTAATTCCCCACATATGCAGGATCTAGTGCACCAGGACATTCTAGCAGTCCGTCACAGAAAAGTTACAAATACTTTCCTCTGGTTGGTTAAATAAATTGCCTGGTATCAACAGTGTTGTGCGGTGAACTCTGCCACTTACTGCGCTGATGGGTGATGTAGTGCATTTGCATAGGGCTCTGCCACCTTCGACAAACAACTGACCGGGAACAGCAGCTAGAACTGCAGCCTCTCCTTCTACACAAGCACACACACACACAGGCCACAGATAATAACGTCCAGACAGATCTGCATACTAACGGAAAACACATATTGGGAAGCCAGTTACAGACAAATTATTGTCTTCTCTTTCTCTTCCCTGAGAGAGATTTACACCCAAACCCTAAACTCACAGATACAAGAATCCCCCACACACACACACACACACACACACACACACACGGCTTGCTTTAGCCGTGGTAATGCATCACCACTGTCCTACTGCACTGCTGTGTGCGTTTGTGAAAGCCATTCTTATGAAACTGGGTGGACAGCTAAGAACAACAAATATGAGCGGGTGGAGCAGCGTGTAGGGAAGTCTCCAGCACACTGAGGTCACCCACACACTATTATTGTATTTTTATGTTCAAATTCTCCACCGGGTGGGTGGGGCTGTGCAGAAACAGGGCGAGGACGGGGTGCAGCACCAATGGGGGGGCGTTCTAACAACCAGCAGATGAGAGAAGTTAAACACACACACAGCTCGTCTTAGCAGGCCGCTCATCCCTTGCTGCCCTCGTAGCCTATTTTGCTGCCAAACAGCCAATAAAAGTTATATTCCATCGACAACGGACGTGTACGTTTGCTCTGAATGAGTCCGACATTCAGTCACACACTCACCATGCATTTGAACTGCTCTGCAAACTTAATACGAGCTGTGCTTTCATTTGACCAGAAGGATTTATGTTCAGATTGGGTAGACGATGTATGAAATGCATGTTAAAAAAAATTAAGAAATACACTGTTATCTGATAAGACAATGAACCTTAAGTGCTTGCTTGGACAAATGCCATGACAGTCAACACTAGGCTGTAAGTTAAAGTAGCATTCGTTGATATCTGTGGTCACTTGGGGACAGCAGAAGCATTTGAAAACATCTGATATACAGTGGAAACGGCTTATAGTGATCAACCGCTTATATGGATCGAAAAGCTTGGGAGTAGAAGTAGTAGAGTAGTAGTCAGTCCGCTTAAAGTGTTCACTTTGGGTCTTTTCATAACTGACAGCATAGAGAAAAACATTAAATCTACAGGTGGCCAACATTAGTAAAAATGTTGTCCGCCCTGTGGCTTACTTTATCCCTTGATACTTTGCTTCACGTTACCCGTCCGCTTACTAGCCGGCTACCTGAGGCTGGTACGTCTGCACATTGAAATCGTGCACACGTGGATAGCTAACTATCCAAACTATTTACACTTCTCAATTTCCTGCTTCTTAAGCTACAAAATGCTCCACTGTCACTAACTCTATCTGTCTTATCTGGTGCTCCACAGGCAGCTGAAAAGCTACACTGATGAGAGCATTTAGACTGGACCAAAAGAGTGAAGTTGCAGGTCATTAAACCAAAGAAAGGAGCTGCAAGACACCAAAACGCCCCGTAGAGAAACGCATAACCAAATGCTGATGTGAACACAACTCCGCCCTATCAAATTCCCTTTTCTCCTACGAAGTCAAGAAAAAGTCCAGTTGAGTCCGTATGTACCATCTGCTGTCTCAGGTTTGTTGTGCCGATACTTTTCACAGGCCAGCAACGCCAGACCAGCAAACATTTCAACACACAGACACAGCGCCAGAAATGTTGTGGTCCCCGTCTTAAAAGTTGTGGAATGTCACTTGTGTTCCATGTTGTTGTTTGTCAAAGCTCCGTGTGTGGCGTGTATGAGGGTAGATAAGCTGGTAATTAGGTTTAACCAATCAAAAACTATTTCACACACTAAGAAAGATTCTTATACCACCATGCAGCCCATTGAAACCATGGGTCAGCCCAATTTTTGATTTTAACATGTAATTGCAGTTCCATGCTTTTGGTCAATTTGTAAAATGTTAAAACTTCAGCCACACACAATGATTGATTGATTTACTTAATTAATTGTCAAAATAGAAGCCTTTTAACTTATCATTTTTCATGTCTTCTGTGATGGATCATGATGGACCAACACCAGATAAATATACTACTGACATCTAAGATCGTTGGTCACTTTCTTTAAAAAAACAACAATAACCTTACTTTACAAAATAAGCAAATCAATGCAAGGGTACATTAAAGTTGGTTTTATTCGCCTTTGTTTTCAATATGGATTTCTACCAGCCACATCCAATATTCTCGTAAACTGCCCACATGTAGCAGACAACAGGTTTTACTCCCAGACATGACACGGGCCGTTCCTCCTCCTTTTCCCTCCTTCTGGGCCACGACTTAGACATTGATCTGCCGCAAAGCACCATGGGAGCTGGTAGCGAGCGGTGCTGCAAAACACTCGCAGTCATTGGTCCCCGATTGCTGTCTGATCCTGTGAGGTCAACGGGGGGTTACCGCCCATGCGAATGGACCACAGGGAGGAAAGCGGGCTCTGAGTGACAGGTGAGGGAGCGTATCAGCTGGCTGAGAGGAAAACACCGACCAAACGGAGGCCCGGAGGAGAGGAAAAAGGGGGCAAGGCGGGAGGAGGTGAGCCAGGCCTCTGAGGGGATTAACACGGTCTGACAGGCTGGCTAGGACAAACACACACACACACACACACACACACACACACATGCAGCTTTTAGGGCGGGCTGCTCTGCTGAGCACACACAATACACTGCTTGTTTTAGAACAAGAGGAAAGAGAGAAAAGAGAGATAAGAGAGAGGCCAAATCACAGAGAAGGAATGTGTGTTTGACAGAGGGAGAGAGGGCAAAGCGAGAGTGAGATCATGAACCACAGGTGCTTCGATGGAGAGGAACTCCCTCTGTGGTCCTAAATGTATATTCAATGACTTTTTTTTTTTTTAAAGGAGTGAAACCTCTGGACTCCACCCAAGCTTCGCTAGAAGCCGTCTGTCGCAATAAATGTCTGAAACCAGCTGAGAAATACATTTCAGTTTGCGAAATTCCCCTCACATTCCCCAATTTCCACAGAGAGTCTATCCTCTGTTACCTGACCTTCCTCGTCTGGAATTCACCACTCAAAAAAAACTCCATTTGCATTCCAGGAATTCCAGGACCAGCAGGAGCCCTGAAAACGATGACATATCACCCATTTGGATCTCCAGACTACTCCTCAAGCACTCACACAGAGGCCATGCTTGGGGAGGCCTCTTTAAGGAGCGCTTCACATATATTGATCAGCGGACATTCTGGGAAAATGAACTGCCTCCAAAGTAGAGCAGGGTTTCTGCAAGTTTGACCAGGTGTAAATTAAGGCTTAAAGAACCTGTAAATTAAAGTAAGAATTGATTATCCGATGGATTTTGCAACCGAAACACACGTGTAAATAAAAAACTGTGGAACATAACTGGGACGACTTCTCAAAGATTGTATAATTTCTTTAAGCTTTAAACTCAGATCATTTCACTGGAAGACAGTTTTAAAGGTTTTTCAGTTGCCTGTGAATTTGTGTTTGATCAGTTCAGTTACCTTTTTTGCATTTGCTGCCATCTTAATCTTGCGTTGTTTTCTTTAATCTGTGTCTAAATACAAAGTATCTAAGGTAGCTAAAGTTGGGTTTGATGGTACATGCTGGAAAATGAAAACTACCTGTAATTAGTTGTACATTTGCCTGCTACAGGTTTGATCTAAAATGAGCCTCGTCACTTTAAAGCTGGAAGCAAAGACTTCAGTAAAGATACTTCACCAACGGCTGCAGGTACGATTCATTTTCCTCATCATTTCTTCACATGTTTATCAAATTACTACGGCAGATCGTGGTAAATAAGTTGAAATATGAACATTTTGCTTCCACCCTCTCCTCGATTTGAATACATTACATTCTTATGAACACGTCTTGATAGAGACCGTTTGGCCCGTAACCCTCACGCAGCCTAAATCACTCCTGAAGTGGACTTCCTAACAGGGCTGAAAATAAACAGCGGCGATAAATATCCTGGCTGTCCAGTGTGACCCTCATCCTTCTTTTTAACGGGCAGCAGCCAATAGACCGAGGCCAGCTGCATTAATTACAGCTGCCACGGTGAGCGATGTGGCCGCACAAAGATTGGATACTGAACTGGAGAATTCACACTCAACGGCAGAAATGTCAAGGGGGGGGTTACGATTTAAAAAAAAATGTCCATCCTGTCAGAATTGAGTGCACCACAGCAGCATTCTACACTGAGTGAATGTGACAACTTGCAACCAGTGAAATTACAGCAAACTTATTGTTTGAACCGTAAAACGCCCAACCGGTGAGAAACACGACGGAACCGAAATCAACATGAATGAGCAGCGGTTGGCGGATGGAAATGAGCTACAAGGTTACCCATCCAATCATGACAGTCCGTCTGTCGGTGTGTGTATTTGTGTTTGCATGTGTGTTTGCGTGTGTGTTTGCGTGCGTGCGATCTCTTGCCCGGCTCCGTAATGAAGCGCTGTGGAGCGATTACCCTCACACACGCACCACAAACACACCGTTTGGCCATGAAATGTGACATTTAAAGCTGCAACTGGTTGGACTGTTGGGCAGACACTTGTGGAGATGGACTCTCAGACACAAGCAGTGCTCAGATTATCTGAAGCCTACGGGGGGCGTTAGAAGGCCGGAGCTGCAGTGAGAAAAACGAGAGGCCACAGCATCCGGGAGTCTACAGGGTCAAACTAGGGGTAAATACGGGTCATTCCACAACAACTAAGACCAGTTCATGTCTTGGATTTACTTGAAATTAAATTAAATTGAAAACTTCTATTAAATGTACAGGGGCCTTGCAAAATCCTGTATCTCGACTGCCAATTATCTACAAGTTATGATTTTTTTTGGAGTTTGTGTGTTCAAGGCCCTTTTTTGCTGGACTGGATTGGAATTTGTACTGAACAATCAAAGAAACCCCAAGAGTAATTTAATGTAAATAGCTAGTTATTGAATGTTTTACAGTAATACAATTAATAAAACTGAATATAATTTTACCAAAGAAAAAGATTCTTTAAATTTGAAAAAAAAAGATATATCCAATAGTTTCCACTTTCTTGCGGCCAAATATTGATCTCGATTAATATTAAATTAGATTAGATCTTGATATCAATTCTGTGTACGAATATAGATCTATCACATCTAGAAGTTAGTAGGTCCTGCATCAGAAAATGGGAGCCACAGATCTTGCTAAACTTAGCTTCAGTGCTAAAAATACCACTTTTTAAGAAATTTTGACTGTAATTTTACCCAAGGCTCATTTAAATTTCTTTAAACCTTTTTTATGAGTAACTATTTATATTCATTGCAGATATATACAACATTTATGTTCAATGTTATATTACTCCTTCAGCATTTAATAATTTTATGTAAACGATCACTTCTTACACTTGTAACACAAGTCCTATGAAGTTAACAGAATGGAATGACCCATACATTAAAAGCAAGATCAGATAAACCACGAAAATCAACAAAATATACGCCCATCCCGTCTTCTCGAGAGCTGATTAGAAAATCAAAGCACTGCAATACAACAGTGAAGGACTGTCCAAACAAGTTAAGAACAACAAAAGTATAAAGAAGGAACGGTTAAATGAAGCCATCTTTCACACCTGCACTGTGTTTACATTTATCCAGAGAGCTGATAAGGATCCATGCTCCTTCCCATTAACATCCTACTCAGCCTTCACCCATTTTCACTTCACACGGCGAGTTGTTATTCGTTCACCTTTTCAGACTACATTTATCAGTGCAGCGATTCTGTGCCCTGTCGTCTTGCCTGTGAACAAACTCTACCAGCAAACCAGGAAAAACAATGCAGCACAAGCAGACTAATCATGTTTGTGGTCTCCTTAAAACCACATTTTTAGGAGGGCCATGTTAGAGCCCGTTTGCACTTGTTGCATCTCCGGAGGTGATTTGTTCCAGCAATGTCGCCAAGATGCAAACGTAATCTTTACTGCTCCCAAGTGGAACTACATCAGTAAGCGTTCTGTGATAATAGCCACTCACTGAAATTAGCCCTCTTTCTTGCACTTTCATCTGATCCCTGATCAGTTCAAGCTGAATGATCTGCATGTGTGAGGGAGTGGCGTGAGCGAGAGGCCAGTGAAGACGATTCAGCTTTTGCATTGCTCGTAGTCCAAACATGAAAGTCACCCATGTGTTTGTTAGTTCATAGATTTTCTCGCATAGCCGGACCCATCTCCATAATGCTGTGTCAGCGCTAAAGAAAGGTGTAAGCGCTAAGCACAGATTGCAGCGACGGTGCACTTGTGAAAATAGATGGCGCAGACGGGAGGAGAATGCCGGATGCTGAAATAGGCGGCCAATGGCAGACTTACACGCACAGTCTACATCCAGTGAGTGGTTATTATAACCGTTCTTCTAACAATTTTTGCCGTTAACATAGTAGTTACCACCACCCTTCTGGACTGCAGTAGGGCTGACCCTAATTTGTACACGGCCTGCCTGGGTAAACCAAGAGGGTCTGCCATTTTGACTTGTGATTTGGCCAACGCATGTATATGGACAATGTCTGAATACAAGACACGTGTACCTTTTTTTTGTTTTTTTTATTGGTTTATTTGAACGGGACAGTGCACATTAATAAAAACATTTCTGCAAATGTGCCAGAGTTAGCCAAAAGGCTATTTTTCATCTGTAGTCCCAAATGGGGCCTTAGCTTCAGTGGGATCCTCCACATAGAATCTAGGGACTGCAGCACCTTTGATGAAGACGCATAGTTTAGCTTTTGTCTCACACCCACACAGTCAACCCACCCACCTGCGACTCAAACAGCAGCTTTACTGCGTGTTCACTTCAGGTGAATCCAACCATGACGCTCACTGATGAGGGCCTCTTTGACCTGTATTAAGAACACCTTAAACCATAACTAAAAATCTCTCTCACACACACTTCTTTTACAAGCCTGTTAACTACAGAGTGTAGTGTGTGGTTGTGAGAGAGAACAGCCTTTTTTTTGGTGAGCTCATCACAGCCACTGCGTTACCATGGTGACACAGCCAGCTAGCGGCTACATGACATGATGAGAGAGAGACAGAAAGAGGGAGGGAGGGAGGGCATGGCCGATGAACACACAGAGGGACAATGCAAACAGAGATAAATGCACAGAGCGGCCAGCTTGTGTGTGTGTGTGTGTGTGTGTGTGTGTGTGTGTGTGTGTGTGTGTGTGTGTGTGTGTGTGCTCATGGTATTGTAGTTGTGGCTGAGGCCAGCAAATCTGTTAACCAGGCCTCCACTGTGCTGCTGCCAAACATGCAGCTACTATCACCAGCAGCTGCTGCTTTAAACAGGTACAACGCCAGGCCGACACTGACCTTTAAGTCAAAGTCAAACACCAGCCGAGAGATCCATTAATACAAACCAAGAGTAGAATGGTCCCAGCTTCTCGAATGTGAGGATTCACTGCTTTTTCTCATCTTACATTTAACTAAACTGAATTTTGGTGTTTTGTACCGTCGGTCAGGCAAAACGAGACATTTAAAAGATGTCATCTTGAGCTCTAGGAAATTGCGATGGTCATTTTTCACCCAACATTTCTCCTTATACACTCGTTAGCTGCAGCCCGACCGTCAAAGACTTTGCCATACCGTTTATATTGAAGTATCTGTCCCTTTGCAAATCAATGCACAGGTTGGCTTTAGATACATTTTATATTACATTTGCTCCGATGAAATAACCTAAGCTTCAGTATTCTAATCGATGACAATGTCAATAAACCAAAACAAGAACAAAGTATTGATCAATAATGTCACTAAATATCTAGAAACAGGACATGGGTTGCTGCACCGAAACATAGCAGCCTGAAGAGTTATTCTGGAGCACTGAAATCTGGAAATAGCTGATATAATGAAACAAAATCTGATCACGCATCCCTCTGAAAACAACCCAGTCGTTCTAACCAAACCACAGGAAACCCACTATCTCCACGCACCACACACTTCCTGTCGGCTTCCTGCTTCCTGTGCAACAGGGGAAAGGAGGGAGTGGCCGCTGATGTCACGGCGAGACTGCTTACGTGCCGTGTTCACATCCCAGAGGAAAGAAGGTGGACACGAGCTACCAGCTTGTAAAAGCCTTTCACCTCAAACTCAGCCAGTCAGTCGGTGCAATTAGAACAACTAATAGCATGACATAGTGCTGTATGACTACAAATAATTGCTTTCATTGTCTGTTATCCTTCTGATTTTTTTTCTGCATACGAAGCAAAAGCAACAATACAGTATTGCTCCACTACTGGGCAAGTTTTTTAATTAAGCTGTAAGGAAACCATTGACCAGATGTGTGGTAACTCTTGCCGTAAACCTGTACCCTTTAGTTTCCTGCAAGTGTTACAACACCCCCCCCCCCCCCGTTTCTCAGTCTTTCCTCCTTGAGCCACAGTGAGGATGCTACACTGGATATCGCAGTACACCAACACATTGACATCCTATACAGCCATGCAATATACAGTGGAGCTGAGGAACATATTGAGAGCCATATTTAGACACGCTGGTTGTATTTTTAGCCACAGTTCTCCACCATATACGTATCTGCTGCTAAACACTGTCCTTTCAAAGCACCTTTTCCTTTAAATCAACCTTTTCCTCAAGATCAAGATGAGATCGTCCTCCACGTCAGTCAGCATGTTGTACGGCACAGCCGTGTGCACGGAGTACGATGAGCTGTTATACTTCAATAATCGCAAGTGATTCGTGTCGTTTTGTCACACCGTGCAGTAACGGGCAAAGTCGGCTTTCCACAGTTATAGCCTCCTCATCTGCAGGTTTCAAAGACCAATTCAAGACAGGAAGCGGCTAGCGTTTAAGACCATCTCAACAAGCAGGGGAAAAAAACGACCAACGACAAGAGAAACAAGCTGTTTGCACATCAAAATTAATCAGCAACATAAGGTTAAGGAATTATACCAGGACAGTGTACATTTAAATACAAAATGTTTGGATCTGTTCAGCTGAGCAGACTTGATAAAAAGAAAAAAATCTGTCATACTGCGTTAACCTTGTAATGTTTGCCAAGATGTCCAGCGCTCCTACAACTTAAAAGTTCTATAAAGTCTATTTAAGGCTTTTATTTGTTTAAAAGTCTTAAATGTAGATCCAATACCTTTTCTAAGATCCTCCTAATCTGTGATCTACATGCTGACAAGCAATCAAGCCACAGTGTAGGTGTGTGCAAAGTTAATAACTAAATGTATAACATAATATTTGGCAGCCTAGAGAGATCTTGAGAGGTCAGTGGAGTTGATTTGGTGGTGAAGAAGAAGGATCGATGGAGCACTGGACGGACAAAAAAGCTGCCGTTCCCGTTTTAAACCATAAGCCTCTCTTGAGTTGCTCGGAGAATAAAGTGGGAAAAAGAAATTCCATAGGTCAGCACTCAGTACAAGCTGTAGAACAGTCTTACCTGCATCACGCAAATAAAAAAAAAAAGGTGGAGGTCAACGGGTCTGACCCTAAACTCAAACCTTTTCCTGATAAGAGATGCAGACAGGTTTACACGAGTCAGCGCTTATCCAAGGCAAATCACACTTATATACAGGAAGTGTCCTCATTTAACGACAAATGCCCCGGTCAAGGAAAATGTCAACATAATATACGTCGGACCTGCCTGATAACAACAATGTCACATGTAACACCAGGCTTATAAAGTGCTGCCTTCTTACTACAACACTGTCACAGCCACTTCATGAAGTCATGACTACATACTGCCTGACTGAACAGTGAGTGAACACTGAAAGTACTTTTGTACGGTGATATGAATTATCTACTCTAATCATGCATCTTGCCCTGTCCCTTGCTCTATAGACAAGGTCTGCTTGTCCTGTACTATTTGATGCAGCATGGACTCTTACTGTGTTAGATATGTGACCCCAACACTCTAGTTTAATCCTTGTTTAGGCTCAAGCTGCCAGTGCACCAGAGCTTGTAAATTAGAATGATCAAGAGCACACGTAGAGTTTGGGCATCAAGGACTTGTTCCAAATTTATTAAGACCAAGACTTAAGTCACTAACTTGTTTTTCGATACTGCACTCTATATCACAGGTTATATTCAGGACAATCTTGACATCAACATTTCCCTTATAAACAGCTTTCCAAGCAACAGGAAGTTCTAGATATCAGCCGACAGCATCCAAACTCTTTTTGGGGAGGATTGCTGCAGACTGTGCTCACAATTTTTTTTAAACAGTGCATCTCTTTAAACAGTACTGTCTGAGGACATCATTTTTAAGTGACATGTAGCAGTTACTCAATGCAACCATATTGTGAATAGCAAAGGTCTGATCTGGATGATTAGTGTTAAAACATACGAGGACAACTAATAATGTGTTTGTATCCTGAACAATGTCCATCCCCACCACACACACACACACAAACAAACAGAATACTACAACTTACAACCAGGCAGTGTGAACCTGGACAGCCTAAATACAAAAGTGGAGCAAAGTAAACATTCCCACAATTTTTTGGATCCAAATAAAACCAACGGTTGGTGCGATTGCGTCTGAATTGCAGTACATGTATTGTGCTACATCTTTCAAGCCCAGTGTTTATTTAATTCTGCAACAGTAAGCCCCACGTCTCTGCCTGTGGTGAGTCCCCACGTGACACAAGTACCCGTTATGTTATAAAGAGCCCCACCATGAGTCCCACAGCAGGACTTATTCAGTTTGGGTTGCAAGATTAAAAAGTTTGACAACCTTTGCTCCAGACTAATCACCCACGCACGGCTAATCTAATCACACGAATGATCTCACCGCTCTCTGAGGCAGTTTGGTCCAAACTACAGAAATGAAACGTTGTCAATTATCAGATAATGATGATTGTGTGTGTGTGGTAGATCAAATCCCAAAAAAAAAAATCAGCGTCAATCCCAGATCATACTGTAAAACAGTATTACAAATGTCGCGTCGTTCGTGTCCAGCTACACTCGAGAGTAGTCTAGACAGTGTGAAGGACAGTTGTGCAGCTTGGGGGCTTCACCAGCTGACATATGGGGTAGGGTGTGGCGTGGCAGGGAAGGCCATGCATCTGCTTACATTTAATCACGTACTGCCGGACTCAACTCTGAGCAGCAACGCTCCTTGTGCAGTGAGAGAATTACAGCCTCGAGAACTTCTGGAGTGGGTTAATCATTCCTCACAGAATGGAGACGTGTACGTGTGTGTGTGTGTGTGTGCAGTGCACAAACCCTGGCCAACGGCTGGCCAGCTTCAATCCTGATACATTAATCGGCTCAAGAAGAGGAGAGGGGACCCTGTGCCCCCCCCCCCCCGGTCCCCTTATCCAAGGAGCGGTGGGGGTGGGCTGCCCGCCTAAAAAACGCTGCAGCTGACGCAATCAGAGTCAGAGCTATAAATCAAAACTACTTAGGCGTGAGATGCACCAGTTGAGGAGTAAGGATAGATTGTTATTGACTAACTCCTTAAAGACGAGAAACATCAGCAAGCCCTTGCCGCTCTCTGGCTGCTAGCTGTATCTGAATCCTGCAGGGAGGAGTTCCTTATCCTGGCATGTTATTAGTAAACAACCCCAACCTGAGTCTAGACTGGCCTTTTAATTATAGCACAGGTCCTCAATGTGTTGCAGGGTCAAATTATTGCTGGTCAAGCGAGCAGCTCGCACCAAGCTAGCTAGTGTGAGGACAATGCAGAGAGCAACATGACATGGTCTGCATTCTGCACTGGCAGGGAGATTGTGTTTTGGTTCGCAGGCTGGTAGCATCTTTGCTGTGAGTGCCCTACCTGGAATAAGCGTGTACGCCCCAGCGTGTTGCTAATACCTTAAGCTTTTATCAATTTGCCCTGCGTATCAAACAACCTCGCCGTGTTACTGGGGTTGTCAGCCATTGCAGGCACTGCTGCAAGCCCTGCTACACACAGCCAACACTGGCACAGCTCGATACATCACAAGTTTGGTTTGTCATTTAAAAAAGCAATTATACGTGTTGTACCAAATACCAGTAATTGGTTTCTTCTGTTTGACCCACTGGCAGGGTTCATGTTTGCTCTACAGGTAATGTGCTCGCTAACTAGTTAGCTAGCTAAGCCCGATACGTACTGGAGATAGCAACACACCAAACTCCATTCAAAATCTGGCAATTCAATGTTGCCACTCTTATCGCTCACGTTCGCATATCCGAAAATTCAACGTTACCTGAATATACTCAACAACTCGTTGGAATTCACTTCAAATTCGGTGTATTTATTATGCACAAAGCACGAACTGGTTCTATGAAATGTCAACTTTGAGAATAATTCCTACTATATAACGTTAGCGTGCTGTGGCTAAGTCACAAGCTAAACACAGCTGTGGGCGGTAGCTAGAAGCTAAGCTAACGTTACGCTCAAATGTTTCTCCAAGAAGGAATGTTACCGAAACATGGCGCTGATCTGTAGACAAATATTTACTGTGTCTGTTTAACGCTCACATATTCATTCAATGTCAAAGGCCGTATGCTGTACATATGACGATATAGTAAATCACCAGATTTTTCAATGGAGTTTGGCATTCATTCTCCCCATGCACGTACGGGGACACAGAGTAAACCACGCTGCCCACAACAGCCTGGCTTTCAACATGTTCAAGCCAAGTCTTGGTCAGCGTTACGGTCTCCCATTCCCCCAGGAGAGGGCCTTGTGGGTCCGCGGTCTCTCTTGCTACTCCGGGGTGGTCTCCTACCTCTGTGGGCCGGCTGATCTCAAACAGGTCGAGCCGGTTGGCGTTCCAGTGGTTGATGATGTCGGCCAGTTTCCTCCTCTCCTCCTCCCTGCTCCCCGACATGGTGGACAGCTTTACCGACCCTCTCCGTCCGTCTGAACTGTTGAATAAAACTTCCAGTAACGTTAGTCCACCGGAGAAGCAACCGCCACCGCCGAAACCAAAAGGCTCAGGTGTGCCGTTTTCACGCCGGTACTTTCCGCGGTCTGTCTCTCTGCTCACCGACCGACCGACCGACCTGCTGTCTGTCTGATCTGATTCTGCTTCGCGTTCCCGGTGCGCCTCTGCGCGCTCCCGATACACTCTGGATGCATGACCGTGCACGCGCAAAACTGTTAACTGTTTGAGGCCCGGTAAACGCGATTCATGACGCTGCTTTACTAAAGGAGCTCTGGTGTATGGGGTTAATGATAAGTACTTAGTGTAGTAAGAAGGATTACGTCACTATGTGTTGATTAATTAGGGGGCTCATTTTTTATTTAAGCTTCCAACCGATTTATTTGACTAATTTTACCACATTAATGCTCAGTAAACCAATGATTATATTTTAAGAACATGATTAGATAAATCTATTTGTTTGCACTTTAAAAATACAATCAATATGAAAATATATGATGTGTACAGAAATACATATACAAACAAACTTTCACCAACATTTAATCAAATGAATGTAAAGTAAACAAAAGCTTGTGCAGGAGAGGTATTCAGATACAAGCTTATATAAGAGACTTCTAAAAGCTGAACAGAATTACATTAAATAATAAAAATAATAATGCATGGAAATCAACCTAACAATAATAATATGTAACTGTATTTGAATAGGTTGAAAAACATAGCCTATATATGGAGACGGCTTTGGCTCAGAGGTAGTGCCATTGGTGAGTGTGCGTGAATCATAGACTGTATATAAGAAGGGTGTGAATGTGAATTAGTTCAGATCCTGATGGGCAGGTGGCACCTTGTATGATAGCCTCTGCCATCAGTGTATGAATGGTGGTTGTTTCAGGATTATCGTTTTAGAAGAAATATATTCTTTTAATATGTTATCATGGCACCATAGATGTATATCTGAGTCGTAGGCTAGCTTGCTGCACAAATACACTATTACCGACCCTCTCCGTCCGTCTGAACTGTTGAATAAAACTTACAATACACTCCTTACAATGAATATTTTTTTTTTAAATAGTTTGAGATGGACCATGTTATTTTATATAAAACACTGCAGTTGTTATCCGCTAGAAAATGTAACTTCTCTCAGTTATCTATCAGAAATATTTCCAACTCAAACAGTGGGAGAGGAACATTCTTTGTGTTTTCTGTTGTCACATTGTCTCCTAATTCAGTCCTAGCCTGCAAGTGATGAATACCACACAGCACTGCCAAGTCCCTCTGTCCAACAATACACACACACACACACACACACACACACACACACACACACACACAAACCTCTGCACTGTATCCTCATAGGTTTATGAAGCAAACACAGGCATCCATACACAAGTTAGTTTTAGGAGTCAGTAGAGATAAGGAGACAGTTTGTTTATATTATGGCCGTATAAAGGAAAATGTATGGTGATCCATTCCACAGTTTTATAAGGAAGACAAACCAACTCTCCAAATTGCAATGATGTGTACGGAAACCCGAATTAGTGACTAACCGTGACACAGCATGGAATGCTGAGTCCAACATTTTACCGTACTGCGATTTAGCAAAATTAGCAAAATGGGATTAGATTAACCTCTTTTTTTCCCAAAACAAATCAACTTCTATAAAGAGCTTTTGGAAAATCAATCGATAATGTACCACTTTTCATGATACAAAAGCAGCAGTCTTCATTTTTGGAAATAATGTGTAAAACACAGTCCTCTGCTATGAGCAACAGTACGTTTCTCACCCCAGTGACAGTTGTGTTTTCATTGTTTCAAGAAAAATAAGGCACTATACTAAAATACAGTAATGACCTTTTAAGGTAGTAACCAAACACACTCCTATCTGTATGTATGGGTTGGATGAGCCATTGTCTGCAGTCCCACCTAACTGATAACGTGTGTCACTGCAGGTTTTCTTCCTTCCTGTGGACACGACATAACATAATTAGCAAATGCTGGTTTCCTGTCTGTGTGTTGTTGGGGGTAATGGTGTGTGTGTGCGTACGTGTGTGTATGTGTGTGTGTGATTGTGTGTAAATGAGCAACGGAGTGCCCCATCTATGCAAACACCAGCTCTTTATTAACACACGACTGTCAGTGACTCTGAAAGGTCACAGAATATCAGGCAGATACATGTGAAATGTCAGGAATACAGCGGTGACGGCATCGACAGAAATAGCTGGTTCCGCGGTGTGGTTAGTCATGTAGGCAGACAGGGTGAAGAACAGTAGCCTCGGCTTCTTATAAACACATTAGTCACCGTGACTGAATTTGTGGGTGTTGATGTAAATGGATGAATACATGCGCTGACATCATGTGTGAGTAATGAATGAAAAATAAGCTTTTTATCAGACCAGCTGATTTAAAAATGGTTTAAAAATGTCTTCCTCTTTTTAAAAAAAAAAACCTAAACAACAGCAAATAAATCGAAATACTTCTTAATTCAGCTTAAATCTTTGTGTAGCAGGATTTTATTTCTTCAAAAAAATACTGGAAAATTAAAGTTTTATGAGAGAAGCAGTGTTGGAAAGTACTTTACTTGGTGCTTTATATGTCTACTCCAAAACATTTCAGAGGAAAATATTGTATGTTTGACTCCACTTAATTTATCTCCCAGTTAATATACTTACAGATTAAGATTTTCAGATTAATTTAAGATAAAAACATATGATAACCTTGATAAAAGACTATGTTAAAAACATTTTCCCCCCTACTTCTTGGCTTGTGGCCCCTCAGAAAAAAATCAGTCTGGTTTCGGATGGTCATGAGTCTTTAGCAGCTTCCTCAAAGAGGGATTTTCTCCTTAGATGGTTCCATTTACAGGGGACATATCATGAAAAACTTACTTGCAGTGCTTGTGCACATACATTTGGGCATCTGGAGTGCCTACCAACCCAAAAACTGTGAAATAAGAGAACCAGTCAGTTTTTATGGGCTTCTTAGATCAGAAAAAGTGTGATTCAACAAGACATTCAGATTTGGCTCCCCTTCCCCTGTCGCAGGCTCATTAGAATATACGCCTCCACTCATCTGAGTATCTGCACCCACGGCTTGAGAACTATCTTTGCAAAGGTGCGTCATATGTTCCTCGCTAAACAAAGCAGACTAGGCTTTTTCAGGACGGGGTCTTAAAGAGACAGGCACTAAAACGGAGCGTTTCATACAGAGGGTGAATACAGGTATTGTCAGACGGACAGTATGAGGAAAACAATGTGGGCTTTTTTACATTAAAGAGTGTAAACATGTTCGAGTAGAAATCCAAAATAAAAGTATGAACCTGAAAATGAGCATAATATGTCCCCTTTAAATAACTGATCAAGTTACAAAAAGGTAAGGCTCACTAATATTTCACAAAAAAGCAAAGATTTGAAAAAAGTCCTCAATTTATTTTCTCTTCCTTCCTGCTTCTTCAATCATCTCACAGCCCCTGAGATTTATCTTGTGACCCTGTGGAGGGACCTGACCCTTAGGTTGGGAACCACTGGACTAAAATACCACACTGTATATAAAGTAAAAGTAAAATGCCACTTACACATTGATGCATTAGTGTTAATAATCTAATAATGTCACATATAATAATATATCAGAACAAAAACATGTATTCCATTAAGTACATTTTGCATACTTCTGCACTTGTACATAACTAAGATTCTGAATGAAGGAATCCTTATAATGGTGTATTTTTGCATTGCTGTATTTGCACTTTCACTAGTAAAGAGTATCTTCCTCTACCAGTGGCGAGAAGACGTGAGAGTTGTTGCTGAAGTCGTTTGACATCAGCAGCAGAAGTGAGAAACCACAACAGGAAACCAACTTCACCAGATAGCCCTGCCACTTCCTGTATCTGTGATGTTGTCACTGTTTCAGTCACCACACACCCACACGCACACACACACACATTCAGAAAGCTCATAGACAGCAGTCACACAGACATGTTTATGTCCTGGTAATAACTGTTAACTGGAGGAGTCAAGTTCTGATAAGCAGCCACTGCTTTCATCATTTGATTCTTTGAATTTCACACACTCGGAGAGGAGAATCCCACGCTGGTTTGATGTCCCCGCCTGCCTGAATAAGCTACTTATCACTTATTTTATCTCCTACTCTGAGCACAACAACCCTCTCTTATCTGGTAGTTTTTAAAATAAACGATGATAACATTTAGGAATGCTATGCAGTCCACTCCTAATCTTACTTGCAGTAACAGTTTCAACAAAAGTCTTTGTGGATGTAAAAAGCACAAAAGTAAGATTGTACTTGATGCAAACAAAGTCTAAAGGCAAAACAGTAACAGCCTTCAACGCAAGGGAACATTTGATAATGGACTTCTGAGGAAGTGGTTCGGCACTTAATCACAAAGATAGAGTACAGTATGTTCACGAGCCTCAGTTTTAGTATAAGCAAATTTACATGGAACAAAACAGTGTGATTGGAAAAGAAGAAGTTGACTGCGGAGTGAACTCGTCAAAACGAGGAACAGCAAGTTGAACTAAAAGCAGTTTGTTAGGCTGAAAATATGTGGAGGGAAATGATTTGTTCAAAAGAACTCAATAATTCACATCCCAACCTTTAGTAAAGTGAGGACGATATTATCTCCTCTGGCTTAAGAAATAACAACAGGTGGGTTGAGTCTGAATGCACCTTAAAGGGTCATTCACCCAAATGACAAACAGTGTGTTTTCTAACCATGCAGCTAGTATTTAGCCATGCGAGCACATAGCAATCTGTTGATTAACCACTTTGGTTTACACTGAAATATCTCGACAACTATTCAATGGATTGTCATTAAATTTTGTACACAGTCATGTTCCCCAGAGGATAATTCCTATTGATTTTGAAGTACCTCTGATTTTTCCTTTAGTGCCACCTTTAGATTGGCATTTGTGATTTTGAGTGAAATGTCTTGACAACAACTGGATAGATTATCATGAAATTTGGTACATTCATGGTCCCCAGAGGATGTAAAGTGATACCTTTGGTGATTTCTACCTTTTGTCTAGTGCCATCATCAGTTCAATATTTAAATTCCTACAATACTTGGATTTATGACCAAATACCTGTGAAACTAACAGCATTCCCACCAACCTCCGCTGTGTTTCATGCCAATTGGCGAATGTTAGCATGTTAGCTGACGAAACTAAGATCCTGAACATGGTAAACACTATAGCCTCTAAACATCGGCACGTTGGCATTGTGAGCATTTTAGCACGCTAACGTTAACATTTTGCTCAAAGCACCACTGTACTACCCTGACACGCCACGTGATTTGTGACACAGAACCATCTGAGAAGCTGGCATTGGAGACTGTTTGGAAAAGGGCAGGCACTTTCAAAGAAAAATACTTGGGAGGTGAACGGATGAACCATCCGTCAATCAAACTCTTGCCTCGGCAAGTCGGGAGAAGAGCGAAAACATCTTTTCCATCAAGGAAAGCCCTCAGTGTCGTTCTTTGCTCTTCTTTCAAGTAGGGAATACTCTCCAGTTCTGATAGAACTGAGGCCATTGCAGCATCTACGCTAACCTCTTCAGCAGCCACCATTGTTGTTTAGAACGAACAGTCGCCTCTCCGTGTCGTTGGAAGCAAGGCAAGATGGATTTACGCGTGATCTTGTGATATCGTGAGAATCCACGGTAACCTCTGCACAGCCTCACATAGCTACTCACATTGGCTGTGGACCTCTACTAGCTTTGCGTCTGTGTCTAATTCTGATCGTCTACTGCGTCAATCTTTCATGGAATGCAACATCATCGAGACTCGTCATCGAAATGTTATTTATGTCAACGAGCCGAGTAGGGTGAGACCCGACCTCCTCACTTCGTATTTCATCATGTGTTCATGAGCAGGAGTGCTGCTCAGTCTCTGGCCACTCACCATAATATATCATCATCTGTGTGTCGTTTTAAGGCTGTTAAATTTATTGTCGTCATGGTGGATGGTCACCTTTTTAAATCATCAAATCTATACTCTACCGTGGAGCCGGCATTAAAGATACTGTTTGGTCAAGAGAGCCAGATGATTAATATGGATGGATCAAGATGAAGAAGAAGCAAAGTAGAGATATAAAACAGCTCATCATAAATGTATGGAGACGAGGGGAGGAAGAGGATATGTGGAGGGTGAGAATAAGGCTGAACGTGACCTTGTGTGACATGTCCTTTTGTGAATGATAGACTACATGTTTGACCTGCGCTTCAAGGTCAGCACCCGCTCTCACCGACTGTTAATCTCAAACACAAAAGCACAGTTTATACTCCAAACTTTTCACCTTATCAGACCTTGGTTCTTTTAACAATCGGCAACCCTGACATAATCTTTATCCCACTGATTTCTAAGGGAAGTGAGGGTATTATCTACAAGCCCAGGTTATCATGAGCAGACCACGCTTCTTAGGAAGACAAGAAAGCAAAAAAGTAAATCTTGAACGTCATAAATGCTCAGACAGTTAATGCACGGGGAGAAAGAAGGTTCTGAATTAGATGAAAAATCAGCTTTTCCTCTTTAAAATACTTGACTAGCAGGGAATGATACAATAAGTTACACTTATTGTGTGTTTATCATAATGCAAGATACTCAGGGCTAAACAAGGTAAAAGTATTAGCATTACAGTAAGTTCTTATCCCTCCTCTCCTCAGAACAACCTCTCAAAAACTCCCATTTACATTGAAAGTCTCAGCTCTGTGAAGTCTCCTGTAAAATATATCTGATCCTTTTATATCTTCAGTAACAAGGACATGTGATCAGACAGGCAGCTAAAAAATGCACCCTTCTCTCTACATGGCGGCATGATTCAGGGTGTTATCTCTCAACACACCTTTCTTTTTTCCTGCTCTGCTCTCACCATCTGTTGCTCATATTCCAAGAAAAACATGTATTTCTCCCACACAGTGCAACAGGAAACATCTGCTGTAGTGAGAAACGTGGCCATACAGGATACATGCAGAGGCGGAGAGAGTATTGTATGAATTTAAAAGGTGTGAACAATGTTTATGCTCTTATAATAGAAATAAGACAGAGTACAGCCGCCCTCCATGTTTATGAACTGTAAACTGCTCATTTCTATAACAGGTGATGGGCTCATGTGACACAAAGACTCTGAAACTCTGCTGTGTAGCGTTCTTGCTGATGAGGGTCGTCCATATTCATCTCAGGGATCAGTGAAACGCTTCCAGTTTTCTTAAGGTCCCATTGCAACAGAAGCAAGAGCACCTTCAGCTCCGGTAGTTTAAATACTCCCCAGTGAAACGGAATATTTGAGCGATGTACAGTCACAAGAAGGACTTAAATCAAATCCCTAAAAGTTGCAGATTTATTGATGAAAGGAATGTTATGATGTTATTGGTTGAAATTGGTCGATTCTAGCTTATAGGCACACATATTTTGTTTTACAGGAAGAAAAGATGATTCGATCTTCGTATAAACGTTTGTTTTGCATATATTATTAAATAAGTGCAGAATATGACAAATATGATATGGGAAAAAGGCATGTTGGCATTGTATGTTTCGGCGAACCACGGATATGTTGAATGTCGACATTTCCAGATCAAAAGTACATTTTAAATATATACTTTGTATTAGCATCGTATCACGCTTGCAGAAATGCACAATATCATATGGATAACGCTGTGAAAGGATTGGTTAGGTTCACGAAGCTGACAACAGTGCTGTTTCTCTGAGCTTATGAAACGATGACTTTTTAAGAGATACGTGGTTCTCACAGGACAGCAGCGCTACAAACACATGGTGATGATTAAACTAGCCAACAGTAGAGAAAGGACCTGAAACATCTAGCAGTCAAATGCAACATACACATGAATGCAGCAGTAATATGAATCAAGAAAACATCACATATCAGAGCAAAACACAAACATTTATTACACTGTACCTTTACTTTTGATACTTTATGTATATTTTACTGATAATACTTATAATAGAGGTTTTGAATGCAGGACTTTTACTTGTCCTTTCACAGAGTGGTTTAACAGATCTAAATGCGTCTTCCGCCACTGAATATACCAATGTTTACATATAATACATAAACTTGTGTGTAAACTATACGGTAACATTTAATCAAAAACTATAGCAAAACAAACATTATTAAGGTAAAATCATTGAGCTACTGCAAACTCTGTCTACATCAGTCTTTCTTCTGACTCAGCAGTCCTTTGTGGTGCTCCCTCCACATGACAACAAATCAATAAATGAACTTCGCCACCACGCCACAACACAAACATGCAACCAGACAGGCTGACTTCTGCATGCAGACGTGCATATGTTCCAAAAATGTAAAACACACACATGCACAGCACTGTGACTCATCGTTTTATGTTTTGTCCTCTGACGTCCCCTCATTCCCATGTGAATATCCTGCACTGTTAACTGTAACACATCAGCTTCTTTTGTTCATCAGACAAGCCAGCCATCGTTGGTCTCACTGAGAAACTTAACCACATGTTGTTAAGCCTACATGATTTACTATATATAGAGCCCATCCAGTTCACCTCCTATTATTATCAAAGAGCACAGCGTAGTTAGTTTCAATGGATTATTTCAGGTGGAATTGGAAGTCTTTGTCATGCTTTTTTCTAATATTCAACAAGCATGTGTACTTTTTCAATGTCATGCTCTTCTTTTCTTCTCCTTTTAATTTTCTTGTTCATGCCTCACTACACAGCACAAGTTGAGTTGGGGCACCGTGTCTGGGATTGTCCTAATGAGCTGCCTGAATAACTTTAACTGGCTTTGCAGCTTGATAAGGAAGTCCTCTTGATTAGCTGAATTCCTCACAGACAAACCTTTCTGATCTGTATGTATGGCATCAGTGTTGTCCATGTGTTACCATTACTTCACTTTGACAAGTCAAGAACCAACATTATACAGCATTTAACAAAGACCAGAGATACTACACATGCATTTTGGTCAAGATTCAAATAAAATTGAAATAATGCAGAAATCTAACATTATGTTTCTAATCTCCCATCAGCAGGTTGAGAGGATCTCATTTGCTTACTAAATGTACCTACAATGCTATTTTTAAAGCATTTACATATAACATGCAAAAAGAAAACAAAAGGCGTTATTCAAAATCATGTATTTATGTATTTTTATACATTTTTATCATGTATTTGTTTGTGTTGGCAACACTGCCACAACTTTTTAATTTTTCAAACCATTATTTATCCAAGATAATCCCATCGCCATTTACAAAAGGGTACCAGTCAAGATGGAAGCGGAAAGATTCTACACAAGCACCACATGAAAACACAAATAACAGATCATTATTTTTAAATAGGCGAAAAAGTTAAAAACAACATAAAAGAAATCACATAAAAAGGAAACCAAAGAATTGTCATTCAGTTTCAGGACAAGTACATTCAGCACTCAAATAATCCTTAATCCTGTTTTAAAATCTGGCATGCCAATAAAACCATCTAGTTGGAATTGCCTCTGTAGCTCGACACCAAGACGAAGGTATAAAAACCTTTAAAAGCGCTTTCACCAAACACGGTGCAGGTTCTAGGAATAACGTACATAATTTGTCCGCATGATCGAAAGGCGCAGCCACTGAAGTACAGTAAGGAAATTAGGCTCTTGTCTAGTGTCTAGTATGTATCTTATATAATTGTATACTGCATACTGGGCCTGTTAAGCCATTCCCATGTGTTCTGCATGGATAGTAGAGCTGCTGTGTGTACAGTATGCTGATGTGCTACAGGGGCTTTGCAGCAGCTGTTGCTCCGTCCTGTTGACTGAACATCTATTTGTCATGAAACACAGTGGAAGTCACAGATGACACGGACTTACCTCGTGGTTTGTTTTTCAATGTTATAATTACCGATAATCATTCAGTACATTCATACAGCCTGTGATTGTTATGTTCATTCATTCATACATTTGTCATACATGTGTGTTGGAACTTTGGCGTCGTTCGTGATACTAAAAAAAGCCTTTTGCATGATCAGGAGATAACACATTTTTCCATTTCACGTAGGATTTTGGAAAGAATTTGTACATTGAAAGGCGGGGAAATCATTTCATGTTCGCTGCCAAAACTGGTCCCACATCAGTGAAGCATCCGCACTCTGGAGGCCAATGTGAAAGACTAAGATGTTCTTCTATACTAACCTCCCATCTTCCACCATGTTTGTTTTTCATTATACGAGTACGTGCTCACCAGATTATTCCAAACCAATTATAATGTTAACATACGTCAACCCGAAACAGCCCTGCAGCTGTTTTAAGAAACCACGTTGAGAAAAGAATTCTCCACCAAAGCCGCTGATGCCTTTTCCAGACGCCTGTCAGCGGCCGCTCTGCCCAACACGAGCCCCACAAACATCTGTGAAACTCAGCTCCTCTCTGCGGGTTCGTCACCTCCTCCCTTCCTTTTCTCTGCTGTTTGTGTCTCTCACATCGTCTCCTTTTCCAGCATGTTGCTGCTGCTTTGCATCAACGCAACAGAAACTTAATAAGTCTCGGTGGGTTGCAGATGGTCAGTGCAGTGAGGCAGAACGAAGACGTTCCACTTTCACTCCGTTGCTGTTTAATTGGTTGTTCAACAGAGTGGAAGTTAATGGATCCGTTTGTTGCATTGCTCCATTACATTGGCTCTCACACAAAAATACATTTCCACATTTTGGTGGTGTAAACTGGTTAGCAGGACTCGTACACAAAGGAGGACTTTGCCCGTTTTCCAGCTTATTTCCATATATTAGTCAAAGAAGATATGCTGATGGCTGCTACAGTACCTGCCAGTGTTCTCTTTATGGCACTCTGTTTATTTCACTGACAGACAGAAGAACTAAACTGAATCTTTAGCTCGACACACAAGAAATACTTCACAGTATACAAGTGTAGAGGACATTATGTAAGTAGTATTCAAATCCTTTACTTTAGTAAATGTACTAATACCCCACAAAAATTAAAATGAGTATGTTTAATCAGGAAAATTTAAAAAATATCCCCTGTGGCTGTTGTTCTTTTTATTTATTTTATCACCATCATGTAAAAGCAGGATTTTTCAGTTGTAGTTGGTTGAGTTAGAGCTCATTTGTAACTATTAACTAATAACTAATAATTATTATTAATTACGGATTAATCTGCTGATTACTTTCTCTATTAATTGATTGATTTTTGGATTGTGAAAATAGTGAGTTACCTCAACATTACAAAAATAATTTAAATAAAATAATTCAAAATAATTCAAAGTATAAGGAGCAAATCTGCACATTTGTGAAACTGGAACCATATATTGTTTTTACTTGAAAAATGACTGAAACTAATACAAAATAGTTGCCAATTAATTATTGATTGGTAATAGTTTCAGCTGTATGTGTATATATTGTTGGGTAGTTTAATTTATAACAAAAACGTCATATTTTATAAGCTCTTGTTATGTGTTGTGTGCAAATATAAAGTGACTAAAGCTGTCAGATACATGGAGTGCAGTAAAAAGTACAATATTCAATAGAAAGTGGCATGAAAAGAAAAGACTCACGTAAAGCACAAGTACCTCAAATTTGTACTTCAGTAAGTACTTGAGTAAATGTACTTGGTTACGTTCTACCACTTGGATTACTTCACATCTTACAACATGTTGTCAGAGCTTAAGAGCAACAAGAAGAGGGAAAGAGCCACAGCACAGCTAGCTGAGAAGACTCTGTGGAGTATTTGTTTTATTTCTTTGTACTCAAAAGTATTTAATACACAAACACTCCCTTTGCCAAACAGATGGAAAGACGGCCAGGCGTCTCAGCCAGTTCTTGTGTTTTTCTCCACAACGGCGTCATTCCCATGAAAGTCCTCATTCAAACCAGGTGCAGCTATCATTCAGCCAGCAGCAAACTGCAGCCCATCCTCTGGTCTCTGGTCTCTGGTCCCTGGTCTCTGGTCCCTGGTCTCTGGTCTCTGGTCTCTGGTCTGGTCCCTGGTCTCTGGCTCTAAGGTTGTTTACCCCTGCTGTATATATTCATAATATAGTTAACAAATGTAATGTCTCTGTTGAATCAATAAGCAGACCACCCAGAATATAAAGCTCATTAACGTTTTAGACACATTTAACAGGGATAGCAGGTCACACCACTCAAAGGCCTTGTTCGGTTGTAACGGTCAATTTATTGAATGGACCATGGCAACAGTGACAGCCGGAACAGTTCCCACAATGATTAAAGTGTTGCTACTTCCACACATGTTCAGACACAAGCACTGACGCTGATGTTTACAGATGTTTGACTTTTGGTGGAGAGTTATCTTAATGAACTGTATAGATCTACAGTGTAGTGACTGTGTTTTCTGACAGTGTGTATATCAGCTCTATTGTTCATAATGGAGGAGATGCTTTTAAAGCAAATCATTTTAATATGTTGATATTCATATTGTACCTAACAGTACATTTAAAAAAAAAATACTTTAGCTTGAACTAGTAACTTTTTTGAGTGCTTTGAGCAGCACAAACACAATCGTTTTCACGCAGTATTTTTTTGGAGAAGTGGCGAAGATACAGAGATGGATACCTCAAGCACACACACAACCCAAAACAGCTGCATAGCAATATGTAATTTGGTGATTTGGTGAACTTGTCCTTTAACTAGAAGAGCAGTAGATCAGAAAATGTTCATATAGGTCATTTTGGAATAATCCATCAGACCAGAGTTTCTTAACAGTTATAAAGTCATGAGTTTTCTATATATGTATATGTATATATATATACATATATATAGTCAGTGTGTGTGTGTGTATATGTGCGTGTGTGTATGTGTGTATCAGCCTCTACCACTCAGCACCACTCCATTAAGTCAGCTTTTGTCACCAGCAGACTGTGACAGAAACACACAAAGGACCCTATAGAACCAGATCTATTAAGCCAGTCATTGAGTCATCCCACACACACACACACACAGACACACACACACAGTGAGAAAGAGAGAGAGACAGACTGAGATGTTCACACAATACCCTGCTCTCTTGTTATCGTTGTAGTCTCAATGTAATACTGATGCATCTCTATGACCTACATAAGTAAACAAGACCATCAGCGAGAACACTGTCTGTTTCTATATAGTTATTCTCAATGTTTGTCATCGGTGTCACCGGGTAGGATTCCTCGCAAAATCAGACGAAATCATGCAGGTTCACCAGAATCTCCTCAAGCTCAGACTGCAGCGGGGGCTCCGGCAGCAACCAGTCCACCGTGACAGACCCCGATCCCACCACGTCTCAGAGACAAATATTGTACTCATTAGTTCATTTTCAGATTACAATTTTTCCTCTCCTTCCTGTCCAGTGAAAACCATGTATGTCCAGATGTGTGGATTTTTGATGTTTGTGATAAACTGCAGGATGAAGTGTTCACATCTGGCATCATCAATGGGTCTTTGGTTTGTTTTTTGTAACCTAATCTGCAACCCAACAGAATAAAGGTCACTTCTTGGCTTTGTAAGTAGGCTACTAGGTTGTGTTATTACTCTATGGAGCAATCTACTTAATAATAAACACCCTGCTTAATCATTCTTTACACTTTTGTTCCTGTGTTTTTGGTTTTCCAAATGCTTAAGAAATGACACCACCCTCCAAACTCTTTAGATACTGAGTAACTTTCTTATGCCGCATTCGTGTCATACTGTTTAGACCGAAAATGACGAGTCACCACTCTGAGAGCAAAAGGAAGCACCTGCTCCCGCTGTAAATAACTGCTGATCCAGCTGACTGAGTCAAATCCGGTGTTTGTGCATAAGAGTTGAGATGAGGCTGAGTGCTGCGCCGCAAGTTCGACCAGTTTCGGATGTCAAAACTACAAACAAGTTACAGAGTGCGAATGCTGCTACACCTGTCTGCATGGACTCACCTGACCCACGTGACTGTGTGTGTGTGTGTGTGTGTGTGTGTGTGTGTGTGTGTGTGTGTGTGTTTGAGTGAGTAAGCAGTAGAAACCAGTTTGTGGAGGATCAGCTGATTGGCTCCGTCCATGAGAACAATGGGATTAAGAGCTATCTGGCATCTCGTTTGTTCAGGTAATTAACACATGCTGAAATAAAATACAATGACAGTAACACCAGTCCAAACCTGTTCTGTGTTTGCTGACACAGCTCGAATAGAAGACATCTTGTTGATGCAACTTGGGAAGAATGACACAGAAATAACCCTCCTCAATATTGCAATTAATATTGATTATTTTTCCAACATATCATATATTATAAAGCCTATCTCAATGATAAGTAAGAAGGGTCTGTGCCCATTGGCAATCCTGTCTCCTATGAAATGACCTTACCGTACAACTAAACTGCATTCACAATTACATTTTGAGGGAAACATATTTTCTCCCGGATTACAGTTGCAGTTTTTACATGTGGTTAACGTTGTATATTGAGTCATGTGTGAAATAAGTTTGACCCATCCATCCACCCTAACCTCCACCATTGGTGGACTTCTGTGGACTATCATTTGAAAGACATTTACGATATATCTAAACCATACGTAATCTGCGACTAAAGACGCTTTGTTTGCGTGTTAGACAGCATGGTATCTTAAAAACGTGATGGATTTCAATGAAATTTGGAAGAAATGTCGGCCATGGTCCAAAGAATACAGGCACCAATACAGGTTTCTTTTTTCCAACACTCCGCCTACAAATTCAGTTCATTCACCATCTTCACCAAATCTGGAACATCAAATATCAGGATGATTTTATTAATTTAATTGTGGAATCAAAATTTTAAATTAAGATTATAATTCAATTTAAAGCGCAGGACAGCTATTAATGGACCTTGTGGTGAGATTGGTATGTCAGATTGCCAGGTCAAGATTGAACTCTTTTAAATATTTCTTTTTAGTATCTCACTCTCCAACTAAAGCATTACTGCCACCAGTATGGACACAAATCAGACAGTTTATCAAATCTTTTTTTCTGAATTCTGCACACACAAACACGCTTTAAAAAAAATTTAATAAATCCATTATTAGTTTCCATACTCCTGTGCTGTGGTTGTCATAAACCAGCATAACTCAAATTGTGCAATTGCAACCAGAGCAGTCCTGCCACATTTAATGCCATTTCTTCTATCCATGGTTCTACAGCAATAAGCTAAATCAGAAAATGTAATAACTAATAACACCAAACTTTGCACAAATCATCCTTATTTCCAGACAGGATTTAGACATTCTCCAGATGCTGACTCTAAAAATACAAAAGAAAAAACACACCTATGAATACCCTATTGTATTTAGATGGCTGTGCAGAGGGGCATGCACTACCTTAATGCTTTCTACTTTTCCAGTGAATCACCGAAAGTAAACTTGTGTCTCTTTTCACTTTCTTTGGTCAAATTCGGTTTTCTAATCTCTCAGAAATGTTCCCCTCTGCGCCCACGATGCCTCCTGTTTCTGTGGCTGCACCAAGAAAAAAATTAATTAACACCAAGCAAAAAAAAAGCAATTAATCAGCAAGTATTTCCTGCACTTCTCTGCTCCTTTCCAAGATCGTGATGAACTTTGAATCCACTGATAGTCACACTAACTCTGCCTCCTTTTCTTCTTCCTTTAGAAATAAAAAGAAGAAAAAAAACTGCTGGTGCTCTGCCATCCCTGCAATAAAAGGAAACACTTAAGCTGCCTACGTTTCCCACAGTCCTCAGCTACAAGCAGGCAGAAAGGACTGTAATTTGCCTGTCTAATTACCAGGCTATTTTAAGTGTGTCTCTGTGTGTAGTTTGAGGGGGGGAGACACAATGCACCACTGCACTATAACACAGTATACACACACATCGCAAACGCCCTGAGCTTCACACAAATACGAGAATAGTAACACACACACACACACACACACTGAGGAGCTCCCAGCAGCTACAATAAAGCTGTCAGAGTCTCTAGCAGCTCGGGGAAGAGAGCAGAAAAAGAGAGGATTGAGAGATAAATGGAGAGAGGACAAAAGGAGAGTTGAATAATTCATGGGAGTTTTTTTTTTTTTTTTCTGAAGGATCTTTCCTTTCTCATCATCTCTCGCTCTCTCTCTCTCTCTGGATATCTCCACCTCACGTACATACAGCACTGAGCACGGAGAGGATCTTCTTGCACTAAACCTTGATAATAGTTTCTTATTGGCTTCACACATTCGCTGTACTGCATGTTCTGTGAGCCTCGCATGACATAATGTTGTAAATCTGATTTATCAACCCAAGATCATGTTAACAACATGTCATCAACTTGGTAATTAAAAGTTCCTTCTCTTTGTTTTAAACGTTGTTCAGCTAAAATGTATGGACTTCTGAGACTGGGATGCCGAACCTATTTTGATTCTGTTTCTGATTCTGATATGGAGGACCAACATCATATTCAATATAGTAATGATAAGGCAATGGCACCTGGCAGGGATGAAGTGCAACATACGTAAAATCCCTTGAGAGGTAAAAGCGTTCATCGGTCGGTCTACACTCCACGTTGGTTAAACATCTCTACAACTATTAGATGCTGTCTTAGCTTCGATCTGATCAGATCCACCAGGTTGACTTTTGAGTGGAAGATCGTAACAACTATTGGACAGATTGCCATGACATTTGGTTCCACACCTACTGTACATGTTCCCCTCAGGATCAATTGTTCCCCCAAGGAGGCTATAAAGTGTCGTCACAGCTTCATACTGCGTCGTATTATTGGGGTACAACACATTTGCAGTAAAATCTGGTCGGCAATCGCCAAAAGGCTCAGTAGTTGGTGCACAATCACAGACCACGATGATGTCTGATTCGTTTCAATTAAGGTGTCCGCAGTCGGCGTTGGGTCGGAATATATTTTATATGGAAAAAAAAGATATGAGGAATGTGGACCGTGTCATTACATGAATCTGCAAGTCGTTAGTCGACTTACTTGGTGCGAAAGAGGAGACTTGGGGAATTCCATTTTTTTAAGAAACTTAAACTAAATTAGGTAATCCATACAAAACAAACTCTAGTCTATTTTTCGTCCCAAAAAGTTCTGAGCACCTGAGCGGACACCATCCCTTTATTTTAATAGCCGTCTGCTGTAACCCTCCAACATCGCAGTGTCTCCCCTCAACAGCCTTGCTTAGTGCTAATTAGCAAATGTTGCTGGATTCAGGCTATTTTTGATTCAGCATGAACTTGGAGAAATCAGAGTCTAAAATCTGAACTTTTATTCGTCTGTGAATAAGAAATGGGGAATAGCCCACATAACTCATCCTCCTTTTTTACAAAATGATGAAAAGATGGTTGGATAGTGGGAACAGCTTTTAAAGCACACATCCAAATCTTGGCATTATGTGCACAATAGAATAACGACATACAATGTATTTTTCAATAGACAATTTATAGATGTGACTATAGACCTGACACGAATGGCAACATTATCATCAGAGTAAGCATCACATGCTCTCTAAATCTGCACATTTACTGGCCTTATATTCTTACAACTCCTTTTAACATCTGTTACTTATAACTTTTATTAAACTTTACTTGTATCTCGCTGTAAGCTGCATTAACTCAAACAGATAGCAGATATGAAACGATGAAGCTTTTATAATTCATTTTGTAAATCTGGCTTTAACATGACCCTGAAAGTACAGCGTTCAGTGCACAAGAAAAACAAGCACATTTCAATCAAATCTAAAATCAGATTTTAAATACATAACTTGTGCCTAAAAGTATTTATGTCAAAGGGAAATTGTCATGGTTCTTGCCATGACTGAAGAAAATGATTTGCTTTACTGAACTCCTTTTGAGATGCAAACACACACATATTTCTCCCTGTCTCTCTTTCTATCTGCTGTGTGTGTGTGTGTGTGTGTGTGTGTGTGTGTGTGTGTGTGTGTGTGTGTGTGTGCGTGTGTGTGTGTGTGCGTGCGTGTGTGTGTCATTCAGCTAAATAAAGCCGTGGAGTGTCGGGCTCAGCATCTCTGCATTGCCTGTTCATTGTGCTGCTGGGAAGGCAACAGTAGCAACCCCAGGGATGATGCACCATGTCAGCAAACACATAACAATGGATTGCCTGGTGTCTCTCTTATACACACATACACACACACACACACACACACACACACACACACACACACACACACACACAGTCACAATGGATGTTTTGGGCTGGACTCCCGGCTGTCACTAGTGTAAAACACTAAGCCTGTTTCCAACATGTGGCCTCATACAAACAAGACGCATACACAAATAAATACTGCCAGGGACAAAAACAACAACCCCAAAAAAACATCTGTCTAAGCAGAAGTAGGCCTTTTTAAAATACATTTCCTGAAGTACAACTATATTGTGCTGGGAAAAAGTAAACGAAAGTATGACATTGTTATGCTGGATTCAGACTATTTATGTCACTTTTTCAGATTTAATTGATCATGGGGCCTGAAGCTGCTGCCATCATATCTGGACCTTTCATGACATCGGGTGAGAGGGATAACAACAATCATGGTGTCCAAAATGTCTCAGCCTTGTCGAGATACAGCACTTAAAGGCAGACAAAGAAGGCAACTATCTGGGGAAACTTTATAGAGCATTTAGCATTTAAAGAGAGAATTAAATGTGTGGGGAGACACCAACATAAGAGTTTAAAGGAGAGTGAATATCAGCTATTGGCTAGTTACAGCTGAACCTAAGTGGCACAAATAAATAAAATAACAAAGATTTAGTTATTAAGTAGCGAGGAAAGCTAGTGAGCTGGCTGAATAGAAAAGTGGTGCCAAAACAACAAGACTGCAGGTGGATTCACAACTGAGCTAGCTGACACCAACTGGCGACGTGTCGTAGGCCGAAAGAATTAGAAAATGAATTGATCAGTTAATTGACCGATGATTATCTGATGCCAATTTTGACTGAAGAATCAATTATCAAGAAAAATCCACAACAGTATTTTTTGCATGTCAATAAAATATCCCCGTAGATTCAATATATATATTTTGTTTTTCTTATTTTTGGAACCAAACAAGCAATTTTAAGATATTACGGTCGGTTTTGGGGAATTATAAATTGAACTTTTGTGACTATTTTCTGACTATTTAAAGAGGATTAATCTGCTTTTCTAAAAATAATTGACAGACTGACAGTGATGGTAAAAAATAACCCTAGTTGCTGCCTTACATGCTGCAATATTTCAGTCAAAACTGAGGGAAAATTAGATTACTAAAAGTAAAACTAAAAACACCCAAAGACATAAAAGTCCACATTGCAGACATCGAGACACACGCCGAGACATTTCTGCGTTTCAGTGAGGAGAACAGCAGCAACAGAAGATGAGCTCATCTCTTACTGAAACCGCTAATGACTGGCCCACTGCTGAAACACCCCACACGTGTCACCGCGGCTGGCAGAGCCTGACACCTAAACACAGCGTGAGAGGCTGGAAGCTAAAAGTGAAGCTTGCCACGGATACCAGCTGCTAAAAGCAAAAGGGCTGCGGTCTCTGCCTGCTGCGGATATTAAGCCGGAGGCAGCTGCTGTGTGGTTAGCACACATCTGACATGTGTTCTTCAACCCCATGATGGTATTTTTGAAAAGGTTGTTGTTTATGCCAGTCTTCGTCTTGTTTTACACTACTAAATTGCAAGTAGGCCGTTTGGTATTCCAAATGACTAAAAATATATTTTTTTGTAAACATCTGGCTACATCTGCTTACCACTGTTAATAATAACGATATAACCTTTGAGCGAACCTGTGTGGACTACTACCTAAATGCTTTACATTACCACCCAGTGTGTTATCGATGAAGTATTTAATTAAATCAAACCGGAACATCAGATCAGCGGGGGGGTAGTAATGACCGGAGCAAATCCATACTTACTGTTCAGCACATGTTCACAAACAACAGTCAGAGCCGATGACCAGTCAACACAAGAGGCAACCTTGTCATTCTCCAACGCACACTGCAGCAGCGGAGTTAGAAGAAGAAGACCATGCTAGAGAATCTCCATGCAATTAGCTTAGCTTAGCACAAACCTACACACCAAAACAACCTCTGCACCAGTTTTAAGCGGTGGTGGATGATTTCCCTTATTTGGGCAGCCTTATCGGGACACAGAGGGGCATCAGATGGTCTATGGGTTAGTTTTATCTGGAAGTCCAAGCAACATGTATCTTTAAAACACATTCACAAGTCAGCACTAAACTCTCTTTGTGCTGCTGCTATCTATATGTCATGCTTGTTTGCGGTGTCGATTAATAACTGTGTGTATTTATTCATTTGCACCACTCCTCTCAAATTAACTTCACCAAATCTACGTTTTATCTCTGTGACAGCGACGTCGAGGCCATCCCAACCCACGGAGCGAGTTGACGTTGAAGATACGTTTAATAGGCGTTTAGTTTAAATGAAGGTTATCCAAGGTTGAAAAGTAACATTTTGAATGATGTCTAGTATTAACCTCTGTCACGATATGAGAGAATATGACAAAAAATAAAGTCCTACTGTAAACGCTGGGGGTGTGGAGCGCTTACGTTAAATGTTTACAGGTTTTTATGCACTTTTGTCATGATGTTTTTTAAATATTGTGTAAAAGTGGGCTATAAGTGGCCAATAGATCCTGGTCTCCATCAGAGCTTAAGCATAAAGGAAAGGTTGAAATGATGTCTATTGCTCAGTGAGATCCCAACGTGGTCCTGATGAATGCTGATATTAAAGAAGGATTGAGGCCTTCCACAATGAATGCCTGAGTAGGCTGTGTGGCATCTTCTGGTCTAACAACATCACAACCCTGGAATTATACAGAAAAAACAAAACAAGAACATCATCACGGAGGCGACGGGTCAGGAGATACAAATGGAGGCAGATCACATCCAGGAAATAGACTCCTCCAGCTAAACACGTTGCTGAGGACGGGAAACATTGGAGGGGGCTCATTGTGACCTTAAATCCAACAGGGGATGATGAGGATTATCTTGTTTGTTTAATCCAGTATAGTTCTCCACCTCTGTGGCTTGCTCTTCTTGGATTGTTTCATTTGAAGGACATTTAGATGCTTGAAGAGGTGAACGGATTTAGTGTTATTTTGTATAACAGAACTTTCTGGTCCTTCCGACCACCAGTAATGTAAAACGGTTTTCATGGCGTAAGTATTTCTTGCAGCCAGGCGAAATAACTTGAGTCTTGTCGCCACAGATACGGGGACGCCACATAGAAGTGCTGCGTGGTCGGATAAATAAACTGATGAATAAACATTCTTCTGTAGGTGTGGGAGCTGCAGGACTTCCATCATGCACTGATTACCGTCAAACAACCCAACGTTAGTCTGAGATAACATCTGAACAATCCCATTATGTCACATTTCATCATTTCTATTTCTTCTACTACAGAGTAAATAATCGTATTGTTTCTTTGATTATAATCTCTGCTCACTTTACTTCTTATTTCTTTTCCATTGTTGCAGTTGGAAGGAAATGAGCGTCTGTTCCTCTGCTGGTTTCCTTTTCCCACGTCCTCCTTAAACTCTCACCTTTGTCTTCACCTCGGGCCTCTCTTCATTCTCCTCTTGGCAAGGAATGCGCTTTTCAACATGGTGCGATGAAATAGATTGCAAACTAACTCGTAAATTCCAGCAGCATTAGTCAGAGACACCTAACACCTCAAGCGGTAAAACTACACATTCCTAGTGAGCTAAATAATATGTTGTGTGTATATCAGTGTATATTAAGTTTTTAGTAGTTTTTCAAACTAACTAAAAATTTCTCATTATTCTCCTAAAAGTGCATTCAGTATTATTTCACTGTTTTATTGTTGTTTAAGCTACCTACAATGTTAACCAGCTAACAGTTATATGAGCTGCTTTGTTGTTGAGGTCATTGTTTTATTACAGTAATTAGTGAACAAAAGATTATTGCCGTAGATCGTACCGCTGCCATTAAATGTTACAAAGGAGCCATGGTTCACTGACATCATGACAAAAAAACACACCTGCCAAGTCTGTCAATCCATGAAGGAACATTTATATTTAAGGGGATACGTTGATTTTGTGTCTTAACGTGAAGGTTTCGTGATATAACAAGATCAAATTAAATGATGACATAACAACAAACGTGTCTTGTGGCTACTGAATGATTTGGTGTCTGGTGATAATGAGAAAATATGTCATAACGACATGAAAAATATTGGATAATTTGGACCCGAAGCTGAGCAAGTGCGGTTGTATTTGGCAGCGATGTGGACCTTTAAAGAATAACGTCAGACTTTATTACTGCAGGTAAATGTAATGACTGCAGCAGTAAATGCTAACAGCCAAAACATTTTGCAGTAACAGTGAGTGAATAATTAGGACATATCACCGCCTGATAATCAAATAAATAATTACTGATTACAAACACCATTTTTGTCTGTCTGGTCGGCTGGATCTTCTTATTATTTATGAGTTTAATATTGTGTTTGTTATGAATCAGATGTGGTCTCGTGTGTGCGCTCCACCCCTGATGATGGGAAGGCTGTAACCTCAGCTGATTCTAATGAGAGACATCACATCGCAATCATGAATGTATATGTATTTCTTTAGATTATGATAAATATCAGTACTCTTATCTGTTACTTATGGAAGTTTACAGTCCAAGATCGTTGTTCCTGAAGGTTTTCTGCGCTGACGAGTTCATTCAGAGAAGAAAACTGGATACTTTAAACTTATTTGTCATAAAAGCCGTCAGATTTAAAGACACGGAAGCCTGTCGGCATCTACAATCCAGAGGGATCAGTATCGGTCTCAGTCTTTAAAAACTCATATCAGTCAGATTGCAGTCTGGTTCACACACAGGTCTGAGATTCCAGGAGGGATTTAGTGGGAGAGAGCTGGAGGGTTGGGTGTGAAAACAGAGGGAGAAAGTGAGTGCGTGTGAGAGTTATTTTTTCCCATGACTGTAGGAGTCAGACAGGTAGGGGTCTGGGATTAGAGAGTGTGACCCAGCTCAATCTGGAGCAATGAATTCTTCCTTCACAGCACTCACTGGCCTTTATAGAGGCACTTATCAGATCACCATCAAAAGAAACAGGAAATCCTCTAAATATTCTCCCTATTTTGCAATTTGAATGTAACGTTTTGTCATACTCTGCACATCTTTTAACAGATACATATTTCTATTTACTGAGCATCTAGATCACATTTCCAGTTTATTTATAACAAACTGAAGAACTGTCATGAGCGGTGAGCGCCACGTCAACGGATCGGACAGAAACATATGGTGGATAATAATAGTGAAGTTGAACAAAGTCACAGTTTAACTTACATGACGATGATGAAGCACATTACTTTCTTGAGCTCTAACTGCTGAAACATGAGAACAACATGTTAAAGTTAGTGACTGACACTGACACACCTTTCTTTCATTGGTGTGCAACAGAGTCCTCTAGTGGCTAACGCTCTCTCTCTCTCTCTCACACACACACAAACACACGCACACACAAACTATTATGTATTATTAAAGTGCCCTAAGCCGGTTGGCTCACAGAGCTTTCAGCTCATATCTGAAGCAGAGCAGACATACCTGTCTGTCTGCCGCTCTAATACCTGTAATTCTCTACCTCAGGGTCTGTAAGTGTCTGTGTGTGTGTGTGTGTGTGTGTGTGTGTGTGTGTGTGTGTGTGTGTGTGTGTGTGTGTGTGTGTGTGTGTGTGTGTAGAATAAAGTAGAATAAGGTTAGCGCCTACTCCCCATAGGTAAATGTTTTGGTCATTTAGCCAATAAACCAGCCACTGTATTTAAAATCAAACCAACCAATCAGACGCCTGCTTCGCTGCATGAGCGTTCACCTGATGTCTGTTGTTGTGTCGTAAGTTAAAAGGAATGTTGCACACTCACACATCATGTCTTTGAGCTGTGCTTGTTCTGTTCTCTCTGCACAGTTTGTCAGAGTATGAATGTTTCCACAGGGGCGGTCGTATGAATGCAGATGTGTGCGGGTGTGCGTTGACAATATATCACTATGTCCTTAGAATGACGGACTTTGGATGATGAAAACACCAGACTTTTACCCAGAAGAAGGCTGCTTATGTCCCTTGTGAAACCAGGCGTCAACGTGGACTTATTGGTTACGTAACTTCCATACTATTACCACTTCTGTACTTATCTTTTCTTGCTGTTTTTTGTTGTTGCTCAAACCATATTAAGGGCTTGCACAGGCACTCTGATAGCTTGTGTTGCTGGACATTCACTGTAAAACGCACCAAAAATGCCCAGAAATGCATACCATGCATACCATGATATCCGATACCATTACTGGTATCGGATATCAATCCAATACTGACTCAGATAGCTAAATACCAAGTCAGTAGATTCATGTCTATCTATGTATTTGTTACAATTCCTTTAGGGAAGTGATGTTTAACTCAAGCTAAAAGAATGTTCCCAGGAACTGAACACACAGTGTATGAATTAAACTCTGATATAGGATAGGATATATGAGAATACGCTGATTAAACAAACAGGATGTTAATAAGTGAGCTGATAGGCAGATCGTTGCAACAGAGCCAGGCTAGCTGCTTTCCCCCAGTCTGTGTGCTAAGCTAAGCTAACTGGCCATTGGCTGTGGCCTTATATTTAACAAATGGATACTAAAGTGGTATTAATCTTCTCATCTGCTGGGAAATGATGAAGTGCATTCCCCAAAATATCAAATATATCAAACAAATCATTTAACTGTATATATGACTTATGGTTAAACCTACTTAAAGGGATATTTTAAGGGGAAAATAAGGGTTAAAATGTCTCTTATTTCTCTTAAAATAAAGAGCAAAATCACTTATATCAGCACGTTGGATATCACCGCTCTGATGTTGTCCCTCAACTGTGTGTCGCTGGTGACAAACACTGTCTTCACACTGTTTTGTTGCCATTTTATTGTTGCCTCATTGGCTTGTACACATGCAGCCGACAGAAAGTACCTAACTGGAAAGTCTGCTTCATGTGTGCCAGATTTAGAAGCCAGGAGCAGCGAGGAGTTACACCCTCAGCATGACACAAGATGAGAAATAAAGAGTGAAAAGACAGTAAACAGTGTGGGAGACACATAGGGGAGTGAGCTGCGAGGAGTTGCAGAGCGCTGTGATGGAAGGCAGATGGTAAGAAATAGAAATGAAGGGAATCTTTCTTCAACAGGTTTATAGAAGGGGGGCGACATGCTCTTCACCTTATAGCAGAATATTTCTTGTCATAGAATATTAATAGGGATTCTTGCAGGATGACGTTGGGGAAGCTGCAGAGTTTCCACGCTTTTAAAGTTGTCGAAGGGCTTTCTAAAATATAATAACATCAACTGCTCTGTTATCTTGAAGTTTTTGGCTTCATTTGTTTTTTTTAATCATTTTTTAACAATAAAACAATGTAAATATATTAAAAAATGCAAGTAAAAGTATTATTGGATTATTATTACTGATGTGTTGAGGTGGAGCTAATTTGAACTACTTCATATACTCTGAATCTTCAACAATGCGTCATAAACTCATCATATCTATATATGTGTAAAATATTAATCTGCAAAATTACTACCTGTTGGATAAATTGAATGCAATAAAAATGTTTGTTTGTGGACTCTGGCTCCCTCCGTTGGTCTGATAAATACTAGCAGGCTGAGCAAAACGGTATATTTGGATCAGGAACACACCTTCAGATCATTTACGATTAGGAGGCGGACTCCACATCTGGAAATTTTCTAAAAATCATTCTTTAACCTGTTAATTGACAACGAACGAGCCACTGTGACGTGCTGTATATACTTCTTATATTGCAGAGTATTGGATCACAAATTGGATCAGAAATGTTTTTTAAATTCTTACAATCAAACATTTGAGACAGCCAGCACTTTAAACCGTACGGTCTTGAGACCACTTTTTAAAAGTTGTTGGACTTGGAACCGCCTTGGTCTCGGGCTCGGTTATTAAGCTATTGGCTATTTGCAATTATTGAAAAGATCTTTTATAAAAGTCCCGAAACAAACGTGTTCTATTTGAAAATGTTCTATTGCATATCGGCAGCCATCTTTTCAAGCGTATACCCAAAAAAGTTCCGCACCTCAGCACACTACATCCCTGTGTTCCTACCTGCTGTAACCCTCCAACATCGCAGCTCCAGTAACGCGGGGCATGTGTCACACCTCATAGCTCAAGACCTGAGGCTGCAGATTGCAACCAACTGAACATCCAACTGAACTTAACAACAGGGTGGAGAAGTCCATAACAAGTCTATAAAAAAACAAACTGATATCAACACTGGTATCGCACTGACCATCAGTTTCTCAGACACAAGTATGAAGCCGCAGCAGGTGGACTCAGTGGACAGGAGGGCAGGTCACTGTGTTTTTATACAGTAGTCCATTACCATTATAACCATTCCATAGTTTACACAATCCGCATAAACGCTCATCAAGATTTCCAACGTAACCGGCTCCAAAGTCAAGATGTTGTCAGAGTGACACACGCCACTGTCATAGCAACTATCATTTTATGATTGTAGATTATGACTCTCAACAACAATCGCTCTTCATAAAACATTGAGCTGGTGTGTTGGATTGCTCACATTCGGACTCTGCGTCACTGCCAATTTTAGTAGTTCACTGGTATTTGTGCCTGATTTTCACACTCACAGCTCCAACTTAATCTGACAAACTTAAACCGCTCTGAATGATTCTCAGTATATAGCAACACATGGAGCACATATGACAGAATGAGATAAAAAGGTGAACACTGATTTTCCCGTCCTGGCATGACCTGCCACATTCATACAGTGTCCTTGGCTGTAAAGAACAGCAGGAGGTACAAGGAGCGTCGTACGCACAGTCCAACTTCCACTTGAAACTGGTTACCTGATGCCAAACGTGTCAGCTCTCAGTAGCCCAGTATCCCAGTATCAGGAGTGTACTGAGTGAGCTCATGAGCGGTAAAAAGGACTTCCTCATCCAGACTTTGATAATAACACCAATTTAATTGGACCACTCTGCTTCTTTGGTTAACCGGTCCATAACCCTACAGCTGGGTTGTGTTATGCTCAAAAAGAACTAGTTCGCGTGACGCGTTGTTCAAAAGTGTTTACGTCGGATCCAAACGTAGTTGTCATAGAGAAGGGACGTGATATTCCTTATTTTCCTTATTTTCAGGCTGCTCTAATAAGTCTCTTAAATCTCTCCAGTTGATCCAGAATGCTGCAGCTCGTGTACTAACAAGAACTAAGAAAAGAGATCATATTACTCCTGTATTAGCTTCTCTGCACTGGCTCCCTGTAAAATCTAGAATAGAATTTAAAATCCTTTTACTTACCTACAAAGCCCGAATTGGTCAGGCACCATCATATCTTAAAGAGCTTATAGTACCATACTGCCCTACTAGAGAGCTGCGCTCCATTAATTCAGGGTTACTTGTGGTTCCTAGAGTCTTAAAAAGTAGGATGGGAGCCAGAGCCTTCAGTTATCAAGCTCCTCTTTTGTGGAACCAGCTTCCCGTTTCAGTCCGGGGGGCAGACACACTCACCACTTTTAAGAGTAGGCTTAAGACTTTCCTCTTTGATCGTGCTTATAGTTAGGGCTGGCTCTGGCTTGCCTTGGACCGGCCCTTAGACAAACTGGTATAGGCAAAAACTACAGGGGGACTTCCTTAGGATACACTGAGCACCTCCCTCCTCCTCTTCTTCACCTCTGTCTGTATGCATTGATGTCCCATTAATGCTCATTACTAACTTTACTTCTTCCCCGGAGTATTTGTGCTTTCTCGCCTCACAGGTTCCCATGACCGCAGTTTTATCTGGACACTGGTCCTTCAACCATCCATGGCCCTGCTGACACCTACTACGATCTTCATTATTAACATTATTAACCCTATTACCGATACCATTAATGCACAGTACTGACTTTGTCTCTTCCCCGGAGTCCTTGTGCTTTCTCTCCTCACAGGTTTCCATGGAGCATGGTTTCATCTGGACCCTGGTCCTTCCTCCTACCATGGCCCTGCTGACTCCAACTGCTAATATCACTTTTATTATTACTCACATTACTATTTCATATTACCGATACCATTAATGCACATTATTGACCTGCTTCTTCACCAGAGTCTCTGTGCTTTCTCGCCTCACAGGTTCCTGTGTATCCGGGTTATACCTGGACCAGGTCTTGCCTCCTGCCGTGGTTCTGTCATACATTGAATGTGCTGTAATTACATTGAATGTGTTGTAATTCACTATCCTGTTCTACACATGATATCTATTGCACTTCTGTCCATCCTGGGAGAGGGATCCCTCCTCTGTTGCTCTCCCACAGGTTTCTTCCTCTTTTCTCCCCGTTAAAGGTTTTTTTTGGGGGAGTTTTTCCTGTTCCGATGTGAGGGTCCCGGGACAAGAGGATGTCAAATGTGTACATATTGTAAAGCCCTCTGAGGCAAATTTGTAATTTGTGATTTTGGGCTATACAAAAATAAATTGAATTGAATTGAATTGAACCCACGTCCTAATCTGTGACAGACAGTTCTCCATTCAACACAATCACATGTTAATATTCACCTTATTGCTCCATTTTTTTCTTTTTTTCAGGATGGAAACACGCCTACAGGAGCATCTCCTGAAAGCTGGGCAAATGAAATCATTTAGTAAAATATTCATATTAGCCTTGACTCTTTTAATAAGAGGCTAACAGGCCACACGCAGCAGTCTGAGGGAAGTATTTTGTTTCCCCTTTGAGTGCAGCTGAGATAACAGAGGGTGGACTGCAGTGTTTTTGTCACATTTTTCAAACAACAAGCTATCATATTGTAAAAAACGATGAGGCGGTGCCGTTGTAAAAAAATAAAATATAACATGCAATAAACCTTTGCTCTGCGTGCCACCGCTCCTATGCAAGAACCAGAACTGTGATATACTACTCAAACCCAGGAAGTACATTTACTAGCACATGTACTTTTCTTGAGTATTTTCATTTCATGTCATGTCATACTCCAGCTACAATTCAGAGAGACATACTGTACTCTTGACTTTACTACTCTAATTAATAATGCTCTTAATTAATCAGAAGTGAACCAATTGAACAGTGTGTACACCTCCTCTCAGATTAATGTACAGTTACAAAACAGTAAAATGCAACTTACACATTTATCAGCAGGAGAAATTTAATGTTTAGTCATATTTTTTTATACGGAGTACTTGGTAACATTGCTGACACCGAGTAACATTTTCAATGCAATGCACTTTTTATGTAATATTTTTTTACAGCTAAACAAATAATATAAATACTTTCTCCACCAGCACTGCTCTCAACCACTGAACACAGCCATAGAGAAACATATGGCTGTAAATCTGAACCAGGAAGAAGTAGGATGAAGGAATAAGGAAAAGGTGTGTTTATGGTAAAGATATCTTTAAGGATTCAAAGAAGGCAGGGAGTAGGAGATAGGAGGTGTGCAGCCTCATATATGACGGAATTATGTCAAAACCGATCGACACGTGGGAGGCGATTCAGAGGTTCAATGATAAGGGATCCTGTGTCACACTGTGTGTGTGTGTGTGTGTGTGTGTGTGTGTGTGTGTGTGTGTGTGTGCGTGTGCGTGTGTGTGTGTGTGTGAGGGCTAGACTTTGTTCTCGTGTGTTTATCAGAGACACAATCATTTTGAGCAGAGAGTTGCTCTTGACTTGACTTTAAGCAGCTGCTGAAGCCATTCATCCTGAAATTAAAGTTAACTTTTTTTTTTATTATTATTGTTTTCTTCCTTTGAAGGAAGATAAACTTTGGAGCGGTTGTTGGTTTTTGAGAGGCAGCCATGATCAGCCGTAACTTCAAGAATGTGTTGGTGGTCTCTGTCGGGTTTCTGTCTCTGTTCACGGCTTACGGAGGGCTGCAGAGTCTACAGGTAAGTGGAATAGTTTGTTATTTATCATATAGAAGACTTCTGATTTATTGTTCACCACAATGTAGGAGTTAGTATGATGGTGGCATTAAAAGATTCATTCATTGGGGGGACAACTAGTTTTATTAAACGGCTTCTGTGCACACTGTCACAGCTTTACTTTGCATGTGTAGACTCATTCATATACAGACAATTAACTTGTTCATTTTACTTATTAATTCCAATAATTTACAATTGACTGATTACGTTAAAATCGTACTTAATTTATATAATTATAAAAAAGCAAGTTTGATGTTCCCTTAAAATGAGAATGAATGGGTTTTGTAAACGTTCTATTGTTAGTTTTCTGTCTTCGTATCATTTCATCACATTAAAATGTTAGTTTGAACCCTTAAATGTGCTTATGTTTTCAGTTTTCATTAGAAATGCTCATACCTCATGAAAGTATGATGAAGCTTTAAGGGATTTATTAATAGGTTGATTTATGGAGGGAGAAATATAATAATAATAATAAAGAATGACTCCTTTGTGCATGATTTACAGGGTTATTGTTGTTAATTTCAAAAGACCCACTAAATTACATAACAATCTTTTTACATCTTTAATTAGATTCCTTCAAAATGTTTAATACTGAGGGTCGACCAGATCCATCCAGCTCATTAAAATGTCCTGAAGCAGCCTCTTCTACAGAAGTTTTGTAAACAGTAGTCAGTTTTCGTTCGGTGAGAATAAACATCCTACCTCAATATTAATCCATTTTAATCAGTGTATAAGCTGCTTTCCCTCCGATCGTGAATCAAATGGAGTAATAGTATTTTCAACAGAACTGTCATTATGAACCGAACTGACCTTCCCATCACTCACACTGGGCCTCATGCAAGGACCAGTCGTACGAACAAGCCTCACAGACAGAAGCCAAAGAGGTTCAGGATGAGAATAAGAAACTGCTCTTGCATGAGGCCCGTGGTCCTCTGATGGAGAGTCCCTTCCCTGTGTGTGCAGAGCAGTCTGAATGCAGAGCAGGGGATGGGCGTGGTGTCTCTGAGCGTCATCTACGCCTCCATCATCCTCTCCTCCATGTTCCTGCCTCCCATCATGATCAAAAATCTGGGCTGTAAATGGACCATCGTCGTGGGCATGACCTGCTACGTCTCCTACTCCTTTGGGAACCTCTACCCCGGATGGTAATCAATCAGTCAAAAGAGTGGCACTTCCACCTCATTCAGGCCTGGGTTTATTGCTTGGGTACAGAGTGGTCCTTGTGTATAAATATATAATACTACACTGTGAAAATATTCCACTAGAAGTAACAGTAATTCAAGTAAAAGTAATTACTGTCAGCAAAGCAATATACTTAAAGTATTAAAAGTGAAAGTACTCATTGTGCAGTAAAATAGTAGTCAGTGTTTTACTATTGTAAATAATGTTTCTGGGTTAATATTACTGCTGCATTAATGTGTGTATTGCATTGTGCAGCTGTAGATGTTTCAGGTCCTTTTTATACTTTAATCTACTATCTATCAATGCATCATCTATCATAATCATAATCATAATCTATAGGATCATCATAAGTCGCTGTCCTGTGAGAACCGCGTATCTAAAAAAGAAAACAGCCCTGTTTTCAGCTTTGTGACGACGCATTGTCCAGCTGATCCTAGAGGCTTTTTAAAGAGTTTATTTATCTTAAGAAGTTGGAGAAGTTTCTTAACACAGAAAGGAAAACCTTCATCCTTCAGCATCAACACATCTGGATATACAGTACATGGTTTTCACTGGACAGGAAGGGGATGAAAAAGTATAATCTGAAAATGAACTAAAGCTGTTGGACGAATGTAGTCGTAGCAATATTTACCTTTGAGATGTCGAGGAGTAGAAGTATGAAGTAGCATTAATATACTTAAGTCAAATAAAAGTACCTCCAGCTATAGGGCACCGACATAATAATGACCATGTTTGGAAGTTGGTTCACCCAAAATATTATATATTTTATTATATATTATATTAGGCCAGATTTCCAGGTGATGTTGTTGTGAACTAGACTCAATAAAAAATGTCCACTTTTGAATGAAATGATTTAACATAGTCATAGCTTTGCAAATCGGTGTTGCAGCTAATGATCATTTTTAAGTATCAAAACAACACAGATCAGTCCGTCAGTTATTGCTGCTGTTTTGTTTGTTTCATTCTGCCATGAAGCCGCCCAAGTGTCAGTGAAAATGAATTCCCCTTTGGCTCTCTTCACACACAGGTACACCCTCATCCCCACCTCGGTGATCCTGGGTTTGGGTGGCTCTCCCCTGTGGTCGGCTAAATGCACCTACCTGACCATCTCCGGGAACGCGCAGGCCGCCAGGGACGGCAAGAAAGGATCTGACGTCATCAACCAATACTTTGGCATCTTCTTCTTCATCTTCCAGTCGTCTGCTGTGTGGGGAAACCTCATGTCGTCGCTCATCTTTCAACAGGACACCAGCGTAGGTAGGACGACCGCCGGAGCTGAATCGCGCAGAGGAGATGTTTGTGATCAATGTGTTAAAATGAACCCACGCGCTTTAATACGCACAGTAAGTTATGTCTTAATATTGTGAAGTAATCGTGACAAGTAATGTAAGTTCATTTTAGAGTTTGCGAACTAAAACAACCGAAAAACCAAAACAAGCTGAAAGACAATAAAACTATTAAGTACATTTTGATGATAATACTTTGTACATTGTAAACTTTGGAATACAGTACTTTTACTTCTTATGGAGTACTTTTACACTTGGGTATATCTGCTTTTACTTCAGTACAACATGTGAGTACTTTTTCCACCCTTAGATTCTATATTTTAAGTTGAGCCAAGAGTTATGTGAACGTCACATTTGCTAAATGAAACATTACCTGGGATGAGTTTTTTTTAAGTCACATTAGTCTCCGTCTTCTGGTGAACTTCTTTCTGCCCTGAAAGAGTGGAGCAATGGTGAACTCTGACCTTTGAGGCCCCTGGAGTTGGCTGGTGGTTGCACCAAAACAGGAAACACATGCTTGAATTCCTCCGTCATGCCGGCTTAAACTGAATATTCATAGGACGGATGTGTAATGTGACCGTGCCTTCATCTCCTGAAATGCACACTGAACTTCCTGAAGAGCTACTACTACTTCCTGGTCCATCTTCATTGGTGCTGCTGTAGTGGGTGTAACCACAAAGCCTGATCAATAGAGTCACAAACATGTCAACAGTCCCGCCTTTTCTGCCTGTCCTGTCAAATTAAACTGCCCATAGCCGACAGCCTATTGGTTCACACCTGTTGCCATTGGAAATACATTGTCAACAAGTTTAATGAACTGCATAAAAAGCAATTTTCTTTTCAAAATTAACATATTTGAAGTCAAAAGCAACTACCACTGACAAAAGAAGTAAAAGTAGACATTTCACAGTATAATATTAATCTATAATAATACCTCGTACCTCTTAATATTATTAATCAGTCAAGTAGCTGAAGTCATCAAACAAATGTAGTGGGGTAAAAAAACAGAAAATGGAAGTACAATCACCTCAAAAGTGTACAGTCAAGTACAGGACTTGAGTAAATGTACTTGTATCATGTGTGTAGCTGTTATGAACAAACCTTCAGTGGTGTTGTGCTGGCTTACAGACGATTTTATGGGTTCAATTTAAAAGAGAATATAGAGGGTGTGTGCCAGACTGTATCTCGTTTTATTGATGTTAATGCTCTCCAGCTTATCAGTTGATATCATGACGGGCACTTGTTTAGGTGCATTTCTTGGAAGAAGACCACAACGCTGCTCTTTACTGCAATGTTTAGTTGCATAATATTTGAATTATGTTTGTTTTAGTATCTTAAATAACAAAACTATTCACAGGTAGGATATATGTTTTAAATAGGCCCTTGACCCCACATTGTCAATGTGATGATTTATTTATTGTTCTCTCTCTAAAATGTGCCCTTTATAGCAAAATTTACAATATTTAACACAATGTTCCCACATTAAAAAACCCTTTTTTATTTTAATTTGGCTCCAGCTCCTTTCTGTCTTTATCTGTCTTGGTGAAGAGTATTTATTTTTAGTGAAATGCATTGTTGTTTTTTATTCTGACAGCTCTCATCCCAGAGGAGCAGCTGCAGTCTTGTGGAGCGGCTGACTGCGGCCTCAATATCAGGGTCAACGGCACGACCACCAGACCTGCTCAGAAACTGGTGCAGACACTCGTGGGATGTTACATTGGTAACGGCAGCGTGTACTTTGGAATCACAATGCAAATACTTAACAGGGATGTTCTTCAATAACAGTGCAGGGATTTCAATAAAGTCCTCCAACATACAGGCAGCCACAAAGACCAATATATATGTTCACACATCCACACATTACTGATGAACTGACTGCACACTTAATTTCGCTTCCTTAAATATTGAATTTGACCTTAAAGAGTAATGTGTGGTCTCAGTATTTTGTCCTTCCAACCAAAACCAGACATTGAGCCTTAAACATATTGTTTGTACAATAGCTTTTACAGTGAAACGAGTGGTGAAGATTCTCATTATTAAGAAACCTTAAATTATTCTTCAGTCAGCCGTCCGGAAGTAATTAGAGAAATAAGTAGCACGCTCTCAGAGCCATGTTAGCACAGGTATATTACACTGTCACAGCTGTCCAACAGTCAGCGTTGTCTGCCCTTTGTTGTGTGGCAGGCGTGGGTGTGCTGGCCATGCTCATTGTGGCGGTGTTTCTGGACAACATTGACAGGGAGCAGTCCAGCCAGTTCCGTGGGAACCGGGAGCCGTTCTGCCAAACCTTCCTGGCTACGTTCAGACTGCTGAAGGACTGGAGGCTTTTGACCCTCATCCCTCTCACCATGTACAGCGGCTTCGAACAGAGCTTCCTCTCTGGGGAGTACACCAAGGTGAGGAGGTCTCCACGGATGAATTAGTGTAGGCACACTAGTAGTACATGCTGTCCCGGATCTCTGTGAAAGTCTCAGAGCAGTCATTCCCCCCTTTTGTCATGAAGAATTGCTTTTCTGATTTTGCTACCAAATTGCAACCAAAACTACCCTGTACTCTCATATTTTTTACTCCTTTTTAAAACTCTTCCTTGTCAAAATATGGCGCCTACCTTACCCACAATGCAACCCGACCACAGACAGTTTGGTCAGATTGTGTAATGCTGGTAACCTCAAGCCTTAATTAGACGAGGAGCAGGTTTCAGTGTCTGGTGAGCTCGCTACTTTCCAACTGCACATCCCCAGATTTCTTATTTTTATTTTCAAACTTGCAGTCTTCCCTCTCCAACCGACGCAGACTCAAGTGACATCACGTGAGGCATATGGAGTAGTACTCTCACAAGATCTGTAAACAGGTTGGTGTGGAAGATCATGCAGTGAGCAAGTGCTGGGCTTCAGTTTGTAGCTTCACGTCACGTGGCGTCTATTTAGATGACTTGTAGCCTCTTGCTTTTTAACCACGGAGGGGCAGAAGAACTCTCCAACAGGTGGTTGCTGCAGGGATGACGTAGGCCAACCACTGAAGTTTGAATCGCTCTAGTTCCCTTCAACAAAAAGCCAATGGGATTTTTCTATATATTTTGGATAATTACAATAAATAAGCACCACTCTATTCAACTTTCACTAAGCCCCACCCCTTAATGCCACTCCATCAAGCAGCCAGAGCTCCATGGAGCCCACACTGTCACTAACTGCATTCTCTGCATAAATATTATCACATTTTTTCTAAAAACGTTCCAACTGGATATCTGTTAGGTATGAGGTATTTATTTATGTGTGTCATGTTAGATATATAAATAACTAGCTTTGTAAATCCATGTTTCTTTGCAGAACTATGTAACGTGTGCTTTGGGGATCCATTTTGTTGGCTACGTGATGATGTGCTTTGGAGCCAGCAATTCTCTTTGCTCATTTCTGTTTGGGAGACTCGCTCGGTACACCGGGAGAGCTGTGCTCTTCTTCATAGGTAAAGTCTCTTTTATGTAAGATTATTTGCCTAAGAAAGCAATTCAAGGGTTCCTTTTAGGTTTACATCTGAAAACACTGGCAGGCAGGTAAAGGCAGTCAAGCAACAGGTAGCAGGTAACGGGTAGCAGGCAGGACAACAGGGAAATCCAAGAGACTGGTGGTTGGAAAAAAACTAGAAATACTGAGCAGAGGGAAAACTAGAAACTAGGAAATAATGGCTAGAAACAATATTTACAGAGTGAGACGCTGACAGCCTGACACTGAGACAATGAAAACAGACTAAATACAGGAGGGAAGGAGGGTGTAAATGAGGGACAGGTAAACACAAAAAGGCGGGAAAACACACAAAGACAGGAAGTAAATCCAAACATGACACATGAGGAGTAAACTTATCAAAATAAAACTGGAAACACTAAAACCAAATGCCAGAACAATGACTCCACAACAAGTAACATACCTGCATTCAAAATCTTACTTTAGTAAAAATTAAAAAAAAGATTAACAAAATGTATTTAAAGTATTAAAGTAAAAGTTTTCCTTATGCAGTAAAAAGTCATTGTTTTACTATCATGTATGATGTTTCTGGATTAATATTAAAGCTCCATTAATGTGTTTGTGTCATTTTTACTACTGTAGATATTTAAGTTTAACTCCTTTATATACTATTGGGTTGCTTAATCTACAACAATGCATCATATTCTATATTATCATCATATGTTTGTAGCGTCACATTTCTGTGACAGTACAGTGCAGTACAGTAGTTGAGTAAATGTACTCAGTTGCATTCCACCACTGCTTTTTTACATGTGATTATCCAGTAAATAGAGACTAAACCGCACATGTACTGTGTGGAAAACTTGATGTGAATGAACCGCTGACGTATATCCGTCCATTTTCAGCCGCGCTGGGCAACTTCGCCTGCATCATAGCTCTCATGTTCTGGAGGCCCCATCCTGACGATCTGGTTGTCTTCTTCGTGTTTCCTGCTCTGTGGGGTATGTCAGACGCCATCTGGCAAACTCAGACCAACGGTAAGAAACTAAGATCAGTCTTGAGCACATTCATTCTCCCCAGAGAATGAACCCTTTACATTTGTGTCAGTCGATAAGCTTCCCTTTAGTCTCGCCACTTGTAAAGCAAAATCATTGGTATTTAGTTTGTTCTTTATACACTTTCGTCTTCAAAATTTCAATATTCACACGTAGCACACATGGGCGCTGCAGTTTTAACTGAGTTGATCCTTCTGCTTCCTGTCCCGCAGCTCTTTACGGCATCCTCTTCCCCCGGGACAAAGAGGCCGCATTCGCCAACTACCGTATGTGGGAGTCGCTGGGTTTTGTTATCGCCTTCGCTTACAGCACCTTCATATGTCTGGAGTACAAACTGTACATCCTGATGGCAGTTCTGCTGCTGACCGTCATCACCTACCCCATAGTGGAGTACCACGAACACAAGCATCCCACCCTGCCCGTCGAGGAAGGGAGCTACCTAACTAACACGAAGGAAACCATTCAAAAAGATGAGCGCACGATTGTTTGCCAGACAGCAATGTAGAGTCTGGTGTTTGTTTTCTTCTTTCTTTGTATTAAATCCTGGTCATACAGATGCCTGTAATCTTACAATAGTATTGCCTCTCAGGGCTTTTGTATGTGCATGTGTGCAATTATCAAACTAACATTTCCTATGGCTACAGAGCAGTATTGTTTCAGTTCTTTATAAATATTACTCTACTTACTGAAAATGATACTGTAAATTTGAAGCGCTGAAAAGTGCGAAATAAATGTATCAATATTTTAAGCTTTGTGCCAAAATGTAAAACAATTATTTACACACTTTTGTCAAACAGACAGTACTTGCGTCCACATTTATTTCTGATATTATCCGAGTTGGTTAAGGTGGAGCTGATCTTAAATACTTTCTATACTGCTGAGTAGTTTGATTTATAATAATACAATGCAATACAATGTATTAATAATCTAAATCCAAATAGAAACTATGGACTAACTGTTAGATGTAGTGGAGTAGAAGTATAAAGTAGCATTAAGTGGAAATACTCAAGTTAAGTACAAGAACCTTATAATTGCACTTTAGTACAGCACTCGAGTAAATGTACTTTTAATTTGTTTGACATTAACATTCAGAACATTTATTTTTCATTTCAATCATAAAGAATTATGGACATTTGAGGGTTTTGTGACGAATTATTTGCAGTCACAGCACTAAAAATGTGTCACTTTGTTTTAAAAATAAAACCTTTTCATACTGTAATGCCTCAGGTGATGCTTGTTTGAATACGTATCTGGACGTGTCGTCATTTCCTTGCATTAAACCAGTTCATTATAAACATCAGCATCATCTGCCGAGGTCAACAAAACCTCCATTTAAAATAAATAAATAATACATTCGGTGTAATAAAGAACATACAGGGACAACATGCTGCATTTCAAATGGTGCTTTTATTGCAATGTGTTGCATTCCCACATTCATAGATGTTATAGATTTGTTAGTCAAAGCATCATTTCCTCAAGGTTGGCATCCTGACCTTGGAAAGAAAAAAGCAGAGGGATCAAATGCACGAGGTGTTTGTGTTTTGAGTGTAGTAGAGACGTGTGTGTGTGTGTGTGTGTGTGTGTGCGTGTGTAAACTTGAGCAGCCACGAACCTATGAATGAACAAACCTCCAAATTTAGACTTCCAGTAGATGCAAATAAAAAGAGTTTCTGAATTGTCAAACAAAGAAGAGTTTTTGTTTGTCTATGCGCCTGCAGGGCTCTCACTCCCTGCAGCGACTGGACCCGGCCTGAGACTGATTGTCTACAACATTCCAAAGAAAAGGTCGATTTCTTTACATTTCACGTTACACACCTGAACGGGGGGGGGGGGGGGGGGGGGGGGGGGGGGGGGGGGGGGTATTAAAAGAGACAGAGAGAGAGAGAGAGAAAAAGAGAAAATATAACATGCATAAAATTCTCCCAGATGAACATTGTCACTCATATAGTCTTGTAATAGCTGCTCCGATGCCTCTTTTAAAAACAAACTTTACACGAGTGTAATATACAAAACTGGACAAAAATGAGTATAATATATATTTATATATATATATATATATTTATTTATATTAATTTGTACATGGGACGAAGTGGAACCTTGGTCATTTCTTCTCAAATTCTCCAGAGAAGGCATTACCGCCCCCCAAACAACAACACAGAGTGGTGAGTTAATAACGAGCCGTCTTGTAAAGTCTCTGAACAATACATCCATCCTCAGTCCCGATACTAAACTCATGCTGTTCACGTAGAGTAGCGAACAGTTTTGAACACCTGCAATAGGAATGAGTTAAGGGACTATGGGGAGTCGTAGCGGTGCGCAAATACCAGTTTGGACCAATGACGAGCGAGGACGCTTCGTATTTTCAACTACGCTTCACAAAAACAATAAAAATGTCCAATTTCCAATGACTCCAAACGAGACGACCCGCACCGGGCATTGGCCCGATCCTGGTATCACCAGCACATATATTCCACATGAGGCAGCACAGAAGTGTGCAAACCAGAGAAGACAAGCGACACAAGTTAGTGTGTTGTCATTCATGTCAGTGCACAATTGTGAGAGAGTTGAGTCTCACACAACCAGACTTGTACGAATAAAAAGCGAGTGTCCACCTTGGTTTAAGGAAAACACATGTTGAAAGAGGCGGGAACGCGAATGTCGAGCGGCGGCGGCTACAGAGCGACGCGTTTCGACGGCTGCTGAAACTGTGTTTGCGAGCAGGAATGTTCTGAGAGTTCAAGCTGGAGGTTGTTTATAACAGTTTGACAGATGTCAGCTGACAGCGCAGAGAGGAAGGGGGAGGAGGAGGAGGCGTCACCTGAAGAAGATTGGCATAGTATTTATACTGAGGATCGGTTGGTGTAGAAGACAGAGAGACATCACAAAGAAGGTAGAAGGCGTGTACAATGTGTAGTCGTCAACGGGTATCCACTACGGTCCAGTTGTTCGTGAAGAACCTGAGCTGTTAACTTTCTTGGTACATTCAGGGGACCGATCCCATCGCCAAATACAACACGGGTCTGACTGAGACAGTTTCTGATGGCCTTTTAAATCTGACATAAAGTGCTAAATTAGATTGTATTTGCAAATTCCTGGAATAATTTGATTAATTGATCTATGTGTGTAAAAAAGTCATTTATAATACAATAAACTTGTTTTTTTTTTTTCTTTATAAAATGTGAAAAAAGGTTTAAAAAAACCCTGGTTAACAAGGTTATTATTGTTAAACAGCAAAGGAGCAATCTTCACTGCAGAAAATATATACACGAGGCACCTTAAGTTTGGTATAAAGTATTCAGTGAATGGAGGAAAAAACAAAAAACCTTTTTCTTTTTCCAAGAATGAGACTAAAAGCTGAGCGAGGTCATCAGAAATCAACTAAACTCACGAGACTAACTGAAGGGGCTTCTCTTTCATCACTTGAGTAAAGTAACTACAAACACTTTGCCTGTGAAATGAATGATTTCGTGTCGCTCCAGTGTGAATTCTAACACACCCAAGTCTACGGTAGGAAATGCTTGTTTCAGTAAGGTGCATAGCTATCGGATGCAACGCTTTGTTCTTCCTGTAAACGAGTGATAGCACTTCAGGCACAGAAAAAAAAAAAAAAAAAAAAAAAAAAGTGGAGACATCTCCAAAGTGACCCAACGTCCGGTCACTCTAAAGGACAGATTGTGTTTAGAACGTGACGCGCGAGGAAAGAGCAACGCGCCAAAAACAAACGGCAGAATCAAAGCAGCAGAATCCAAATCGACGGGAAAAAAGGGGGGGGGGGGGGGGCTACATTGTGTCTTGTCCAGTGATGATGAGGTTTGCATATGATATCCATCAAACACCTCGAAGCTTTGGTCATTTACTGTTGACAAATGCAAAAAAAAATAAATAAAAAGAGTCTACATCAGTGTAGACAAAGAAAGCCCGCTCATATACAACAACAGGCAATGCTTCTCCATCAAACCAAGGCTCCACTCTCCCAGACCTGCTGACACAACAGAGACAATTTAATTATATGGCCTTTTTTTTGTTGTTGTATGTTTTTTGTATTTTTAAATTAACCCGTACAAAAAGCCAGCCCACGCTGCTTCTCTCTCTCTCTCTCAGTAAAATCACATTCAGCAGTCGCTAACCCATTCTCTGGCGTAGTTATGTGAAACACCCACAGGTACTGTGTGCCGGGTCTAAAGAGTCAGAAGAAAAGGATCAAACCAGGACATCTTCCACTTTTCCATCTCAGAGAACACCAGATATACAGTATTAATCACCTACACACATACATACGCACTCACTGATAGTCATATACATACACACGGCATCAGAAAAATAAAAAAGTAGAAAATAAAAACAGAAAATAAAAACATGACGGAGGCAAGTCGTTTTTTTCTTTCTTCTTTTTTCAGTTTTTTTTTTTTTTTTAACCACAAACTCGGAGCACTATTTTGTTGATTTCGAACAAATACATATTCACATTTCTCTGTTATATACATTATGTTAACATCTTGAAAGCAATGTTATAAAATAACTTTGTACCTGTTAATTGTAGTGAGGAAGGAGGGACTGCTGTTTTCCACTGAATGGCTGTTCCATAAAAAAAATCATAATAAAAAAAGATTACATCGGCTGTATTTGGCATGTTTTGATAAGCTGACAGTTTGCAGAGGAAACCGTTCCCACAGGAATGCCTATTCCACGCAGAAGAGTGAAAGGAAGGAGGGATAAGGGGGGAGGGGCTGTCAATACTGAACGTGTGAAAGCATCACAGCGGATAAACAAGAGGCAGAAACTGGCAGATTCCTTCCAAATAAAATACATTCTTCCACTTTGTGCAGCTTCTGTCTCTTCTGAGTGTTTGTACATCGGACAAACCGTGGCGCAGGAGTGTCTGACCGGTGAATTCACACTGTGAGGAACATGATGTTCTGTTAAAAACCCAGAGAGGCAAACATGGCGGGGTGGTGTTACTCAAGAAGCTTCCTCTGTCTCCATCAACAGCGCTGCCTAGTAAGTGCAAAATGGACGTGAATCTAAACGCAGGCAATCAAAAGCCTCAAAGTCTCTAGAACAATAAAGAAATCAATGGCTTTGTCCCCGTTCTCTCCCTAACATTACTCTTATAACCGCAGCTAGGACTCGGTTCACTGCTGCATTACTGCTTTGGGCTTTATCCACAACGCCAAGTGTAGAAATGGAGAAGCCTCAGTTTGGAGGTAGGGGGGGGGGGGGGGGGGTTATCTGAGACACATTTCACATTAGCTTGCTTGTGGAGGTCAAATTAAATAGCAACACAAATGATCTCTGGAGAGCTGGAATCGCCAATTTCTTTTTGAACATAAATATATATTGTTTATCTATTAAGAACCACCAACATTTGATGCTTCAAATTGAATAACTTTTGGTTTTGTACTGCTGGTCGAACATAATAAAGGGCGTGACGAAAACTGTGATGGACTATTCTTTTTACCTTTTTTTTTTGGACATTTTACAGATTTAACAATTAATCCAAAAAAGAACCAACAGATGAGTCAATAGTGTTGATCGTTAGCTGCAGCCCTAAACCTCAGAGTACACATTACTCTCTTTGTTTACTGTTAACTCAAGAAGCTCTTGATTGGCATTGTTGAACCGAAGCAGGTGGCGATGATGTACATGATCAAACAAGCTGCTCACAGTGTGAAAACATGGTCGAAGGGAAAGACGATCAGACAGAACTCCTGCCTGATAGAACAATAATGAGGTAATAAAAAGGTGCTCTGCTGATAGTTTCTAATAAATACACACACGGAAAACTAGAAAAAAAGAAAAGAGTTTCCTGCATTTAGGACTTCTCATAATAAGAAAGATTAAAGATGGCCACTGCTCCTGGGCATCTGTTTGGATACAGAGTGCCGGGAATCTGCACATACATACACACACACACACACACGCACAGAGCTTTTCAGCTGAGCACAAAGTGGTTCTCACATCATACGACATCGGAGGAGTTGGTGGGTGGAATGTTGACCTTGCATACTATCCCTCTAAACCTGCTGCGCACGGTGAAGCTGCTCCGTTACAAAACGTTGAGCTAATGTGAGCGATGAGTTAGGCAGTTGCATTTACAGAACGGTCGCTGTAACGTCCTAAAATCTGACTATTGAGGTCTGAGCTGTGTGCAAAAAAGAAAGAAAATAAAAGAAAAATGTAAAAACTCTCTCCACAGATTTCCACGACACGAGGAAGGAAAAGAGAAAAACAATGAACCGAGAGCAAAGATTCACACCGGAGTAGTTCAATCGGGGACCGTGGAGCTGGAGTAGAGGCGTGGATACAAATCAATAAATGTCCCCCGATGACAATACTTCCTGTGTGACTTCAGTCCTTGCGGTCCAGACTGTGGGCGTCGTGTGTCAGATACTTGCTTCTTGCATGATATTCAGATCATACGTGTTGTGGCAATGGCGGGTTTTTATTTTCCTTTTATCTAACGTCCTGCTGAAGTGTGTGCTCTGAGCAGCACGTGTGTTATCGCTGAGAGACACAGTGTCTGACTGAGCAACAGTAGTCAACAGAAAACTGTCTGTGTGGTTAAGCCAGTGGAGTGAAGTCTTCATCAGGGAAGGTGGAGGGAGAGGACGGGTTGAATCTTTTCTTTGCGACTCAACCAATCCCGTTTTGTCATGACGGCTTTTAAATGAATCATCCGTCGCATCTTTGTTAGGAACGTCTATTCCTAAAGCCTCAACGTAGATGTCATTATATAGGACCAACATCCAAAGAGCGCGTCTTTTTCTCTTTGCTGTCACGACGAGTCCAAAAGGTCTCGTCGTCACAGCAAAGAACACGGTTTAAGGTATCACTATGCTTCTCTTTTTTTTTTTTTAATACAATGGTTACAAACATACATACTGTCTGACACGTTTTCCTTGAAAGTATTGTACATACATGAGAATTAAAAAAAGAAAAGAAGAGAAAGCAAGAGAAGATGGCCAACTAGCTCCCTGGACACCACGAGAGAAAGCAAAGCAATCAAACACATTTTCTTTTTCTTCTTGCCTTCAGAGAGCAGCGTTGCAGCTATGTTTCATAATCAATTGCTTTAAAATTTTCTTTTCACAGTTCAGAAGATGGAATAACTTCCTCCTCCACCGCAACATGTAGCGCTATTACGATATCATGATGCCAAAAACAATCTCCCATGAACTGACATTAGGATTTAAAAATTATTAAAAAAGAAGTCCTGCTGTTCTGAGTAATTACACCATTTTCTTTTCTTTTTAAAAAGGAAAGCAGTTACAAGAGAAGAGAGTGAGCTCGTCGCCAAGTCTTTGTCCTTCTGTACTGTACAACACTACCCGCCTGCATGGTGCACATGGCAAACAACACTGATAGGCTGAGAGATAGCATGGAAGATACAGAGAGAGACGGAGAGAGAGAGAGAGAGAGAGAGAGAGAGAGAGAGAGAGAGAGAGAGAGAGAGAGAGAGAGAGATAGAACGAACCCAACGGGCTCTGTATTCACAGCTGCTGAGGTGAGGGGTAAAATGTGACGGACAGACAGTTAAATAATCATAACCGTCTCTTTTTTTTAATATACTTTGATAAAAAATAATAATAAAACCTCCTCCCGGGGGGAGAAAGACACGTAAGTTCCAAACTGAGCAGCATCCCGTCTGTCTTCCATCCATCCATCCATCCATCAATCCATCCATTCTGGCTGTTGTCAAAGCTTGTTCTGAAGATCGTGAAGAAGAAGAAGATGATGATGACGACGGTGAGAGCAGAAGATTTTAAACAAAACAATTCAACCAAAAAATAAAACAGAAGACATTAATAGAATAATATGTAGAAGAAGCAGAGCTTGGGAAAAACTCAAACTTCCACCAGGCATCGTGGCTGATAGAGAGAGACAGTCACAGAACCAGCTGATACTGAGCTTCTATCCCACAATGCAACAGAGGTCTGAAACCTTAACATTCCCACATCGCTGAGAGACAGGTAGAGGAAAACAACAAAACAAACAAACAAAGACTTTTTAAAAAAAAAAGCCAGAGGTGCTGCTGTGTGGGATACCCCCACACTTAAAATGATGAGCTCAGCTGTATGCTGCGACTCATGCTCCCAAGATGCACTGCTGCTGCTGCGACGACGGCCTGACAGAAACCGTCCCATCAGAGGACAACAAACAAACAAAAAAAGGAGGCCGGTCCTGATTTGACAGTGACGACAACTTGGCAAATCTACAATGATGTCGCAGTTGTTTTCTTGGGTCAGGAAGCAGGAAGTAGGTCACCAAGGAATGAGCAGCAAGACAACACTGCCTTTAAATAGGCTGAGGCAGACAGACAGGTTGTCAGACAGATTAGACAGGCAGGTTTAAATACACTGCTGCTCCTTCTGACTCGAGGTTTTTTCTTTTCTTTTAAGTACTGGGCGGTAAAACAACCAGCCCCGAATCACCCTGCGCGAAACAAGCGGTTCGGCTGCGAAACTCCACCGACAGCCAAACCGCTCCGAGCGCCCTACTCGTGTGGTCGTCCAAACATCCATCCATCCATCCAAAAAGGTGAGACAGAGACAGCAATGGGGTCCGGTGCACCGGCCTCCAAAGAGGGGGCGTAGAAGTGAGAAGTAGAGGGAGTACAGGAGAGCTGAAGGGGGTCGAGGGTCGTCACTCGGTGAGCAGCTGCTGGAGGAGGCTCTTCTGCTGGGCCTGGTTGTTCTGGGAGCCCTGCGGCACGCCGGGGCCCTTCTGGGAGGCCGCTGCTCCGATGGGGCCCGGGTTCAGGTAGGAGTCGCCGCCAACCAGGTTCACCGTGCACTGGACGTCCGCGAACACCTGAACCTGCTGCACCTACAGAAACAACGATGGTACAGTTCAATGTTTTAGAGCCTCGTCTTCGTAAGTGCCCGACGGATACTGGAGGACTGATTGAGGTTGATACAGATCGGTGCAAGCAAAACCATAAAAAAACAATCTTTTTCTAGATCTGGGCAAAATAAAGATCAGATGCAGGTATTGTTTAACCGGAGAAGTTTCGATACTACTTGGTACTGGGTTATTTTGGTCCGATACCGAGCTAAAATCCCAAATTTCTGCACTAAAATGTTCTCATCTGCCGATATGTACACAGATATTAATATATCTGTCATATGCTGATAATATAGGCCATGCTGATGTATTGGTTCAGCTCTAGTATTATACTACTTGATATTCGTTATAGCTGCTATCACATTGCATGATAAAACCGGAAAAGATGGAGGAAAATAGGAGACAGCAACCCATCAGGACAGTAACGTCCCGGAGCCTCGAGGTCACTAACCTGCTGGTCGCTGCACACCGAGCCGACGTTGCTGAGGTTACTGTTGCCCATGCCAACCGGCTGCCCCATGGGAGACAACGGGCCGACACCACCCGAGCCCCCGGCCAAGGAGACGGTGATGCTCATGTTGTTGTAAACCCCCTGCTGGCCAAAAGCCTGCACCGCACTCTGTCCTGACAGACTGAACAGGCTGCAGAGCGCAGAAACGGTGAGAGACGACAGCACATTACACCGAGGTCTCATTTAAATACACCGATGCAATCAACGGGCGATTTTAACCCAATGCAAGCCTTGCAACTGTGTACACGTCCTCACCTGTTGCTCCCCATGCCTGTCTGTTGCCAGCTCTTCATTTCTGGTGACTGGTAGCCAGGGGGTGGGGCTTGTTGAAGCAAAGGACTCTGGGAGGTGGGGTTTTGAGGTGACAACAGCGGGCTGGTCGGGCTCATCTCAGGGGGGTAAGGTGGGTCTTGCTGGGAGATGGCTTTGAAAGAGGAAAAGCAAAAAGTTAGGTCAGTCATATAAATTTATAGTTTTTTATTTACTTTGGAAAAAAAAAATATTAAGACGTACCTGGCAATATAGACTTATTTTCTGTTAAAAAAAACGTGCTGGTAAGTTGTCATTTCATAAGTACTTGTTAAAATGTTCTACTTTCTGCACTAAGCATTGCTGCGCATTTTGTTACTTTGCCTTCATCTTTTGACCAAGCTGTGGTTTCACACCTCTGTTGCACATCGAGGCCTCTCATAAACACTGCTATCTTTAAGTACTGGTACTAATAAAATGGGGTATAGTACCCTTTAAACATCAGGGTTTTGCGATACTTTTCTAGTATAAGTGTCCCGTGCAACACTAATCTAATATTAAAATGTAGCGGATTCTCAGTCTGGTCCGGAGAAGCATGTTTCCTAGAACTCACCAGACCCTCCAAACTGCTGAAACAGGCCCTGCGGCAATGTGGCGTTCACAGTGGTGCTGAACTGGCCCTGCACGCCGGCCATCAGCGTCGGGTTATTCAGGGGAACTCTGCCGGGCAGTTTGTTGTCCAGAGGGCCCCCGGTCATGGGGCTGAAGTTACTGGGTGAGGTAGGGGATTTTCCCGTCAAAGGGTTGTACCCTGGTGGGAAATTGAACTGCTGCTGTTGTTGTTGAGGCGTTGGCAATGGACCTTTCGGGGGCCTGGCTGTTCCTCCGGTGGGCCCCACGACTCCAGTCGGAGCCCCTGCGATGTTCTGTCTCATCAGCATGACCTTCTGCTGGAAAAGCTGGCGCTGGCGGTGCTGGATGCTGTAGAGCTCCCTCTGACGCTGGGCCAGCATCTGGGCATTCAGCGGAGGCTGCTGAGACATATGATGGAGAAGAGCATGTTACAGAGAACTCGTTCCCTATCTTTTTAAAGTAAATATACATCACGCCGCGTTATTCAAGAGGTCACTCACACACACACACAGAGTAAAGTACCTACACCGGGTCTGTAAGAAAACAGCAGTGGGTGGTCAGGGTGAGCCGAGATTCATTCGCTGCCACTGTGACTCACCTGTGAGGGCATTTGAGGCTGTTGAACCTGACGCAGCCCTATGTTCACATGCTGGGCTCCTCCTGGAAACGGACTAATGCCCGCCATCCTGTTCTGGAGCTGAGACAGAGGAAAATAAGCAGAGGTCAGAAAGGTGCTGAAGGATGAGCGAGGAGGGGATGATAATAGAGCGAAGGGAGGAGGGCAGGATATAATAAGACAAGAGGAAGAAATAAGATCATCGACCGAAGAGAAGACGGAGATAAGTTGAATATTAGTGATGGTGGAGGAAAGGGAAGTGGGGAGTTCTTTTAAGAGCATTTCAATCAATATTTAGAAAATTAAATCACAAGAACTATTACGATATATGAAGATTCAGGCTAACACAGGAAGCTAAAAGTCAATACTTTGTGCTATTCATTACATCTCAGTATTTGTCATTCACAGCCCGGAGTAATTGAGAAGTGATGCATTCTCCCAATACTCAGTTTTACTGAGCAGTGCTTGAACACATCGACCGGTCATTGTCAATCAGATGAAAATCATCCGGTTTCGATCAGCTGCCTATTGATTGGTGCATCTCAATGAGTAAAGTGGGTGTATTATATGAAAGCACTAAGAGCAAAGAAAGTATGAAAACATCTCAAATTTGTGTTCCTTTCTCTCATTTGTTTGTACATTACTGTTTTGTCAGCGGCCCCTGAATCCTGTGAACAAGTCGTGACTGTACACTTTAAAGAAAGTATGTCGCAAAAGCAACACAAACAGCAACATCTTCCATCCCAAACGGAATAAAGTCGTAATGACAAACAAAACGGAGACAAACCTCCACCACCTCCTCCTCCTCCTCCTCCTCCTCCTCCTCACCTGCTGTGGGCCCTGCAGCCTCTGCTGCAGCTGCAGGCGCAGTTGGTTGGGTGGCAGTCTGAGCTGAGCACCAATCCCCTGCGGTCGCGGCACGCCCGGCCTCAGCCCGACGCCCGTCGTCCCGCCGAGGAAAGCCCTCCGGGGGGCTCCAAACCCGAGACCCTGCTGCCCCACCACCGTGGCCAGCTCTGGAGGAAACTGAGCCGGTGGGGCTGGTGTGAATTGGGAAGGGTACGCGGGGAGTTTAGGGTCCATGGAACCTGAAGTGGCAGTGGATTGCTGGGTCGGGAAGTTTTGGGTCAATGGGTCAAAACAGCCTCCCTGGGAAGAGGCAGATACAAATAGGACCGGACATTAATGATTCGTTTATTTAATGAAAACAACCTTTTGCTAAATTCAGCATGCTGAATTATTGTTTTGTGATATTTCTGTTGCTTCTATGTAAATGTGATTCACAGACGGCCCGGCATCTCCATCGTTGTGACAGTCACATATAGACATTCTGAACAGGCTGTTTACCTCGGGCTATATAACTCGTGCACATCTGCTGCCCAGCTCTCTCAAGTATCAAAATCCTTAAAATCACACACTTGCCTGCACCAGTTTGTCGATACCCAGGGCCTTATCCAGCTCAGCCAGTTCACTCTCATCAGTCCCACTGAGGAAGGAGACGAGCTGCTCCAACAGAGCCTTCTCGTCGTTCCGGCCCTCAGGTGTGGTCGGAGGGCCCAGCACCTCATCCAGCGTACAGGGCACACACTGCCTGCTCACACAGAGAAACACTGTACATCATCACCTGCACCACACTGGAGAGTCAGCGGGTTGAAGCAAGCTCCATTTGAAAACCTCAACAGAAGCTTTAAATGTTAAATAAATGACATCCGGAACAACCCTGTAAATGACAACAGATTGGGTGTTGAGAGCACAGTGTTGCTTACTCTTGTGGCGATGCCAAGGGAGCTTGTAAAGGTGATCCAAGACCATTAAAGGACAAGCTGTCAGACAGACACAGAGGCTGGAACGGAGAGTCTCCCACATCCATCTTAGACAGGCCTGAATGAGATTTTAACACAGTTTTATTGCAATAGAAAACAGAAAAAAATCATAAATAAGTAGATTCAACAAGTATAATTAAATTAATTTACAGGATTTAGCACTTTGCCAACTTAAAAAAGGTAATTAACATCAGTTTAAAATCCTGCTTTTGATGCCATTTCTTCGCTTCGCTTCAATAACATCCTATTGTGCTGCTGTTTTCTACAGTATACTGCAAAGCTATATCACGTGTGGGCTCATATATGTAACAGAATACAGTCTGACCACACCCAATGGTGCTGTTTAGTGCATGTAGCACCATTGAACCCTAGACAGAGGTCAGCTCAACAATGCTTTACTGCGACTGAAGATTTAGTGTCAGGTTTCACACAGTGGTCATTTTCCTAAACATTTTCTATGACTACCTGCGACTGGTTCTGTGTGTGTGTGTGTGTGTGTATTATGTTTTGTTGCATACCAGTGCTTGAACTGAAAGGGTTGATAACTTCTGCCTCTGAGAAGAGGCTGCTGTCTTTGGGGGTCTGGAAGGGGTCTCCCTGTCCCTGGTTCTGTGCCTGGCTTGGAGTGGGGGGACTGCAGAAGTCAAAGGCTGACTGACTCTGGAAGTTGCAGCCGGAGGATGGGCCGCCATCACTGAGTCCTGGGAAACAAACACATGCACACAGAAAATTAGGTCAAACCAAATAAAAAAAAACAATGAAGCATAAACCTTTATTGTTTAATATTGATACAAAGACTTTAACTTTATGACTTTCTGCACTGTTGAACTATTTTGGTTATAGTATGTATGGTCTGTTGACATGGCAATGCCTCCAATGGCCACTAGGGGGCACACAGACTAACAATGTGTCAGTAAATAAGTGAATGAATAAATAAAGGAAGCTTTCTGGGTCAAACAACTACACTTGATATTAATACTACTAACAAAAGTAAGGAGGATTTTTTTTGGGGGGGAATTCCAGAATAAAATCGAAATGTTAAGAATAAAGATGAAATATTGAGAATAATAATAATAATAATAGAGAATTACTTTTTTTCTTGAAATGCAAAATAATAATAAAGAAAGAATCTTCCTCTTCTCCTTTTCCCCTTAGGCCTGGTCCTAATAGTCTTCTGTACCATTGTCCATAGGTTGTATGTAGGTAGTTTATTATTATTCCCTCTTCTGCATGACCACCCTCCCCCTTCCTGCTAAGTTGAAACTTTACCTCTGTTAGGAGTGCCGGGAGGCTCTCTCTTCACATTTACATTGCGGGGAGTGCTGGCCTCACCGGGCTGGAGCTGAGTGGGGGACTGCAGTTTGAGCTGGGGAGAAGGGGAGTGGAGCTGGGGTGACGGCGATTGCAACTGGGGAAGGGACTGGGGGGACTGGAGCTGAGGCAAGGGGGAATGGAGCTGAGGCAGGGGGGACTGGAGCTGAGGCAGGGGGGACTGGAGCTGAGGCAGGGGGGACTGGAGCTGAGGCAGGGGGGACTGGAGCTGAGGCAAGGGGGACTGGAGCTGAGCTGGGGGCTGAGAGGCCGGAGAGTGGAGTTGGGGGCCTCCTCCAGGGGTTGTTGAATCCTCACTGCTCTGTTTGGCCCCACTTGGGCCTCTCAGGCCAGGCAGCAGCTGGGTGAGAGGGTCCATGTCAACAGAGCTACCAGACATCTGAGGGCGGGAAATGGAGAGTGGAGCAGAAACAAATGAAAAAGGGGATAGTGACGAGGAAAAAGACAGGATGGAAGAATGGATGGCGTGAAAAGGTAAAGAATGAAAGAATAATGGGTGGCAGGCGATCAGTGACAGAGAGACGGACCGAGACAAAAGGTCAGAGGCCAGTGAGCTTCAAAGGCTGCAGCTGGTAGCTGAGCCTACAGTCGAGACAAAGTCCAAGAAAATAAACATATAACTTGATAAGTTGCTTGTTTAAGCTCAATGAATAGAACAATGCTGTCACTGGTCATGTTGGTGTGATACTACTACTACTGTTATTACAGATCACAACGACATTGACAACAACCGTACCGTGGAGTCTCGGCTGTCCCTGCGGCTGTCCCTGCGGCTGTTTCGGCGCTTCTCTCTGACGGGGCTTGATTTGGGGCTGGTGCACGCTGAGCTGCTGCACACTCCCGCCGGTTTGGAAGCACCTCCTGCTGCAACAGTGGACCCAGTGCAGACCACCCCATCCACGCTGGCTCTCTTCTCCACTTTGACCCTCACTGACTGCAGGCTGAGAGCAGATGGAGGAGGCAGGTCCCCCAAGTCCTTTGAAAACACAGTGCTTCTCCGTTAGTAGTTGTCATGGCATCATGATGACTCATGAGGACAAATAATGTGGAATTTATTATTTATTAAGTCAATGAAAGACACTTCATTCACATAGATCAAGGCTAACAGTCTATTTCAGTATTGTGCCATGAACAGATTTTCACTATTTTCTTTTCTAATTAAGAAGAAAAGAGCCTGAAATACATACATGAAGAAATACAAAAGAAATGAAGAAATACAAAGGACGTTTTTAATGGTCACCTTTTCGTCTGTGTCCAGCAGAAAACGGAGCAGTTGGTGGTCCTGTGGCTCCCTGGAGCTGGACTTGGGAGGTGCTGCGGTCAGAGCCGGACTGGCAGGCGACTCCCTCTTGATCTCAACGTCGTTTTTGTTTAGTCCTTCCTCAGTGGTGGTGGAGGCATCGTGGGGACTGGTGTCCTGGAGCAGCCGGTGCAGGATCTTATGCCGTTCAGTTAGAGAACTGTGAGAGGCAGGGCACTGAGGGGCAGGTTGAGGGTTAGAAGGATGAGGTGATGAGTTGCAGTGGATCCTGTTGTTGTTGTTGGATTCAGCTCCCGTCCCACTGATTTCCAGGAGCTGATTGAGTCTGGGGTTACCCAGCTGTGAGACAGAAGGAAGAGGTGCTTTAACAGAGTTCTCTCCCCCCCCTTCTCCTCCCTCTGGTGGTTTGGCAGATGGAGGCCGAGTGGGTGTACTGGCTTGTCTCTGAAGGACAGGAGAGGAAAGGGAGAAAGAGCCAGTTGACCCACCGCTGGCACCGCTACTACCATCACCGCCAGACTGCTGCCTGTTGAGGCTGCCTCCACTACTTAGTTCCCCGGCTGGGGAGTGGAGGCCCGGTGTGGAAGGAGAGAAGGGGTTCCCCGGTACCCGAGGGCTTCCGCCTAACCCAGGACTGGCTCGTGGCATCCTGGGTGATGTAAAAGAGGCAGGGGTTGCCATGAGTGGGCTGCTCAAAGGAGAGGGGCTGTTGACCTGTCCACAGGTCCGATTGGGCGTCAGGTAGCCTGTGGGTGTGGCTGGAATATGTCCGTTGGGGGAGGTGTTGGTGTTGTTGGGGTGAAGGCCCGAGGTGGAGAGGCCTGAGCCTTGGGTCCAGTTGCTGCCGGGAGGAAGGGAAGGGGAGCGGGAGGGAGTTTGGGCAAGGCTGCCGAGGGCCGGTGGAAGGCTGGGGTTAGTGTTTTCCTGAGAGCTAGCAGTGTTGTGTTCCCTGGAGGAAAAGAAAAGACAACTGTGACCCGGGGGGACTATGTGGACAAAGAACTGCAAAAATCAGCTACAAAAAGGATCGTACCTGTCAATAGTGTGAATGCCCATAATGAAGGGCTGAACGTCGGGGTTGGGGGGGCAGCAGAACTTGCAGCGGGTCTGAGCGCTGAGCGGGGTGCCATCACTTAACGTGAAATGGTACAACGGGCTGATGGCGGTGCCGTGGGTCATCACTGATGGAGATACCAACACATGCACACACGGGACAAGAGAAAGAGGCAAACACCGGGTTTACACTTTGGTCTCATCTCTTGTTTTCTTCTTTCTTCTCGTGTTAACTTTGGTTCGGATTACTGGATCCACATCTAAAAACTGCAACTTTGGAACAAAGGATTTTGATATTGTTGCAGTGCAGATGCTGGCTTTAAGACTTTAATTTACTATATTATAATGGTTTGGAAGTACAGTGGAAAACAGTTACAGCACAGGTGTCAAACTCACGTCATTTTATGTGGCCCGCGAATCCGCCAGCAAAAAAAAAAAAAGTTACAATTTTTTTTATATTTTTTTATTTTGGAAAATAAATTTAAAGTTAGACTTGGAAATAAAAGTATCCCCATGGTCGAAATTCTGAGATAGAAAGTTGAAATTCTGAGATAGCATGTTGTCTGTGTACCGACATTAAAACTATCACAACAGGTGGACAGGAGAGGGAACAGCCCGTAAAGAGGTTTTCCAACAAGTGATTGAGTTGAAAAAGATCGACAAATAATCCCAAAATGTCCACGAAGAGAAAAATTGATGCAGAGGGAAGAAAATGTAATTTAAGATGGGAAAGCGAATACATGTTTGTGCTTCAAGGAGAAAAATGGGTCTGTCTTCTGTGTTATGATGCGTATCGGTGAAGAAGGAATACTATTCACGTCGGCATTTTGACACCAAACACTGAGCTAAATTTAGCCTCCAAGAAAAACATCAAATTGTCCAAGAATTAAAAGGCAGACTGCAATCACAGCAGAATATATTTACATAAGCTACAGCCCAGTGCATGCTAAAGGTATGTGAGCAGGTGAGCTCCGATCAGATACAGACTTTTACAAATGTCAGTTTGTGAAGAAACACCATCGCAGACCGAGTTCAGGAACTAGCAGCAATCTAACAACACAGCTAGCTAAGAGACGAGCAGGTACTCGTCTTCTTCATTTGCTGTTGATGAAAGCACAGACAGCACGGACACAGAGCATCTATCCACGTTTATAAGACCTGATCTCAGTGAGGAGCTCTTGGATGTAGCTGCCATGCACGGGACGACGGCGGGACATTAGTGATGCAGAGAGGTGACAAAAATAGCTTTGAACAAAGTTAATGTAATAACTTGTTTGATGATATTTGTCTTTGTTATTTTCTTTAATAGTTTGATCTTTGATAGAGTAATGTGGGTTTCTTAACCCTAAATTAAAATGATTTATGTTATAATAACAGAAATGTGCTTAAATATCATTTTACATTTATATAACTGCATGTACAATATTTTTACACTTGAATAAACAATAATCAAAAGCAGAGAGTTATTTAACAATAAGTTAGGGAGTAGTTACAGTTATACAGTCTTACAGTTACAACCGGCCCTTTGAGGGAAACCATGATGCTGATGTGGCCCGGAGTGAAAATGAGTTTGACAACCCTGAGTTACAGTGATCACAGTTACTTATATGGATCAAAAAGCTTGGGACAGAATCATTCCTATAAGAATGCAGTTAAAATAGTTTGCTTATAACAATCAAGTAGTCCTCTTACAGTGTTCATTTGGGATCTTTTCAAACATGACAACATACGGGAAAACATTTGAAATCTACAAAAGCTAACTTCAATAAAACATCTCCGCTTTCCAGCTGGCTACCTGTGGCTTGTGATGCCTGCACATTGACATCATGCAGGAAAAAGACCTAATGAGCACGGTGAAGCCGCCCTAATCACGTGGATTGGTAATGCCTGGTTACGTAAGGCCCCCAAAAGAAACTGTGCTGATCCTCGACTGGGTCCATGCCACCGCAGCGCAGCACGTGCAGATGAACAGCGACCACCTCCCTCCACGCCGCTCACCGGGTGTGCGAGGCGCCCCGGTCAAAGGGCGCCATTCATCTGCATGCACCGCTCCCGCTGCAGTGACACAGAGCTGGCCGAAAAACGGCAAAACCTCACCCAATGCGAGCCCTTAGTGAGGGCAAAGGCAGAAGGATCGGCAGCGGGCCAGTAGCTAGTGAAGCTGTTTTTTTCAGAACTTTGTATTCATGTAATAAATATCCAAATGTCAGCTAAAGCGGTGTAATCTCTGTGACAACAAAAACAAAACCAGCTGTAATAACCATCCGCTCGTAGTGATCACGTTGACCAGGACAGGTGTGATCACTACGAGCAGTTTCCACTAGTAGTTGCTGAAACTGTGGTAACCATGACAAAGCTGGCAGCGAGCCTGTCAATGATTTCTGGGAGTGAAGCTGAACAATCGATCGTGGCGACTCACCCTCATGCAGCAGCTTCTTGGCGTGGGAGGGCTCTTTGCCCTGCGTCTGAAAGAAAGCGAAGATGCACTTCCTGACCAGGTCCTCCCAGCCAGGCCGGCCCGTCGCTCGCAAAGCACTAGTTTCTATGGAGATGATCTTCCCTGGAGGAGAGCACCACACACACACACGGTCAGTCTACACAGATTTCAACATCTGCAGTAGCCGGGGACGAGAGGAGGCGCACTCTGTTTACATCGATGATGCTTGGAGCTCAAACAGTCAAAGGTGATGAACCGTTATTCCCTGATGTAGAACATTTAATGTTAAGATGTAGGATATATTATCAGCCCAGATACTTGTTTTGTTGCTGCTGTTTGCATCCTTCCTGATGCACGTTCACAATAATGTAGTACAGGAATGCACTGCTGTTTTCTTGTTTAGCAAATAGGCCACAGCTACGGTTCGTTGTGCAACTGTTTTGCATAATGACAGTAAATTATCCTCGGCTCCTAACCTGTGGGGTCCTGCTTGGTGATGAACGACTCAGTGCTGAAAGGCTGGGCGCGAGGTATCCGACAGGCAATACAGATCAGGCAGCTCTGCAGGTCTGAGGAAAGAGAGGACACAAGTGGTGAGGTGTGTGTGTGTGTGTGTGTGTGTGTGTGTGTGTGTGTGTCTGGTACTGTATGCCACAAACAAAAAAGAAAGAAAGCGTAACGGGTAAAAAGGAAGACTATGGATAAGTACCTCATACAACCAATGATACCACAATGATCAAAGCTTACCTCAACCCTCTAATTCACACAAAATACTAAATGTATATTTTTTACAATATCCCGAGGTGGTGAAAAAAGTACATGACAACCTGTCAAAAATCAAAAATCTGATCATTTTGGTTCCGCTGTATAAAGGAGAAGCTGTATCAGCCAATCAAAGCTTGGAATTGTGTCATGCCAACAACAGATGCTGGGACTCAAAACCTACACAAAAGTAGGACGACATCGGATACCGCGAGTACAATTCTACAATCCGCGAGAGCCAGGTCTTATCAAAACGAATAAAAGCAGGCAGAGCTCAACAGCAGAGTACATCTGCAATGCAGGAACTACGTCATACTTCTTATCAAGGCCATTGCACCAACGGCTCCCCAAAAAAATATGAACGCGTCCTGCAAGAATCTTGCCGCAGTCCAACTGGTCAGATGGAGGAAGTTGGGATAGTGGAACATTGTTTTAATACACTTTCACTCATGACAACAACAAAAAGGGTATTTATGGAGTATTTAACATCCTGGGACACAGCCCATGTTTACTGCATAAAAAATAAATCTATATTCTGTCTTATAAATATACAGTATCCATAGAACTAGGCCTTTTCAGAAAGAAAGGTGAAAGAAGAGAGCAAACAGTATAAAGATATCATATTATAATCAGCTTCCCTTGCTTAAATCCTCCGTATTGATTTGAATAACTGTACAATCTTAAGACTGAGCGCCTGCACACCGCGTGTAGTCATTGTGTGTGTGTGTGTGTGTGTGTGTTTGCATGTACCCTCTCCCTCCTCCTGCATGGTCCGTAGTTGGGACACGGTGTAACACTGCATGATCTCATATTGCTGCCGAGCCTCCGGGTTTTCTGAATCCAACTCGTCCGGTGGCCTCTTCAGCATGCGACAGTTGAAGGTGTGGCTGTTCCTTCGGCCGGGCTCCTGTGGCCACTGCACGCCGTTTACTGGACAAGAGAGGACAATAAACACAGCAGTTTAAAATCAATGACAATTTACGGTTTTAATCAAAGCTAAAAAGAAATACTTCCCCTTTGGGAATATGTTAAAGGTAGCCTGTGGATTATGTTTTTATGAGCTGGCCCCCGTTTTTTTATTTAGTGATGCAATACACATTGCTGCCTTCGGTTTCGCACTATTCTACTGATTTACTGGTGGCCGTATTGCACCAACAAATGTAGAAGTGCGCCAACAAATGTAGAAGTGCGCCAACAAATGTAGAAGTGCGCCAGCAAAGGCAGGGAAGAAGAAGACTACTTCCAAGTAAACAGGAATTCAGCCGTTAAACTTAAAAAAAAGAAAAAGAAAAAAGGTCTTGTAAATGTTTTATGAGGAAGGATTTGTTGGTACGTTTTTAATAACACAATAAAATACTTAATATGATATCTTGATATAAATCACAGTAGACAAGTCTTGGCCACCATGACCAGATCAAGTGTTTTTGTTTCCCTTGATTTAAAAGAAGAAAAAAAACCTGTTGGAATTTCCTTTTTTGCCATCAATGATCTGTTTGCACTAGAACCTTTCTGGGTCCTGGGGTCCGTTTCACAACACTTTTAACATGAGATAATCGAACATTAAACACACTATTTAAAGCAAACGCTATACTTGCAATCTATGTACAAGCTTACAAAAGACCGGTAGGACACGCAAATACATGGTAACTAAATTGTGAAGTGTGTTTGCGTCTAAGCAATGCTCGCAAAATGGCTATTGTGAAACGAGCACCTGCCCACTGAGCCCAGTCCAACACAGTTCCTGCTAAATCTCCTCTCGTCTCATTTGATGTTTTTTTTTTTCTCTTTCTTCCAGGGCTGCTGGAAGATGCCAATTTTGTTGAGTGAGTAATCACTCCTGGATCAAACAGAATGCAGCAGACTTGCAGATGTTACACACAATATTATGAAAAGTGGTATTTTTCCTCATTTCGCCCATTCAAATGTTTCTTTTTGGGTCGTTACAGCGCCCTAAAAATCACACCCAGATGTACTGAAGGACCCTCCTGTGTTACTGAGGTGGCGTAACTGATATTTGTGTCTAGTTCTCTACGAGAGTGGGTTTTTAAAGATCTCCCTCTCTGAGAAGAAGGAAGAGCTGTAGTGACTGGCACAACATTAAAAGAGATTACAAGATCAAAACAATACAACGGCTCAACCGTGGCGCCTACTGCCCTCCTTTATCTATTGTCCTCATACGATCCCACACAGGCCCGCTACATTTTTTTAATCATCAGTGCTTCTCAAGGTTGCGGCTAAGAATTAAAACAACATTATCACAGGGAAGAAACAGTGTTTCACTCTTCCCTCGCTCCTCAAACTCCCCCACACATACTCTCTACTCTGACATACCGTTTCTTCGCTCTCCTGGAACATTCTTCAGCTTTGTGAAGAGCACTTGTATCTGAATCCATTCAAACTGTTCATAGTTCATCACGCTGCCTTTCTTCATGGCTCTTCAAATGTGCTTTAGCTACAGTATTCTCCATCAATGAACCAAGTTACTTATCCGTATTATGGACTGTGTTCTGATTTTGTGCCAATACTGATCTCCTTAACAGGGTCGTCAGCATTGAAACTACTGATACTGAAAATGCAATTACCAAATATCTTTAAAAAAAAGAAAAGTTGGCGTCTTAAACCGATGATATAAAGTGTTGGACAGCAGATTCACGCATACTGAGTTAAAACCCACAGTCCCGGCTCACTCACCCAGGCTTTTGGGCAGCAGATTGCGAACAAATTCATTGTGGTCTCCCACGTGGAGCATGCTGTAGACACTCGAGGTCATCAGCTCCCCCTGGGCGTATCCGAGGTAGCTCGTCACGTTCTCTGAAACAAAGACGATGCGGCCCTCCCGGTTGACGACGAAGAAGAACCCATCAAGGGCCTGAAATGAGGAGAGGAAGAAGAGTAAATAATTCATTTAAAAAAAAAAAAAAATCTGTGTGTTGAGTTGGGAGTAACAATCCCAGCGGTGGTGGTGGTGGTGAGTAAATGTGTGATTGTGTGTGTGTGTTGTTCACCTCAAGCAGCATGGGCCCCAGAGCCTCTTTCTCCACCAGCCCCTGGCTACTGGAGGAGATGTCGCTCTTCTGCACCTCATCATCTGGAGACAGAAGAGCTGCTTTCTCTGTCAGGGGTAAACAAATGCAAATCAGAAAACCTTTGTAGAGGCTGCAGACAAAAAAATATTTATTGTGAAAAATGTCTTTCTAGCACAGCAAATCTAAAGCATGCGAACGTCTTCAAAGCAGCATATTTGGTTAAGCCTTTCACAAATCAGTCCATTGTGTGTGTGTGTATGTCCTCACCCTGCTCGCGCCGTTTCATCTGCTGGATTTGGTCCACGGTACTCTTGAGGATGTGGCACTTGTCGGGCTTGGAACTGAGACTGGCAATGTCGCCCATGTTGGACGACAGCAGCTCAGCCAGCTCCTCGATGTAGCGGCACTCCAGCTCCCGTCTCCGCTTCTCCACACTGCGAAGAAAGAGAGCCCGTTCACTCGACCGGGACGGACGGACAAACCGCAAACTCGGGCCACGACTGTCGCCCGGCGCGGAGGCATAACCATCATGTGATCAGGTTTCCTTTAAATGTATGTTTCAATAGAGAACTGTGACTAAAATAATGTACTTTGAACTTAAAACGTCCAGTGTTATCTGGTAACAATCTACAACAATGTAACTGAGACACTGTTTCCGAGTTACCTTTAACAGTTTTTTGTTATTTATTTGCAACGTATACATCGATACTAATATATCTGCAATAAGCTCAAAACAGAAGATTTACATGTCGAGCTCTAATTGGACAAAACAAGAGATTTGAGCTCTGAGGAGTTGTGATTATTATTTTGCTGATTACCGACACTCTAAAAATGAATAAGAAAATAATTTGTAGCAGTCCTGATCTTTACTTGATCTCCTGATACTTCTGTTTAAGTCCGTCTTAACATGGTGCGGTTTAATGTAAATGAAACATTTGAACATCTGCTCACGACAGTTTGTTTCTTTTTCAAACAACAGGTGGTTTAAATGATCAGTTTCAGAGTTGGGAATTGTTTAAGTAACATCGCAATGTGCTGTAAAAAGTGCCGTGGTTTTTCAACCGGCTGCTTGTGATTTTTGTTTCTGTGATATGTAAACAAGAACATTGCCGTAAGTAAAAAAACATGGCAACTTAAATCTGCCTTTAACTGGAGCGTCTTCAGAGTCTATGCACAGCCTGAACAATATTCTCCAGATTCAATAATACACTTCCAAACCGACGAGTTGCAGCAAGGTATGTGGTAAACATGAAAAATAGGAATGTGTGAGTGAGTGTGTGACAACAGCAGAAAAAGTAGGTCAGTGCATTGGCCTGCCAGAACACACAGGCGTGGTGACCAAGGGAGGGAGGGGTGAGGAGGGGGAGGACGCTGCTGAGTGTATGCGCAGGTCAGTGGCCGCATGTAGCTGCTGTAGAAATGCTAGCTGGGCTGTTACACCAGCTATTGGGCCTCACACACACACACACACACACACACACACACACACACACACACACACACACACACACACACACACACACACACACACACACACACACACACACACACACACACACACACACACACACACACACACACACACACACTGCCTTAAACCTGACCCTGACCTAAAACTTTAACCCTAAATCATGCTCTAAACTCTGCAAGATCCAGAGGATTGTATCTTTCTTCCCTCAGTGGCGGAGGAAGCCTTCAGATCCTTTAGCTGAAGTAAAAGTACCAATACCACACTGTAGAAATACTCTCTGACAAGTAAAATCCCTGCATTGAAAATGTTACTTAAGTAAAGTATGTTTGTATAATCAGGAAAAAGTAGTTAAAAGTACTCAGTGCAGAGAAATGTCCCCTGTGACATTTCTCATAACTCATCTAATAATGTTTGAGTAACTAATGTCTTGTGATCTTTCAACAGCAAAGGTCACGCGTTTCTTTTCATTATCAATCAAAGTGTGTCCCTAATTAATATTTTGACTTACCAGCCAAGGGGACTGAAGTCTACTCTCTACTACTCTCAGTAGTTTTTCATGACGTACCCTGAGTTAACATTTCCGTTCACGTTAGAGCAGTGGCGGGCCGTGCATTTTATACCTGGGCCTTCACTGCTGTCCTGCAGCTGAAATACCACCTTATAACCACATGATGGCACCACAGCTGTTATTCATTTTTAATGCTGTAACTATGTACATCTTCGTATTAAACCGTTCGGTACGAGTCGTTTGAATAATGCTAGAGCATTTAGAAAATGCAAAAGCCTAAATTCAGGAAAATATAATGATCTCAGCTGGTCTGGCTGTGGGACCTAACATCACTCCTTAATGACAAGCCGCGACCCAAAGAGATTATCATAGGATTTTACTTTCACAACTTGAACATTTAAGTACTGCTCTGCAATGTCTTTCCTTGTCTCAGCCCCCTGTGTCATGGTGTGTGGTACATCTTACTCGGGTCAGAATGCCCATATTTGATTGGCTGAGCTGCATCACGTGATGTGACTCACTACCCATCAGCCTCTGCTGGCTGTTAAGTTTCGTTTCACGATAGTCACGTGCTCGCCCACCGACCAATCACAGCACACTCTGCACCTCGCGGCAAAGCTACACATGGACACTGAGCGGCATGTAATGCTGACGTCATTATAGGCCAGCTAGCAGGCTCTGATAGTCAAAGAATACGCCCAACATGTCAAACTAAACATCTGATTGGTTGAACACGGACAATCAACAATATCGTCCCAGAGAAGACCTTGCAGGCCCCGACGGCCCGCCACTGCATTAGAGTTGTATTTCTGTAATGTTTGTAAACAGTCTCGGTATCAGAACGAGGTACAAGGCCGGGTGTTTACCTTTGCCCCGATGTGTCACATGGTGAGCCCTTCCTCTTGCGTGAGTCCGGCGTGGCAGGGTCCAGGGGGTTTTCCCCTACTGCGCTCATTTTCAGCTTTAACTGACCTGTAGAGGAAGAACACACGGTACGGCAAGGAAAGGCCGTTAATGGAATTTTCCATTTCATTAGAGCAAGTACTTCAGTAGTTTTCCCAAAACCTGATACACAAGTGTTTAGTAGCTACTGAAACTGTCACTACTCCCAGCGACACCATTCTTTGAATACGTTGATGAAACTGTACAGCAGGGTATCGAACTGTATTTATTATACGGCACAATGTTCGTGGTAAGGATCATAACATTCACCGCTCATTTGAACTTTGGTTTGAGGTCACAGTTCAGCAGAACAAAAACAGAAAAGCAAAAGATAACACTGTTTTTTTATATTTTAGGTTTGTAAACAGTTGCACACGGACCGCAACTTTAAAATATCTGAATTAAAGACACAAATACAAGCATACAGTCGACACTTTCACAAAACTCTCCATAGATAAAAATGAAGGAAAAAAAACAGTGATGTCAGAATTGACGCACAAAAAAGGCAAAAGAATAAAAGCCGCCGATCATTAGAAGTATAGTAACAGTAACTCTAGCTGCAGTTATGGACAGGATTGACTTATACTCTTTATTGGGGCTGTACCGAATCGTTTAAAGCTTCTTGCATAACGTGTTATTGCCGGGTCTATTCCTTGTGCTTAAACCCGTTATTTCAGCCCAGTTGTAGATAAAAGATTAGGCGACACTAATATGTTCGGCATTACACTATTTATAGAATAAGGTTTCAGTGGTTGCTGCATTGTTTCTGAATTCTGACTGCGATCCAAAACGTTTCCAATAACCCCAGAGCGTTTAAAAATATATTTTTAAAAAAGGATATTGACGACATTGTTTATCTCAAACGAAATATTCAGCTTCAATTCCTTGTTGTTGTCATTTAGGCTTTTCAGAACACTAAAAAGCGGTTTGCTCTCCCGCACACACCTGTATTAACAGGGTCATCTGGCGGCCATTCACCAGCACAGCAACACAAAATCTGATTTATTTTTCTCTCCTTTTTGTTTAGGGTGATGACATCGTACAATATGACGACAGACATTTGAAGCTTCATTTGAAAACCTCAAAAAGACTCTTGGAGTTGTAAAAAGATGACATTCAGTCGAGCCCTACGCATAACATTTAAACTGCATTTAATTTGGTATTCGGACGCAAAAAGTAACATAAAGCTCTGCAACAAACCTGCCTGCTGGTACCGAATCACCTCTATAGACATTTCCTCTGTAGTTTGTGGGAATGCATGTTGTGGATTTGCATTATAATTATATATATATTTTAAAAAGCCTCTGTAATATTGTGTCTCTTATGTCTCTAATATCCCTCTTCAGTCTCCCTTAATGGACTCGTGCCCGTTCTTTTATCTGCTAAGTCGACCGCCTGCACCTCTCTCGCTGCGTCGGGAGGGTAACCGTGGCAACAGGCAACGCTGCAACATTTGACGAGTCCACGGGGTTCGTGCACGCTCCATCAGGTCAAATAGTTAAGTTAAAACCCTTTGGATGCCATCAAAACCTGAATTTAAGACCATTCCATTAATCCATACACTCAGACAAATCCACAAAAAGCAGTAAAGGAGGTGAAGTTCTGTCGTGTTTGGCAAACTGTAGAGACAGGCGGGGTTTATTATTTCATAACTGGCCTGTTGTTGACAAAAATCAGGTTTCTACTAGGTTAGCACTGTGCACATCAGGATGGACTCAAGTCTCTTCATCTTTAAAACCACATCCTTTCTGTATCTCAATAACAATAAACATACACAAATAAACTACAGACAAGCACAAAAGTGTTTCAAATTCAGGGGTTAACTGCACAAAACAAGCAGCCATTGTCACGGTGTCGGGTGCTACCGCAGGGCCACGCTGCTCACAAGACGCTAATCTTTCCTGACTAGCCTCGTTTACTTATTCTCTCTCTCTCTCTCTCTCTCTCTCTCTCTCTCTCTCTCTCTCTCTCTCTCTCTCTCTCTCTCTCTCTCTCTCTCTCTCTCTCTCTCTCTCTCTCTCTCTCTCTCTCTCTCTCTCTCTCTCTCTCTCTCTCTCTCTCTCTCTCTCTCTCTCTCTCTCTCTCTCTCTCTCTCACGAGAACCCTGCTCCACATCAACGGACACAGCAATTAGCCGAGGTTCTGAGAAACGGAGTTCAGCGTCGACTTAAATAAAACCGCTGAAACTGTATATTACAGTAAAGAAAACAAACAAAGCGACTTATCAAAATAAGCTTTGCAGGAAACACCGTGCACCATAAAGACCAGTGGTCCCTGAATGTGTGTGGATGTTCCGGCCTCTGTTCACCCACTGAAGTGTTTTAGTCAATTGCAGCAAGAAATAAAGTAATAATCAGCGAGATTTTCATTAAACCGACGGTTGTTTAGCCAGAGTAAGTGGCAAGAATCACACAATCGATCCAAGATTTAGCAACCCTTGAGTAGCACTTGTTAAAATGTATCAATAAAACACAGTTTTTTCTCCGGCGTGTTGTTGTGACGGTCGCTCTGCTGTTTTTGGGCTTTCTCTCTCCAGGACTTTGTCTGGAGGATAATGACCGCCGTTGGACACACCTGGGCTAGCATAGAGGGGTCGTTTACTTGATTAATGCATTAATTGTTTGGGTCGTTAAATGTTTGAAGACAGTACAAAATAAAGGATTACCATTACATTTCATTCCAGGCAACGCCAGCTGCTGCGCTCTGGAGTGTACGCGGTCGATGGGTTCGCCGTTCATGCAGCGCAACGAGCCGTCGACAGTCGGCATCGTGTACCTGATGAACAACAATTCCTCCGACCTGGTGAGTGCTTGTGATCAAGTCATTACGCTTGATGGAAGCCGGCTTTGTTTTCCACATCCCGACCGTGCCCTTTTTGAAAAAAGCAGCGTCTTGAACATACATGATAGGGGTGGGAATCACCAGAGGTCCCGCGATACGATATTATCACGATACTTAGGTCACGATACGATATTATCACGATACGATATTATCACGATACTGCGATATTCTGAGTATTGCGATACCATAGGCCTATATTGCGATTTATTACTTTTTCAACTTCAAATTATGTCCCCAAAGGAAAACTGTGTCAACATGTTTTATCTAATAAGATAAAGTTTTCAGTCTGTTCATCTCATTTTTATTGCAGCAAAATAGGATTGTCAAGCAGACAGACTGACCAACAATGTCATAAATGTTGCATGAACCTGACAAACTGAATTGTTTGTATTACTACATAGTCCAACTTAACTAAATGCAAACGCGTGGACTCAGTACATGAACTATAACTTATATAAGTAGGATATAAGAGTTATATAACTCAGTATAACTTGCGATGCGTGGACGTCGAGGGCAGAGAGACAGTTATGCGCTGCACTCTCCCCATGAGCCTGGCTACTGTTGGCAGATTTAACCCTGTTGTGAGGCCAGTGCTCATAATGTCAGCGGGTTCCCTCCCAATATAATACCGCATATAATGGACACCAATTATTTATTATGCATTTTTGCATTTCATTGTCAGCGGACAGATTTTTTTTCTCCATGTGTGGAAAGATTTAAATCAAATGAATGTTTTAAAGTAAAATATTGATTAAGATTGTTTGTATTTACAGTGATGCAGCAGTGTGGCTGCCTTCATTTACACTTACGGTCGTCACTTTGTGCGTCTCGGATCGAGCAGCTATCTGATGTCTGTAAATGCATCCAAGAAGCTTGTTAATCTAGATTCATGAGACTCTGCGACTGCTTCCAGCACGTAGCCCGAGGTCCCCCGATAAGGCCCGGTTAGCTTTATTATTTATACCTCTGCTGTTGTATGTGTGACTGTTACAAGCAAAGCTTCATTGATATTTAAAAGGATTCATACCTCAAAATTGTGAAAACCGGTCAAGACTATTTAATTGACGCAGCTGCATTAATAGACTGTTGACACCCCTGCTGCATCATATCTTAGTTTCTTGAAGCGTTCTCAGAGAAGTGCTTCAATAAAAGCTATGACGGTAACGGTGAGTAAGGCTAAATATTGTCATGAGTTCAAGGTACTGAAGTGTCGGTTTTCCCTGAACTAACTCATCTCTACAGTGTGATAAAGAGCTGCTGAAAAATAAATAAACAAGGCCGCGAAGCGTCGGGGTTCAAAGGTAAATGTGTCTATGCTTCCAGCTGCATTCATTCACTCCCTGCAGTCTGTGAATAATTTCGGCGTGCTGTGTTTGTTACCATCTGCCTGCAGTCTCTCACACAACCCTGTCACTGCGAGACGCCCTGCTGTTTCCTGGTCTGCGCCATTCGTTTGCTGTGGTCAGCTAATGCTCGCAGCGTTTGGGCTTCACACGAAGTACATAGAAATGCAAAACACAAATGTGTCTTTAATGCAAAGGCGGCAGATGTTTTTCTTTTTAGTGTGAAACCTCGATGGGAAGCGCTGACAATAATAGAAAAACTAAAAGTTATGAAGTCGGTCACACCACCAGGTCAGCCTCCTGTCCGCAGTCGTTCATATCGTAATTTGCAACAAAATCCCACGCTGCTTTATGCACATGTATTCAGGAAAAGGGTGCTCCCAAATTCTGATCTGGCCATTAAATAACCACAAAATGTAGCCTGGAATACTTTTAAAAGCATCCGTTATGCACGGAAACTCTCTCACACCACTCACATCATCGACAGTATTTCAAACCGCTGTCACTGTCACGGTTCTACGTCTGCCTCACCTTGACATGTTATTGTTGTGTATTAATTAAGACGCAGCAGACTCATTTGAAAGTCTGCAAGCGAAAAACAATGACAAAGACGAATGCAAACGTGATTAGGGCTGCAACACCTTCACTGTAAATGAATCAGTGACGTCCTATAATGTAAGGCAAGGAATCAGCAAGTTAGAAATGTTTAAGAGGTCGGACCATGCAAATATTTGGCCTTTCTGCTTGAAAAATAACTTTAAAGACTACAATGATCCATAATATTAAAAGGGAGTCCAAGGTGTCACTTTCAAATGTCTTGTTTCATCCGACCAACTGTCCAAACCCAAATATATTCAATCAACTGTAATAGAATACCAGGAAAACCAGTGATTATTCACAAATAAAAAGCTGAAGCCTCATTTAAAAATGATGAATTAGTAATCGCCTAATTATTTTTATGGCGGCTGACGAATCTTTTCTCTAAACAAAGGCTATGGTTACACTTGTCAACGGGACGTCTGTCATTCCATCACGCACAGGACGCATTAACTGGGATCTTGCCGGCACTGGGATCCGATCAGCCAGCCCACATCCCGAGGCGGCTCGCATTGTGTTCGTTACTGCTGGTGAAAACCCAACATTTCACTTTTTTTGCTGCTTCAGAATAAAAGCTTTTGAATAACTAAATAATGTGGGGGGCTTTTATTGTGAAGAATTTATAGGAAAATGTGTTTATCTGGGATATAGCGGCGCTTTGTTAGCGGCTATTCTTCGATAAAACAAGTCTGCAGGGAGGAAGAGCAAGCAGCAGAAAATAACGGGGGACTTTCACAGAGAAGAATTTATAGGAAATAACATGCGTTTATCCGCCGTTATACAGCCGCTCGTTTGACCACAAAATATATCCAATTACCAGCCGATCAGGCAGGACGCATCAAAGTGTCAAGCGTAGACACGCATATAAGGACACAGCTGAATTCTGATCTGGCGCTTTGATAACAAAAGATAAGTCATAATCATCTCTTTAATGGGCAACCTCTCACTCTGACAAGGCCTATAAAAGTAGATTTTCATACTGTGACATTAAAAGGAGGTGGACAATGTTAGAAACATTACGGAATGCGATGGAAACTGGGCATGAGTAATGCACGCATACTCTGATTTGTAAACACTGGTGTTGTCCTTCTCCAATGAAAACCCTGTCATGTTCCAGCCCATTGTTTCCCACCATCTGTGTACACCCAGATCCAGGATGTTTACCAAAGAGTAAGAGATTACCTTGGACTGCATACAACTCCACACACTCACACACACACACACACACACACACACACTACGCCAGACTCCTTTGTGTATAGAACGTATAGCCAGTGGACTGCTGCCCATAGTCACTTTGCTCATCTGTGATGCAATGGGAGCAGAAATGTGAGATGTCGTATAAAATATGAGGAAAATGAGCCTTCGTAAATAATGCAGTACGTATAACCTAAATGTAAAAGTATTTACATTGCTCCATAAAAGGGGAAGTGTCCTTTGTCTGCCTTCTGGGAAGAAAAGAAAATGTACCCTCTAGATCCTATCAATAGGAACAAAATACACCCATAAATATAATCAGTAAAATTATGAATATGACCGTATGAAGTCATTTGTTTAGACAGGCATGTCTGCCTTCCTCTGTGTGTGTGTGTGTGTGTCATTGCTAATTTTTCACGGAGCATTTTCAATCTCAAACATGTTCTCTGCCAGACTGATAATTCACACATGAATATTCATAATTTATTGAACTCTTCTGGTCCCTGTGTGATTTAAAGTGCGAGTGTCCTCACTTCAACTCGTGAGACGCTACTGGAGGCTGAGTCACACATGCTGGGATGTTCAGAGCCATGCGGCCAGTGTTGGGAGCCTCAAGTCTCAGAGTGCACAGCAGCACAGGGGGATAAAGCAAAGAGGCCAGTGAGAGAGTTATTATCTCTCTTAACTATCAATTTGATCCTGGACTAACTGGCCCTCTCCAAAATTAAATTGATATACCATTAAGACCGTTTCAAATGCAGCCAGTTATGCACTCTGTTTTAAGTACGGAATAAAACAAATAAACCTTCTAACCCACGGTCTGTCTTTTCATGACTATTGATAGTGTCCAAAGTTTTATAATATATCTTTTTATGTAGATCTTAACACAACTACAGTTTGCTCTGCAAATCACATACAGGGACAAAAAAAATGGCTGCAGAACAGTAAAACACAAAATGTCAATAAAACGAGTCCCTTCAAATGCAAAACTCACGCTGCATTTACACCATACACTCCTACAAGCTGCATTTCAGATAAGTCATCATGGAAATATTTCCAAAGACTGAGGGCAAAACAAATTATTATTTCAAAATAAGTTTATAATACAATATGGAAAAGAGCAGAGGTGTGGTTACTTTCTACCACTTTAAACAGGGAAGATATTAAATTATAGTGATGGATTACAGTCTAGTCTTAACAATTAAAAAAATCAAAAGAATCGAGAATAATAGCAAATATTTGCTGGTTGAAGCCTCTCAAATGTGAAGATTTGCGGCGGTTTTCTATGTTATAAATATGTAAATTAAATATTTTGGGGGGTTTTTGATGAGTGATCTTAAAAAAACAATACATAAGATTATGTTAACGACTATTTTTCACCTTCACATTATTTGTAGACGAGACGCCTAATCGAAGCAGACGGAATAACAGATCAGAACGATCGTTAGTTGCCGCCCCATTAGCAACATTACAGGACACGCCTGGATCACGTCCAGGCACACACGGTGCACACGTGTGCACATTAACCAGCTCCTTCTGTCTCGCTTCACTTCTCTGAATACTAAATATTGACCTCTGTTCACTCCCAAGACAAGCATGGCCTTAAGCCTTAGCGAGAGGCGCAGCACACACACACTAAAACAATAACAAATGTATTGCCAGCCGATGAAGTAAATAACATGATAATAGTATTCGAGGAATATTCAGTGAAAAGGACAACCTCCCGAAAATACTCGCTCGGCTGTGCGAGGCATCAGTGTTCACCCGTGGCTTCAGAGTGAGACGTACGGCAGTCGTACTTACTTGATCTAGGGCTCCAGTGGGTGAGTCATGTGGTTGGCCTTGTCCAGGGCTCAGAGCAAAGATAAAGGGAGGAAGGGGGGGTGGGGGGAGATCTCAGCGGTGGGCAAACAGCTTGGACTGGAGATGATGGAGCAGAGGTGGTGGTGGTGGTGGTGGTGGTGGGCTTATGGCTCCGAGGTCGCTCCATCACATGGCAACATCTCAGGTGCGGGGAGAAGAAGCCTACTGGCCTCCGGCTAGGAGAGGAGAACGGAGAAGAGGGAACAATGTAAGTATGCGATGCAGCAGATTTTTCTTTCGTCGTGAAAGTGGATCATCGCAACAATCGGTTGCCCAGTGCATTCTTCGGTTGTTGCAGATTTTTATACTTTTTGCGCAAAACGGAACACCACGGGCCCTTCGTCCTCCAGTCATGTAGCATTTCTAAAAGATAAACTGTCTTTCTACTGCACACAGACGACCACGATTTATGAACAGACCATGTTTCCAGAGGTGAAACACTTAACTTTAAGTGGTGCTGTACTTCCAGTCGTCAAAGTTCCCTGTAAAAGTTATCGTAAAAAATCTGTCCCTAATCACCGTCTTTATAAATATGAAAAGAAAATCGGACAGACCAGAAGATGGAGTGTTATGGAGGAGATGTCTAAATCCTAACTTGCTCATAGTGCCGGCTCACCTGAAGCACAGTTTTTGTTGTACACCCTCAAACAAGTGATATGGCCAAAACAATAAAATCCCTTGCATGGAGTCAGTTTAAACATTTTTTTTTCCTGCATAATGCAGTAAGACTAAAACATTTTTAGGGAGTGCAATAATGAAGATCTGCACCCCCTGTCATCTTTACAAATATCCCAAAATATATGCATGTTATCCCACACAGCTTTAGACTGTCAGTGCTGGAAGTTTCAACTAACAAGGGCTCGCAGACGTCCACTTTGATAATCAGTTTCAGTACACACACACACAAGAGTAGAAAAGTCTGCACACCGATTCATCTGCTCCGGATGTTTCCCGACGAGACATCGGCCTGACATCCGCAGACAGCTGGTTAGTTATCCACCCAGCAGGTAGGGACAGACTGAACACAGCCAGATCTACACACCGTTACGTGGCTTCACCTCTCATAATCATAACGCCTCGTCAACAAACACAACCCGACAACACACACATCAGAGTCTTTTCTAAAGTCTGTCCCTCTCACAGATTGAAATCGGCCAAGCTAACCACCTGGAGTTGGACGACACCCAAGACACAACATGCCGGTAAACTGTCTCAGATCTTTATGCGGAAGTGTTATAAATAGTAAGGTGTTTGGGAAGTAGTGAGCCTAAAACTGGAAGAATGAGACTCGGATTTCACCGAGAGTTTGTAAACAAGTGTTTTGATATCGTTTTGCTTTTGTTAAAGGCGCAAGTCTTGGTTCACGAAGAGGCATGCGGAGAAATACAGAGTTTCCTTCAAGCATTCAAGGTAACACAGGGTGAGTAATTGATATACTATTTGAATAAATCCAAAATAGCAGATAAAACACGATAAGGACGGCATGCAACGCTGAAATTTTATTGGCGCGAGTGACAAAATTAGCAGGCCATCCCTTCACAGGTATCAGATAAGGATGACGGAGATGGGACTCACTCCAGATGTGGAGTGTGCACCCTGCCAACATTTTTACTCTAGATAAACATCTGTAAAAACAATGGGTATCAAACTTCACCTCCGCCTCCTCTTCACCTTGAGCACGGCTCAAGCAAACCTGTTTGAAGGCAACAGGTCTTTGTGATATTAACATGTTCAAAGGATTAAGAGGATCTTATTAGATTTGCTGCTAGATGACGCAAAGACGCGTGCACGTGGTCCTCAGGTGTGATCGAGGAGAAGGTGGTGCATTTTGAACAGGTCATAGAACACCTGCCCCCATGCATGTGCTTAAAAAACAACTGACAAACCAGTTCCTTTGATGATGCAAAGTATTCAACCATACAATTATGTCAAAAGACGGAACAGCCCACGCTTCACACAGTCCTCGATACCTTTGACTCTCAGACTAGGCTCCGGCGGTCCTTCACCGGGTTTCGGTCTCGGCAGCCCGGATGACACCGGCTTGTTTTGGAACAGCGCGGCGGTCTTTATGCCTCATCTATCAATGCTTGTAAATTAGTACAAGGACTACGTGGAAAAGGTCAGCCGGCTTACACAAGCACACGTTATAAGCCAGAAGAAGGTCAAAGAGACAGTCCAAATATCGGAGGCCTGCTCTTTAACTACCTAATAACTATCTAATAGCAGTCATTGCATCATATGTTTAAGCCCTCCCAACATATTTGTGGTCTCGCACCTTATTATGCAACAGTGAAACAACGGCAACATACACACCTTTAAGAAAACCTGATTGATCAATTGTTGCCCACTGCATTTTATAAACTTGCCGACATCGACCGACAGCTAGCGTGTTAAAGAGCTGCAGAAGCACAGCAGTGAGGCTGAACTGATCTGTGTGGAAGAACTGTCTCGAGGAGAACCGTTGCATTTGGTTTGCCGATCGTCTTTGGCGTTGGTAAAGACTTCTAGTTGAACTGGGAGGGACAGAGTTGTCCTTAACTCAGTCAACCACAACGCCCACAGATGTCTGTGATGTCCTCAGGTCGACGTCTATTGACGGTTTTGTCAATTCTGTGTGAAATCCAAAACTTGGTATCTTTTCTTAATGATCTTACACAGTGGCTGTGTCAACTGAAAATTGGTTGCAAAATACACGTTAATCTGCGTCCAGCTTCTTGAAATGCTGCTCCACCTAAGGCCACATTCTTTGAACGTGACAGCTTGAACCATGTCGTGGATAATCACGGCTAATCGCTGGTTGTATAGCACAACAACTACAGTCCAATGCGTAGGCGGTTTCAGGAAGTTCGATTGACCCGGCCTTATCTTTTAACATTTGTTTGTTTAAACATGGCACTTGACACTGGATGTTAAGCAAACATTTTCAAAAAAACAAGAGCACAAACACAAACACGCTCAGCGCTGTCCCTCTGAAAAACAAAAACACAGTCCTCCGTCTATGAGGGAAGCATTTTAAGGACATCAACTTCACTTGTTTTTTTTGCCTTAGCTGGTGGGGTCATCCAACAGGTTTAAAAAAAGGTAAAACTCCTGTGGGAGTGGGAGGCAGTACCTTTGGTACACTCCTGCCTCATCAGTTACTAATAGGAAACGCTCACACACAGACATTCATTTTAGACTAGTGCAGGTTTTAATTATATTGGTTTAGAAGGTTAATGAAATTGTGTTGTTAAAATGTACTAATGGCTTGTAGCGATTAGTCGATTGACAGAAAATGAATCTGCAACTATTTCGATCATTAATTCATAATTTCAGTCATTTTTCAAGCGGAAATGTCAAACATTTTGCAGGTTTTAGCTTCTACAACATGAGGATTTTATGCTTTTCTGTTTCATTTTGTTTGCAATAAAATATTGAACAAACACAACGAATGTTACATCGTCTTTATCTTAACTCCAGATGTTCTCGACCTCATAACTCCTCCCCCCTGCATGCCTGACAACAGAATGACAGAGAGCTGACACTGTTGACGTATAAGAAGTCTGTTTCACCCCCATCAAACGATCTAAACACAGTACGGCAGGCTAACAGACGGCCAATAGTGTAATTCACCATGCAGATAATAAAGACTGGATGCTCCCATATGGTTAAAATGTTAAAATGCTCCCATCATTAAATAAAAAATGCAATGGCATCATGTCTTTAGGCTCTTAAAATCAAGATCAAAGGAGAAATTAAAGAATATGGTGGGAGGAAATGGAGGAATTACTCACCAACGGCCGGTTTAAGAGTAATCAGACCTTTGCACAACGGGCAAACACGGCATCTCTCCTCGTCCTTATTTGACAAAGTAAAGTGCTTTCCTGCGTGCAGTCAGTGACATGATTCCCTTTGTGTTTGACACCGCGGTGATCATTAGCGTGGTCACCAAACCAGTTTTTCCACAACACGTATTTACTCGTCAGGTGCAGCCAAAAAAAAGTTATGCCGCTGGTGGGCTGGTGAAAAGCGCGCCTCAGTGACCTGTATTACAGCCGGATGGGACGGGGGGGAAGGAGCTCCAGAGGGTGGGACGGAGGAACAAGCAAAGCTGGATGGATATTTCTTTGCATGTCATCAGAGGAAAGTTGAGCTAAACTAGGCTACTCACTACAGCCTATATAGAAATACGTAAGTACTACCCCCACAATATTTAAATACACTTTTACACGTTTACATGTCTATTTTAAAACACGTAACATGCTTCAGCTCTTATTAAGCAGGAAAACTTATTATACAGTTAATAAATATCCACAGCCAGAGGGATTATAGGAGGAGAGGTGACTGAAATTATTACTGTCTCACTGAGCTTTCTGTTGTTATTATTGCTTTTGCTGCTTTGTCTGTCAAAGGACTTTGTAAACTCTGGTTTTAAAGGTGCTATTAAATAAAGCTATTATTATTACTATCATCAGCAAATAAGTTAAACCTCAACCTTAAGGAAAAGAGTATCAGTCTACAGCCGGTTGAGCGGTGCAAGGAGGAACTGTATCTTAGTTTGGTTGTGTTAGCAGGCTAACATTAGCTAATTGGTCGGGCTGTCACAATACCGTCGTTGGGCCATATATTGTCCCAGAGATAAACAATGTTTTTGTCATTTTAACACCATCTATACCACTAATATGATAATTTAATAGCAAAATAATGCAAGTATAGCCTCAGCAATTGGAATAGGAATGTCACCATTACTAAAACTCTAATTAAACAAAATAAAGCCACACAACCAAAATAATAATTAACTCTTGGGCTCTGTAAACAAAAATGCACAATGTCTGCACAATGCCCAAAACGTATTATGGAGGTGAAAACACTGCTGTATTCTGACATCATTTTGGCTAATATTTTCTCAGGTAAACAAGCAGGCATGTGAACAACAACAGGCAATATCAAGGAAAGCAATTATGATCGAGGTCACGTAAGAATCAAAGAAACCGGCCTACTAATTGGTGCTAAACTCCACGGACAGCTAAGACGTTTGGGGAAGTATGTGGTCATAAACCAAAGTATTGGACAAGTAACCCGGTGATTGCACTAGAGGAAAGGTTGTGGAATCACCAACGTTATTACAGTTCATATTATGGGAAACATGACTGGCTGACCTTAACCGGTCATACAATTACGTATCTTCAAATTAGCATATGCCCGACAAAATCCCGTATTGGTCGGGCTCTATTAAAAAGCATCTTTATTGTCCCTAAACTGACCACATGAGCTCAGGCAGACCTCTCCTCTATGCTTCAGTGTCAGCAATGCAAACTAGATTCCTCACAATAACAATCATAACCAATAATTGTGACTGCAAAGCTCTTCCTGTAAAGCAGGTTTGCAGTATACCGACATCAGACTGAGTCACAAACAACATTTAAATAGCCCTCGCTATTGTTGCCAGCTACCCCCATTTTCCAGCAGCTCTTTGTACTTTTGTGGTTTTTCTAATCACGGTTAAGCTGGGAAAACCCTTGCATATTAGTGCTGGGCGGTATACCGATTTTAATTTCCTGTATATTAATTTTTGACACACCGTCATACCGGTGCACAGCCGAAACAACTGCTGTAACTCTTCAACAGGCAGCAAAATATATTGTTCGCCGCTAAGAGCTCTACAGTTGGAGCTAGTTATATTATGTGTATTGAGAGGGACCCCTAGTCATGGTTATAACTTTTTAACAACAATTAATAACCCACAACTAACGCTCTTTAACAGGGCAAAACACCACGACACAACAGTTTGTGACACTAATTGTACATTTATAAAATTTCACCGCCGAACTGCATGCTGGGTACAGCTCGCTAGCTAGCACAACAGTCTGCTAACAGCTTGGAGAGGCTCCGTCGCTACATTAACGTTACATTAACGAACAGAAAGGAGCGATGCAGGATGAACAAAGACAGACCGGAGGATGCACCGATAGAGTCTGTGCCCAAGAGAGGAGCTGGGTCTGCTGTTTGGAAGTGTTTTGGTTTTTAAAAAATCGGACGATTTGCGAGTTTGGAGCCACTGTTGTTGCCGCTGGTGGTAGCAGAAAACGTGAGTTATTTTCATGTGTAATAGATGCAATCTGAAATTTACACCTTGAAAACTGCAAACCTATCTACGTCATGTTTTTTATGTTTGTTAAATTCTCAGTAGCGATAACTAAATGATATGCTCATTATACATATTACAAACAAAAACACTAAAAACTCTAAAAAAATTATTTAAATTAATCATTTTCTTTTTTTGGTATTTTGGTTAGACACATGCAACGCTGATTACAGTAATATTTGTGGTATTTGTTATAAATGTACGTTGGTACATAGAGGGTGATAAGAAGCTGTACATGGAGGGACTTAGGACCCAGGGGAATATAGGTGAAGGAAACAAGAAGAGAGGAAGACACGCCACACAAACAGCTGTTCACCGCTCGCTGCAGCCAGTTGGCGTTAATGCGTGAAAAAAAAAAAATACCGTGATATACCGTGAAACCGCCAGAATCTTACAAAATACTGTGGATACACATTTTTGGTCATACCGCCCAGCACTACTGCATATACACCGGTGTTTATGAAAATGGAGCTTTGGCTGCGTACAATAACTGGCACGAGGATGCGGTGTCTGCAACACCATGAGTGGGTGGAGAGGTATCATGGACTGCAACAGCATCTACTAAAAACAGATGCAAACAGCCAGAATGCTTGTGTGAAAACACCTGCGGCATGCAAAATGGCTGCGCGCCTTCAGCCAGCATTTGAATACCCAGATCACAAACGGTAGTTATTTGCGCCGCATTACACTACACACAAAACCACTTCCTTTCCTCTTAGTGCTTCCATCCATCAATAGCCGCAGTCTAGACGTCACGATGCAATTACTCTTCCTGTAGCTTGCACGCACCCAACACTTGCAATGTAGATACCAAGGCCGCTGAGCCCTGTTAACCTTACGACTGCTCACCAAACCTTTGCTCAGCGCTCCATAAGAGTAGTTGACATTGTGGATTCACATTCGAAGTTTTCATAAGGTTTCTGATTGAAGCTTTAAATGCCTTATGTCATATTTAATGACGTCCTCCCCCTAAAACAAATGGGGGAAATACGATGTCGTGTTATTGTGTTGATCTAATGTTACGGTGCCGTGTTAGATTGCTGCTCGACCACTCCGTTAATGCTGGTGCCGGCCTCGCTGTGGCCTACGGAAGAACGTTTTTCGACCGCAGTGAAGATGTTGCTTTTGAACGACTAAACGCCGACAGATATGGAGCGAAGCAGAATATTTTGTTCGATAAAAACATGTTGTGAATTTTGGACTTTTGGACGGAGACAGAGACAAGGAGGCGCCTCGCTCGCTGTGAGTGTGAGAGACAGTTTTTGTAAGTAACCAATAATACGTCAACGTTATAAACTAAACCTCAAACTATTCGGTACAGGCCTAGTTATGGATGTGATTTGGACTGTGATATTGAAGATAAGATCATAATAATTAATATTGTCACACCAAGCATAGACAGACTGACTAAAAGGTAGCCTTTGTTTGAATAGAGGATACAATAATAATACATTTATGTATTTTTAAATGCTTAGATATTTTAAATAAAATGTTCACACTGTTTTATTAATTTTGTTTATTCACATAACTTTCACTGTATTGCTTGCAAAAAGCTTAACAGTTCTACTAACTTAAAGCTCTCTCAGACGCTGACCCACGCTGCCTGCTCCTCAATACTGTGAGCAGGACTCTAGTCAGACTCTTCTCACAGTCAACAGCCACTAGTTAATGCATAAAGTTGTATTTCCAATTTACCTGTTAACAGTATTTCCACCATGGGTAGATGAGCCAATTGTGATGCAAAAATCGACCAAGTTCAGGCAACTTCAAAAGAAACCCCTGAATACACACGAGTCTACCAAGACTCTCTGAAGCGGCACAATGTGGAAAACATACAAAGAACATGTTATCAATGTGTAACGGTGAGCTGTATCTGCTCATATTAACTGCAGATAAGTAGTACCTGTATTTGAGTACCTTTCAGGCTAAATGGGGAAATAAGAATGTAGTATTATCAATCATGTTTGGATTTATTATGGTAGCACATGTACAGCGCTCTTCACCGTAGCATGACTCGTGACTAAAAAAAATCCTACATCTAAATGTTGAATTTTAAATCAATTCCCACTGTAGTGAAAATAAGGACACCAAGGCAATAACTTAAAGACTGTAGCCGTTTCCAAGCATTGATTGATGGAGAAAAGACCATTTGTAATAAGACGGGTCACTCAATTTGGGAGATCATCAAAGTGGCTGGCACCAAAATACAGTACGACGAGATAAATCATTTTCTTCCTGTGGTATTGGATGTTATTTGTCTTTGCTTAGGATCTCACCATCTAAAATGTATCCCTGGCTTCATCTCCTTCACCTGAATCGCAATCTCAACAAACATGCTGGCATTTGAACCCAATGTCGTACGCAAAAGCCTTTGAGGGCAAGCCAAATTTAATTTTAAATTAAGAAAACTGGAGGCCTAGGGCCCTTCATCTACTTTAGGGATTCAGTAATAAAAAGCTATACCACCAAGAACAACAACAAAAAGTGAGTGGGATGCCAAGTTCAAGCATTCTCAAGAGCAGAAATAACAAATGTGCAAGACAACTTTTAAGTGCTGCTGTTTGCAATTTGCACTGCAACATCCGAGTGGAACTTTGGAAGCATCTCAACGCCCACCCGTTTAAAAAGCCGGGCACATAAATGCCTTTAAGCTCCACTTCACAAAAGGTGTTCACACCACCATATGTTCACACTGTTCACTTCCCATCGAAGGTGAGATACCCACAACTGTTAAAACTTCCACCAATTCACTTGACAGCGTCCCCCGGGTACATCAGCAACAATGTAGCTATTAAAATAAAATCATTTCCCAGTGTTATAATTCAGGCAAACGCCTATCAAATCCACACAGGAAAGACAAAACTATTGTTTCACTCTTCTTATTGTGACTCAACGTTGTTCAGAAAACGAGGGGCTTGACTGTTAACTCGATCACAACGCCACAACAACCATTTTCCTTGCTCTGTTTTCTCGCTTGCCCTATCAATGTCCTCCTGTATGTGGTCTTTCTGTTTCTCTCATTCTTCAGCCTTTCTCCTTCCCTCCATTTCCTCCCAACCCTCACAAATTCACACAGTCTGCTGCACAAGCCTTTTTTTTCTTCTCTCTTCTTTCTTCTCTCCAGGCGATAATGTAGGCCATCGCTCTGACAGCGGGGAAGTGCAGCGAGGAGTCGGAGAAGCGCCGCTCTTCTCTTCCTTTCGCCGCATTCTGCTCGCTTACAGCGGCTGAAGACGGTGCGCATGTCTACGTGTGCGAGTGTGTTGCCGCCTCACATTGACTCAAGAGTGCCGGAGTCGAGGGACGAACCACAACATGCAGTTGTGCCGGTGCTGCACCAAGAGCCGATGCGTTTCAGCTTTGCAGAAACGAGAGCTCCTAGATCAGGGTGCCGCCATCAACAGCCAACAATATTTATCCTGAATAGTTTGATCGGCTGATGCATTGATAATTTATAGAAAACATTGGATAATTGAGTCGTGGAAAATGAGAACCGTGCGAGTTTTCCCTTTTGTATCAAGCACTCATAAAAGTTGGAGCACGACCTGTGCGGGTTAACCTGCCGACATCACACATCCTGTGACGGGACTACTGCCGGTTCTGAAGCCGTGGAGCTCTGCAGCGATAGTTTTGGCGCCTGTATGATCTTTTTTTTTCTTTTTCTGCATGCTGCAAGCGAAACACACCGATTGTCTATTAATAACGATACAATGGATACAAGCAGAATCGCTTGTTGACCAGTGCTGAGAAATGGCATCAAACGGACCCCGTGAACGGTGATCGGATTGGCCCGTACTGCTTCCATTGATCGGTGACTGGCCCCAAACGTGCTGATCGGAGCACCCTGAATCAAAGATGGTCTGAAACACTGGAAAACCACCAAATTTTCACTCGCGTATTTCTAAAACACAGGTCTATGAAAGCAGAAATGCAGCCAGCACTAAGTCTATTTCATGCAGAATCTGTGTTTTTCTGTCATTTGGTCAGCACATGGAGTGTGTACAGCCAGCGAGGGCAAAGTTTAGGGTCAGAACACAGTTGAAAACATGCCTGTTCAGAAAACAACAAAATAGAACAGTTAACATATGAGTCGTTCATATTTATTTAGCTATATAGCATCATAGCAATGAACGCTCCACCTTAAACATAAGTAAATGTTGGTGCATTGTGCTGATAATGCCTCTTAACTCTTCACTTGAAGTAAAAACTTTGAATGCAGAAAGAATGTTTTGAGTACTGTCAACATGTCCCTTTATTACATTTTAATGTTTTCATGCAAGACAGTAACCGTTTAGATATGTGGTCATTTCATCCGAGTGAGGCCTGTTTGGAAATTTGCTGTGATTGTTTTCGGGGATGTGAGAGCCGCTGCGGGGTTCCTGGAAACCGGGGCTGGCCGTCGCTTCGCATACTTCAGTGAACCCATGGTGTGAACAGTCTGTTGGCAATATATATATATATATATATATATATAGAGAATATATATATATATATATATATAGAGAATATATATATATATATATATATATATATATATATATATATATATATATATATATATATATATATATATATATATATAGAATATATATTTCAAAACACACCTAAGGGACTCGCAGACAGAGGAAAAGAGAGGGTGTCACCGAAGTCCTCAGGTTCCATCGTCTGGGAATCATGAACGTCTGTACAAAAATCTATTTGAAGTGAATACCACTAACAGAAACACGTTCTGTGTTTGATAATGCTGATATACCATCACGCTTGGATGGGGACAAAAAGTAAACAGGACACGGTGCGGTCTTGACAAAGCGCTCCGGGGTGCTTTTGCTTCAAGTTTGCGTGCAGAGCGGTTGTTGGCCTGCAGCTGTGATGATCCACTTACAGTGTGCAGAGCTTACAGGGCTCGACATTATAGGGTCTCTGTCTGAAATACTCAATACACAATCTGCTATATTAGTGCACAACGGCAAACACACACAAAGGCACACACCGCTCTGAAACGAAACCAAACTCCTGATGATGTCCCGTCACTGCATCGACGCAGAATAGTTTGTGTCTGCATCGCGGTGCATCTTATAAACGAGACATTTCAACACCTCTATCGAACATCGACTTATCCATCCAAGAGATTTACTTTATTCACAAGAGCAAGATACGCCAGCATGATGAAGAAAACATTTCCAAAATGCATAAAGAACAATGAGGCAAGATGCTGATTCAGAGAGAGAGAGATTCAGGTTCTGTCTCACATCTTGGTGCTAAATAGGAAACTTTGTGCTGCTATCAAAGTTAGTGTTTAGTGTCGTTGTAAGACCTAAGTTGCCAGAGACTGACAACTGTGAACACAGACATTCGTATCCTATCGTCCCAACAAAAAAAAAGCCTAACTGGTGAGCCTAACTGATCCATCTGCCTCCTCAGACGGCGTTCGTCAGTATCTGCTGGGTATTCTGACCCTCAGTAAAAACATCACTGTGAGATTTCCACTGGCTGGTTGCAGGTGTGTGTGTGTGTGTGTGTGTGGTGGGGGTGGGGGGGACAGCATGGAAACGTACTACAGCTCCAGCAGCAGAATGCTGTGACAGTGGCAGCCAAGCTGCAGCAGTGCCGAGTGCTAAAATGGCTGCTCATGCTCCATACAGACACAGAGCTTAGCTGGGAAGGAGGGCTCCCCACTCCCATCCTTAGGTAGCTTCAACAGCTTGTGTCTGAGGGCTCGTAAAGAAATTGCCATCGCTCGCATTCTAATACATGTGAACCACATAGGATTCTGTGCTACCCATCAAGCAGCAACAACCTCCGCCCTCATCTGCCTCCACATCCTCATCAGTATGCACAAACTGTCTCTTTTTACCAGGGAGGAGGTAACTCCAGCGCTTTAGCATGTCACCGCGCTGTGACAAGGTCTGGTTAAGGGTCCTCATCTCTTCTTCATATCACAGGTGAATTTTGGGTGTAGAGAAAGTTCATCCATCATTGATAGGTATGTTTTTGTATGCATTGTCTGATCTGGGTCTGTTATTTGGAGCGGTAAAATAATTATTTTTCCCTTCATTATTACAGTGGTTTTGTTGTGTTGTTTACGGTTCGGATGTACTCGGAGAGCCAGCCGAGTCACAAACTTTGAACTGAATAACTGAGGCCTACATTAAACTCCATCCCCGGGCCCGTTATCTGGGCTACATCTCACCCTAAAGAGGCCCAGCTACAACGCGTCCACCTACAGCACGGAAAGGTCTGCCGTCCCAATACTACACAAACGACCTGCTATCATCGAGCGTGCTCAAGCTAAACTAAGAAGTCCGTTGCAACATGATTTAATATGATTCACAGGACGACACAAAACTGACTTTTATATTAAAAGCATTGTGTGGTAATTTCCACTGAACAAACTGTGGCGTCTTGTGGTTGAACCGGTATACCGCCCAGCCCAACCTTACACAACTTCAAAAAGTACAGATTTGCCTCGCTTTATAAATATAACTGACCTGACTTAACCTCCCATAAGCCCAAATAGCTTTGAGTTGTTGTTGTTGTTGCAGATGCTTTGCGTCACAATTCACAAGTCTGAACGCAGCCAATAGAAAAGCTTAACAGAAACTCTACTGCGCTGAAACGGGTTCCACTCAAACACCGTTTCCGCTCCATCGTAGACGAAACATATATGCGCTGTTTCGGCACGATTATCAGATTTTTGTTTACATTTTAGAGACAGAACTCTTAACGTGCAGCAGATCAGAATCAGAAACAGTTCATTGCCAAGTGTGTTCCACATACAAGGAACTTGGCGTGGCGATTGGTGCGTGACAATAACCATAGTGCAGTAGCAAAAGACATCATTTAAAAATAGAAAATTAACAATGAAACATGATAAACAAACACAAATAAAGAGTATGATATATGTCCACCATCACTTCCAGCACACAAAGGCCACATTCCTAAATAATACTAATGCCCAAACAGCCTTTATAACCAAACTATTGCAGGACTATTAATGTTTATTATCACCAGTTTCCTCTTCTACGACTTCTACCTAATACGCACTCCGACACTCACACAACACATTACATCCCTCCTCTGGAAAGGGCCAATGTGTAGCCTTTCGGGGGATCTATTTTTCAGAAAAGGAATGTAGTACTCACCGCTATGTTTTCATTATAAAGATCCTGAGACTAAAAAGCGTTGTGTTTTCTTAAGCTTAGAATGAGCCCTTCGTAGGGAGCGGGTCCTCTTCACAGCGTCATGTAGCCCAAAACACCGGCTCCAGCTTCACCTGAAGGTCACCGTGGTTCTCCGACGCGCTTGTGAAACTGCGGTAACGTGAGCAGCTCTTCATTTCACTGCTCCTATAGTAGTGTTATCGTGGTGAGGAAGTCAACCTCTGAGCGAGACCAACAGTTTTGAACCTGGCAACTTATGTTGCCACAGTCTTGGGTCTCTTCCTCTTTCCTCCCCGTTAAAGGTTTTTTTTGGGGGGGGGGGGGGGGGGGGGGTTTGTCCTGTTCCGATGTGAGGGTTCCGGGACAAGAAGATGTTGTATGTGTACAGGTTGTAAAGCCCTCTGAGGCAAATTTGAAATTTGTGATTTTGGGCAATACAAAAATAAATTGAATTGAAAGGGAGGATGTATTCAGTCGGTTGCAATCTGCAACCACACCACTAGATGTCATTCAATCCTACACACTGTCCCTTTAAGATGTATTAATTATACAACACTGTTTATTACCAAAACAATGCATCTAAGTAAGACCCTTTCTTCCCCTTTCAAACATGCATTCACTTGGCGGAAGCTCTTTACAGTCAATATGTTTTTGTCATCTGAATTTAAGATTTTAGATGAAGGATGTAACGCCTTCGAATATAGCTGCAGGACTACGAAACACCACGACTGACAATAGAAACATTAGACAGTGAGGTCAACTCAGGTGAATTTCTTCCATTATTCTGAGGGCATCATGTTCTCCGACTGCGTGCTATTGATCTACTCTGAAGTATATTTTATAAAACACTGCACACGAGTTGTGTTTGAGAGTTATGTAAACATGAATAGAGGATTTTTTTTTTACAAAGAGGTCAAGACGCCCTTTAAGTTTATTCGCGCGCGGGTCAATCGAAACGGAACGGCGACGACACCTTGAGGCCGATCGCCTTCGTCTTACATAAGCAACAAGCCTGGTGTGTTTCTATGCAGGTGGCGAAAGGAGCACAATGTCCCAGCGAGCACGGTAGCTCGCCGAGATGGTGTCGATGTCTTTGTGGCGACGTTGTGCGGAAAAATCAACAATGAGTCAGGGATGTGTGCAGGCCCTGGAGCACAACCTGCACTGCAGTGAGGATGACATGGTGTCATGCGTTAATAAACGTCCACGGCTGTGACTCTGTTACCTGTTTTGTCGTCCGCTTGTAAATAAAGATCCAGGCCCACGAGGTCCTGCTGCAGATTCTCACGCTGGATGCTTAATTCCCATGCAGCTGGCTAACTTTAGCATTACCAGCTTAACTAACTGCTTGCTCGCGTCAGATGTCTGATTTTTTTTTTTTTTTTTTTTAATCCACTGTTACTTTTGGATTCATTATTTTGCGGTGAGCCGTGGCAATCATGTTGCAACAAACTCCAAGTACTTGGCAACCGGCAAAAGTTGCGTGTTAGCTTGGCTCGCTATCAATTTACCGTCAGCTTGTGTTGACAAACAAGCCTGCGTAGCTGAAATCAAACACACGACTTGAGGCTAGCTGACGCCAGGCTGCTAGCACGGTTAGCTTACCCAGCTCCGCTAAATCCAAACCGTGTTGCAAAAGGACCCGTTTGTCGCTGCGTCCGACTTGTATCCCATCGGTGGAGAAGAACCGCGAGCAACTCCACGAATCACTTGCGGGTGGTATTTGCGTTTCAATGACGGCGCACTCGCGTTTGCAAACCCAAGTTATCGCTTTGGTCTCTGCTCTCCGCCATTTCCAAATCTCTCAACACAAACAAACAGGGCTGCTCGTGCGCGCGGAACGTCGAGGCGCGTTCACGGTGACGGCAGCGGGCAGAAGCTTCTGTTGTGTTGATAGCATGAAGCCCCGGTTGTTATTGTCCGCGAGACGTGTGTATCAATATACGACACAGGAAATATGCGCGTGTGTTTTGACTACGCCACGGAGAGTAACTTGACTCGTGCATGTGTTGAATGATGCACTGTTCAAACTACAGGCCTCCTGCAGCTGTGTACGTGTGCGCGCATGCGTGTGTCGGTGCACTGTGCAGAATCCATAGTATCTGGTACATAGTGATGCATACTGTCTGATGCAGTGTAGCTCCATAATTCATGAGGGTACAGTATGTTTATGACCATCATTAGGTGGTCAGGATCGTCGGATTCACCACAACAGCATTGAAAACACACACACTCACTCACTCACTCACTCACACACACACACACACACACCGTTTAATGAAGACAGCAAACATTCAAAAAATACATAAATACAGTTTTAAACTAGAGACTGACACTGAGTTCATGTCCTCTGATTCCAGTTTTTGGGGGAATTTGCAACCTGTGGGGAATAAGTTTCTTATTGTGGCTTTAAGGGAGTATTTAGGTCTTAATGTGGGAAACAAAAGAGCAATACTTTATTTCTAAAATTTCCTAATAATTTCAAGTGTATGTATTTCCTGTATAGCTATGTAATCAGGCACCAATGACAAAGAAAATAAACATTGTTCTGAGATAGTGATCTTATCTAGAGTACAAATTATAAAGATTTGCTGTATTTAATGTGAAAAGTTCTTCGGGCTTTGACCAAATAAGCAAATTGTATTCTTTTTTTAATTTTATTTCGACAATGTCGGGGGCTAAATGGATAATCAATTAATCATAAGAAAAGAAAGAGGTGCTAATACAAGATGTACAGTTGTTTGTGAACGAGCCATATAAAGACTATGCATTCAATATTCTTATTGCATTTGGCATGAACAACGAATAAATATATTTGAAATTGAATATTTTTATTTGCGTATTGTCAGACAGCTGATCGCAGGGATTTGGATCTATGGAGATTCGGATGTATTATTGTTTGTTTGGGCTTTATTTATTTTTTTCTTTCAAATGTAATAATTGTTGGTAACACCTCACCATTATGCCGGAGGAGGGTCGTGTGGAAGTTGAAGATGACGCAGGCTCGTTTTAAGGTAACTGCCCAGATTTGAAATGAAGGCAGGCTTATCCACAATATGCCAGTTACCCCCCCACTTAATTTGCTGCTACTGTAATCATTCCCAGATATTATGTCACGGCCGAGATGACAAGGAAACGGACTCCAAAAAAAATACCCAGTATCTTCTCTGTAAAACAATAAGAAAGTCAGCCCCCAAAACATTTAGGAAGAAGTTAAATATCGCTATCAAGACTAATTAAATTACTTTCTATGAACTCAGTCAGCCGTGAAGTCTGTGAAGAGAGGGCAGCGTTAGTGGGAATGAATCCATGCTGCCATTTCCATAAAGCTGCACCCGACCAGAAAGAACTTGTTGAAAAGCACACGCCACATCTGTTATTTATGTAGTTATTTAGGTGAAATGTGACGCTCGTGCCGAAAGGAGCGGTAAGAGGGGCGACTTGACCTTTTCGAGAGCACCTGTGAACTGGCCTTTCCTGTTTGTAGGCGTTTTTAACCGGTCGCTCCTGTTCAGAGCTGAAACAACTAAAGAGTTAATCAGCAACTGTTTTTGATTATTGATCAACCGTTTAAGTCATTTTTTCAAGCAAACATGACAAGCTCCTCAGCAGACCCTTTTTTCAGCAGCACACACGTTTGATGTGATTTATGACACTAAATAACGGCCGGCCGCATTCCATTTTACAGGTGAGGCCAATCCAGGGTGCCGGTGTTGTGCGTGCTTTCATTGGACAACTGAGCCATCGTTAACGAAAAATAGTTTCCCTTGTGCTCTTCCCACACTCTGACAAGTCGGAACATCTGCAGGGGGGGAAAAAGGACGACTGTTAGGATTCCCTGCTTTTGTTTTCAGTTGTCTTACGCAATGGTTCAATTAAGATCTTTGGACAGTTGTTCGGACAGAACAAGTATTTTTGAAGACATTACATTGGAGGAGTTGTAATAGACATTTTGTCACGCCAGTTGCGACTCCGCCTTCATTTTGCGGCTACAGTAGGATTCTCCACGAGGACACACATACAGACTCAAAAGGCGAAGTGAATAGGGCCTTTTCACAGCAGATCTTTTGACATAGCAGGGTAACAATCGGGTGTAGATAAAATGAATTATGCTCCTGTTCTATTTAGTGTGTCACAGTCATTCCAGTGAGCCAGCATGCACAACACCAGGGCCCTGGCCCACCTAAATGGAACAGGGCCATGATTAATGTTATTAATTACACCTGTGTTCAATCACGTCACCTTGGCGGCTGTGAAAAAGGCCGAGACCAGCAAACACTGTTGTAGCTTTATAGTGTTTATTAGTGTATGCACAAGGTTTATAGCATTAACACATATACATAAAGTATGTTCCGTCTTATACTTCTCTAAATGTCTCATTTTGCAATGACATCTAAAGAGGACTTTGTGTTTCAATCATAAACTTCTTTTTTTAAATCCCTTTTACACAGAAAAATGGAGGCGACAACAATACCACGAACGGCTGCATTATGCTGAGCGAGCAGATGAGCAGTTCTGGGAACACATCCGCTGCTGTTTCATATAATGGACGAGGATGCAATTATCTGCTGGGCCTTGGCTGTCTTTCACTTTGATCTCTAATATACGGACACTTTATTAGGTTTTATATAAAAGCATTTTGCACATTGATTCATACTGAATGGTGGTTTTTTTTCCCCTGCTAGAATAAAGCTCTCATCTTCCACAAACCATAACGTGGGAAGTCACTTAGGTAACTGTAGCGTTAAATGTTTGTTACAAAAACCCGCCACGTCAGACCGGGCACGGGTCAGCTGTATCATGTTGGGACTATGAGAAAGATTATCAACAGTGAGTGTGAACTAGTGTCTCTAATTATGATACGTACCGATCCGATACCAGTGTTTAATTAATAAGCTGTATGCTTCACTGTGTGGAAGGGACAAGGATCAGTCTCTGCTGTGATTTAAATTGTTTTGTAAAACCCAATGTAACATATAAATACATAGAAATAAATTAACTGAATTACTGATTGTTACGTATGGTTCTATGTCCTGCTGTGAATGTTTGTGCTTGGGTGTGTGTGTGTGCATGTGTGTGTATTCTGTGTCTTTTGAGTTCTGGGTGCAGCTCCCTGACGATTGATTGAGGCTCACACACACACACACACACCCCAAGCACAAACATTCACAGCAGGACATAGAACCATACATAACACTCCCTTCCTTAAGATGACAGCCATAAGGGTGTCATCCTAAGGTATGCGGGAGAGGGCATCGGCAACAACGTTGTCACGCCCCTTTTTGTGACCGATTTCCAGATTGAAGTTTTGAGCCATAAGAGCCCAACGCATGAGTCGTTGGTTGCTGTTGTACATCCTTGGACGGAAAACCAGAGGGTTATGATCGGTGAACACAATCACTGGCTGCAGAGTCGAGCCCACATAAGCCTCAAAATGCTGGAGGGCCCAAAGCATAGCTGAAGCCTCTTTTTTCGATGGTGCTGTACTTACGTTGGGCTGCAGAGAACTTCTTCGAGAAGTAACACACCGGGTGATCAATGCCAACAGAGTCTTCCTGAAGCAATACAGCACCAGCTCCAGTACCACTTGCGGCCACCTCCAACTTGAATGGCACTGTAAAGCCTGGAGCTGACAGAACTGGGGAGCTACACAGAAGAGCTTTAACAGTTGTAAAAGCCTGCTTACACGTTGCGTCCCAAACCAGATTCTTATTGGGACTAAGAAGGTCTGTCAAAGGGGACACAATGGAAGCAAAGTTTCTGCAAAACCCTCGATAGTAACCGGCTAATCCAAGGAATTGACGTAGCTCCCGTTTAGTAGTAGGAACAGGAAACTGAGCAATGGCTGTCGCCTTCGCCTCAACTGGGCGCACTTGGCCCTGCCCAACATGCTTGCCCAAATAAGCAATAGTAGCCTTTCCAAACTCACATTTTGCAAGGTTCAAGGTCAAAGAAGCATCTTGCAGACACTGGAACACAGTGGACAGGGTTTCTACATGAGATGGCCAATCAGGGGAGTAAACCACCACATCATCGAGATATGCCTCACAGTTTGAAACTCCAGATAGGACCCTCCTCATAAGGCGTTGAAAGGTAGCAGGGGCATTGCACATGCCCAATGCCATCACTGTATACTGTAGAAAGCTATCTGGGGTAACAAAGGCAGAAATGTCAGAGGCACGGGCAGTCAAGGGCACTTGCCAGTAACCTTTGAGTAGGTCTAACTTTGTGACAAAACGTGCATCTGGGCTCTTTTTGTGGGGTTGACACGGTAAGCATGCTGCTTAAGCGGGGAACAGTCACCAACATCGATGTCATGTTGCAAGACAGTGGTCTGGGAAGGTACATCTGAAAATAGTCCACGATGGTGCTCAATCAACCTTACAATGTCACTATTGTGGGAACCAGAAAGATGAGACAGATTCTTCTCCAAGTCATCGAGCACTTGAGAATTCTGCGACCGAGCACACAGAACAGGAGCATCTTGTAGCACGAACTCATCTTCGAGAGGGGAGTAAGGTTAAAGCTACAGGTGACACCTCAACTGATGTGAATGCATCCATTTCACTAGGCCTTGTCACATATGGCTTCAGCATGTTCACATGGCACACACGAGTCTTCCGTCTCCTTTCTGGGGTTGGGGGCTCGTCCGGGATTAAAAAAAAAAAAAGAATAATTGTACGACAGCAATTTGGTAACAACAAATTAACTGGAATTACAATTCAAGTATATAATGTATGTATATGGTATATAACCATAGACTTGAATTGAATAGATATGCCTCATCGTCACCGAGTATTGGCCCGACATCGGTATCGGTGCATCTCTTGGAAATACATGTTTTTGGCAGAGTAGTGCGTTTGGTTTTTTGACGTAAAGAAAATTGCAGTTGAACCAAAAGACCATCAGTCATTCCACCACTTTCACAGCATTTCCTTTTCTTATTCAAATGTTAGCTGCTGTTTCTAGACCAGCTGAACAAGAATGAATTAGCAGAGACAGACAAATGAAAGTGTTTCTGCCACGAAAAGGGAATTGCGCCCGAGAGCGTAATGATTACAATCGTATTATGCCTTTCGCTCAAAGGCAATCGTTTCTGCTTCCAAACCCGTCAATCACTGAATTAAAGCCAGTTAAAGGCGACACTTCATTAGTAGCTGGTGTGATGTTTCCTTTTCATCATTAAAGAATAACTACTTTACAGACGGAGGAATGAAGAGTGTCGTTCCCCCGTTGTTCATACGTGCAGAAGATGATTGGGACGGGTGGCACGAACGCCATTTCATTCCTGACTGTATTCCAGAGTTGCATGAGAGTTCATGACCTGCATTACAGACTTGATGCCGAGCTTGTATTTGTAACTATAATGCAACGTCACACACTGTATGTAGTGTACTGTGCAGCGACACCGTGTCTAAACATGGAGTAATCCTCTGTAAAACACAGAGCTACACATTTAAGAATATCACGTGGCAGCTGCAATAGAATATTCCTAATTGAATTGTTCATGTCTGCTACTCCGACCTCATTATTTGTGCAGGTCCTTTGTAAAACAAGTACTAAGACGGTATGACAGGATCGCTACGTTACAGAAAAAAACCCCGAACAGACTTACGCAGACCTCTCGAGAAGTGCAACTATTTTGTGGCTACAAGTCAAATGCACGGTTAACACTTGGTCCTGTATCTTTTTACATTATTGATACGTTTACTTTGTTGTGTTTACACAGCTTTGACTAGATTCATTGACTATTAATTGCTTTATTGACATGATTGCAATGCAAATGCTACCTTTGTGGGGTTTTTTCTACCACCTGAACAAAGTAATCCAGAAAAGAACTTCATATTCTCCGACTTTAATCTTGGACATTACAGGTGTTTAGACTCGCTGAAGATGAAGTTCTCCTTTCAAAAGATGAAATTGGATACTGACATGCACTGTAACGCACAGCTGGCCGACGTCTTTCCAGGCAGTCATTTGAAGAGCTTGAACTTGCGCAGCAGCGGCTGGACCGTCTCCTTTGGACATGGCTTCAGAGCCAAGCAGGTGGGGATGTTCTCTGGCTGTTCGATCCAGAGCTTGTGGGCCACACCGGCCTGTGTAAGGTTCTCCGACAGACCGGAGAGGGCGGCCTCGTCTGGAGCCTGGAGCAAAACAGACGCGTACAGTAAAGCCAGGCTATTAAAGACAACAGAGCATCCAAGACTGGGCCACAGATCGCCATTACCTCACATTTCACCGCAGTGCTCCATGTGAGCAAATACGGTTTGATATTAAAACCTCTTTATTCCAGTCATTATTGAGTAGTTGCATCAGTAAACATGTCCTATTTGACTGGGATTTATCATAAATGTACATAATACATTACATTTTAAATTAATTAGAATTATATCAACTCTAAATAAGAATCCATATTAAATATCATTATCCGTTCTTTAGTTGCTCTAACATTGCAGTTAGATAAGTGATTTAAATCTTTTATCCAGAAATACCAAACTCCATTCGAAATTCCGTCATTTAATAATTTCTTTCCTCATTAGCACACATTTATACCAGCAAGAAGACCATTTAATATCTTCATATATTCTGAAGGAGTCGCTTTTAAATTCGGCACTCATCTTATAGACCAGACAGAACTTTGTATTCGTATAACTGAGGACTCCCCGCTTCACCTCTGGTTCTTATGCTCCTTTATAAAGCTAAACAATGTGAAGGAGGGTAGCTCGCGCAAACCGGTTAAAATTAACATTTTATAGAATTTTAGTTTAGCCGAATAACACAACGAACCTGAACATGTTTGAATGTGTCATCACACATATTGTGATACACGTTATAAGCGTTGTACTAACTAAAGTGACACATATTGTAATGGAGTCCGGCGGGACGAGCGGCGCTTACCCCTAGCACCACTTTGTGCATGGAGTCCAGCTCGGAGAGGTACCGCTGTGTGTCCGGGTCCCCGTAGTGGAGGTGGATGGCGGCGGTAGCGGCATGGCAGGCCTGAGTTATCACGGCTCCCAGGGGCCAGGACAGCTTGTGGACCAGGTCCGAGCGGACCACGACATACTGGACCAACCGGCTAGGAGACCCAGCTCCTGTAGCCGCCATTTTTATTCCTTCCCCAGCACGAACAGGAACCGATCCAGATTCAAGGTTTGTTTATCTTCCGGTTCAGCCGACGAGTCCGTTATTATTAAAACATATTAAAACGTTACTGCCCTCTGCTGGTAACTTGTAAAACTTCATGTGAAAAACAGAGGTTACAGTCGTTCTGATGCAATAATGAAAAAAGCCTTTAGGGGATATGTAATGTTTCCTCAACAGCTCACCTTGTATATTGTATATTTTGATGATTTTATAGTTGCAAACATGAGCACTGCAGAATATATCTTAAGCCTTAGAATAAAGTGTGAAGTAGCTTATTTTATGTCAAACCTGTGGGAAAAACAATGGCCGATGGCCCAGTGGCAATATACTGTATATTAGGACATCTGGGAGAAACCCTATCACTGCAATCACCCCAGAGAGAGATTTACTCACTAAAATAATTTGGAAAAGGGAATTCAGTGTACTGTATTGGAGTATTATATTATTGCCAATTGGGAGCAGTTATAGCTCTATAGCTCTAAATATCCCAACCGGAAGAAGTATGGAAGTTTATTGATGCCAAAACTATTGAGCGAGCACAAGAGAAATCCAATCTGTTATTGAGCTGCATGTTAAGATTAGAGAGCACTCAGATTTACAGGTGTAAAAAGTAAATACAAAACAGTACACTTGATAGATATCGTGCCACCACTGAGTGAATTTCTGGAGCTTCGCACTCTCAGGTTTGTCAGTCGGTCTCTACTGCTGAGAGCAGAGTCCAGCTGATTGGATCAACACTGTTAGACCCAACTAGCGAATGTCCGGCTCTTATCAGTGTTTGTTTTATTCGTCTAAAATACTTTAACAGTCTCTCTCACATTCTCAAATTTGAGAAATTTGCGGATAGAGCTCAAACTTGAAGTGGCTTAATATTCAATGTTCAAGTTCTTTATTGTCATATGCAAAGCAATTACAGTGAAGCAGTCTTTGGCAATCAATTTAGTAGTTCTCAAACTTCCTCAAGCAATGTTCATACATAAAGAAAATAACAAATGAAAGACATACATTACTGTAAAGTCATAGACTAGAGGAGGAGGGGTTACAATAAAGGAATAAAATGTAAAACTTGTTAGACACGTGTACAGTAACAGTAAAATGTATAAATTGTAATGCATGTATTTTTGACGTTTATGAACTTCCATAATCTTGCATTTCTTATAAATCCTGAGAAAATAAATGAAATGCAAACCACAGATTCGTCCAAATAAATGACAAACACACACAAGTAAATGTCACAATAATTATTTATTAAGCATACACATTATAATATAAATATAAAATATGCTATTTTTGTTTTTAAAATTGGTGAGACATCATTATATCTGTGTTGAGACAGACAACCATACAAACAGGTTTTAATATTCTACCAAAATCTGCTATGCAGCTGTAACAAACTTGCCATGATGGTGCCGTCCTAAAATCAGAGCCTGTATTCATGGAGCATATCAGAGAAGTGTAACTGATCTAGGATCAGGTTCCATGTAAATGTCACCATAAATGAGGAGGCAAGCCGGTCTTAGATCGGCGCTCCTAGTCTAAGATGCTGTATGCAGTGGGCCCACGTACAGAGAGAGAAAGAGCACAATAACCTACCGTATATTTCTTTATATAGATACATTTCTTACTGTAGTCCAACAATGGCAATTAGCAGCATGAAAATCGTTTTTTTTCCCTAGTTCCAAGAAACTGCAAAAATAAGTCAGGAAGTAAAGAAATAAAATAAACATCGAACAGACTGATGATCATCGTCACTGTACTAAGAGAGGAACTCGTCCACAGTGAAACAATCAGAGATAACCAAACAATCAAATTAGATCAGAGTGATGACATTTGACGGTCAGGATTCGGGTTCAATTCAGCTTCGCCTCAGTCAACAGCAGGAAGCGGATAACCGTGACACCTTCGCCTAATGAACGCCAGCGAGTTCTCAACGAGAAGCCGTTCTCACAACCACGAGTTACAGCTTCAGTTGACCGAACCCGAAGTGAATTGATCCCCAAAAATAACCTCTCAATGACAATAAAGAACAAATAGTTTTTAACATTTTTTCTCTTTTTTTGTCTTCGTCTTTTTTAGTCTTTTTCTTTAAGTTTGGTTGACATGCTGAATCCTTGTGGTCAATCAGAAGGAGAAGTATTGAGCGAACCACTCCTGGCGCTGGGCGTCCGGGGAGTCGATGGCGGAGTCCTTCGTTTCAGGAGGGCTTCACGACGGGGAGCGCAAGAAGAATAAATCAAATCAGCACAACAAAAATTTAAAAAAAAATAAAGACAGGAAAAGAGAAGTCAGGGAAGAAGCCAGAGGCTGATTCAGCATAGACGCTCACCACACTGAGTGGAAGCAGCAGTGTCAGATTCTCATTTACCATTAAACCTTGTTTTACCATCACTGGCTACAGTCCTTTACTAGAACTCATCTCTTTCTGTGTTGAAAGTGTCATTTTCTTCACTGAATGCATGTGAATGAAACGCAGGATTTAACTGCTTTGCTGTTTTGCTTTAGCCTGGAACATACACACAAGCAGCACAACCATCAGATGACACTGATCTGGAGGTTTAAAGGTGGTTTTAATGAAGGTGTAATCCACTGTTCTGTCCACAAGGGGGCAGCGAAGCCATTGTCAGGATCTATTGAGCCACAGCGAAGGAGAGAAACACCTGCTTTGTCCCAATTCTATACGACATATTAATTGTAGACATGATGCACTTATATCACTTTTTATAGGAACCTGTTTTTAGTAATCAATAGCAAATTTATTTGTGATAATGTTGAGGTTTGGACTGTGGGTTTGACAAACAGACATTATGAGGGTGTCACTTTGGGCTCTGGGTAGTTGAGGATTATTTACAAACCAAATAAAATAATAATCAGCAGATTAATCCATGATGAAAATAATCATTAGCTAATAGTTCCACCTCAACCAATTACAACGGCAAGATCCTGCTCTGTCATTAAAGCATTGAGTAACAATACTATAATTATACAATATATGATCGTATAACAGTCACAGCCAACTATTTATACTTTTCATACTCAAGGTACATTTTCTTGATTATAAGTAACATTTTAGACTTTTACTTATAACAGAGTAATTTGGTAGTAGTATTTTTACTTCAGCAAAGGATGTGAATACTTCCTCCACCACTGTTAGCACGCAATGGGCCTATCAGAGTATTTTAGCATGACAGAGAGACTCTGTGTGTGTACGTGTGATGCAGAATAAATGCACAACCAGCAGACCTCTTTAACGATTTAAAGTATTTTGTTGTCATCCATTGCTGGTATCTGTACGACCAGATGAAGCTGTATCTGCTTCCTGACTCGCGTCTTCGGGGGGGGAACATGTTGTTCCCCAAAGTTGGAACTAATTAGTGTTAGCATCTATCAAAACAAACACCTATTGGAGCTTTCTGCTTTCTTAATTGGCTTCTTGTTAAACAAACAGTCCCATAACCCCAGGGTAATATTTACATTTTGGGAGGGGGGGGTGTCATTTTTTTGTTGTTGTTGTTTTTTAAGCTTGAAACAGTCAATTACTTCCCAAAAGGCCTGCCTTGTATTTGCGCAGCAGGATAAATCGTGTTTATACTGTGAATGGTCACAAGTCAGACTCAAAGGAATTCCGTTTCAAGTCCATACAATATTAATTGTAATATATACATTTGCATACAACATTCCCCATATTAAACACTATAAAGTAGCAATAGTGAAGCCTTCCTCCATGATTATATGTGATCAACTGTCTGCTGACATGTCTGTCTTTCAATGCCGCCAGCTTCACGTTGTCAGAGACAATAGGAAGTGGTCCTTATTGATCCGTGAGGGAAAGGTGGGTCGTGTTCATTAAAAAAAATATTAAGATACAAACAAGTAAATAAAACGTCAAGAAAAATCACAAGAATATGAAGAAATAAATGTGATCACACATTAGGAAGAGCGTGTATGTTTGTTATCTACTGTGTGTGGGCATTAAAGCTGTAACAAAAAATTAATATTCATCAATCAAGTATGATTTTTGGATATCATTTTAGGTAGATGGGCAATGAGAAAAGAGAGAGGAGGGAGCGAATGAGATTGCAAGCAGGGATGTTGTGATGTTGAATTGGGTCACACGGGGAAGGGAATGCAACGGGGAGGACGTGAGAAGAGATTGGCAGAGGATGAGGTGATGAATCAGTGAGGAAGAAGCAATAAGATGAGAGGGACGATTACTGTCATCACAAATGTTTGTCTGGCACAACAGTCCCAATAGGATCAGTCCAGGAAAAGAAATACTCGATGCAATTTTTGTATTATCCTGACCAATCCTCTACAAATAAACCCCATGTGTTGCCATATTATTTGCAATAACAATTCAGCATTAAATTCCAACTGAAATCAAGTTTCTCTGCTGCGGCGCGTCAAACAGCGTGTGCGCAATCGTCACGTCAGTCGGTTAGATGCGGCTGTGGTCCTTTACTCTTTAATACCACTAACCTGTTGGCTAAGTTTGTCTCTCGGCCACCTGCGGTGTCACGCCGGCTGTCAGTCAAACACGGACACGCCCCTCCAGCTGGCTGACATTTAAAAACCTCAGATGTTTCCCCAAAGACCTGTTTTTTCTTGCTTTTAATAATAAGAACAAATATTAACACCGCATTTGAAAAACACGTTGACACTATGTTTGACTAAACGTGTTTCAGTTGGACTTTAAAGCTGACTTTCAAATGAAGACGATTCCATAGGCTTTCTATCACTTGATAAAGTGTTTACGAGCGTTAAAATGGAGCACGAAACAAACCCGCTACAGGGGACATTCAACAGTAGCACGAATGATCGAGACAAGGATCCACAAAAAGTGTGTTCCTCGTGTTTTTGTCTTTGGCCTGATTCCCTGAAGCATACAGGTGTTTGATAATAGTGTTTCTCGCCTCGTGCTCAGACGGCAGTGACCATGTTTGTATAAACCACATGGACCACAATCTAAGGGATACACACAGTGCTGAGACAGTCCCTCAACACATCCGTCTATAACGATGTTCTCATTATAGACTAATTGTCGGCTAAAGTGAGCTTTAGAGACCGTGTTTGGATATTTGTGTATGTCCCAGGCAAAAAAACAAAACAGCTACATGGACTTCTGCACATAAAATGAATGTGTTTCTCATCTTATTCGTCATCGCTAACACGTAAAAACACAGTAAGATGAGGTAATGAGAGGATACGATCTTTAAATCTACTGCTAAAGCACCAATCATTCTAAATACTAAATTCACAAATGTTTGGATCACTATTTAGCAGAGGTGTGCACTCCAGTCACATGACCTGGACTTGTCACGAATTTGATGACTTCAGACTCGACTTGACAAAATCAAAAAAAGACTTGCATCCCGACTTGGACTTTAACACCAATGACTCGGGACTTCACTTGGACTTGAGCCTTTTGATTTTAAAATACTTGATACCGAAAAAACGAAAAATGATGCAATTTAAAAAGTGTGCCACGGATGAATTAATGATCCTGAATCAGTAAACGTTAACGCTATTCAGTCCCGCTTCAGTCGGCACTTAATTGCCCAAATCCACTTTGTCTGAAGCAACTTGATTGGATGCTGCCGGATTGCTTCGGACAAAGTGGATTTGGGATATTAAGTGTACAAAATGATAACAAAGATAATTCGTTTGCGTACAAAAACTACGTGGTCAACAAAAAAGGGATTGCAGGATGCAAAACGTCGAAAATGAATGCAAATGGAATAACATTCGATCAGGGACTCGTCAATCTTAACTCGGGACTTGAACGCAGATATTTACTTTCGTGTGACTTGCGAAACAAAGACTTGGTCCCACCTCTGCTATTTAGCATCGGGAAACTACTGGAATATTCCTATTTGGATTCATGTTAAAAGTTCACTTAGATGAGATTTGTTGTCGAATAAAAGTCTCTTTCAGCTATAAATACGTAAAGGACCCAACGACTTAAAGGGGTCAGATTTACAAATTGCCGCTCTGCGTCGCAGTCGGGCGGCGAGATCAACTGCAAGTGCTTGTCAAGAACAAAGAGTGCGGAGGGCGAGGAGAGACGAATCGTTTAATGGAGTCTGAAAACATTTCAAAGCAGATCTATAATATCTGACCTCATACTGTCATCGCTTGGCTCTGTTGTGTGTGTGTGTTTGTTTGTGTGTGTGTGTGTGTGTGTGTGTGTGTGTGTGTGTGTGTGCGCTGCTGCCTTCCTATAATAACAGGTTTGTCCCAAAGCTTTTGCAAAGCAGCCACCACATCTCATTCTGTACATGAACAGCAGCTAAAACATGCAGCGAGGTAAATTGGAAAGAGACAAAACATGCTCACACACACACACACACACTCACACATGCTGTAAACCTAAATACCGGCGCTTAAAAACACATTTCTTGGCATGCGACGCGCAAACTGTATGTATCCATGTGAGAAGCATGTTACATGATTCTTCATCGTATGAGTTCACACCACGGCGACCAATCACAGCCATCATCGAGAAACAAGAGAAGCATTTATCGGATCATAGAGTCGAGAAGTAAAAGCTGTTTTTCAAAATAAAACACCACCACACACACAGAGGGGGACCAATCCATGATAGCAGAAGATAATATCTACTTCATTATAAACTCACGTAGCAAAATACTTTTATTTACTCCGTACAAAATCCCATCCTGAGTTGAGGAGAAGTGCATGCTGAAAATTTAGATGAAGATGAGAGGATGAAGAATCGCGAAAATGACACAATACTCAACAAAAAGCCACAACAAATACTCACAGCAAGTTTTATAACTTCCCGAACAGACAAAAAAAAAGAAACCTGTTGGCATGCACACAGTGAACATGTTCAGACTGACGGACACCAGGAGAGGACGAAAAATAAAAACATGCCCCTTTTGCATTCCAAGGCCATTCTTTGAAGCTTCAGTCGGGACTCTTGTGCTTATGTCCTTTCTAAATATTCATCACCTTTTATCAAAAGTCCTGTGATGCTGCCGATGTCTCTCAGTGTAAATGCAGCCTGCTTTAATCTCAATCATCCAATCGTAGCTTAGAGAACGTAAACAGGATAAGTACTCCGTACATTAAGAGTTTTTGGAAGCTGGTCTTTTCTTTGGACCCTTTTTAAAACCAAAATAGTGAAAGTGTAAAGAACGCCATTAAATAGTGTGTTTATCTGTTCTCGAGGCTGACTTATTTTGATATACGTCCGTACCTTAACATATTTATTTCAAGCCAAACAAATGATCTTTTACTAAACCTCACTAACTATTTTTGATGCGTTTCTGTCTCGCTTCGTTTAAATTCACAACTTAAATCACAAATTAAAAACAAATAATCCGGGAGACAATACGTTTTCTTATAAACATAATTGAGATTGTAGATTAGTTGTAGTTGTATGGGAACGTACTTTTGTAGGAGACGGGGCCGTCCAAGCCTCAGGCTACTTTGTGGAGTTACATTTAAAACAAACCTGTTCACAAGCAGCACATCCACCGTGTTGTATTTCCTCTCTGGCCCTGGATGCTACTCGTTCAGGCTAACTTTAGCAGCTCTGTCCTCATCTGTATTGGTCTGAACAGTTTTAACAGGGATCACCTGAGATAGCGTGACCACGCTGGTTCGCCCTCATCCTAAAAGGCTTTGTGTAAAAGTGTTTGAAAATACAGTCTAGTAGGAGTAACTAGTTCTACACTGTAATACAAGAACAATGCTGTTTTTTATTTTTATTTCTACTATTGCATGTTAGCTTCAGCCTCCATCTTTTAGCACAATGTCATGGATGTAGCCATCGAGTGCACTTTGAAGATCCTTTCACAGGTTTTGTTTTAAAACAAACAGTATAAAGTCGGCCGGAGACGACGTTTTCAACCAACTAATCGTGCTAATGTTAGCTCAGGTAGCTCGCTGACTAAACTCTGCCAACGGCAGTTGTCAGTTAAGCCGCCAAAATCGAAGCTTCGTTTGTCTGTAACGCTGGCTGAAATTGGGCAGAGCAACAGTCCCGTAAGGAGCTGGCGATTAGCGAATGTTTAAAACATTAGAGTGCTTTGAAAGCCTCTGTTTTAGACTTGGCAGCTCGTGATGACAATGATTTCATGCTCCTTATGGTTTGTGAAAAGGCCAGACTTGGCAGGAAAGGATGGAAATGTAAAACACCAGTTATTGTCCCACTGTTTCTATTCAAGAGTCCTGGTGGGTTTTTATCTCAGGCCTTAAAGTACAGCTTCTACATTCACGGTTCGACTCAGGCTACGAGTCGACTCATTAAAAGTGCTTTCACCACTTTAACCAGCAGGTTTCTCCAATTAAGCTGCGGCCTGTGATTGGATGATTGATGCGTGGATTGACCAGCTGCTGCCCGTCGGGGCTGAAAAGGTCTCACCTCATGAATTTCTTGGGTTCGGTGGGAGGGGTCGGCGGGGGAAGAGGTTTGTTGGAGTTGAGTTCAAGGTGGTGGAGGGGGGAGTTGGGGATGGGCTCTAGGCGGCTGGGCTGGGCTGGGGGCGGGGGTGGGGGCAGTGGGGGCTGCCCACTTCCTGAACCTGCCACGCCCACGCCCATACCTGCTGCCTCCAGAGCCCTGACATTAGGAGAGCTGCTGAATCTGCTGGCTGCTGTTTTCTCATTCTTTTTCTTTTGCTACACAGACAAAAAAAAGCAAAGGAGGGGCACGGGGGTCAAAAAAGGAGCAACAGGGAAGTTGGAAAGAAAATAGGAAGAAAAGGAGGGGAAATGGAGTACAGGGAGAGCCCCGGAGGTCGAAACAGTCCATCCAGCGAGAGAGACAGGAAAAGAGCAGCGTGCTAACTCGATCCTATTTAAAGGTTGATCGAAAGCAGAGTGAATGGATCAATCTGAAGACTGGCGTCGCTCAGCATCAGTCTTAGAAGCAGCATTCGCTCTGAGCAGAATGGAAGTTCAGATGAGGAGAGATGTGTCGAAGCAGAAAACGTCTCACACAAACAAATGGCTTGGAAAGCAAAGGAGAGCTGGAGGAAAGAAAGTCAGGGAGAACAATCGAATCGGGTGGAAAAAACGGTGAACACACGACATACATGTATACAGATATGTGAGGGGGGGGGGAGGATACATATGACAGGAACAAAAATACTGGAAGTTATAGAACCCGAGCGATGGCGTCAACAGTTATATACTGATCATGCAGTGGGGAGCAATCAACTCAGACGTACTGCTGGGAATGAGATATGGTGTTTTCCAGGAGCACTGGGAGCATTAGAAGCCCTGAAAACACATTTTCTCATTATGAGCGATGGGATCTTGCATGAACACACACTTTTGGTCATTTAAACTTCAAGAGATTCACTTCAACAAACAGAAATAGTTAAATCTGGTGAATACAGAGTTTCCACGTATTTTTGTACTGCACACCTTAATTTAATTGCTGTAAGAAATGAGACCTTGGGAGGCTCGACTGTTGGCCTCCTTTTCATACCTGCGGTGCTGATAAAAAACACCACATTTACTTTTAATCGTTTTCTTTCCTGTCCTCTTTCACCGTCCTTGGCGGCTTTGTTTGCACTGGAAAAAAAATAAACTTGTTAAAATTTTTTATTTTTTTCCCCATCACCCTTTTACCATCTGCCATTTGCTGTACACTTTCACTGGAACGCTGTATAACAGCTTCCCCTGTTGTTGTTGTGGCATAAAACCCTCAGGTAAAGGCCGACAGTCTCCTTAAAATGGTCTCGTTTGTTACAGCGCTGAGAATAACATCTGTAAATGACTACGGTTGTCACAATGCAACAGTACCCTTGTCAACACGTCAGTACTGATGGATGTGAAATGAGATGAAGTGGATATCATCTTTGCCATGTGCTGAGATAAAGCAGGCTCCTGAGAGGGCCCCTGTGTGTGTGTGTGGTGTGTGTGTGTTACGGGACAGCGGGGCCTACCTTAATGAGCGGGTTGATGACTCCTACGTTGGGACTGGCGTTGAACACTTTGTTGAAGTTGGTCTCCCTGTTGACGAGTTCCAGCTGGTAGAACTTCTTATCGTCCTGCAGGAGAACAAAAAACAAAAACCTCACGTTAGCTGACGGACGACTCGGATGACAGTGAAAAGGAGTTGTTTGTACCCACACACGACCTCATCAGCGGTTACCTACCACCAGTTTCTTGACGAGAGATTCCCTCTCAGACACCATGTCCTTCAGCTCGGCGATGACCTGCAGATCCTCGTGGCGACTCTCCCTGTTCCTGAACTTGTCCTCCGTTCCTTCCAGCCTGCGAGACAAAACCAGAAATGTTCTGCACCAGAGACCCACTGAACACCGTCTGATGTGAACACAATCGCAGTGGTGGAATGTGACCAAGCACATTTACTCAAGCGGCGTACTTAAGCACAAGTTGGAGGTGCTTGTACTTCAGGAACTTGAACTTTATACTTCTACTCCCTGCAACTCAGAGGCACATTTTCCACTGCACTATATTTATCTGACAGCTTTACTTTTAATATTTCATACCCTCACTGCCCAGTGAAAATATGTAAAAAGATAAATAATGTAGCTCCAAATTTGAATGTTTGTGATGAACTGAACTGTTCCTTTATGCATTGAGAAACTTCTCCAACTTCTTAAGCTCAATAAACTCTTCAAAAAGCCTCTTGGATCAGCTGGAACCTGCAGCATCACGAAGCTGACAACAGTGCTGTTTCTCTGAGCTCATGAAACGATGACTTTTTAAGAGATACGTGGTTCTCACAGGACAGCAGCGCTACAAACACATGGTGATGATTAAACTAGCCAACAGTAGAGAAAGGACCTGAAACATCTGCAGCAGTAAAGTGCAAAATGCACATGAATGCAGCAGGAACATCATATCTAATAGTACAACACTGGCAGGGAACATTTCACTGCACAAAGAGTACTTGTACTTTTCATACTTTTAGTATATTTCACTGATAACACTCATATACTTTTACTTATTATTTTGCTGTTTATTTCGAATGCAGGACTTTCAGTCGTGGTGGAATATTTTCACAGTGTGCTATTTGTACTTTTCCTTAAGTAAAGGATCTGAATACTTCTTCCACCACGAATGGACCTGTTACATCTTGCACTTTGCAGTGTGTGTGTGTGTGTGTGTGTGTGTGTGTGTGTGTGTGTATTAGATGGAACCCTTTACGAGTTAAGGGAATAAAAGGCATGTACTGCAGGGAGTAAAATAAGTTGAGTGATTGGGCTTTACTTTTTCATTAGCTTTTGATCAATAAAACAAGACTTGTCCCCGGTTTCTTCCCTTTCCTGCCCTCTTCTCCTCTCATTACAAAAACCATTAAAGAGGTTTGCACGTTCAAAAAAAACAACTAGTTCCACCGGAGGTTGTTTTTGTTCTGTGAGTTATGAGAACTTTCAAAAGACTTTTTTTTATTATGGGCTTTTGTTATGTTCTTACCGGCTCCTCTGAGAAATCATCACTTGGGTAAAACCTCTGATTCATTTCGTACTCTGTGACATTTTCCCCCAAAACGCAACAAATGCTGAAGATCGCTGTGCAGAACGGGCATTAGCTGCTTCTTAAAGCGAGAAACAACCCGTCATAGGTGACACTGTTGGCTGGAAAATTACTCGTTTCTTTGAAATAAAACAAAAAGGCATTTGAAAGCAACAGCTGCACGAAGACTTTAACTAATGCACTTTGAAAAGTCTTTTCAGTTTCAGAAATTTGCCTTTTAAATGTTACCAATACTATGATGTAAGTCATCAGTTGCCCACTTCTTTATATCACATCATTGCATCAACATTATCATTTCGTTAAGTGTTTTCCAGAGTGTGTACTGAGCACTACCTATTCATAGTTGTGGTAAAAATGAAATTAATAATTTGGAGGATGCTATATTTCAACCCCCTTAGATCCCAAAATACAAGTGTAGAATTAAACAAGAACAAAGAAAAGCTCCATCTGAAGCTCAGCGAGTTTCAGCAAAACCCAAAATACTGGAAAATAAAGCATGAAATAGAGCTGTTTCCCTGCATGTTCAGCTGTGAACCTATTTCTGGTTTCACCAATTCCTTATGTGACAGCGAGCTAAACAGCCTTTCACCTCCCACACTGCCACCGTCCAAGCGGCGGAGGGGTATCTCTGTGACATTTAGGCCGCAGCGTGAAGTCACACTTTCGTAAAGGCCGAGCATCGTGGCAGCTTGTCTTCCTGATAAACTGCGCTCCGCTCAAAGTAATGTCCAAGCGCCAAGTACAGGAGCAGCCACCGGAGCACTGCTCAGTGATACTGATACATACTGATCTGCACTTTTCATCAGACATGCGGCCTGCTGCTGCGCTGGTCCGTCTGTGCTACTCTGACAGCCGATTCATCGCGTTGCTCCTGTGTGTCGGGACACTTTCTCAGAGTCTCTTTTGCTGCTCTCGCAGTGTCTGTGCTTGGCAGGAACTCAGTGTGAAGGTCTCAGGAGGTCCCAGACCCCTTGATTGACAGTTGAGACAACCTGAAAGCCTCAACAGCAACCTTCAAAAAGTAATTCATCCTCTTGTGATTGTCAATACAAAATACCTTTTAAAAGCTTACTATGTCCAGCAGTATTCATTTATTTATTTTTTGTTTTCCTGAGCGTCTTTTTTAATCGTTACCAATAAGGAGAGTGTGTGCGGCTGCCTGGAGAAAAAGCGCTGCGCACAGCGTTTCTTTTTTGTGCGGCCACTCTGAACTTCTCAGAAAGGCCCTGCCAGCGCTTTTTCTGCCAGAGCATGAACATGAAGCAGTGGATTTTAAAATGTATTTCACTGAGGCTCCTTCTTCCATAATGTAGATCTACAGCGAAAAAACACGTGTGTCGGGTTTGAGTGTGTGCGCGCCGGGTTAGCGGGAGAGAGGTGAGCGTGCTCGGCTGTGTGGACCCTGTTGCAGAGCGTAGTTGTTCCGTGGTTGTGTAGTTGTGCGAGTGGCCTTATTGTTAACCATGTTTTTGGCGGTGTGAGTGCAAAGCTTGGTACAGGGCAGCCAGTCTGAGATCACGTCTTTTCTAACACACGGGTCACCACGTGTGCGCAGTTAACCGCGCGAGCTACTGCAAAACTCAGGCGCGCTAATTAGTTAATCTTCCAATTTATTTCTACTAAAGAAGCTAAAGCTGCAGCGCCATGATTTGGGGAACTTCCAAAACCTCGCGTCAGAGCTGGAGACGCAACGGAAGGCGCGCACAGTGCGCGCTACACTGTCTGTCAGAGTTTGACAAACGCTTTCAAGACTTTGCTTTACTCGAGCCAGTTGCTACAGATTTTGAGGTTGATTTACTCGCATCAAAAATTGCAACGCTGTTTCACCTGAACTCGTCTGGAGTAGAGGATGAGATTTTTACACTACAGGCTGACATTCAGCTGAAGTCCAGGGCTCATGGTCAGTTTGGGAACTTACTCACAGAGGAAAAGTACCCAAACATGAGGAAATGTGCTTCCTTCTTGACTGCATTATTCGGCTCTACTTATTTATGTGAGTCAGCCTTTTCCCACATAATGAATATTAAGTCCAAACACCGTTCCACCATGACTGGTGATCATTTGAAGTCTGCTTGAGACGGGCTACCAGCAGCTACTATGCAACCCTGGCTGATTCCATTCAGTGCAAGTCATCAGAGTAAGGTAATGACCAAAAATGTACAGAATTGTATTGTGCCATAAGGTTATGCAAGGTACAACAATATATATTGTAAATATAAAGTATACTCAGTATATATATATAAATAAATAGATATTTAGCATTTTTAATGTAGGTAGATCATTTTGACTTGGTCATTTTAAAAGTAGCTCGCAAGGCGAAAAAGTGTGGGCACCCCTGGCCTAGATAGATGATTGCCTTGGTTATGTACAGTCATTTCCATTATTTAACTATTTAAAGCACTATTAAGGTTTTTTTGGGGGAAGCTGCTGTAATCTTGACATTTCATCACCTTATAAAGGTTATATGTTTTTGGGCTCCAAAAAATGACAGTTGTTCTGGCATTGTAGAGCTATTTACACATCACATGTAATTGATGTTAATGTTAATGTTCACAAGCTAGTTGCAAAACTTTGTATATCTGTTGTTTGGTGCTGGGTGGTTAGCGAGAGCTCTGTTAGAGCACATTTGCTAAAATTAGATGAAAACAGTAAAGTTAACAGCTGGAAAAAAACAAAAAAAACACTGAGCTGAAAGATGCTAAAACGCTCCACGGAGTTAGGTGGTGACTTCTTTTAAATTATAATTACTGTCTTAATTTGATACATTGTCAATATCAAATTGAATTTACTAGTGCAGCTTCAGTGCCTGCCTGCCTTCCATTCAGGACTCATACATGCGCGATTCACACCCTGGACACAACCTGGAACTACAGACCACTGTACGCTAAAACAACCAGACACAAGGACAGTCTCTTCCCGCTGGCCGTCACTCTGATGAACACTGAGCATCAGTCACATAGTGTCAGGAACAGTCCAACGTGCAATAACCCCGGAACGCTGAACATCCCCTGTAGCTTTTTGTTGTCCTTGTTTTAGCTGTGTGTCTATTTCTATGTAAGTACATTGAGGGCAATGAAAAACCGGACTCATGCTTGGCCGATAAAGCAGATTCTGATTAAAGCTAGTCATTATCAGAGTACGGTTTGAGTTACGTTGTACTGCAAGAGTGGGTTTTTCTCCAGGCTAGAAAACTAAGCGCCTGTAAGTTATGTGCTACTGAAGTTTTAATGTAATTGTTCTTAACAGTGACTTTGGCCAAGAATCTGACCGCATGATCTGCGGCTAACACTTCCACAGAGTTATTTGTTTTAGCCGGCTCCTCCAAGATAAATAACATCTTTTCTAGTGGAGTTCACGATCGGATCCAAATATTTGATATTTTATTTAATACTGGCTGGATGAACAGAATTTCCTCCGGGCAGGAGCACACTGAGGCCAAATGTCTGGTGTCCAGCTATTTTACGCCTGACCGCCGCAGCATCAGCAACCCTTCACTGGGCAGGAAGACCCTCTGTCTCACCCGGCTGGAGTGTCAGGGAGACTGGTGTCATATTGGTGCATTTGTCATATTTTGGGGGTATTTTTGTCTGTGATCACATGAAGAGAATAGTACATGGTTTGTACAGATGCACCTGCTGTTGCTCGGCTTATACGCGAGCCATCAAACCGATTTCCTTCAATAAAACCTGCAGGGCGGGAGAAGTCCACATCTATCCACTGCATGGTTAACAGACACCACAGCTTGAAAACGTAAAGCTGAACCAAGATGTGGTTTTTCTGGGAGTAGCATATTTCTTGGTGAAGGTGGTGTCTGTGATAAGACGATGATTTGGAGTCTCCACTGCTCTGGACTTTAATAAAACCCCAAACTGACAATGACTGATGGTCAAGAGGAAACGCTGGAATTAAAGTGCTCCAGTTATCTTCACTACCTTCTGGTCGTGCTGTGTCATTTTCTCTCATTGCCGCTGCTGCAGTTAGCATTGGCAAACTCACTATATTGCATGTTATCATTTTTAATTGCATAAATAATTCTCCAGGACCTAACTGTAAAGTCACTTTCAGTGGTTACGCAAACCTAACCACGACTTAAAGTGACTTAAAACAAGCATCAATTATGTGTGAAGATGTTTCCTTTGATTAAGTGACTTGTGGTATAAGTGTGATAATGCACTCTGAGGTGTACGGATATAATCAATAACTGACACGAGGAACTGTCCCCTGCTAAGTCCTTATGCATGATCACTTAAGGGGAGGATTATCAAAGAAAATAATGGTGAAAGACAAAGGAAGACAATAAGAAAATAGAGGACAGAAAGTTAATATAATGCTTTAAAACTGTACGTCCTATAACACACGTCAACAATAATGTACAGTCTGTACTAAGACTGTAAAGGCAGCACAGTAGTATCTACACATGCCAGAGACAGCTACATCCTTTAAATGGCTGTGTGATTTGTGCAGTGCGACATTAAGCTTCATACATTTCCAACACTGATCCATCACTTTCTTTGTCATGGTGAATTTGGGCTGTTGGACTTTGCTGTCCGCTTCATTTGAGAAGACGTAGGGGTTTTGAGTGTTGCTCGGCAGAGTCTTTTTTCATCTTTGAATGTCTAAATGGTTATGCAGCGGGAAGCAAAAGCATTGTTGCGATGGTTACCTGCAGCTTAATGTACTTTACACACTGATTTCAGAGCTGTCAAACTGTTGACTGTAATTATGTTTCAGGTGTCCGGATGTATGATTTTAACAAACACCACTGCTGATGTGACGACGTGACTGCTAACTGCATCTCTAGTCGGCATGATGACCAAAACCCAAACAAACCCAAACTGTAACACACAGACATGCTTTCCCACATAATCAACCAATAAGGCACAGACGCAGGACAACATATTCAAAAAATAATCATGTAATGGTGGAGCATTCTCTGTTCAGGCTGTTTAGGGAGAGAGATTTGTAGTGAGGGACGAGACTGTCGTCAGCACGGTGATTAATTAGGAGGGAAGGGACAGGGCCGATGGTGAAGACAGATCTGTGTTTTAGTTAATTAGACAGAAGACGGTGGATTATCTCCGGGGACAGCCCCAGAAATGCCTCTTTTGTGGGTAAAGTGAAGAAACAGACAGAAAATAAAAACTGCTGACCGTTGAAGTAAATTTGTCCCAGAAAACTGGTCAAAACAACACAGAAAGTAGACTGTGTCACTACATGTTTAGTCTGTAAACTTAATTCGCTGTAAAGACTGTAAAGTAGTGAACAACTTCTATGTTTAACATGATGATGGCGCTACGTGAGAAGTTAAGTGCTGAACAAAGTTATTGCTATTCGCCCAAAGAGAGACATGAATGTCTGGCAATCCATCCAATATCTGTCAAGACATTTCACCCGGAATCATGAGGGTCAACCTCATGGTGGTACAAGTCAGGGGATCATCAAAGTTTCATCCCCTGGAGAGTTTGTCAAAAAAATGTCATGGCAATGCATCCACTATTGAAATATTACAATCAGGACAAAAGTGGTGGATTGACCAACCAACTGACTGGCATTGCCATCTGTAGAACCGTAAGAAAAAGATGAAAAATGCTCAACTTGGTAGAGAAATTCTCAAAGTCCTTGAAACCATAACGGCCACAAAGATTAAAATATCAGAGCATCCATCTCCAATGTAACTGCGCAAACTCCATTCTCTGATAAAGACTCTGAAATAAGGTTGAAATCTCAGTAAAAAGCTCGTTAGTAGAACTTGAGTTGCATTATCAAAAAATACAAAACGTTAGCAAGTAAGAGCTTGACTAAAAAGTAAAACCATTTCATATTTTCATCTCTGCCAGGTGATTATGTATTTGGTCCTGTGTGTGTTTTGTCTGTCCATGGCTAATCTGACATACTGCTGGCCCTCTCGGGGTTGCAGTGATTCACACTTTCCGCTATGGATTATAAATAACTCCTCTCTTGATTTGCACGCCTTGGTAGGACAATGCACGATTGTCAGAATGCAAGTAAGTATGTATGGATGTATAACTATCGCTTAGCAAATGACTAACTGAACTGAGGGATGGCTACAACGTCTTCTCATGACGGTAAAATGAGAGCTAGTTAGCTGTTAGCAGCCAGTGGGAGTCCTAGGGTGTGTGTTTGGCTACCAGAGCTAACAGCTAACAAGGCTAATACACCGAACAGAGCTAGCAGCTAACAGAACTAAATACACAGCAGGACTGACAGTTTCTGTTCATAGAAAGCTTTAAACAGTCAACATGAAGCTTTACAAAGTGAACTGCACAGAGCCGGTGCAGACAGCAGCGTAGATTAAGATGAGAGATCTGTTGTGTGAGTAGAAAACATGCCTGATACACTCGCCTTCCAGACGGGGGACAATTGTGGCTTGTTTTCATTCGTTGCAGACACACCTGGCAGAGATCTGCACTCTGCAGAGTGCACTCTTCTAGTTACGTTGTTTATTTAGGATGAGGTGTGCTGCATAAACCAATGGGTTCTTGTCCTTTCCTGTCAAATTTTGTGGATTTTTTCTTTGCATTTTTAGGTCTCCACTCAGCATCTGTCCAATTGTCCTTGTTTTTGTACGTCACACCCTCTTAATCAATAGATCTTGTGCATTACTGTGTGTGCAGTAACAAAGCGTCTACATGTGGCATTTTCTTTGTCGATGGTAATAACGGCCAACAAACTCTATTTAGATGCACATCCTCTTCAGTCCGGCAGGTGGCGCTTTGCTCTCAGCTGACACAAACTGAAAGGAGGTCAGCTCTGAAGAGGATATTAGCTCGCTGCACATCTCCTGACTCCAACACACACACACACACACACACACACACACTCACCACAGAGTTTTCCATATGGCTTTTCTTTCTTTATCTCACTGTTTTGTATCTGTTGTCTTCTGTCTATCTCAGAAACTGTACAGTTTTCTCTTGAGGTTTGGTTCATTTCCCTCATGACTTGCCGTGACATCCTCCACTGCCCACCGGCAAAGTGTACCTTTCAACGACTTTCTTTTTTTTCCCTTTCTCCATCCATCTTCTGTGAATCTCTGTCTTCACCTGCAGTCATCCATGTCACATCTCATCCACACTCTTCTTCTCATTCCCTTCACCTCAACATGCCCACAGCTCTCTCTTGTATTCTTTCCCTCTATCGATACACTGCAGCATTTGCTTCACCCTTTCCTACATCCTCACTGCATGTCATCAATAATATAAATTCCCCTCTTCATATTCAGTAAGAAAAAAAGAAATGCCATCACTACTTGCTGAGCTAAATGTCCTTAATCTATATTTCATGGGTATATGTATATGTCATCTTTGATCCCTGCAAGGTCTACACCTGAGGATATTTGATGTGTAGACTGAAGTTACTCCATTTTGTACAGTATATTTGGCCAACCATCCAGGGGAAAACCAGCGCATGGGGTCATGATTGAGTTTGTTTTTTAAAAGGTGAATAATTCTGATGCTCTAAACCACTGACAATGGCCTTTACGGAAGACTGACATAATAAACGATAATCCCTTCCTGGCATGCTCCATAATAACATACTATTCATGCACAAATGATGCACTGTATAACAGAATATACATTCATTCCATTACTCCAGTGATAAGGTTTAATGGGGAGCTTATTGTGCCATAGTTGTGACAATGAAGCAAATCAGACACGCCGACCAGTCCAATAAACAATGCAGAACATTGGAGCTGATTCAGCCAGAGCCGTAGCTGCAACTGATGACACCAAGGTGACGTCTGACAACTTGGGGGGTTTAGAGAACGGGTCCATTATTTATTGATTTGTAAAGCTTTTTGAGGTTTTTATCTCATTCTGTAGCTTAAAAGTGATGTTCTATACGTATTCAAGTCCAAACATTCAAATTCTGTACGTATGTTTTAGATCTTCGAAATTAACTGTTCTCAAGTGACCTGGCGTGGGTCTCTGCATGATGCCGTCGCTACATATATAATACAGTAACTTAGATGGCGGTCGACACGCTCCCAGTTTGGAGAAGCAGACAGGAGTAACGGCACGGAAGCAATGTTCTGCGGTGGACGCCGCGCTTGTTTCGGATACGAAAATCACACATTGACACAAACAAACTAACCGGTCGAGACAAGCGGTAGACCAGCTTATTCCCATGTTCTGCAAAGTAAATGGTGGCTCTGAAGAGGGTGATATAACGTCTTCAGTTCCCCGTCGTAGACAGCTTTCTGACAGCTGTTTTGAAATGGAAACAGTTAAATTCATTTTTGTTTTTAGTAGCTCATCAAAAATGTGAACGACCAAAAAAGGTGTTGGGTGATCTGGTACTTTTTGTAGTATTTGACCTCAGTATTCTACAACACTGACAATAGCCACAATTCCATTCCATTTTTGGAAGCACGTTTTTTTATGTCATGCTTGATGATTTTCTATTTTGTATTGTTGTTGCATTCTGCTTTGTGCTCGTCCACTTGAAGGGTGATGACACATTGAATCTTCTCTGTGGGTTCAATGTTAACTTGCACTTATCCGTCAGCTAAGATGCCTGTGAGATCGGCAATACCATGCCACGGTTTGGACCGAACAGATGAACAAATCACAACAATGTTCAGATGAACACGTCAGGCTCCGCTCACTACATATGAAAACTAAAATGTCCGGCAGACTGGACAGTTCTTACAGTTTGTGTGACGCACATCAGGACGGCATACAGTAGATAATCCAGGGTGTGGAACTGACTCGTACTGGATTATTTTACTCATAAAATGAAAGCTTTTATTATAAATCGTGTATCACGGTGAAATCAGTTGTCTGAAAAACACGTACTTGTCAAACAAGTGTGGACTTTTCTAAATTTTTTTAAGTCAAACACTGCAGAACCGTGTGTGACAGCGTGCATAAAGGCACATTACGCCACATGAATATGGATTCAGGAGCACGAGGCAACGTATGCATTTGCGTTTTCTCCTTCTTAAACCTTCGATTTCATGAAGACATTTGAATCTTTTTGTGTTTTTCTTTGTTCTGCAAATGGAAACACATTGTTTCCAGAAGATTGCGGCTCAGTTACAGATTGAGGGTGCAACGGTAGATCTCTCTTGGGGCTGCCTTTTCATGGCGAGCCAGTTTGGTCACGCACCGTCGCGCTTGCTGCAGCTGTTTATAACGTATGACACGAGCGATGTGATTAGCTGGGAAGAATATAATTCATCACAGCTGCCTGCGATTTCCACTGCACTTCACCTGACGCATGCAATAACAAAACAGACGGTCTGCATGGATGCGTCTGCTTTTGTGTGTTTACTTATGCCCTAATTTCTATGATGCAGTGATTGCGTAGGTTAACAAAAAAAAGGAAAGCACAATGTGTAACGACTTTTTCCCACATTTGATCATCTGTTCGACTAGATGATAAAAAGAGTTGCATCTGTAGAAACCAGGAGTGTTCAGGCAGATGTGAAAGCATCATGTGTTATTCTCCCCAGAGACAACCTGTCTGTTGCTTTAAACCTCCATGTGGTACCTGTGACAACACACAATTACATTATCTAGGACGAACAGGTTGATCTGCGCACACAGCAATCATGACTTAAGAATTACTTATGGTGTTATTCCTCTGTGCCTCCATTGTTGCATAGCTGTCTGGAGACCACACAAGCACACAGTGTGTTTATAGTGTGTACATACAGTATCTGAAGGGCGGAGATCTTGTCCTTGAGCACTTCCTGGGCTTTGTTGAAGTCTGACAGCATGTTCTGCGTCTCTCTGCTGTGGACGGCGTTCATTTCGGCGAGCTCTCTCTCGTGCCTCTTCGTCAACTCTTGTTCATGAGCCCTGAAGGGAAAGAGAAGAGTGGACGGTTGAGTTTCTGAGTTTTACTCAGTGTCACCTAACTTTATAATGTTGTAGCTGGTCTAGGTGGACCTCATTTTGAATAGTTATACACTGTTAGTTAAATTAACTGGACTGCAATGCATCATGTTTAATGTGCTTATTTACAGGTTTATAAATTAAAATTTTCTGTAAAGCAACTAATCTGTCAGATTAATGTAGCAGTATAAAGATTTTATTTAGTGAAATCTAAAGTAGCATCAAATGGAAATACTCAACTGAAGTACACTGTGCTCTGCAAAAACGTTGGTGAGCATGGCTGTAACGTGCCATGTGTTATTTAAAGAAAGAAATGTATATGTCATGCCTCAAAATAACCATCCTTCCTTTTCATGAAGCCGTTTGAATGAAGCCGTACCAGTAACAGTCACAATTCAAGCGTTAGGACAGAGTAAAGCTCGCTCAAAACGTTGATTAAAACTCCCTTGGTGGCTCAGGCATAACAAACATTTTTTAAATGGGCGACATTTCCGTTTAAGACTTAATCGGGACCTGCAGACTGTCCTCTCTCTCTGTCCGTCTCTCCCAGGAGCAGCGGACATAATGGATTGTTCCACAGAGAAAACGTTGGTTGGATTAGAAAAGAGAGATAAATGCACAGAAGGAATTCCTCGAACGTAACTGCATGAAAACGTACTGTGAATGTAATTATAATAGAAATCCAGCTTTTTGGAGCTTGCACAAAACAGCAGCGGAACGCAATAAGATAATGTGAAAATAGCATACAAACATAAGTATGGTATCACACTTACAATGATGTACAACATAACGTCAAACATATGCACAGAAAGTGTGTACTAAATTCTCCATCTTATCAAAAATGTTCCGTTTGCACATGTAGAGGGTTTTGCTATGGGAGGAAAAGGAGCTAAAGAAGGAGGAGGAGGATGGGAAATGGGAATAAAAGATGATAATAATTAAATGAGCATGAAAAAAAAGGCCGATGAAAGGGATGCGAGGGCTGAAGGAGGATGTCTGTCTGCCTCTCACTCCGACTGGGCCAACTCTCCCCGAGGGCCGCACATCTTATCTCTCCCTGCTTCCTCTTTATTTATTTATTTATCAGCCTATTTTTATCCCTGTGACCAGGATTCAGATGGGGAGTTACGTAACAGAGGGAGGAATGTGCGGCGCATGGGCCTGCCAGCATAGAGAGAGAGAGAGAGAGGGGGAGAGAGAGAGAGAGAGAGAGAGGGAGAGAGAGAAAGAGAGAGAGAGAGAGAGAGGGGGAGAGAGAGAGAGCGAGAGGGAGAGAGAGAGAGAAAGAGAGAGAAAGAGAGAGAGAGAGAGAGAGAGAGAGATAGGACGCATATACGTGAAGACTAGCAACGCATGAAGTCATCATTGAGAATGAAGCACCATGGGAGCAGTCATCAAACAAACGCATATGTAGAAAAATCTTCAAACACACACAGACACAAACGTATAACTATGATTGACTCTAATCAGTAGCTGGGCCACATTAGCCATACAGCACTTTAAAAAATTCGCTGCAGGGAACAACATGATTATAGATTCCACTTTGCTTTTATTCTAAATAACCTTCACACTAATCAATGGCTCCTGACACCAGTCAGAGAGAGAGAGAGAGAGAGAGAGAGAGAGAGAGAGACAAAACAATAATGGAGAGAGAGAGAGAGATTGATTTGCCTTGTCTGGGCTTTTCTTTTTCTCTCTTTCATCTCGCTGTGCTTTCATGAGGACTGGAGCACATTAAGTTTGCAGGAACTATTAACATCCGAACATAATAAGAGAAGTCAAATTCGGGATTGCGGGACAGAGAGTTGAGAGTAGGCATTTCTTTGTGTTTTAAAAAAAAAACGTGTCAACGCTATCCTGAAATGTCAATGATAATATGTTATTAATGTTCTTCATGTTGCTACTCTGAACTGATTTACCTTTTGGGGAATAGGCTTATTCCCTTTTTTTTCCCGAGAGTGAGATGAGAAGATGGAAACCACTCTTGTGCCTGTACGTTAAATTATGGAGCCGGAGCCAGGAGGAGATTAGCTTAGCATAGCGTAAAGACTGGAAGCAGGGGGACACAGCTAGCATGAGTCTGTCCACAGTTTGACAGTTACGGATGTAACTCGGCTCTATGAATCCTGGATGATCACCAGGAAAGATGGAATAGAACACACGAGATCCAAGTTGTTCATCGGTGAGCTTTTAGGTGTGTTCGGAAAGAAAGCGTAGCAAGATGTCACCTAGCATCATTTGTTAGAAATTGACTGCTGGAGCGTTTTTGTGCAGTGCGTGTTGATTTGCCCCAAGCAGCAAATATACCAATTGTGCAGACGATAGCTGTAAGCTACAGCTAGCAACTCACCAGGAACTCCAGTTCCTTCTGTTACTTCCCTCCAGGAAGTGTTAACTCCCTTCTTCTCTTATCTCTCTAAGATTATGAAAGATTCATAAAGCCTCTCGATTACACGGAAATTTGTATTATGTAGGTGAATTTGATTTGCGCATAATCTTGTCTTTCCATTGACTTTGCATGCAATCACGCCACCTCTAAAATTCGCCTGCAGCGCACAATTAGAGGTGTTGGTATGTGGATTTTTTAAAATTCAGATACAACAAAGCTAGCACTTCCAGTCTCTATGCTAAGCTAAGGAAAACGCCTCTGAGCTCCAGCTCTGTACTTAAGGTACAAACACGAGAGTGGTATCAATCTTCTCATCTAACTTTCAGACAGAGAGAGAATACGAGTATTTCCAAAAATGTTGTGTTTCTTTAAAATAACTAAAATCTAAATACCTGGTTCTTAAAAGTCAAAGAGTCAAACTTCATCAACACAAAAATACAAAAGGTCAGCCAATAGTGGATTTTTAAAGGCCGATATAATAACAATAGTTTGATTGATCTTGTATTGTAGACTAGAAGCTGATAAGTGTTACGTCATATGTTGAGAGATAACTTTTATGAGGAGAAATAAACTGAAAACGTGTCAGATACGACATGAATACCACTTCTCTGCTTGCTGCAAAATCAGCTGTTCACCGGGACCGCCCACAATGTCTAACCCAGAAAGAATAATGCGTTGAAGGTTTTTATGGAGAATTTCTGAAAAAAAAAAAGGATCTCAGATGTAGTCTATATTGAAATATGTAATTCAAAATCAGCCAGAACGATTAATCGGTCGATCTCTTAAAAAAAGGCATCGTACAGATTGACTAGTGATCAGCAGCAAGAACTGAGGGTGGAGCTAGAGCTTAAAAACGCCACCATTTCATACACGCTCCAAATAGAGAAGTCATGGACCACCACTCTGAATTCAGCAGCTTGGTTGCCAGGTTACAGTGTATTACGATAAACTGCACTGTGAACACACTGGTCTAGTATTACTCCAACTGTGTGAACATGAATATTTCAGAAACTAAATCTTACACACAGAGAAGAAGATGCATCTCGTGTCAGACATGGATAAAAAAGGATGAAGTCAGTTTGTGCTGGTTTTTAAAAGGATATGAACAGTTAGAAGTACATTTTCTAATATAAATGAAGCACATAAACGCACCACACTGTCAGGGTTATTCACAGCAATCTGTGCTTTCAATTGCAATAACTTCAACTTGACGTATCTAAAACAAAATGAGCGTGTTATTATCTAGTCTGGTCATCACAACATCGTCTTCGCCTATGAGCTCAAGTTTGAACCGAGGCTTTCATTACAGTATTGTTTCGGGTTGTGTTTCAGTCGTGCTCCGAGTGCCGAGTCATACCTGATCTGCTGATTGGCCTCGCTGCGGATCTTGAGCACCTCCTTGCCCTTGAGCTCCAGCTCTTTAGTCAGAGTGCTGATATTTTCGTTGAGCGTGTGGATCTGGTGGTCAATCTGAGCGATGTGGTTCTTCCTCCTGGAGACCTCCTCCTGCAGCTCGGTCATCCGGCCCAACAGCTCGCGCTCCTAGGAAGGGGGGAGAAATAAATGAGTTGGTTTAATGAGTTGATACCCCACAGTGTTATTTGTCCAATAATGATTTTTAATTACTTCTTGACTACTACAGGAAAATTCAAGGACACAGCAATTTACCTTTCTCATTTGTCCTCATAGCAGCCTTTCAGTCATGTCATCTTTACATGAACTGAGAGGCACCGCATGTCTTAACATAGTAACAGGAAGCTTGTTTTGGCTAACTGTGTTAAGATTGGTGTATAGTATAACATATTCCTTCTGTAAGCATTGTGAGGAATAATAAACCTTATAAACACAAACATTTTAAGCCAACTAAATAGATGAGACGACGGATAAATCCAGCTGTCTTCGTGACATTGTACACACAATGTGAATTACAGTTAAAGGTGAAGCTTCTTAAAATATACATATATATATTTTTTTTAGTAAATGTGCCGTATTTTGTGTAAAATATTGTATTTGTGTAAATGTAGGTGGACAAAAACTTGTATAGAATTGAATCTTTCAGAAAACATTTTGAACAAAAGCTGAATATGACAAGCTTCAAATCTATAGGATTGAGTGCCAGGCTGTTCTGGTTGATTGTACTGGGTGCACAGTTATGTCGACTTTTGTCTCTACTTGTATTATGAAATATAACAAACTAGAAGGGTATTAATTAAGAGAGGCCCATTGCAAATGCCCTATCTCGCAATGTGAACCAAAGTGAACAATGATGTGCGTATCTTGTGATTTGGATCCGCTCCAAAGTTGAATGGGTTCTTCCTCTGCTCATGCTACACCCTTTCACCAAGTTTGATAAAAACGGGGTCAGCAGTTGACAAATAAACAAACAAACCAAACTGACAAAACATGACCTCCTTAGCGGAGGTAATAAACAGGAACTGAAATTATAAAACTTGGGCCGAGTGTTTGAAAGGCGTTTAAACAGAGATGTACTCTTTTCTTATTGACGGCACAAACTAGGCCCATAATTACATGAGATGATTAATCTACAGTGAGCGAGTCAAAGTTCCTCACTGGCTGTTAAATGCTGAGAAACTGCCAATGAGCGTTAATGAATGAACTGACAGTGAATGGTAATAATGACTATTACTCACTGTCCAATAATGAATTGTAAATATAAATAACCACGTGTAGACTCAGCCACTCTTGCCGTTACCCTGACTGGTTCATATGAATTACAATATCCATGGCACTTAACTTTATTACTTAAGGGCCTCTTTAGAAAAGGCTTAGATGGGATAGTGTTACCTTTCAAGGATAAGTTATGTGTAAAGAGGGAGCGTTGCTGTCTAGGTATGTAATGTATCTTGTAAAACAAGCGAGTACCGGCTCACATGGCATTTTTTTAATTTATCCTCAAATATGACAAAAAATCATTGTCACGAATGCAGGTGCTCGTCTGCATCACTCAGTCATGACTTGCTGCCCTTTTTTATTCTTTATATATATTTTTTCTTGTTTATTGTAAATTTCTGTATGTACATTGAGAGCGGAGTGGAAACTGGAGACAAATACGCATACATGGCCAATAAAGCTGATTCTGATTCTGACTTATCATCGTTCTCCACGTCTCTGAATGACGTCCATGTAGACCAACTACCCAAATCACTCGCGACCCCCCCCCCCCCCCCCATGAGAAAAATGATCAAGTGATTTTTCTCGATAGGGTGGTGAACGAACAATGCTTGGGTTCAATCAATGAGGATGTGACTCGCTACTTCTAAAAACCTGGTTTGAAATGATGGTTTTTAGATTTCAGCGCTGGTTGATTTAAGTGCTGGTTATTTGTTGGATTGAATGGGCGTCATCAGCGGTAATCAGCCTCATGATGTGGGTTAGAGGGGGGCTGCTGGTAGGTTCAGAAGGCCATTATCATCTGTTCACATGGTGGGTCAACGTTGCGAACACAAGAAGATGACAACCTCAAGTGATGGAGTATAATGTTTTAGGAAATTACTGAGCATTCTTTGAAAGATGAAACTAGACATATGGGTTTTTTAAAAGATTTAAATCTTCAGCAGGGACCAGTGGTGCTTGGGGTCACCGACAGACCACCCTCATGCTTTAAGATAACAGTACTGGTCCACACATGAGATTACCGATGAAAATGTCAAACCCAAAATGTTGACCTGAAGGAGGTCTAAGGACTGAACTGCTAGTAATAGAGAAAGAGATTTTGATCCGATGTCTGCAAATTAGATTTTTTTTTTTTTTTTTGCTGTGTCAGAACCTTGTTGATACTATAGTTGAAAACATCTGTATCTTGTCATTAAGATCTACCAGCCGTCGACACGCAAAGCTGCCATGTTCGGTGTTAAAACCCCTTTACATGACGGGGAGCAGCGGCAGCCTTGTTTGCCAAATTGATCATTATGATTAGAGACTTGAATAAAGAGGCAAAGACTCCCAGAAGAGGGCCACTTAACTCCACCAGAATCAGATTAAATATCCTCAAGTTATCGCTCACTAATGATTCCCCACTTTGCAAAAAAACTCATCCCACTTTATAACAATTTATTCCAAGGGCTGTGTTCATATATCCAAAAGCCATAATCTTGTATAATCGCCTCATGGTCACAACCTCCTGCCTCGCTATCTGTCTCCATCTGAGTCTCCCTCAACATCCTAATTTAATGTCATTGGCAGATTTTTTGCCGTCCATAAACCTAGCGCCGCAATTAAACACAATGGGGACAGGGCAGATTAATCCTTTAATAACTCATTTACTCATTTCACTCTTCATTCTGGAGGGAGAGTGAGAGACAGGAGGCACAGAGGCAAAGAAAACCCAACAAACTAACAGGAAGGGTAAAAAACGACAGGATAAAAGACAGGAACAAAGAAGATGGAAAATGCATTTAGGGGCATTCAGGAGGATTTGAAGTATTTATTGCATGGGGACTGTTTTTCTTTCAAGGCTAATTTTATCAGCGGATTCATCTGTTCGATGTTCACATTCATTGCAGGCGAACGGGCTGGTTTGTGGCACCGAGGTCTACTTCATCTCTCTCTTTCTAATCTCTATTCTCCTCCACACCAAAGAACTTGGTTAAATAAAGGAGTTAATGTGCACCATCTTCTTTATGCCTGCCGCCCTCTCTATTTTCTCATTTTTAAGTCTTTGAAAAATAAATAGGTTCTTTAAATATTCATCAGGAGAGGACATTAGCCGGCCGAATCTCCTGAATCTTACTGAAAATGGAAAAATGTATTAAAGATGACGGGTGGGCATTTCATCCATCCAGTCTGACAGATTAACGGCTTATTTATAGAATACCATAAATGTGAACCTTTTCTTACGTTAAGATTGTGATGGTTATCTTTTGTTTTAGTGGACAATTGTAGTGTTGCACTGTTTTCACCAGTGTTTCCCAAACTCTCTTTCTGGGGACCCGCTTTTGGAATCGCGACCCAATTCACGATAGGCCTCATCCATAAATCACGAGATGAGTGAATCTGTGCGTAGATGAATGTTCCTGACCATGTTTGATGCCATTTCCACATTATCTTCTATCATCTTGAATAAACAAGCCATTTTGAAGAGATACACGTTGGAAAACAATCACAACTTTGTCAGTTAAACAACGATTCAATCTTATAAGTAGGTCACAATTGTCAGAACATTCAGGCGTCTCATGCGGCTCAAAGGTGTACTGCAGATATTAATGTGGAACAAAAGACTACTATTCTACTAACTTATTTATTTCACAAAATGAAAGTTCACTGGCCTTAGTATGACTGATGGAGTCCTGTCAAAGTTAGAGCGGTTTTGGTGAGTTCACTTTCAACATTTGCATATTTATTTTCGAAGTGCTCTCCTCGCTGGTTGAAGTTGAAGTGGGCGGGGACTTTGTGGACTTTTTTTTGCCTCTCAAGCGACTAAACAGTCCACTCTACCTTCTCATCGGAGGTTGTTGAGGCTGAGAGGGAGACAGCAGACACCACTCAGGGCTGACACGAGCACCGCCAACTCCTCTGCATTATTTCAGGTCAATAAATTATTCTGTCATATTTTCACCAACAGGGAATATTATCATAAAAAGGATGGGAGGACTGAGCATCACTCAAATCAGTTATGATGCAAAAACAACTTCATCTATCATAAAGTATCTCTATCAAGGACACTAAATATGATTTTATGAATTTAAAGGACTGTGCAATAATAACACAGAGGATTATACTACATTCATATTTTGTTTGTTATACTACAGAATGTGCTGCAATTTCTTTGTGAAACCAAACCTTCTCCCTCGAGTAAAGCTACTATTAAAGTATCTTTTCCCACTATCAGGTCTGCCTGCTATTAAACAACTGGATCCAAATCACAACTGGACTTTTAACGCAAAAAAAAGGGAGGAAAGGAAAATAATGTGAAATATTGAAATGGATTGGGACGAAAGAGCCGCAAGAGAAAACGACAGCACTTCTAAGATACTCTACTTATATCGATGAAAAAAATAATAACTTCATGTTCAGAGAGAAAGACGCACGTTGTCAGGAACACTAAAAACCACATCAAAGATCGAACGATATGATGGAAATAGAACAGAACAGATATTGGATGTCAAGAGATGCTGATCACGTGATCATTGATCAAACAAGTAAAGTGTCTCCAGGGAGACGGATGACAATGTGTACACCCTGTACTTCATCAGCCTCTTCCTCCCCGTCTGATAATTGGAGGTATAAAAACATTATTTAACTCAGCGGGACGACTGCTCGCAGCTGAGCTCTGATGACTCAACTCAGGAAGTTTCGGCTTATGTGCCATTAGGGCTCCGGCACAGCAAACATGGAATTAATGTAAACACAAAGTCTCAGCCTCTCAATTTGTACACGCAGCATTTTACCCTAAAACAAAAATTCACTCGGTGGGTCACAGTTTGTGCCGTGACATCTGCTGGATTATTCTAAAGCAAAGGGAGGTAACAGCAGATGGTGAAAGGACAGAAAGGATAAAGCCTCTTCCAAATTAGGGTGGCCAAACAGTGATGTATCCTGCCAGAGACACAGAAATTGCTCCCAATCCAAATCCTTCGTTGCATCTCATCCCTTCTCTCTCTCTCTCTGCCATCACATTTTATGTCTGATTCTCTGCTGTGCCCAATTAAGCTATGAATGCCCAAAAAGTTATCTTAAAAAAAAGAGGGGAAAAGTATTTAAAAGTACCAGAGCTTTTGCTGATTTGTGATGTGTATGACAGGATTTGAGATGTGTATGACAGGATTTGAGATGTGTATGCATTAGAAAAGAAGCCAGAAGCCAGCACTATAAATTAAAGCTCATTTAGTTTACATATAAACAGTCAGCCAATTAAATTCTTTCTTTATTTATTCCAAAGTAAACAATGGGAATCTACTTGGGCGTCAAAAAGTAGCTTGCGTGCTGCAGCAGCGACTGAAATATGTATTTCCTGCACACGTATGACTGACAGGCCGTACAGACTGTAATAATCTATTAACTATTGACTTTCATTGACCTGATTGCCTTAGCAACTAAAGGTGAGAGTGACTGATGGTGGAGTGTGTGTGTGTGTGTGTGTGTGTGTGTGTGTGTGTGTGTGTGTGTGTATTGAATACAACCAGCTGTGCTTCTCTGCTGGGACATCTGTATCACAAGGCGATGAGAGGGGAACTCATGGTGTTTGGGGTAATTAGTAAGATTTACAAGAAGATGGTAAGAGGATAGCCTGCTGTGTGTGTGTGTGTGTGTGTGTGTGTGTGTGTGTGTGTGTGTGTGTGTGTGTGTGAGAGCCTGTGGCAGGTAGTATTTCAGGCACACTGGCTAATCTAATTTCTGTGTGACAGCTGGCACAGGTAAACATTAAAAACAAATAAAGAAACCTAAATAATCTAAACATCAGTCAGTTAAATCTCTTGATGTATTTGTGATCAATATATTAATTGTTTTGTCTTTAAAATGCCAGAAAATAGTGAAAGCTGCCATCACAATTTTAAAGATTTTCAATTTTGTTGTTTAACATAGCTTGTTTGGTGTAACAGTATAATACCTAAAGATATCAAAAATGGTTGTTAATTAGTTTTCTATTGATCAACGAATCACTTCAGAACCACCTTCGGCTAAAATCATGAAGATTTTAATGAAATCAAACCCCATTTTTTTGTTTTAATCATTCAACTGGCAAAACATTGGGTTGCTTCCACTGTCCACTGTAGGTATATACACCGACTACGGATGACTACCTCATACAACCCCACTTCATAACATCCAAACTATCCCTTTAAGTGTGTAATATTGAGATCTATTTTCCAGTGTTTCCTACTAGAATAGCGTCTTTGGAGACTGACGGTGAATGTGTTGGTAGATGTAGGAATAGTGTGACTCAAACAGATGATGCAGACGTGGTCTCCTACCTGTATCCGGTTGTTCTCCAGGGTTTTCTCCAGCTCCACCTTGGCTGCGGCCGACTCTTGTTGGTGTGTTTGTCTCAGGTGTTCGATGGCTGATGCGTGGATGTGGTTCAACTCTGATCGCAGAGAGGCTGATGGGGGAAAAGTGCAACAGAAGAAAAGGACATATTTCATTTGTAGAGAGCAAATCACACACGTGGAAACAGCTTGTTTCAGACCCAGTGATTTTAAAGCTTTTTGAAAAAGCTTCCTCCGACCATTAGTCTGCTTGTAAAAAAGTGCTCATTACAGGCAAAGGCATTTTTATTTCAAAATAAATAAATAAATAGTCTTTTTTTTAAACTTCGCACGTAGAGCAGAGTGCTTCGGATGCCTTTGCCCAAGTGGCCTTTAATCCTCACTCCAATGAACATCTTTCATTGTAAACAGTCTAATGGTGTAGAGAAGCATATAGAGAGGTAAGTCACACAGTTATTAGCTTTCTACTTGAACGTAAGACACATTTATCATGTCAGAATAAAGCAATACAGCAGTGGAAGCTGACCACTGCAGTTCTTTTTTAAATCAAGAAAATATGAGAAAAACGCATAATATTCACCTACACTCCCATGAGACACACAGATGTAGATACACACACACACACACACACACACACATTCACACACACACGGACAGGATGAAGACAATGGGGAGAGGGCGAGAGATGAAGAGGAAAAAAGGGTTATAAAAGGACGTCAGGATGTGGGAAGTGAGAGATAGATGGGAGCAGCTCTCCAGTGTCGGGACCATGACATGAAGGTTAATGGAAGACCATTTATCACAGCACAGCGCTGGTGCTTCAGTGGTGGCACTGAAAACTGGGTAAAGATAGAGATTTTTCTGCACTTTCTAGCTGTGTTGGTCTACCTTAGACTTTCTGCTGATGTTCTCAATATATCACATTATTGTACATAAAAAAACATTGAAGTGATGCACATAATAAGGCATCGATACTCGAATACCATCGAAAGAACATACAGTCATATAGACACAGTGATTATACATATCAATACATACATACCAACACTATATATATATACATATACATTACACAATAAAAATTATATATTAAAATACACTACAAAATATGTAATATACAATATTAACATGGGGTAATATACTATATAAGTGTTTTATTATTTACATTAAATGAGGTATAGTGTGAAAATAATGTGCAAATGTATCATGTGCAAGGTTATTGAGGTATAAAGGATTTGATGGGAACTATACAGTTGAGCGTTCTCTGTTAGACAGAGGTGAGGTGTTGTGAAGGGTTATTGCTTTGGGCAGCAAAGGTTTCCTGTATCGGTCTACGTGACAGTGAAGCTGAATCAGTCTGTGAGAGAAAGAGCTCCACTGTCTGTCCAGTGGGTAGTGGAGAAGGTGGTCAGGGTTATTATCCTCAATAGATAACAGTTTGTTCAGTGTCCTCCCCTCCACCACAACTCAAACGGAGCCTGGTCTGCAGCCAATAACGGAGCCATAATGAGCTAATAAAGTCTGTTGGTGTGTCCGGCTCCAATGCTGCTCCCCCAGCAGACTAAAGGCAAAGCACAGTGCACTGGCACACGCTGAAGGATCTCAGCTTCCTCAGGATATGCCAGCTCATCCCCTTCTTCTAGACAGCCTCAGATTTGGTCTTCCAGTACAGTCGGTTCAGTTGTCGCTGTAGATGCCCAGGTACTAGTTATCCTCCACCACGTCAACCTCCTCTCCCAGAATGCACTAGGCTTGTGAAGCCGTCCTCTTCCTTCTGAAGTCAGTCACCATCTCCGTGGTCTTGGCCACGTTAAGAAGCAGATGGTCTCTTCAGGCCCACTCCCCAAATCATCCACCAGCTTTCTGTGTTCCTCTTCCCACCTCACACTTCTACACCCGACCACTGCAGGGTTGTAAGAAAACTTTACCGGAAGTTGTACTGAAAGTCTTTGGACGGAGACAGCACAGTCCCCTGCTGCGCTCCAGTACTACCAGCTGCCATTTCAGACTGAACCATAGACTGTATGTATAGAAGAAGTGGACGTAGTCACTGTGACGTCAGCCATTGGTTTGTGGACTGCTGTGTTGAAGCCTTGAGTTTGGCATTTTGGCCGTCACATTCTTGGACTTTTTCTCAAGCAGAGGAGTCGCCCCCTGATGGCCATGCGACAATGAAAGTTTAAGGCGCTTCCACTCTTTTCAGAACCGGAGGTTGCAGCGTGGATGTCAAGGAGATGGTGTACGTGTCTACTCTCATTAATTGGTACTTTTCGGTTTATGTATCGATTTCCCTCATTCATTTCAGCCTGATCACTTTCCAGGCAACGTATTAAGTGTCCCATATTTTCCTAAATTTACCACGTAGATTCATTTCTCCAAAGCAAGGCAGGAGGCCATTCCCTGTAACCACATTGCAGGTGTAGGGCCGCCCATCCTTTCCCACCTCAACGCAATCACTGTCCCAGCCTGAGGCAGGCATGTTATTAATCGAGGGGCGCAAAGTGAGTCATGTTAGATACCTAATATGCAGAGCTTCGCCTTAAGAGGGATTATGCATCAATAATTATAATGGATCATTCTGCATCACTTTTACTTTTGATACTTTGAATATATTTTGATGCCTTCACTTTTGTACTTTTACTTAAGTCACACTTTCAATGCAGGACTTTTAATTGACCCTGACAGGTTATTATGCTGCCTCTTATTGAAGGTAATTTTTATTATTAGAACATATAAAGCTGTACTTTCATGAATTCCAACTGCATATGGGCAGAAAAATGTGTACTTGTACATCTGAAAGTAATAGTCATACATCCCTATTTACAACATGAAAGAGCAGAGGTTGTTCATTTTCTTTCAGTTTCCACTGTGAAATCTGTGCACACTGTGACCAAAGAAAAAGTAATTTTGCTGAAAAGGAAAATGGGCCAAAGGGTCATGGGAGGGTGAATCTTGTTTATGCAAGCACACACACCACACACACACACACACACACACACACACACACACACTTGAAGCCCTTACCCAGCATGGCTTTGCCATCGTCCTCCAGTTCAAAGCGGAGTGTTTGCAGCTCTTGTTCCGACTGCTGCTTGAGTGTATCGATGCTCTGGCGGTGAGCCTCTCTTAGAGACTGCAGTTCTGCATGGTGATGATGGCGGAGACGCTCCTCCAAGTCCTGATGGAGAGATGAGAGTGGGGGGGATCAGGGGAGGATGAGCGAGGATAACAGAAAGGAAAATAGGGAGAAAAGGGAAAACAGAGTGGGGGGGGGGGGGGGCAGGGGGAGAGAGTGGGAGGGATTAGAGAAAAAAGTAGGGTGGAGAAAAATAGTGAGGAGAGGGAGAGAATGAGGAAGATTTGTGGATGAAAAGTTGAAGACGTAGGAGGAGATGATGGATTGGGAGGAAAAAGTACAATTGGAAAAGTGAGGCAGGGAAAGAAAGGAAAGTATTTTAGCATCATTTAAAATCCTCTATAAGGGCTGAAGGAGAAACTGGCCAATCATCACAGTGACTTAAATTGTACCGAAACACCAGCCAAGAAGAGAAAAGTAGAGATGAGATCACCCCCGATGTCGAAAAAAAGACAATTCTCCCGAACTCACTTGAACTCATAAAAACTTAAAAGGTTTGCTGACAGTTTCAACGGATTCCTGTGCAGGACGACCTTGGCTGAGAGGAAAATCAATTGAAAGTCACTCGACAGAAGAGCTTTTAAGAATTAAAAAAGGTGAAGTCACCTCACTGACGAAATGCATTGTAACATGGACAATTGCTTCTATTTCAGTTTTTAAATAAAATTGAGGAAAGGTCACCTTTAAAAATCCTGAAAAGAATTGACTGAAACTTGGACGTTAATAATTCTATTTGCGGAGGAAACAGCAGCCCATCGTACTTCTGTAGTCACACAACAACATGCTGCTTTCTTTATGTTAATCGCTTTTATATTTAAATGAGAGGATTCATTAAATCGTGTTCAGTTAGTTGCATCCAGGTGTTGATGATTGTGTGTTTGCTTAATTACAAGATTTTTACAAACATATTAGAATATTAGCAAAGAAAACTGACTTGTTTACACAGTATTAGCATCAGGCATTAGCAATGCTGAATGGAGGGCTGCCACAACACACACACACACACACACACACACACACACACACACACACACACACACACACACACACACACACACACACACACTCTCTGCTGGCAGTTGAACGTTTACTCTGGCAGAAAGAGCTGTTGTTGATGTGTGAGGAGCCACATTGCGTGCCTGAGTGTTTATAGGAAATATGGTTTAACTTTTTGGGAAACACATTCACTAACTCGACAGAAGTTGGTTGTGTGAAGTGTCTTACTTCAGTGGGCTCATCGATTTGGACAAAGTTGGCTTTCAGCCGGCTTGTTGGCAGTGAATGTGAGACCAACATTACATTTGACCATCAACTCTCAATTATTTTTTTTACTATAAACAGTTTTTAAAATTGATCACAGTAATCCTGAGTTTTGCCATACTTCCAACACAAAGATACGCGCCACACAAATGATGAACCAATTCATGTAAATCGCCCTATATTCCCTAGAATAACCTGTATCTAAAATAATATCCAGATGAATTATTAAAACACAATCTTATTCTAACAACAGGTCACAGAGTTGGGATCTGATTTTCATTATTACACAAAGCTCTGAAAGCCCACCATTGCAGACAAGGAAACTGCTGTTCACAGTTTAACCCATCTTCTTTAGTCAATAAAATATTAAAATGCCCTTTTGCAAATCATAACTAGAACCCATCAACAAGGAACATCTAAAATGATATTCATAGAAGGTTGACGGCAACATCTGTGGCATTTTAATTCGCCAATATGTAATGCCTCAGGGAAATGATTCATGGAAGGAAGAGAGCTCTGAATATTCAAATGAACCTCGCCCCGGGGAGGCAGTCTCGGTTTCTTAGCGTCTGACGAGGCACTCGTGCTGTTTTTGTGGTAACACTTGAAACAAAAGTGTTACAGTTCATCAATGACTTTGTGAGTGAGTGGATAAAAATGTTGTTCACGCTGTATTTAGTTGTGTTGCACACGAAAACTGATACCAACAAGTATTACAGCAAGCATCATCTCTGTCCTTTTATTGTCAGTCTGCCAGTCACTAACTCTCCCTGCCCTGCAAAAGTCACAGTTGATTCCTCCCCGAGCACCTCCTGACCTCCACGTCCACCTATGCACCTGCTTGCAAACCCTTATGATGAGCTCCCCAGGACAGTATATGCATACCTATCCCTCAGCCTCATGTCCTCACCCAATAATCTATTGTGTACTTTGCTGTCTTCAAAGGCAGTGATGTTGTGTTGCACGAGTTTTTGAATTTGCATTGCAACATTTTGTTGTCATATTTTTATTGACCCTAAATGAAAAAAAAAAGATGTAGGACCTTGCCTGGAAAAGAGAAACCCCCTTTTTCCCCCCTTTCTGGAGCCAATCCCTGGGAGAAGAGCTCGCTGGTGAGTGCCTGGTGGCTGGGTCTTGATACATGCCTGAAAAATCTACATAGAGCCGTGGCTCTGTGGGACAACCACTCCCAGGGGTAGTCATTGGAGTCGGGTGCATTGTGAGCCAGGCGGGAGGCAAAAGCGCCGACCCCTGGCATCGCAGACTCTCTCTAGGGACGTGGAATGTCACCTCTCTGGCGGGGAACGAACCGGAGCTTACGACTGTGTCCCCCAGGGGGGTCCTGTGGGGGGTACTGCGGGAATCCGGGGCACTATCCTCCTGGACGTCTTCCATAGAACCTCCTTAGAGGTTTTCCAGCTGCGTCCAACTGGTAAGAAGCCCTGGGGTAGACCCAGAACATGCTAGAAGGATTATATATCTAGTGTCCTGGGAATGTCTCTGGGTTCCTCAGAAAGAGCTGGACAGGGTTGCTGTGGAGAGGGACATCTGGACTATCCTGCTAAGCCTGCTGCCCCCATGAACCGGCCACGGACAAGTGGAAAGATAATGGAATAAGAAACGGTTGGAATTTCTATTGTTGTGTTGCTTTGGATTACCATGTATTTTGAATCTGCAAGATTATAATTAAGTGTTTAATTAAGTTTGCTTTACAATCTTGCAGCATGTTTGTACCTGTGAAATACACTATTTTTATGCTGTATGAGCAAAGTCAAAATCCCACTTGTTTACAGTATTTATGACACAAGGATATCACAAATAATATGACAATACACTGGTGAAATGAAAAAGTGCATTTTCCAAGTTGTGATCCTGTTTTACTGTTGAGTTATTACTTGTTAAAGCCCAAACCAAAGGGGGGGGGGGGGGGGGGGGGGGAGACACATACTACATATATCCAATCAAAAGTGATTTGGGGTGACTAGCTTTCTCTTTCCATCATATAAAACCACATTTGACCTCGAGCTTGTGTCAGTTGGCAAAAACTTTGTTTACATTTCAAAAGAATGTAGTTGAGGTTTATTCTGCTGCATCACATTCTCCAGTGAAGCTCCGTATGCTGCTGTATTTGCTCAGCCGCACCCTCATAATTGTGTGATCTGATCACATCTTTAAAATCAAATTTAAATCCCTCTTGTAACAATACACCATTCACATATTCCGTTTCACTCATCAACATGTCACCTAACAGAACCGAAGGACGCTGAGAGGACTGTTAATGTCCATAGCTGATCCTCAGTTGGTAAACATACTAGTAGTGTTGAAACCCTAGTGGGAGGTTTTATCACAGTATGAGGAAGCCACTAATCTCTCCTCTTTATTGGTATTGATCATTGGTGTTTTTGTACCGTGGGTCAGTAAAAAACCATACCTTTTATTCCTTTAATTAAAGGAAGCACATTAATTACTCCCAATCGCAGTGAGCATAATTACAAATTGACTGTAATGTTGTCACATTCACCTCCTGCTCTCTCCTCTCTGTGCTGTTTGTCTATGTGGATTGCCCGGTGGTTCAATCTCCATTCCATTACTGGACGGTCAATATTTGTTACTTTGCTGGTGAGCGAGTCCATTTAACTGAGTGAAAAAGGGGGTGATACTGATGGGCAAGAGTGAGACACGGGGATAAACACACAGAGACTCGGGTACTCTACCAGGCTGATCCATTCGCTTCAACACAGGTCGTAATCCTGACCCCGAGGACAACTTAAAAACCGAGTTTGAGGAACTGAGGTGTCTAAAAGGGTTGTAGCTTAAAAGTGTATCTGCTTTGTAGTCAGGTGATTTAAAGCCTCAGCGGAGCAGAATCTTAATACCTAAACTAACCTGCAGCCAACACTTTGACTTTGAAACAGGTGTAACATGTTCTATTCTCCTGGTCTTAGTCAGCACTCGAGCTGCTGTATTATCCTCAGTTTACTTCGCTTTCTTTGGCAGACCAGACCAGAGAGCCTTACACTAGTGGAGCCTGCTAGAGATAAAGGCACACATAACCTTCTCGGTATCTGGCCGTGAGAAATGACTGCACGCTGGCTGGATTCCAGAGTGGGAGTTTTAGTGTCATATATATTTCTTTAAAGTGGGCTTCAAAATTCAGACAGATCATAAGAAAAAAAGAATATATAGCTAAGTTCTGGCTTGACATGTAGTGCTCAAGATTTCGGCAATGTGAATGGACGGTTTATAGAATTCGGACACACATATTGAGGTTTCGTTAGCTCATAAAGATGTACCACAGATTCAACAAAACAAATAGTCTACAGCCAAGCTAGCGGCTCTGTGAATCTGCAGGATTCACAGAGACACAACAACAACACAACAACCACTGGAGCCCTGCCGCTAAAGAGGTGACTGAACCAGTGGCTTCACCATCACGTACGTATTCTTGCTATTAATTGGGCATTTTGTGTATTGATTGGTAGAGTAGGTAAAACAATTCTCCCTCCGACAGCGTGCAGGCAAAAGAAAGTGAGCGAGAGTCTGAAGATAAGGAAGACAAAAGATGATGAGCAAATCAATAGGCTGCCAACTGCTCTCTGCACACTCACAATTTCTATTTGTAGCATTTTAGTAGCAAGAAGTCAGGGAGCTAAATTAGGTTTTGTGAATGTGTTGCGGGGATTTGCAACAACTTTATTACTCCCGGGATGTAACCGTGCGCAAACAGATAACACAACAGATAAGACAATCTGAACGTACCTCCCACACACACACACACACACACACACACACACACACACACACACACACACACACACATAAATCATCCATCTAATGCCTCCACTCTGGATAATTGAGTTTTCTCTCCCTGCACTGAAATATAAACAGACCGGCAACCATAAAAGCCCTCCGTAAAGCGGTTAACACTTTATTCCCCTGCTTATTAACCGACACTGTGACACAAGAAAGAAGAGTGCTTGACAGAAAAGGTGGTCAATAGTGTGGTTATATATCGAGGGAGTGTGCACCAGCTGTTTTGTGTATTTGCATCAGAGAAAAAACAATTGGAGGAGGAGAGGAGAATAACAGGGCGGAGAAGGTTTGTTACAGCAGTCAGTTTGGTTTACGGGAAAATAATGAAGACTGCTGATTTCACAAGTGCTGTGTGACTCAGAGGTGACACACACACACACACACTCGCTCGTCCTCAGACACATTTGTACTCGAGGAGTTGCCAAAAACACATCATAAGGTCGCCGTTCCCTGACCTCCACTCTGCCAAAAGCATTAATACAATTACGGCGTCCAAGTCGGAAAGGGGATTTGGGATTGTAATGTATAGCTCATCCAAATCGACCTTGACTGTGAAATGGAAGGATTAGCGTTGAAGAACATATTCTTGGCACCTTGAGGAGTGCGTATGTTGGTTTGAGCGTGCATATTTTGACATTACAAAGAGGAAACACAGAGCTGTCAGCAAAGCTTCTCGATATAGAAGCTGCCTGCCGTCAGTGAGAGTGAGTAATGACGGCGATGACTCAAGTCTACCCTTGACTCTGAAGAAGCTCTCTTGGTTAAAAATGTCATGGATGGATTCTCCTGAGGAGCTTCTCCAACTGCCGCAGCTTTTAGTTCATGGGTTCTAATCATTCTCCGGTTTTGAAGAATGCATATCTTTACAAACTTGGGAGCTAAGTGGTTTGACTTTTCAGTGTTCTGAAAATGCAGGTTTGGCTTCATGGCCTCACATTTCTACAGCCAATATATTAGATCGACATTTATTTGAGAATGAGGTATTGAGGTAAAGGATCTACACTGAGAGGATAAGGGAGGTGTTGCTTTTAAATATAGAGTAAGTTGTTGTTAGTTATACATCAGAACTCTGAGTTCTTAGCCTGAGTTCGAGGTATGCATCTAGTTGCTGTCCATGGTGCTGACTCTCCCTAGTTCTTAGGTTATCTGCGGCACTGCTGCCCTTCTGAGTCTGAGCTACGCACCACAATGTCCCACCAAGTGCTGCATGGTACGACGATACTAGAAAGGTATCGCAATACCCTGCCGCTAAAAAAACGGTACGATGCCCCGTTTAATTAGTACCGGTACTTTATGGATGGCAGTGTTTTAACAAGAGCCGTAAGCTATTTCTTATGAGTTGTGTTGGGGCAGTCTGTGTGCGGCGCTCTGCTGGGGGACAGCATTGGAATTGGGATTCTGCGTGAGCAACTTCGCTGCAGGTGAGACTGGCCGGTCAAAAAAAAAACTGTGGGTCCTGGGATCTAGCCAGCGCTAACCAAAAATATGGAGTCAATAAATAGGAAAAACAGGAATATAACAAAGTGGCTCTAATTACCGACCAAATTTACCGATACACTTCAAGCATCTTATCTCCCCAGTAATTCAGCAATTACTTAATCCACCAGCGTAGTATTTGAATTCAATCCATGCAGTCGCCCCCCTCTTCTTACCAGACACCACCGCAAAACGGACCGACAGGTTCGCCCCCTCCTACCTTTAAGTCCCTCTTCCTGGCGTGCTCCATGTCCTGCATGGAGCAGCAGTGGACCTCCTGCAGACGCTGCTGTCGCCTCTGGTGCTCCGTCTGCAGCTCGTCCAGCTGCATCCTCAGGTGCTCTCTCTCCTGGCTGAACTGGTGCTGCAGCTGCTGCAGCGACGACTGCGACTGGGACAGCTGCATCTCCAGACTCTGCTTCAACAGGGAGATCTGGAGAGGAACAGACACAATGCTAAATGTCAGACCGGGAGGGAGACCCTTTCTTGGGCGGTTAAACAAGCCGCTGCTCGCACACCTCTCCATACATTCAGTATTTTTATTAAAAAGGAAAGCGAATGAATTGTGCAGGAAGAGCGAGAAGTTGAAGGAGGTTTAGGCCGTCTCTAGGGAGCAGCATCTTTGTGCAGCAGAATAACAGAGAAGGGCTGGCAATCAATCAGGCTTAAACAAAGATCGGCATATTCAGACGTTTGTAATTCTTTAAAGCCTCGAGCAATAACGTTTCTTACTTTTTGTGAATAAATTGCAGTTCACCGCAGTACATAATGAACTCTGGCTAATGGTGTGGGGCAATTAATGTAGCACTAGAATTCATTTTTGGGAGGAAGCAGCATGATTCACCAAATGAGTCTGTCTCAGCGACTTATGATAATGAGTATTCGGGCCAATGTGGAGATAAGAAAAGAGTAACCGTGTACAACTTGCTCTGGCAACACTGTATTTGACTGTGACGCCAGATTTGATAACTAAGCTCAAAAGGAATACATGCATTATTTGGAGGACCTATGACGTACAGCTGCTGTGTGAAGATCCCACATGCCCTCCCGTGTCTAGAAAAAGCAACACTTGTTGGCAGGATGCACAATGACCCAGGGATGATAACCATGTCTGCTTTACCGACTGTTTAAACCCATTGGAGCAAAACTGACAGGTGAGACCAGCTGGACCCTGAATCATTTATTTATCAACACTTTGAAACATAGCTGGAATAAATGAATTCATCATCTTTTGAATGGACTTGCGGACCATCACACATGGGATTGCTGCGCACAACACAGAGAGATTCTCAGCGAGCCGAAAATGCAGCTCAGTCTCAATAGCTGCGTCCTAAATTTGGAAACGGTATTATGACTAAGACGTGAGTCATACGCTGTGTCATAAGGGTTGCAGAGCTTTATTAACACAAGAACGTGGTTCCATATGCTGTATTCTGACCCTTAAATTACCATGTTAGGGTTTCTAAACCGTGAAACTAAAACTATAGTTTCTTTCAGTGGATGTCTTATTTTATTAATTGATTTTTTCTTTTTTTTTTGAAGATTGCTTACTTTATAGTTAGATACAACAAATACATATTCAATAATGTCCCGAGGGAAGCGTTTGTCTTTTAATTAGCTAAATGCTTCTCTATGTTCTCCAGCTATTTGCAAATAGCCTGCCATTTGGCTGTCATTGTAGACAACAACACCATTAACATTCCACAGTGTGTTTTTTATAAAAGTGTTGCTTCGTGCCGCTTTAACTCGTCGTTGACCCTTAGGAAGGTATTGTGACTCTACCTGATAACACTTTTCAAATCAGAGCTAGAGGTGCGTAATGTATTGCTACCTGTGCACACATTCACCCCTATACCTCATCAAATAAAGTGCAGATTACAATGACGCTGATATTTGCACACAGTGAAGCATCTTTTACATATTTAGTAAAAGATATATCTGCCCAGGCACCAGGGCATCACAGGCACAGAGATAATAATCTGTTAAAATACAGGCCTTCAGAAAACATTGTTTGATTTCCAAACGGCATCGGGGCCGACCGCCTCTCTGATTTGACATCAGAGTAAATAAATATGGTCCTGCTGATTGCCAAGGCGTGAAGCGGACACATTAATCACTGGACGGGTGCTGATGGACAGCGCGGCGACAGGCAGCAGCGCGGCATGCATGAAACGCGTGTCTGTGTGTACGCCGGTGACCACAGGAGGGCTTAGTCACGCTTCATTAATATTAGCGGGAGGTCATTAGCAGCAGCTGCCCGCTCCGGTGAATTCGCAGCAGCGTCAAATAATGAAGGTGTGAGTGGGTTTGTCCACCAGTGCGAGGGAGATATAAGTCAGTCTGGCCTTGCAGGAGACAACAGGAGCTTTGAAGGGATGCGGTTGCTCTGATCGCCTTTCTCACCCTCTCCCTCACTCCCTATTGATTTTCTTAGTACTGGCTGCAGGCATCTGGTACTCACAGCCCAAGGTGAGCATTAAACCATCTTCAACCAGTCAATGACAGCACCTCCACTCATCCTCAGTGGTGGAATGTAACTGAGTACATTACCTCAAGTACTGTACTGAAGTACAATTCTGATGGAATTGTGCTTTACTGAAGTATTTCAATTTGATGCTGCCTAATACATCACTACATTTCAGAGGGAAATAGTGTGCTATTTACTACACTACATGTATTCGATAACATTAGTTACTTTGAAGACTCAAGGTTGATAATACAAAATATAAATCAATTTATGAATCAGGATGTATTATTATAGATTACTGGAAGCTGCTCAGCAGTATATAAAGCTCAACCGTTACCAGCTGCAACATTAAAGTGACGTACACCTAATGCATCACAATTTATAATCCAATAATGTAATATACATTCATCTGAAATGGGCCATTCTGCATAATGAGTACTGTAAGTTTTGGTACTTTAATACTGTCGAATTCAGGACATGAGTGTTTTTATTATTCTTACTAAGTGAAAGATCTTCCTCCACTACTGCTTATCCTTTACATCCAGGACTAGTTATCATTTCTCCTTGCTGGTTCTTTTGGGACTTTAATTTTTAATTTTGAACATTATATTGTCTGTTACTTTAAGAATTTTGTAAAGCCTTTAACTTTTAAGGGCCAAAAATAGAAAAAAAAAGGCTTCAACATGGTCTAATTTCATTCCAGAGAAAGACCTAGAGGAAGGCTGGTCAACAACACACATGCGCATACTGCACCGCACAGATCCCATGGCAGTAGTCCTACCTGTTCCAGAAGGTCCTCCACTTTCCTCTGCCAGCTCTCCCTGGCGTTGCTCATTTCCTGCTCCTTGTTTTGTGCCAGTTGACTCAGCGCTGAGGCCTTGTCCTCCTCGTGGTCCTCTCTCAGCTCCTCGCGTAGCTTCTTACACTCCTGCCTACAACAGAGCAAAACACACAGATAGATGTATTCATTTTTCAGGTACTTTGCTAACGCTGTGATCGAGAGGGATTCACCAAAACTGCAACAAAAACCAGCTAAAAACAAAATCCCGGTCAGTGCCTTTACACCTTGAATAATCAATATAACAAAAACCGATGTGATAGAATAATCATGTATGAGTGGCGTGTCTGTAAAAGACAGAGCAGTGAAAGAGAGGAAGAGCGGGTCGTCTTCCAAGTGGAAGATCAGCGGAGCCCCGGCTCCCCCAGTCCATATGTCGTGTCCTTGGGCAAGACACTGAACCCAAAACTGTGGTAACGTGAGCCTCCGAGTGCAAAACCGGTGGAGTGAGCCGAGGGGTATTCATTTTGTTGCAATATGCAACCACACTGCCAGATGCCACTAAATCCTACACACTGTCCCTTTAAAAGGTCTGGTTTAGTTTCCACCAGCTTGTAGGAGAAATATCTGACTCTTTAGCTACTAACTGCTCCATTATGTTCACCAGCTAGTCGCTAACTGTGTCGGTCTACCATTTGGTGCTCGGCAAGTAGTGTTCAGTGAGTATATCAGAGCTTTTTTTTTGCTGCCTGCTGGGGCCAAAAATGTAAAACAGTGTAGAGCTGAGGTGAACTACAGAATAATTCTCTGTGGCCTTATCACTAAGTGCAACTCTTTTTGCATTACTCACAGTCCCCTGATCCATTATTAATATAAAAATATGTATTGGTGCAGCATCCATTTATGGTCCGTCTAACTGGGCTTGATACGGACTCGGCTGCATTTTTGAAGTTGCAAATTTGACTTTTGGAAAGCTTCTCAAATTTCTGTGATCGTGGCTGAATTACCATAAAATGATGGCAAGACCTGGCGGATTACGTATTTTGAGTGCGTTTCAAGCCTCTGCAAGCGGATGTTTATACTGTGTCGGCATAAATCCAAAGCCTTGGCTTCCTGGAAGACAAGAAGTCAATCTAAAATGTTATGGTATGCTTTGTTGCACGAAGTAATTAAGATTTATAGTCAACGAGCTGATCTCCCAAACTTGTCTTTCTTCTTGGCACCTTTGGCACTCTTGTTGCTGGTTCTTGTTTTATTAGACGCGAGGTTTTATCACAGCTCTCAAGCACAACAACAATATCTGGTGAAAAGAAGAGACTCAAACAAACTGCAAACAGAACTTTGCAACGGAGGTAAAGGTGCTTCAGAGAGCTCCACGTTCAATTCAAGAGAACAATAAATGGTCCTTTATCACACCTCAACACTGCATCGCTCTTTAACGCTGCTGCTAACAGCTTTCTGCATGCATCTCTGTGTGTGTGCTGCCATATAATCGCTGTGTGGGAGTTGAAATGGCAGCTGTTAAATGAAGTATCGAGGCAAACACGCTTTTTCAGTCACTTTGAGAGCCAGAAAGTGTCAAACTGAAGGCGGGCTCTCTCACAGACGCACAGGCACACACACACACAAACACAATCACACCTACAGACACACACACACACACACACAGCGTGGTGCAGTCACATTTGAGACGGTCACATTCATCATGCAGCACGTGTCATCATTCGTGTCCTCGTTTTGTATAAAGCATGCAGTCACAGACGTTGATGCACACATGCACACACACACACACACACACACACACACACCCACCCACCCACCCACGTACACACACACACACACACACACACACACACACAGGACTTGGGTTTCAAAGAGCTCTGGTCTTTCTAATAAGCGTTGTTCTATAGCACAGCAGGAAGGAGATCAGGACATATGGAGAGAGGTAAAGGAAGGAAGGAAGGAAGGAGTGGATGGACAAACCTTTAAAGATGGAAGATATATCCTGATGAAATGTGGGATAATTGGCTGGATTCTACGACCTGTTCTCTGAGATATAGCGCACACCAGCTCATTTAAGGTGTGAATTTCTGTGTGTGATTATGCATATAGACCTAAAGCATTCGTAGGTAGCTTGATTGGAGAAACCAGCAAGAGTATTTTCAAAACCATCTAACTGAATAAGCCCAGCCCAGTGTTGCAAACTCCAAAAGAATTTCAACAAAAAATGTCTCTAAATACATTACCAACCCTCCAGCCATTATCTTTTCAACTTAGCCAAGGCCGGATCGCAGAGGCAGCAGGCTAAGCAGGGTATTCCAGATGTCCCCCTCCCCAGCAACGCTTTCCAGGTCTTCCTGGGGAACCTTGAGGTGTTCCCAGACCAGACTAGATGTATAGTCCCTCCTGCCCGACGAAGGAAGCTCATTTTGGCCGCTTGTATCAGCGATCTCATTCTTTCATGTCGCCACACAAAGCTTTTGACAACAGGTATGGGTTGGAACGTAGATGGACGGGTGCATTGAGAGATTTGCCTTCCGGGCTCAGTTCCTTCTTCACCACAACGGTCCGGTACAAGGCTGCTCATGCCGCACCGAACAGAACCGCCTGTCCATCTTAGGTTGCATTTTACCCTCACGCTCGAACAAGGCTCCGCGATTATTGTTCTCCGGCAGAGAACCATGGCCGTACGCTCGGGGGTACTGACTCTCATCCCGACCGCTTCACACTTTGGCCATAACTGCGATTTAAAAACCATTTTCACGGGTAAATACACACAGCTCCCCCGCTGTAATACTTCTATTCTTTAAAAAGAACTCTGTACATCTGACCTGCTCTTTTCTACCAAAATATGAAAAGATTTTGAGGAGTTACAGTCAGTGCCTGCTGCAAGTGGGCTTCATCACAAGAAGTCATTTTATTTCCATTCATGTTCTTCAGTGAATAGTTTTCTCAATGTGGCTGAAGATTTCCTGTAAGTGGACCTTGTGCTTAGAATTCTCTTTCAAAATGACTACATCCAAGGTCAACGACCAACCTTTCCGCTAATATCTTTTTAATATGAACGTTTTCAAAGGAGAACGGTTTAACAAAGAAACATACTCAGACCAAGGACTGGTCCTGCCGTTGTTAAAACCTCCATATTAACTCCATTCTCAGGAGTTATTGATCGTACGAAAGAATGACCAGGAAATTATATATTGCAGCAACGTGCAACTTTAAAGAAGAGATGTCCTGTGTTCAACTGTTAATCTGATGTCAAAGTTACATTGCTCCAATAAAAGCTTTTCCCAAACACTCAGACGGGATTAGAGCTACTGTACGTGATAATGCGGGCAATTAAATATTATCCGTCTCCCTGATATTTACCTTGTCAATGTCAATGTCTGATCACAGGCAGAGCCACAGAGTCTAGACACATATTCCCCATCGCAAACATCCCTCCACTGCTGGAGGCTTCTTGTTCAAACCCAGCTCTCTGCGTGTGGTGCTACTGGGAAGGTTGGGTCGTTTCATCCTCTGGGGATCATGAGCGTTTGTACACAATTTCACGGCAATCCCTCCAACAATTGCCGAGACATTTCAGTCTGGTAAACCTCTAGATCCACCGCGCTAGGGATGGCACACGTTTATAAGTCCACAGCGACTGACTGGCTGAAGAGGCAATAGATTCCCTAGCACGCTCGACGAGGTCTTCTGTATGACCAGGACAAACTAGCATGGTACTGGCTCCGCCTTCGTCTGCTGATCTGCTCAACATCCTCTGTTCATTTGGTAATCCGGAAGAGCTCTTTCCATGATTATGCTATCACAGACCAACCGTCTGTTTCCACTGTGAAACGGGGATTAAAGCCAGCCTCCTTTAATTCAGACGGCTCACCAACCACAGTGTACTCACCCCGACCACCAAATGAATAGATGTTCTCCAGAGAATTAAGAGCTGTGCGCAGAAAGACAAAGGAAGGTGAGTGAAAGCTAATGAAGAGGAGACGGAGAGGAGGGGGAAGAGTGATCGGTAAGAGTACGCTGGTACACTGTTATTTCTACAGTATGAGGACCTCTGCTTTCTAGACTCTTAAACCACTTTTTTAAACGAAACGTAGCGCGTACATGCAGCTTTTTTAAACCCCGCAAAGCCCGCTAAAATCTTCCATTGCCACGAGACCAGAAAACAGGGTTAGTAAACACTGAATATGTTGCGTCGGTTACTTCCTTTCTATATCTGTAACTTATTTAGTCTCTCTTTCAAACTCTCAAACCAGAGCTGGTGATTGTTGGAACAGTGAAAAGACGAACAAAGATACATTTGATGAGTTTTATTTTTGTTTCTGTCAAGTTTGAATAAAGTGTGTTTCGATGATCAGCGACATAAAATTGCTGTTTTCTGACTCGAGTCTGGTGGCTGTGATGCGTCACATAGCATCGCACCAGAAAACGGTCAAAAAGCAGCACGTGTTTTACGACGAGGTAAAATTAATGTTTCTGTCAATGGAGTCCCGTAGCTTTGAAGAGCGCATATAAACGTCCGGTTCCTATTTTGTTTCTTCTGCTCGAATGAAGCATGTTTCAATCGTCTGGTGGCTTTGAGGAGAGTATATTAATTGTATGTTTTGCACGACAATCAATTACAATAATTGTCCATATCCCTGTGAATTTGATTTATTACATATTCACTTCAATGCGCGTTGCATAGCATCGCACCAGAAAATTAGGAAATAATTAGCCATTTTCCATCACTGATGATCGGAGCTGAAGTCGATGAAGAACTGTGACTACAGCAGAGTCACAGGTACACCTGGAAAGGGGCTTTATTATGACTGAGATGTATTAGTGATTGAACTTTGAATTGGCCACAGTCAGTTTCTCAGCACGGCAGACAGAAAATTAGAGCAGGCATTCCCTAATTTGTCTTTGATGCAGCCATTGTTAGTCATTAATGTCACACCATCATTGTCAATGTCTTTTGCATTTGGTCTTTGTCACTTTTAATTCAAGATTCTTCCTGTTGAAATATTGGTTTCCTACTGCTTGACATAGAAATATTAAGTATACAGCAGGTGAAATCAGACACATTTGCATGATTAGTGAAGTATGTCCCTGGTAGCAGGAAGTTTATACATCTAGGGAGTTGTATGAAAAGAAAACAACCGTCTGGAGAGAGGCTGGAGACAGATTTAGGTTGTGATGATTCCCGAGGTTCCTAAACTGCTTCCTGGTATTTTAACACCGGTTCTTTCATAATTTGACATAAAACGTGACACTTATTGGTGCTATATTCTTGGAAAGGAGAGGGTCACGAGGCCAATGTCAACACATAAAAACACAACACAGTGGACAGAAACAATGTTGGTAGCATATGAGAGAAAGCAGCCCATTAATAACATTTTCTGATCCATAAACAAGAGCACATAGCAACTGAAAAAATCCAATAATGATATATTGGACTATATTAATCTCCTTAAATTTTGTGATTTGATATTTATGATTAAGATATGAACATGTAAAAATGTGCATGTACAGTATGTATTTGTCTGTTGTGTTATTTTTATTCTTATGAAGATGATATCACGGCAGTTTCACTTGGCGTTGCAATGGCGATCAGTTAAGAATCCTGCCTACACACAAAAAATAAAAATAATTGAGGAAAGGACCTGGTACCAAAAGTGAGTTGAAACGAGCCGAACCATGCAGTGGAAATGAGGCATTAGTAGCAAAACTACTACAAATAGTTTAACCTGTCCGTGCTTAGGGGTCAATTGTCTCATGATCATTGCCATGCATGAGACATTCTACCTCCAAAAAATGGACACAACTGCAATTTAGATTGTGGTGCTCATCACATTTTTAGAAATGAGGTTAAATAGATTCTTTAGCGAATTCTCTTTTGCAGATACAGTGTCCCAGTTACTCTGTATAATCCAAAGACCTCACTGTGAACAGCTTTCATTGGAACTACTTTTAACTCAAAAAAATAGCCTTCGTGAAAACAGTCGACAGTGTGTTCTGTGGATTATCCGGGGTAACTGGGACACCGTTTGTAGAAAAAAGCATGCTTCCTTCTTTTTCTCATTTTCACGAACCAAACCTGGTACCAGTTTTTTTTTTTAACCGTTTAATGTGGTCACATACATGTCCAAATGTACACCAATTATCTAAAATAAATAAAAAGCTGTTATACAAGTGTGTCCACTCATTCATTCTCCTGTGATTCAAAGCAACAAGTTCGTGCCACTTCTTCAATATTACAAATTAGATGGAACAGTATCCAGGCATTTAGCACTATTTAGTCGAGTCGCTTTAGCATGAAAAAAAGACAGAATCTTAATTCAAGTGAAAAGGCTTTCACCATCAAGAGACAATCTAATGCTGAGATTAACTCTAATAGTCATTTTGAGGCTGCAGACTTCACTGTGTGAAAAGTACACCAGACATAAAGAAAAGTCAATTTCATTCTTTGTTTTCGAACAACAACATTTCAAAAGGTCTGTGGAGGTCAAGAGAGACTTTGAGGAGCTGCAGAGCCCTTCAAGGATAATTCTCTGTCACGGTCAATGTTGCGAGCCGGATGACCTGTTAGTGTGTGTGTGTGTGTGTGTGTGTGTGTGTGTTCTATTAAGTGTGGAAAACGAAAATAGAGGAAGAGAGACTTCCTTTTCCCATCCATTTTTAATTTCATGGTCTCTCTTTGTTAAAAGACGACATAAAGGCTGTCAGATACACACAAGCACGCATGCACACACGCGCACACACACACACACACACACACACCCACACACACACACACACACCTGAGTGTTTCGGTCCATTTGAGCTCCAGCTCCAGAGCCATCTTGTCCATCTTAAGTTTTTCTTCTTCTTTGGTGGTGATTAGTTTGGCTTCATGGTGACGCTTTTGGATCTCCAACTCTCCCTGTGAAACAAACAGACAGACGGTCGGTCAAACTCAGACAGACGGACGGACAGACCTTGGTTGATGTGCCAGCGTAGTCTGAACGTTGCTCAGAGGTTTTTCCGTTCTGAAAAGAATCCAGCTCTTTAGGCAACTCTGCAAACTTTTTTGATTTTCTGAAGCGTGAAAAAAGGTTAATGCCTTTTGGGGTAACGCTGTGAACAGTCAACACAAAATGTTGCTATTGGCAGTGTCAATCCAAAAACAGGTCACAAGTCCTTCAAAAACCCACTCTGCCAAATCTACATGGTAGGACTGAAATGATTTGAAGATGAATTGAAGCGTTGATAAACCAAAGAATAATCAAATACATTTGGTAACTGATTAAATGTCATTTATCAAACAAAAGAGCCAATTGTTTAATTACAGCAGCACAAACATCCGGGTTTGTTGCTTTTCTCTGTTTCATAAAGAATTCATGAAGATTGAATATTTTGGGTTTTGCTGGTCAAACTGAACAAGCACTGGGAACTTTCACCATTTTAAAGACTAAATAAGTTATAAATTATTAGAATAAAAGATCATGATATTTTTTAAAATATCAATTAATTCAATTAAGCATAAAACTACATTGTGAAAAACACAAGACACGGTATGAGTTATATTGAGTTTATATTGTGGATGGAATCAGTCCAAATACTGTGTGTGTGTGTGTACCTGTCCTATCTTTGGACAAGTGGGAGTTTTGCACCTTGTGAGGACATTTTTGGGAAGTGAGGACTTTTTTTCTCCTCCTCAAGCTCAAATCAACGTTAGAGTCCAGAAAAAGTACAGAAAAAACAACTGTGTCAGCGTTGGTTTGTGCTGACCTGCAGTGCAGTCAGCAGGTTGCTGGTCTCCCTCAGTCGGGCCCTGGTGGCGTCCAGCTCCTCCAGCAGTTTGTCCTGCGCCTCCTTCAGTGTGGAGATCTGTCCCTCAGCTTTCCCGATGTCCTGCTCCCCCTGCTGCACCCCCTGCTGCAGCCGGATCACCTGCGGGGAGACGAGAGACGGACAGAGAGAATTAACTATATTCACACCCTCTACTCGATTGCGCTCCGGGCTGTATCTCAGTGTGGCAGCAACCTTGAAACTACATCAGCATTTCATGCTCAGCGAGGTGGAATTTCCATCAAAAATGCACTCAATAACTATTTCTACTACTGATTTTTAAGTGAGCGAGGCCCATATACTTTTTGCCAACGTGGCAACATAGTTTTGCAATTCATCAGATCTTAATTTACCTCGACTTAGAGTGCACAAACAACAGCTATAAGGAGTGGCAGCGGGTTCGCTCACAAAGCTTTCAAAGCTTTCAAAGACCAGCGACCAACAACAAACATTTGCTCTCTTTGTATTTGAACAAACATGCATCACAATTAAAGGAGCAATACGTCATATATTTACTGTATTAAATCATACAATGACCATATGTCATCAATGCTGAGTTAAAGTACTGTCTAGCCGGAAAGGCCAGGTTGCCAGATATGAAAACAAATTGGCAAACCATGGAAGCAAGCTTTCAAACCAGATTCCAGAGATTAGCTTGCATAAAGAAAATACAAGTATTACTAGTTAACGGCACGAACAACTCTCGGTGGTCCGTGTGCAGCTGGGTTATCAAGGCTGCGAGTATTTCAGACACACGGCCGGTGAAGTGATCCCGACTAGAGCTCGCTAATGCCTTCATGCTAATACATGCTAACTGCTATCAGGCACACCGAAGGAGCGGACAAAAGGAATGTACTTTATTACGTTTTGTTGAGCAGTTGGCTTTATTCTAAATCACTTTGAATTTTCTTAGAACTCAAAAGGTTCAAAAGTAATCAGAGACTTTGAGCTGGTGGCTTAAAAGGATAACTGTAATAAAATCAGAAAACTAACAAACGTTCAGGTTGAGGACATAGCTAGAGTTAAAAAGCTATAACTCTTGGGCTACATTTGGGTTTATACGGTATATTTTTTCACATGGGTCCTTTGAGAAAGATGGGAAATGATTGAAAACACAGTTTACTTCTCCTAAATGGTAAATACTGTTTATCATTTATGTATTATTCAAGTCACGCACATTATTAAGGATTCAGACTCCAGTTTCCCTGACGTTTGGAGGTCACAATACCAAGAAGAAGTTAAGTGAGCAGTGAATGAGAAATTTATGACAAACAATGTTTACAAAACAAACTCGCCATTTAGAAGCTGATCACATGATCTTCAAGGATGAAATTTTAAGCCAACGTGGACGAGAAGTTCTTAATTCATTTTAAAATAATAATATTATAACATTTTTCAAAAGTAAAACTACTGTATTTCACAGTGTGAAGATGATAAATGATTTGAAATCATTTATGCAGTTGTTATTTCACAGCACAATAAGTCAGGCAAAATGTAAGGTTCCAGATGTTCTACCTCTTCGCTGGCTGCGGTGAGTTTGGAGTTCAGCTCCTCGCTCAGCTCGTCCAGCTGCTGCCTGAGAGTCGTCTTCTGCTCCTCCAGCGAGAGGCGCTCCCTCTCGAACTGCTGCTCCAGCTCCTGAGGAAACCAATCACAAACGCACATCTGTCAAAGTAAGCTAGCGACAAAAGCAAAGGAGCATCACCGAGGATCTTAAAGCTAGAATGTGAGACTTTTACATACAAATGATCATCTGTCACATTCAAGCCCTTGCAAATTGAGTTCACACAGTGCTGATTGAGCCTATTGTCGCCAGGGAAAGCTCTCTTGTTTGAGTTGTGGTGTCTGTGGAAACATTCCTGGGCTGGCTCCCCCGGAAGTGATGGGCTTTACGTCAAGCAGCTAAAGGGGGCAGGAAGTTGGGGAGAGACCATAGCAATGGAACAGGTAGGAGTAAAGCGGAAGACAAAGTGTCCAAGAAAGGTTTCTGGAGTGGACGCTCAAGATAATAGAAACTCGGCGTTTAGAAGAACGATCAAAGCTAAAAAAGAAAGCGATTGATGTGAGGACAAAAACAGGTTTGTATTTGTAAAATACTTGTGCAGTGCTCATTCAAAACGTACCCTTATTTTAGACTTAAAGGGAGCGCTCCTCGGGGGAGCTCACCTGCAGCCATATGGACAGTGTTTAAATGACTCCCACTGCAAGAAGGTTGGAGACAAATATTACGCTTGAAGAGAAAAGTCTCTGCGACTAAATCAAGAAGTCACGTGCGGGTGAGACAAGTTGTGCAGCTTTTATCGGATTGTAATCCCATTGCTGGCATTTTTGCATCTACCAAGAATTTAGCATGGCTAAAAGCAGGAGGTGGATGTGCTGGAGGCTCAGGCTGACGCACTGAGAAAACAATCACAACTCACAACACAACTCAAATCCTTCATGTATGTGTAGCGTTCCCTCGGTTGTGTTGCAGATCCAAAATCAAAAAAAGATGCCTCCCTCGCTCCCACTTTGTTTGACATCCCATTCACTGAATTCATCCATGCAAACTTTCTAAAAATACGTGGAACTACTTCATTGTCCTTGACAGAGACGAGAGACAGAGAGCTCTAGCGTACCATAATAAAGCTTATTATGCCGTCTGATGAGTGGGAAACGGTTTCCGTTATAGCGTGCAATGATTGCTGCTTTCCAAGGACAATTAGAGTCGAGGGAAATTGCTGTAATGTCAAATGAAATTTGCCACCATTATTCATTACACAGGAGGATATTTTGTGAAAAAAAAACGTTGAGTGTATCGACGACTGTGTTCCATAAGAATGAATGGACTTTCTTAGAAATTCATCTGAATGGAAAAAAGAGTGAAAAATCACAGTAATCCATGTGTAATGACATCTTGTATTTCATCAGCCGCAGACTGGAGGAAGTTTCTCTGTTGCAACTGTGACTACTGACTGACACAAATATGCATCCGTTAAACCGTTTGCTATGATTTGGTACAAAGAATCACAGATTGGCCTCAAAATTATCCAGTTTGTAAAATGTCAACTTTTTCCAACCCTGTCGTTGCTTGCAATAGTTTCAACACCCTTATGCAACCGTGAAAAAACAAGAATGGGGCCAGTACCTGCCCACCTCCGGGCTACGATGAAGTCTCACGCTACATCAAGATCTGTCCGATCTGCTGTTCGCCTAAAGGCTTTCTCTCCCTCATGTCCTCACTCAGGCTTTCATTGAGACTGTTCCTTGCTCGTGAATCCAATGGTGAAATGGGTTTCAGACAGAAATCAGGATAACCAACTTCAAACGTTCTTCTATTTCTACATGTTACGTAGTTTCTTCTATGGATATTTACAAACTCTAATGCTTTGTTTTACCTGCTGTGTTTTACCTGCTGTGGTAACGTTTTTCCTCGGGTAGATGTAATCCGTACAGCCCCTGATCTAAGGTAACCAAGGGGAAACCTCCGGGTCTGACAAGGGAAGCCAATGCAGAAGTGCCATAAACTTGCATTCTTTTTAAAAGCCAGTCGGGGGCGACTCCAACCTGTTTGCAAAAAGTAGTCGGATTGTATAGAGGTCTATGAGAAAATGACACTACTTCTCACTTGACTTATTCCTTCAGTAAAAATCGTAAAGATCAGTGTATGGTCTCAATCGCTAGTTTCAAGTCTTCTTCAATACAACATGATGTTCATTTAGTGAATTATGGTCTCAATAAGAGTCAGCTGCTAACAGTACCTGGCTCCGCCACACCTCGCAGTTCCCCAGATCCACCATCTAGTCCAAATCTGGTGAGTTCTGGTTCACAAAACCAAGATGGCGAAGGCCAAAACACCGAACTCGAGGCTTCAAAACAGCAGCCCACAAACTAATGGGTGACGTCACAGTGACTACGTCCGCTTTGTATATACAGTCTATGATGGGAACTTGTAGTACCTAAAGCTGCATTAATATATATTTTTGGCCCTTTGTGGCAACAAAACAAACTTTAAATTCAACATTGAAATATCATTACCCTGCAATAATTTGCTATGGCTAATGTGTAAGCAGACAATTGGGCAGAAACAGAGAAACATTCATTTTGAGTTGTGTCTCTATCCACCTGATGACTGTAGGTCCAATGTCCATCCTCCTTCCAGCTCTGTCTCTTTAGCTTGCTCAATGCTAGTTGCTACCACTGCTTGTCTGTTGTGTGGTAAATGGCAGGTAGCATACCGTCGGATTATCAGAGGGCTTTTTTGTTGTTGGAAGCAGCCAATGAGAGCGGTGAGAGTCAACCACAACAGTAAAGTTATTGGCCATGAAACCGAAACAATAAGCTGAGAGATTTCCGACCAGTGCTCATTCTAAACACCAGAAAGGGTGAATTGTGCGGATGAAGCTCTACTATAGTGAGGCCCTGACACTGTTTTAACTTACAAATACAAAAAATCATTAAAATGCACCACCTCAGACACCCAAATCACAGCCATGAAATAGAACGAATCAATGAATCCAACCTACTTTTGTCATTATCTCAAAATTCCAATCTGTGGAAATCTCGATTGATACGTAAGGTGACTTCCAACAGTCTGATGGTATCGAGGACATTGGTCGATTCAGACAAACAGATGGGGAGGAATCTAATATGACACATCAGGATTCCTGTCATACCTCGCCGCTCGATATGGAGGCGCTGCAGACTATTCATTTAAATTCCAAACGCCAGCCTCCTCACAGACAACTCTCATTTAATTTAAAGCGATGAAAAGAACAGAGGTGATGAAAGTAAAGATGATTAACTAGACATGATGAAACTAGAGTCAAATGGAGGGATGAAGAGGCATTTCATCTCATGTGTCTGCCACCCTGATTTTGCAGAATAAAACATATCAAACCGGAGCGAGGGAATGAGAAGGGAATGAATTCTGCCTCCTCCCTGCCACTCATTCAATGTGGACATTTCTGCACCAACACTGGCAGCATAATCATGAAACAGAAGTGAACAATGGGGAATTAATGTGCATATCAGAACACGGTACGGAACAAGAGATGACGGAAATTGCACAGGGCCTGAGAGCCTGCATATGGAATGCATATCTGATGATTAAGGAAATGCATAAGGCGCTCCTCTTAATGTAGCTGTCCGCTCTGATCGGGTCTACTGTGGAATAGCATTTAAAACACGTCCTCATTATGCAACTTTGATGCGAGAGAATATTTGATCACTTGCCTCCACATGGCCGTGTGCGACTGGAATAAAGGACCCCGTGGAGATTAGGCATCATCACAAGGCTATTTCAGGCTGGTGGAGCTGCAAGCCTCGACTGCAAATTAGTGGTATAGGCTTATGGTTCGGAAGAGGTGGACTTCAGGCTCATTAAGAGAGTACCAGGGCCCGGTTTGTAATCCTCGTGGGGGGAATTTCACCGTCTCTCATCAGATACAAGAGCCGTCGTGATGCTGGAAAAAGGGTACTTGGTAATTTGAGCAAAAGGGAGCGAGTGTATGTTTTTTGAGGAGCAGCAGACAGAGTGATGCAGGTTGTTTTGTTGAAACCGGCCCAAAGAATCCCGGCCCGACCCTACATGAAGCCGCAGAGTGAGTCCTAGCTCGACCTTTACCATTGACCACAGGAGCAGCTTTTGACATTTGTGACAGGATCTCCGACGTGTGCCATCTCCTACCAAATGTTCAGCACGGCCCAACAACTTGCCATATATATTATAAAAGACATTGCATAACGTTTCTCCTCATTAATGAGAGTCGGGAGTGTGTTCAAGGCAACTGCAGTCGGTGACGGGATTTTCCAACTGCAGCGAAGAATCAATGAGACAATTGTCGACAACGTCAATGTTGATTGCGGCACAAAGCATTCGTTCTCAACTGAAAATGAAGAGAGCCGGCGAACGAAAGGCACAAATTGAGAAATGTGAAATCAGTCTGTTGTAATGCAATAGAATATAACTATAGAAAATGCAATAAATGTAATGTTGAAAATCTTTTGGCTGTGAAGCAACTTAAGATACATTTGAATTCAACATAAAGAACTGCAAACCTCTCTGAAACTGTACCAACAACTGTAGATTATGTTATTTGAATCATGCGTTACAGTGTAAAAGGGTTTCTGGCATCTCCACAGGTGGCCTTGTGCATTTTCTAGTTTGTGTGGTTCATGTTAGAGGTGCTATAGGCGCACTTAGGAGCATTTCTATTGCTTCTCAACGGCTCTCAACATGGCGACGGCTGAGCCACAGCTAACAGTGCTAACAGTGCTAACAGTGCTAACAGTGCTAACAGTGCTAACAGTGCTAACAGTGCAAACAACGTGCTGACACATGACTCCACTTTATCTTTACATAGCAAATAGTCGTAATGCTCGAATAGCAAATTTAACACCTTAAAAAACACGGTGAAAATGTTCACGCTCAAAATAATAATATGAATCAGCTGTTTTCTCTGAAGTACCTCGAAGGAGAAAAATCACAACGGCTCATGAATCTGCTTTTGCTGACCTCACTTCAGCGAAAGAAGGAATAAACCTCACTGGTCCCCAAACAGAAACTCTCACCTTCTTCCCAAGGAGTAAAAATATACAACATAGAATATGCAGTATAGACAAGCAGCGTAAAAGCGCCATCGAAGAAGTGGGTGTATAATGTATGTATGAGCTTCAGCCCTGTTAGGGTCGCCACACACTGTGCTCAGTAGCGTTGAAATATTTATGCTGAAAGTTTTAGAAACAAACACACATACACTCGTGTCAGTTGGCTGCCAAATTCAAATCCCTCAGCTCACAAGCTCACATTAATGTATTTTATCGTTCCAATTTTGTCCCAATTTCTATCACTTTACCCACTTTATATTCTCCACGTGCAGTTTCACGCGTAGTGAGTGTCATTAGCGTACAAGCAGGACCATGAATTTAAATCTCAGGGCCGTGCACCCATTAATTAAAATGTCAAAACCCCCACACCTTTTCTGAGCCTCCATTTCCTGATGCGTTTCGAAAGATCTTAAAGCTCAACTTAATTAGTCACATAGTCACTGTGCCTTTATTAACTTCAAAAAAAGTGACAAATTATGTGGTGTAAAAATGTCCTTACAGCACAGAAAAGTTCAATATCTTGCACACATTTTCAAAGAACAGAAAATGAACCCACTTTTTTCTACCGCGCATTTGCCACACTTCCTCGCGCGCGTAGGTCGTGTGTTGATCTAATTAGTACTCGACTGTTTTCTGCACACTAAAGCAGCTGTGTGCCTTTGCATGTGACAAGGGAGAGTAGCAGATTTAGCAACGCCCCAAAAATAGCACGTTAGAGCTTCCTATCACCTGTGTGAGTCATCGGGAGCGCTGAGTAGAGTGTACACATGTGGATTCCAGCTGCCACATCTCTCAACTCTGTTTTCATTGAGAACTTATTACTATTCATCTCTTTTGTTATATTATATCACTGACAGAAGCTCCTGCAGGTTTCTCAACCAGCCCAGGTTATGTGAGCTCAGAGGTGTTGTAGATGACATTTATGAGTGATAAATATAAATGTGCTCCCACGTAGGCTGCCTTTCCTCCTGTGCCAGCTTCTTAGTCACTGTTAAAGCCCCTTTTTGATGTTCTTTAGTCTATAGATAACCTAATCAAATTGCACATTTTTTTGCAGGCATCTGAGCCCCTCCACTTGCTCCACTTGTGATGTTTTCTTTTTTATATCGCCCGCTGCAGAGAAATTACAAATACCAAACTTTTATTCATCATTTTAAAGGGGCTGCTTATTCGCTGAGTCATACCTTTGAAACCAATGTTTTTGCTCGTGTTGACACATATCAGAGGATGCAGGCATGTGCAATTATAAGCATCGGCTTCACCGACTCATTTCTTTTCTGCACTGAAGAGCTGATTGATATTTTCTAATAGTAACCACTTTGAAATATTTTTGCTATTTTTGAAGAAAAAGGTAAAACAGATGCTATATCGATCCCTGCTATAGTTTTATGAAGCACATAGCTGGATAGAGCTCAAAGGCAAAAGAACTTCTTGGGTCCATATGATGTCTTCTTTAAAAATACCCCGAGGGGCCTTTTAAATCTAACAGATTCTGTTGGTCCGGTCATTAAATCCAAGCCTTCCCTGAAAAATGGTCCCTTGAAACTGTCGTTCTTCCTAGTTTAGCAGAAATAAACTCAAATAATAATCTTGTCCATTGGATATCACCGCAACCAGATTTCTGACATAGCTCCCATTTCAACCCTCTTAAAGAAGTACTTTGCCCAAAAACTATATAAATTGTACATAGTACTCGCCTCCCCTGGCTCTCTTTGGTCCCAGAAAAAGTCTTGTATAGAGTGACGTTAAGGAGAGCGGAAAATGAAAAACTAAAGCATACCACTGCAAAAAGACTTCGGCGGAGGCCTAATGAAAGCATGCCTGCTCAAAACAAATCCCTCCACAGGAAATGGTTAGTTTAGCGAAAATAGTTGTGTTTGGATGAGCCCACAGGAAGGCACAAGACAGTTGGATAAAGCTGTAGAGGAAGTGTTTTTCAGACATTTTATAACATTTTGTGCGTTGATTTGATTACATTCTTCATTTTCTGTTCTCGTTGACGCCATTCAATGGAGAACTTTTCTGGGACCATAGAGAGCCTAGTTGAGTACTATATCGACTTTATTTTGTGTTTGAGTCTGATGATGTCTCTAGTACATAAACAGTATGGCCACTGTCCGTAATGATGACCTTAAAAAGAGAGAAAAGGCTTAAATGTTAGTCTCAATGTCTTTGCACATCAACATTTACAGTCAAGCCTACCAACTGAAAAAGTAAAAAACGTTTCAGGGTGAACAAAAAAAAAAAAAGATGAAATGATCTGCATTTCAATGCCTGGAATTAACTAGTTCCTTTAATATCTGTCTTCATATCACGACAGAAAAGCTTGTGGAACAATATTTAGACCTTCGTGAGACTTGGGAAATGTACAATTCAAGTTGAGTCCCAAGGCTTTTTTTTTTTTTTCAGTTCTTGTAACAGATGGCACAGTCGGTGAACAATGTGAAGTTAGCTCAGAGGTTAGAGGAGCAGGCTTGTGACCAGCAGAGTGTCTGTGGGGAGGTAAATGAGAGCTGCCGTCTCCTCATGAAACATCCTGACAAACAGAAATGGATATACACTGTATTTGTGGCCAGTGTAATGGTCAGTGTACCTCCTTCCATACACACACGCCACACGACTATGGTCAGTGGTTTGGTGTTGATCAAACTAAAACATATGCAGATGCCGCGGGACGTCTGTCATCCAAAATCACCACTCATTCATTAACAAATATTGTGTAACATCAACAGACTGAAGTGGTGTGACAGGTCCAACTCTTTTGGCAGGAGACGAATTCAAAATGCATCGAGAGAGAGAGAGAGCGAGAGCGAGAGCGAGAGAGAGAGAGAGAGAGAGAGAGAGAGAGAGCGAGAGAGAGAGAGAGAGACAGCTTGTGTTTTGATTGAGTCATTCCTGAATGTCCCACTCTTCAATTTCAAATTGGGCAAAAGGAATAGTGGAACTTGTGAAATTCTAAAAGGGGCTTATCAATGTGTCACTACTGTAGGCAGTCGAGGTGACGTTAACAGTAATCACTTGATGTATTGTTGGTTAGTTAGATCAATACCAAGACATCAGGTTTAATAAGCACATCACATGATTTGATGTAAAGTAGCAAGTGACTACAACAATCAGATAACTATAGGGTGGAGTAAAAGCATAAAGCTGCAGACCCTTACCTACAGAAGTACTGAATACTAAATGTACTTTGTTACTATCTACCTCTGGTCTCCATACAGAGAGTGATACTTCTTCCACACTGAGGGAAAAACAAGCTTCTCCAAGACAGGATCTGTGTGGTTTGAGACGAGCCCGAAGCTTGATGATGCAGGATCAATTAAAACATACAGCTGCTAGTTTTCCTCCGGCTTTGAGCAATAAACGCTGATTACACAAAGACGCGGCGTTCTGAAAATTAATCTGGTGGATTCTTGTTCATCGTGCCCGGCGAGCTCGCCATCTGATGCACCCCTCTGTCGAACACATTATTATCCAGCATTCTTCCATTTCCGATAGCATGTGTGTGTGTGTGTGTGTGTGTGTGTGTGTGGGAATGAGGGAGGTTTAATCAACGGCAGCATCGGCCGGAAGCGCCTCCATCACATTCACGTACAACACGGACACAGGGTTATCCATGAAGGGCGAATGTCCGCCCCGCGTATCGGTCTGGCCTTGGATATATATATCCGCGAATATATGCGTACGTGCGTACTCACAGCCAGCATGCGGTTCTTTTCCTTCTCCGCGTTGTTGAGAGCGTTCTCCAGGGTCACTCTGTGTTTCTTGGCGACTTCCTCCAGGACTCGGGCCTGATTCTCCTTCATCTGGCCGGCCTCCTCTTCGGATCGACCTCGCATGTTGTTCACCTCCTTCTCGTGGGACGACTTCTCCTCCCGCAGGGTCTGACGAGGACAGAAAATACATATGCATGCACACGTTGAGCAGGTTCATAAATATGTTTGGAGGTGAGCGTTATGATAAGCGACACACACACACACACACACACACACACACACACACACACACACACACACACACAGAAGGAGCTCGGGCTGACCTTCCCCCCATATGCTGTGTTTTTCAGCCTTTTTGTCAGTGTTTACTCAGTGAAACAGCCACGGAATCAATCCTGTATTCTGTCTGTATCTGTATCTGAAATCTGATTCCTCACAACTTCACTTCATATTTGTTATTCCTAAAGCATCAAAACCCAACAAGCTGAAAACAAATCCTTTTTTTTCCCCACACTCCATGTGGGATTATAGATAAAGGGGTTATTGATTGTGGAGCTGTCGACCCAATAATCACTCAGCAACACAATCTGACCATCATTCTGATTCTAAGTCTGAGTCTTGACTTTTTTTTTGTTGTAATCAGCATCAGGCGTGATCGATGCAGTTAACTGACCCCGGCCCTTTTAGTTACTGTTGCTACGCCTGTCGAGATGATAACGGTGGCACTTGACATTCTTTAACTCTTTTACTCTTCTGGTAACAATTCTGGAAGCGGGTGTTGGAGTGTAAACTTCCGTAAATCCAATAAAGAGCAGGACAGAGCAGCGAATGATAGCCTACACTCTGAAATATGTTGGCTCCCATTAAATGAATCGGTCGGTCACCAACTGGGCTCAGAAAATAATGGAATTAGCTCATGATTTGCCAACTCTAAGCCTTGGGAGTGATGCTATGCTACTACAGTAGGTAGTAGGCTACTTGGCTCGGTGTGCTAATGTTTGCAGCTTGTTTGTGACTCTGCAAAGGGAATAGCAAAGCTTGCGAGCATGCTGATGAGTTGCCAGTGACTGGTTTGTGGATAAGTAAGAGGAGTGGTAGGAGCAGATTTTAAACTGGAGGCATAACAGAGGAACGTGGTAAAACGTAGGAATGGATAAAAGCCAAAAGATGTGGTTCAAAGGGCGCAGAAAAGTTGTGCTGATTTATAACCGAGATCCATATATTGAGTAGCAGACAGAAAGGCAAGAACAAACACTGTCTGTACTCGGCAACAACGCACTAGGTTTGTCATTGGGACTCTGGTACGGCATGAATCACGGATAAGGTCACAGAAAAGAGTGATGTTCCCGAGGAACCGAAAATAAAAATGTAATCTGCGGCCCATTTACTTTGAGTTCGATCAGGGGAGCAGCTGTTTCTTCATTGCATGAGAAGTACATTTTAATAAGCCAAACTGCGCCAAAAAATAGCCACATGGGAGCAGTAATATCCGCTACTCGAGCTGACATTAGGCAGAGTAAAAGTCCCCTAACGTGAGCCAATAAAGTACGTTTGAGAATGTTTCACGTTAGAGTGTGTATCAAGATTATCCGACTACTAATGAGACCAGATAGAAAGTCAGTTGCTGATATCTTTTTTCTCGATTTCCCTGCCTGTACGACACACTTCTGGTTTTCTGCTGACAACAACAATAATTCATGTTTTTATGCATTAAGATGTAACTCTTTGGTTTGATGGAAGTTTGGGATGTTCAGGTATCTGCCCAACTATTTATCATTTTAAAGGCGATGAATAAAAGGACGAGGTACTAGGGACGTCTCGATCGAGGTTGTTTTGAGTCAAGTTCACCCGGGTTTTAATGGAGGAGAACAGTGCTGCAACACGAGCAGGCCGAGGTGGATAAAACACAGTAGAGTACAGTAAAGAGAGGAGCAGATTTCTTTGCTTAACTTTAGCTGATATCAATCCACTATAATATGTCCAGATTGGCCCTAGGAGTAATCCTTAGAATCAGTTCGGGACATCTCACTACATGCACTCATTTTGGATTAAATCCCTGGCACGGTCTGGGGAATTTTGTATGCCAAACATTTCTTTTGTCAATTCCTAAACTCAATCATACGTGACAAATCTTTACAGCCGCATCCAGAAATGGCACATTAACAATTCAATTTGTTGAAATCATTGGGACTCATCGACCAACGTCTGCTTGCCATATAAGAACACAGTGTTCCCTCATTGCAAACACACTTAAAACATACACTGCAGCCTTTCCTAAAACGCACACAATGTACGTTCTTTTTGGCCCCGTATCAATCATTTTAAAACCAGTGAGTGTCTGGCAGATTATTGAATACATCAGACACTGGCAACAATGTGACAAAAAAACCCACCAGGGATCATATTGGTTTGTACTAATTGCTCCAAACCAGAGGGCTGTTTTGGAAATCTACCACGAAACGTCCATTAAGCTGGTCAAACTGAGCAAAACTGCTGAGTTGTCATATGGCCAAACAGACCCGAGGGGGATAATAAGAACAGCAGGGCATGAAGAGATCTTGGGTGGTTAATTTCTTCTTTTGCAGAAAAAAAAAAAACATAATTGAGGAAAAGAAACTGTTAACAAGGGAGAAGGAAAAATACAAGCCTCCCATTCATTTAATGACATTTCCACAACGTTCTATAATTAAGTAAGACCACTAACATTACCTGAAATGTTCTTTCCCTCCCAGCTCGCTAATGTTGCTTATTTTCAAAAACAATTATTGCAAAAGTCGCTCATTAATGCAAATAAGTTGGGAAAACGCTTAACTGTGGAAAACACACTTTGATATTACCAGATTAGTTTTTTTTTCATTTAATGATTGTTAGGTTAGAAAAGCCCCCGGCAACAGTACTCTCACCAACAGCCAGATTACTGCGAGTAATCCACTAATGTCAGCTATCAGTCGAGCACTGGGGGGGGGGGGGGGGACGTTGTATGCCGCCATAACATGAAGGTGCCGTAAAGTTTTTAAGTGGTGCGAGACGTTCTATAATCACGGGGAAGACATTCAAATTCACAGCAGCCTCGCGCAGTGGGAGAACTCTGCCAGCTCCCAGAGGATTACACAGCGCAAATGTCAGCGATAAAGGGATGGGAAAACACGCATGAAGCAGCAACACTTGACATTTACCGTCGGCTGTGGTTGGTCTGCTGACTACACTGTTCCTTAAATCGTCTGACCTTTAAAAAGAGGAGCAGCTTGGTTTTTTTGTTTTTTTGCTGTTGTTCAAAGTTTATGAATGCACTGATCGACAGGTTTGAAACTTTCGACAGTTGGATGATTGCAGGTCTGTTTTTGCTCCCTTTTGCTCATAAGCCTGAAGATTTCTGAGAGCTATTCTGCAACAGATTGACTGAAAGAAGCTCTTGGGCTTCAGACAGGTGGAGAAAGACGTATAAATTGGTATAAATTGACTTGTTTTTTTTATGCAAGGACTTATTCTCCAAACTATGAGCACAGACTCTTTTACTAACGAACTGTATTTGAAGGATAAAAAAACAGGTCTGGAGGAGAGTCTACCTAAACTCCCGTCACAGCATCTTGATGGCTTATTGCTTATTCACCACACTGTTATTCCAGCCTGAGGTGAATACAAATCGCCCACACACCTTCTCCAGGGACTGGAGCTGTTGTTTCTGCCTCTCGTCCAGGGCTTGGCTCTGGCTCTGCAGGGACTCCCTCTCTTCCTCCATCCTCAGCACTTTGTCCTTCAGCCGGCTCCGCTCGTTGTCCAGGTCCCTGATCGCTGCCTCCTGGGTCATCTGGGTGGCCTGCAGGCTGCTTATCTGACCTATGACGGGACAGAGCCGACAGGCGTGAGCAGAATGCAAAGAGTAAAGCTTTGTCATCTGCATATTGACATTTTCGGGGGGTCGGTTCTTGTTGATGCAACCACAACATCATGCGCTGAATAAACTGATGTCGGCATTTTAAACTTCAACTCAGTCCTGGGTTGTCAATGAGTTTATTTAACGGAGTAAATTTCCTGAATTCCTATTTTGTTTAACCTCATTCATTCACCCTGACATGTTGTTCATGTGAGCCCATTTCTTGCTTTGGAGGCGGTGGAGCAACTATCCTGATGATGTCATTTCGTAGCGGTTTCTAGGAGAAATTACATTTTTCAAGACAATCAAAGAAATTTTTGGGTTTAAGAGTTGGTATTTCTGTAAATCGACTTAACATAACCTCAACAGCTGAGTCACTCTCATTGCCATGTTTTTGGCTATTTTCCATTATTCTTCATGTATGTCGGAAGATGATGTTGACATTCTTAACCAACGAAGCTGTGAGTGATTCAACTTTGACCTACTCGCTGTAGTTCAGCACACACAGGCGGAAATATGTTGTGCGTTCAAGATTCTGTGCGAGAAACACTCGATGTCTTCCACATCAGCAAGAATTTCTTAGTATGATACATACTAGATATACTCAACTGCCCCACAATGCATTGCGTCTCTTCAGACTATGCAACAACAGAGACTTTGAGCCAGGCTTAAAGCTGTTAACATGTCACTTTATTAAGTTATAATATGTTTTCAGGTTAGAAAGTAATCATTTAGATTTCCAATATGTGGTCAGTTTATCAAAAATAACGGCTGTTTGGTGAATTGCTGCGACGCTCTCGCAGATGTGACAGAGCCGCTGGCGGGGTGCCTCGACACCGGCCCGGCCGTGAGTCATGTGACGCGTGTTGCTTGAGTATACTTCAGTGTGAACACGGTGTGCTGTCATAGTTACATTCTCCACCCTAGATCTCATCTGTCTGCCTCGCATGCAAGCAGCTCCAGTGGAAAGTGATGAAGCATTCTCATTGGGGGCGAGGAGTTCACAGGAGCTAATGGGCCGAACATAATTCTGCGCTGGGTTGCTGCTCTCGCTCACGCACTTCAAACAGTAATGTTTATGCAATTCTGTTGCACAAAGTACTGACGGAAAGACATCACCCGGTATTAGATCAGATTCTAACATGCGACCATTTATCCGACATGAGTTATACACACCTTAAACCGGGCATAATTGATGTGAGAAGGGTTTCTTCTGCCTCTGAGGGACTGATAGTACTATTAGCCTGGTTGTATGCAGCATTACGCCATTAACGTGTTCCACGCAATGACGCCACAGACGACTTGAGAGGAGCTGTTAGTGGGTATGTTTGATGTGTGAGCACGACAAGCCCAGGAGGGAAGGGTCCTGAGGGTAAGCGTGGGTGCAAGTATTAATTATGAATGCAAGTCCAGATGAGAGAGGAGAGGGGTCTTACTGGCTTTGAGCAGTATTTCAGTCGCTTGCTGCTGAACTCGGTCTCTGGCTGCCTCTAGTTCACACTCGGCTTCCTTCTGACGGATCTCCACAATTTCGGAGTTCTGGGTCACCTCGTCCAGCTGCTTGGTTAAGTCCTGGAGAGGAATCAAAGCCGCAGAGAATAAACACACCGAGTGGCAGCCATACCTGACGAAGAGGACAAGACCATTGTGAAGTGCTTGCTGTGTGTCCTTGGTAATCAGCGGAGAATAAAAATGATGGAGAGAGGAAACATTGGCATCAAAACACTTGTATTTGAAAAAGTTGTATTGGCACTGAACACAGTTTTGGCAGTGAAAAATAAAACACAGGCATTGAGAAATAATCTTCCTTCAAGCTTTCTATTAAGAATGAATGTAACACACTTGTTCCCGTTTTATTTACAATCTCAATAAACAATTTTCTTTCAACGTTGTTTATTTTTAAGCTGACATTTATATTCAGTCAAACCAGCATAACGTCAGTTAAAAGTTATCTTTAGCCCCGTCTGGTTCTATGTGGAAAAAAACACATCAGTTAATTTATTGTTCTGTAATTAATCATGTTCGACACGTTCAGACCTCTAAATACAGCGATTCTCAAAGTGGTGTCTGTGGCTCTCTGCCAGGGGGTCGGTGAGCATTTCTCAGATTCATTCCTCTCAATCATCTTTTTTGTTGAAAAAAAATAGGCTATGTCAAATCATTCCAAGGGGCCCTTAGCTGGAAAGATATTGAGAATTGTATTTTGATTGATCATTCATAAAACAAAAAAGTACAATGCATCCATATTTGACACAGTTAAAGAGGCTTTGAGAGATAGATTAATGGCTACTGGGATGACGGAAACATCCAAATGCTTATGATTAGAGAAATCAGAGTAAATAAATGATGTTATGTATGTGTTGTATAATAGTTATGTTGCATCAGTTGTGGATGTAAAGATTGACGCCCACGGTGAGTTTTCAGACATCTCGGACTTCCATAGCTAGTTTGCACAGAACGTAGCATATTGGTAGCTTATTACTAACACTGAGGATCAAGAATGTAAATGCTGACTGCTGCTCAATTAATAAGAACCCGACATCAGACACACACACACACACACACACACACACACACACACACACACACACACACACACACACACACACACACACACAGTGCAGTAGCTGTGTGATTTAGCACTCTGTCGGAACTCATGAGGGGCAATTTCACATCTTTCAATCCCATCAAACGGCCTGCCTCAAACTTAATTACTGCTGCCACGGCTAAGACAAAGAAACCTCAGTGTGATAATAACCACTGAGAAGTCACACACAAACTACACATGATCGTGTGTGTGTGTATGTGTGTTCTGTCCATCTTGTACATCCTTGTGAGGTCCAATCAGCGTTTTAGACCTTACAATCTCACGTTTTTCAAAGGACTGTTTGAGGGTAAAGGCTTGATCTGAGGGTTTATGGTTGGGGTTACGCAGGTTGTTGTTAAAACAAGATAAGATTAATCTCAACAAGGGTCCCTAAAAAGTGCAGTGTATAAACATGAGTGTGTGTTCTTGTATGTCTGTCTATGTGAGGACCAATGTGAGCTTTAGGTCCTCACTTCTTCAAAGGGCTGTTTGAGGGTTAAGACATATTTAGGATTGAGGTAGGTTAGAAGCAGATTGAGGTCAGGATTGGGTAACAATTGGTTACCTATATATATGGTGTTCAATCCTCGGTTCTTCAGAAGGCTGTTAAAGGTTAAGTCTGCCGTTATGCTAAGACCATTTGTTCCAATTGAACATGGAAATCTTCACACAAATATATACTTCAATTTCTTTTACAAGGTAATAAAGTAATTTCCTCCTCAGACACCTGGTTACTGTACTTATTAGCACATCTTGCTGAAACAGGGATTAAAAGTGCATTTGCTGGGATCTATTTTCAGCAATGGCTAGGGAACATATTTTCTCATATTGGTTTTCTACATGTACAGTGCACAAACTTGTGTGTGTGTGTGTGTGTGTGCGTGTGTGTGTGTGTGATGCTGGAGGAGGTCAATAGTTTAATCAAATGTATCTCTTGAACAGAAATCCCATAGTTGCAGGCATTTCATCATTACCTCTGAATCACCGCTCATCATATTAAATATACAGTAAAATAAATTACACACAAATGCTCACACACAGAGCCTCACTTCTGTCAGTCATCCTTATTGGACCTGGCTGAACCCTGCATTTACATTAAAATATAAAAGGCCTCGGAAACTGTCCTTTCAATGGTGTATTGTTTTATCCTGCTATAAGCTTCCCCTAACCAGTCCAGATAGGCTTTACCTGAGAGTGAAGTATTTAGTCCAAAGACAGTGACAGCAGCAATTTAACACAGCTTTCAGTGGAGTATTTCACTTGGGGGCTAATTTGTAATTTGTGGTCTGCATATTTCTACAGGCGCTTGTGAACAGTCCACGATTAATTACGTCTGTCTCAGTTACACCGAGCGATCCTTTGCTTGCATTTCTCTGGAGATTTGCCCACTAAATCACAAGCTAAAGGAGGACGACAGAGAACACTGGAGCGATAAGCTGTAGCATCCTGACATACAAGTGCCTTCGCCTGTGTAAAGTTGATATTTGATGCGACTATTTCTACCCATGAAGTATGCCGGCACAGTAATTATGCCTCCTGAGACGAGGGAACATTTTTGCTTTGGTGCAACATCTTAATTTTCCATAGTGGAAAGAAATTTAGTGAAGAGAGTTAAAAATGTCACTCTGCATGAGCAAAGTGCTACCTTTCAGAAACCGAATGATTACGAACTCTAGGCGAGAGGATTGATGAGATGTGAGTATTGTCAAGATCAAAACAAAGATGTTAATTTTTGCTGCGAGCTTGTTCATTTAAAATCTATCATCTCACAGCAGGAGATGGAGGATTAACAGATATGTTTATAGATTGCGGCTGTTATTAGGAGATTATTGTGCTATTACCTTCGTAACAATACCAGATATCAGCCGTGCACTTTGTGAAAGACTAAAAAAGACGAGATCAAATTGTTTCTACCCTCTGAAATCTGCTTTCTTGAATCATATGAGAGAATCTAGAAGAGCTGTCAAGTGAAGTTGGTTTCAAGCTCTCTGCTCTGTTGCTCAGTTGTCGTTTCTTATCTGGGTTACAGTTAATTGCTCTGAAAACGAATGAAATTATTAACCCCAGGCACACCATCCGCGGCTGACCTTGATAACATTCTCCGTAACGCTGAGAAGGGGAGCTCCCCCATCACGTCTTCTGTGCAATCAGTGAGGATTTCACACAAACTTCACAGAATCTCGTAACAACTACAAAAAACGACTAAACCAATTCCCCTGGAGCACATGTCAACGATGGAGATAATATCATGTGCGTCTATTTCTAAAGGCCGTACAGAAGTCAAGAGAGTAGAAAGATGAACGCAGCATTGCTATTTTTGTCCTACACAAAATGCATACCACACTTTAATATTGAGGTGTACTAAACAGAAGCGTTGAGGCTTCCCTCATAACGTTTATGTTCAGATTCTAAATCAACATTTAAATGCTGCGCACCTCTTATTTTATTTGTTTTGCATGTCTATTTATTCTGTTTAAACCCAGCATTTCTGCACCGTCGTATAAAGATTAGGCTACACTAATATTATTAGTATTATTCTATTTGAAGAATTAGATTCCAGTGGTGGCTGCATATTGTTTCCTGAATCGTACGATCCAAATAATTCCAATAATAATCCAGAGTTTTGTAAAGTCTAAATTTATTAGAAAAAGATAGACGGAAAAGAAATGACAAAACAAAATTACGCTTTAATCCATATTTGTTGGCGTTTAGATTTTCAAAAACTATATTTTTTGCTGCAGCCAAAGTTTGCTCTCCCGCTTGCCACACACAAAGGCGTGTGGTCCAGCAGCAATCTACGAGTACCACAAATGTATAAATTATATCTATATAACCACGATGACGTCGTCAAATATGACGACAGCTTCATTTGAAAACCTTAATAAAAGCCTTGAATGTAAAAACAAAAATGATATCCAGTGCTGAGTATGTCCAAAAAAGATACTAAATGGCATCAAAACATTTGGGACAGAAGACTTGAAAGGCTCATTTGCGTATTGGATCAGGGGAAAAGAGTGAAACTGGTGAAAGCCAATCCCATTTTTGCCATTTTCGTGGGGGCTATACACAAACGAAAATAGAAAGTCCGTTGAACATCCACTTTTTGTAATTGAATCTGTGAATTGGACACCACACACTCCATGAAAACTGTTTCCCATTTCTTCTCACTTTCATCCCATATACAGCCTTTATTTTATATACCCAATTTATCATCCATTACAGAGGACACATTTTGTAGGCTGTCCATAAAAGATGCATCAGAAGACGGCCAATCAAAGACTTTATTGGATTCAGTTACAGGATGTTCTGTTACCGTTTCACCGTTTCACCATCCCTGTCCCCTCTAGTCTTTATAATCCACTTGAAGCAAAAAGCATGTCACACCAAAGATGGCGATGTGTTTGAATCAGGCGTCTGGGGCTCAGACTCACCTTGACGGAGCCCTCAGCCGTGGTAAGGGACGCCTGAAGCCTGTGGGACTTCTCCCGGTTTTCCCGAGCTTCATCCGTTATCCTGACCAACTCGGTCCTCAGTTTTCCGAGGGTTTTCTGGAGCGCCGCCTCCTGAGTCTGGAATTCCCGCCGCAGCTCGGACTCGGTGCGCTTCCATGCCAACAGGTTGTCGGCAGTCAGCTGCTGAGTTCTCTTCATGGCCTCCAGCTCGCGTTCGTAAAAAGCCTGAGCCTGGGGAAGGACAGACTGGTGTAAAAAAACACCTAAATCCAAACAAGTAGAAAACATTAGGCCTACGGCATGGAAACTGACCTTTAGTTTAGTTTTTTTACTTTTCTCTCTCTCGTTTCTGTATAAAAAAATTGGGAATGTAATTGGAAACCGTTTTGGGTGGTTGGAAAAGCTTTCTCATCAAAATCCAATCTCATGTGAAAGTAATCAACACGAGTAAAAGTTTAAGCCAAGATGTCTTGGCTGACAGTGTTCATTGTCAGTGAGTTTTTTTTTTTTTTTAATTAATAGCTTTTAAATGCAGTAATTAAATCGCTGTACACACATCTGAAGATCACAGCCTTCACTTCGAGCAAGGTCAAAATAATAGTGCCAATAAATGTAAATGTGTTTTTTTTAAACTATCACTTACTTTGGCAGAGCCTGTTTTACTTTCAGCAGCACCTTGGAGCGTGTCTTTATCGTAATGCTAAAACAACTCAAGAAATACCAGATGAGACATCTACAGGACAGCAATCATATACTCCCTTGATCTTTGGGCAAGTTGTTGTGCTATAAAAATATATTAAAATTAATGTTTTAAACATGAAATAATATTTAGATATCTTATCAGTAATACTTTTCCGATTTGTTATTTAACAAAAGCTGAATTTCAGATATCTTTATGGTTGAGGAGGGATTCAAATTCAGAAAACAGGAGCATGATGTGAAGCCTGACGTTTGTGGCCTAGAAAATGAATAACCATCCATTAGAAAACACATTTGCCGATGCACTTGCTTATCATCTGATTATGAACAGGACAGACTCCCCCATCATGCATTTCTTAAGTTTATACATAAATGTATTTACTTGATAAATGTACCTGTTTAGAACACTTCATAGATGTATTTACAGTGTAATACTCCACCTCAGAAAACAGAAAACGTTTGCAGTGCGCGAGCAGCAAATGTCCGCTACAGTGGCTGCAGTACCTTGCTGAGTTTGGCCTCGTACTCCTCCACCAGTCTCTTCTTGTCCTGTTTGAGTTCCTCCACCCGCTCCGTCAGAGAATCCACCTGTAACAGCACAACGTGAGAAGGACAGAGATAAAAACTACTTTGGTCCAGTTCTTCCTCTCCCCCCCCCCCCCCTTTGGTGTAATTGCAGACCACGCACAGATAGTACATATGGAAAGAGTTTGAGTTGATGCAGCAGGTTAGCCGACAGAAAATGATGTAACAATCACAGCTGTCCCACTTTCTTCCGGTTGTCTCTGCTGTGATTTAGTTTGTTGCTGTGCCTTTCATTTCTGCTCTACTTTCGCAGCAGCGAGTGCGTTACCTCGGCTTTGTGGAGCTGCCCCAGTTTCTCCTGGTCTTTGCTGTAGTTTGCGTTGTGACTCTGGTGGCTGCGGAGGAGGTCCTGGACCTCCTGCCTGTGCTGGCCCTTCAGCTCCTCCTGAGCAGCCCTCTTCTCCTGCTCAAACTGGTTCTGGGCCTGGCTGAACGTGCGCAGCTTCTCCTCGAAGGACCGTCGCATCTCCTCCACCTCCCGCGACATGGACACCACGCGCTGCGTGTGCTGCCAAAGAAGACAGGAAGACAAGACTAAGCTTACAGGAGGGTTGATATATGGGTCGGTTGACGTATTACACTGGGGGTAAACCTTTGAAAAAGCTCTAAGACAGGTGGTGATGTTCCGGCTCTGAAGGTTTTGACCTTCTTGCTCCTCTAAATTAGAACTGAAAACCAGCAAACACACTCAACTGAAACCCCAACATCTCAACAGCAAGCGCTCGATAAATATGTGCCCACAAATACTGTATAACAAAAAGGACGTGTTTAATACCAATGACTTAAAGGGTGGTCTCTACAGTCACAGTCTCATGAAGCAGGCAAATGATAAACATGTACAGATTCACGCCTTTCATTTAATTTGCCCGCACAGTCTGAAATTAGCATTTCACTTATGAAGGCAGCAGATAATTACACAATCAGCGACACGCGCTAACTGCTCGGTGCAATTTGTACCTGAAAGCACAAAAGCGAGGTGTCCTCATTTAGTGTGTTGCACTAAATGAGGACTTTAGTGCAACACAGAGCCCTCGACCCAGCTCTGGAATCAAACAACGGGAGAATTTGATCTGATGCAGAAAATGAACTATTGATAAATGAAGTTACAGACATGCAAGCTGACATTCGTCGGTAACCACTCTTGTGATAACACTAGTACGAACACACCTTTGCATGAGCCTTAGCATGTTTGCATGTTGGTTCTTTAAATGTCACTAAAAGTCATTTGTCCAGTCGTTTTATTCCATCCATTTCCTTGTTCCTCAACACAGAGCTGCACATCTTCTCCCCACTGGATATAAATCAATATACTAATGTCATATACATCTGTCTATTCATCCTGTCGACTACACACACACACACACACAGAAAAGGTCAAACCCATTCGCTGACATGGTAAGTGCAGACATAATACAACAGTCAGGCGAATTTTAAGCAATCTTTTGAGGAATTGGTTTAATTGGGGACGTTTTAATTAGTCTATCATGTATTGGCCATGTTTCATGCTGTCCGGAGACAAAGACAATATAAATATACATCCGAGAAGACAAAGACAGTGGAAACAGCTGATCAGTCATGTGAGTTTACTGTTCACTACGTCAGAATTTATAAGGCAACGGCATTTCCTCATCTCATTTAGCGCATCAACTCTTTTTAGATAAAAGGTAAAAACCACCTGACGCAAGCGAAAACAATAATTTTGTTGTTTCCATACAGCTTTTCTAAAGCAATACTTCAAAATGACCAATTAAAATGTGTGAATGGAAACACCGCTACTGTGTGCGGATTGAAAATCAGTTGTTAAAAACCATCGTGGGAGGTGCTTGACACGTGTCCTAGTCAGATATATAAAAAATGCATCTGTCTTTCCAAGATGCAAATGTAATATTTACCCCTCCGCACTGTAACTATGTCAGCAAGCGAGATGTGGAAATAGCCACTCACAAGATCTACACACTGTGATATGGCAGCTGAGGTTACTCTGCATTACAGTGAACTGTTGCAGCGTTTATCTGATCCCTGATCAGTTCAGTCACTGAACGATCTGCGTGGGTATTATTCATGTTGTTGTGTTGACTGCATTCTCTGCTCAGGTAGACATTACTCCACTCTATCTTTACATAGAAAATAGTTGTTTGCTGCTATATTAACGCTCTGAATTTTGAATTAAGCACCTTTAACTGATATATTGTTGTAACTTTAGTAATAAAAGGAATGTTCTTCTCCTTCTTGTTATTTAGCAGTTACCAAACTGGTAGCTCTGGTGCCTGGGAGGCCCAAGATGGACTGAAATCATATTTGTGATCAGGCCAACTGAGACACATACTAGGCTAAATGTCACAAAAGTGCATTAAATCTCATCTTAACTTCATCCGCAAACGAGAAACTTGAAATAACAGGTGAAAAAGGAGCTCTGATTACTGAACTCCTCAGCCTCACAACAGCAGACAGAACCAGATATTAGTACTAATTACCTGCAGCATCCGGCCAGGCACCGCTGCCTCTCAACACACACCCACACACACACACCCACACACTGCATCATTCCTCTGTCTACCTGAGCCTCAGTGCATAGCTGCATGTCCTCCACCCTCTGACGGTAGCTCTCAAACTCTGCCAGCGCCTGTCTCTTCATCCTCTCGTGGAGCTCCATGGACTCCTCCAGAGACTGGATCCGCCTCTTCAAGTCGATCTCATCGCTGATCTTGCTCTTGTACTGTTGATTGAACAATGGAAAGTATTTGAAATCCTCATGTGATGGCGCAGCAAAGCGCACATAAGATCACATGCATGTGCGGGATTGTGTAATCCGAAAGGCAGTGAGGAGTTAGCGGATATGTTCAATGTTGCAATGGGAAAAAAAACTTAAAAATTCCAACCAGATTTCGTTGACATCTATGAACATTTTTCATGTAATCTGCTGACACATAAGCCACAGTAACAAACATGACAGATAATATATATCATAATAATACGGTCTCCTGGGCGAGAGTAAATAAACAACGTGTATTTCTGAATTAGATTGTGTAACAGACATAGACTTTAGATTTGGCGGTGATGTAGCTCATTATGAGAGACTTTGTGTAAAAGTATAGCATGTAAATGTCTGTATGTGTGTGTTCAGCTGTTCATGGTTGGTCACATTGCTGTCAGGGAAGCAACTAATTCCCACAAGGAGAGATGACACATAGATGTAAATAATTAATATTCAGCAGATTGAATATTGATGAGTTCATTTTGGATGTGATCTGGGCTCTCCGGCTCTCCGGCTGCCATGTGATAGCGTGTAGCTGCCATGTGATAGCGTGTAGCTGCCGTGCACAGAAATACTGTAGTTTAGTGAGCTAAAGATGACTGTAAGTTATACAGCGATACCGTCTCATCTTCACTGACTGACCTGAATGTGACCGTGTTTCTAAAGAACCCCGCCGGCTGTTGAAATACTTAAAGTCTTGAATCAATAGTCAAAAAGTAATCACAGCCCACGTATACAACAGAGTAGAAACTCTTGCTCCACTAGTCCATCTATTTAACAAAAACAAGTTATCAATAACTAATGAGTTGTCAATCATTCTAAAAGTAATACTGTAATATGCATTTACTTTCCCCCAGCAGGAAGCAGTGACTGATTACATTACTTATCTAACTTAATGTTCATTTATTATGATGTACTTGTTCCATTATTATGCTACTTTATACTTCTACAGCATTTCAGAGGCACATATTGTACTTTTCACTCCATTTATTGATGAATTTAATCACAAGCTCCACCTTCACCAACATGAATCTTTCAATGATCATATGTTAATGATAATAAAATTAAAATGATTGTCATTATCATCATTATTATTAGTTTTATAAATTGTAATAATAATAATAATAATATACATTGTTTTCCAAAATGGGCCATATTGCATAATGAATACTTTTACTTTTTGTATATTTTGATGATAATACTTTTGTACTTTTACGAAAATGTTACTAAATGTTCAGGAAACCAAACATCTTTGGTACCCTGTGTCCTTCTTCCATCTAAACTGAACATCAACATGGAGGACATGTCTAATCAACATAGGACAGATGGCATAACTCAGACAACATCGACTTCATTCAAAAGTAGGACGTCAGTGTCTAATTAATTACATCAAACGTAAAGACCTGTAGTATCTTCTCCCTGGTCTCCGACAGAATCTGCTGCACCTCCTCTTCGTGGGCCTCCTTCAGAGTGGCGATGGCCGCCTCGTGTTCGTCGTTTTTCGTGTTCAGTGCATAGATAACCTGCAACAGAGAGGAGAGAAACATATTAGCTGTCAGACATATTCATAATCGGGAGTTATTACGGCATTAAAAACCGGTGGGAGACGAACTGCACCTCTTCACAGCTCGGGTTCAACCAGCACGGACTGTGCTGAGACTGCTGTGTTCGAGATGTGTTGTTTAAAAATGAGAGTGGAGTCTACAAATAAAACAGCGGAACATCACAGCAGGAGGTAAAGTGGGGAAATATGAAGACGACAGGAAGGTTGATATCAATGCTAACACTGGATATCTTTAAATGTATTCTGTGATGGAGAGAAAAGACAACCATCATCATCAATTATACTTGTGTGCAATACTTGGTGCTCAGGTTAGGATTTAGAATACGCACTGTAATAGATTTAAAATACTTTGAGGGTACTTAATATATGGAGACACTTTTGCAAAGATGTACATCATTTCAACCCGCCCTCACTCCCACCTTGGTCAACGCCCCTCGATGGCACTCTTCAGTATCTGTATGAGAAGCATGCAGATTTAAACCAACTCCAATACAAACCCATCCGCTTCTTTATTAAGCGGTCAGAGCAACTAAGGGCGTGGAGGTTGGATGGGTCAAACAAACACAGGACTTTCACAGAGGAGACCGCTGTCCGTATCCTGTGAGAAACAAAGTCAGCATTGACTTTTTCACCGTAGTTTTGTTGCATTACTTCTGTAGTTTACCAAATGCCTTACAAATGTATTTTCCTAAACCTAACCAATTAGTTTGGCTGTGTAAGTAATCCTAAAAACTGAGTAAATCTACATTGGAAGTTCATTTTGAAAAAAGAGACTGTATGTATGTATGTATGTCATTTAAAGGGCAAAAACTGACATTTCCACAACCGATGCTAGAGCGTCACAGTCTGAAGCCTCGTAGGGCTCCTGACCAAGTGACAGTATTTGACGAGTTGCAGTGAGAATGTGTTAATAGTTTCATTGTCGTTGCCCAACGGCAGTTCTTCCCACAAGTTGCAGCAATCATTTACAATTTACAATTATGTTCCTCTTTTCCAAATCAGCGTAGATTAGCTAATCAGCTGAGAAATGCAAATCAGTGGCGTATGAGAAGTAAATGAGCTGTGGTCTACATGCTAGCTGGTACACAGCTGCATAGAGCGGACGCTGTTAAAACCTGGACGTTTCCACTATTGGCTCGGAAGCGCCACTGCTGCTCCCTCCACAGTTATAAATTAGAGATCGGTCGATGCCTCGTATTGCTGGGGATAAAAATAACACAAGCAAACTGTTGTGCATGAGGTTGACCTTTAAATCCGTCCCAAAAATACATGCAGCCATCCAGCGAGGCCGAAATCTGACAGCACAGTGATCCCCTGCTCACGGCAGAGAGCAAGAGAGAGAGATCGGGGACAGAAATGGGTTTTTACATTTCCACATGAAAAAAACCATGAGAGACTCTTCCCCACTGCTTCTCTCTCCCTGCCGTGAGAAATGGAGCGATGTGTCGCCCCTTTGAAAAACCAAGTCAACGATTCGGCACATTGAACTGTGGGAATGCCTTTGTTTACTCTGGACCAAAGTCCGTCAACAGATTTAGTTGAAAGGGGGGTGCAGGGAGAGAAAAAAGGAGGGCAAAAGCTCTCTTTGAAACAATGACATCCACTTTTTATGCCTCGCCGGGAGATGAAAGGATTTAGTTTGACAGGTGCTGGTGTTGTTTTGTTGTTGTTTTAATTCCTGTGTGTTTATTCCCTCCACACACTGCTGACAGCCACAGAGCTTTACTCAATAAGAGAAGAAACTAAAGACAGTATAATCAAGAGGTACTCAGCCATGGGAGTTATTCACTGTGCTATTTCAATGTACTAACCTCTTAATGTGGATATCATCATCCTCTTTTGTGCCTGTATGATGAATATTAAATGCATTATTTTTTAAGTTATATCGTTTTTTATATATTTGACTTTTACTTCAAGCCTAATGTGTTTTGCATATATATACTGTCTATAAAATACACATTTTGACCTGATGATACAGCTAAAGAAGATGTTTAAGAATCAATAAGGTTATTAATATTCATCCAAATGGGGGGCAATATTTGAGAGAAACTAATAAGGATTCATCCTTTTGGGAACATGAATGCAAAATGTCATGTTAATCCATCCAATAATTATTTTAATATTCTAGTCTGGACCAAAATCAGTGGCCAGACAGACGTGTAAGGAGATAAAAATGGAAGCAGTAAAGGGAAGTATTCATATTGGCTAAAATCACAAGCTTGTTCCACAGGGTTTCGCAATCTGTCCCGTCATTTGGACCGAACTGCAAGGAGCCAAATAAAGCTGAGAAAATTTGGATTACTCCAAAATTAAACATCTTTTCCGCCACACCTCTAAATTATTCAGTCCCCTCAGTCTCTCATCAGCTTAGGAAGGGAATGGAGCAGACGTAACAGTTAGAGGAGCTAAAATCTCCATAACATCCCGAGAGTCATCGGCACACTTCTGCACACGACGTGCACTAATCATAATGCTGTGGGGTCCGCTGACACACACACACACACACACACACACGCACACAACAAACACACACAGTACATGCACTTACATGTATACACATACACGAGCAGAGACTGTCAAGATCCTCATGAACCAATACACCCGCGTCGAAACACATCAGCGTATTGTGCCCGACAAATGGTCAGAGAGACGAGGAGGCAGTGTGTGTGTGTGTGTGTGTCTTTGTATGTGTCAAAGAAAAAGACAATGGCTGCCTGAGAGACAAAGGCTGCCAATATTGTCATCATTGTCATCATGAGGGATTAGCAGATGTTGGATCTTGCCGGCAACATGCAAAAAGCAGATATTATTCTAAAGCGGGACTGCAGATATCAGACAGTAATTGGGGTAAATATTCACAATATTTAAAATGTAACCGTATTAATGGGATAAATTTAGATGAAATTTAGATGAATGTATGATGATGTAGTTTCAATGATAAAGAACAACATCCTGAATACATAAACATTGCAATATATAGTCTGTATAAAACTAGTCCACCATCCTGACTGTGGGGGCTTTGTGAGGAGTACAATGCACACTATTTAGGGGACTTTCTTAGCTTGAACTGATCCTCTCAGGCGGTGCTCCCTCCCAGACTAGGCGCTTGTTAAGGCAGTACCACAGCCATAAAGGAGGTCCTGCCTTAAGGCGGAATTATCTTTGCCGAGGTGTGTTCAGCTTACGATTCAACCCTTCGTCACAACACCGGATGTCTGCATCATGCAGTTTTGTGCTATGTACATTCATTGCACAGCAAGGGCTGTGAGAAAGTTAGCAATTTGTAAGACTCTAGATTGTAAAATTCATCCATCCATCCATCGCTGTACGCAAAGTACAACAACACCTTAATGGAGAAGCACCATTTTGCCTTAGATATGCACGATTCCAAGCTGTAAACACACCTTATGACCAACATCCAATACTCGCTCTTCTTTAACTTCGTCTCCACCAACTCCTGAGGTAAACATGTGGCTCTGAGACGGATAAATCCTCCGCAGTGCTCAGCAGCTAGTTGCTAACTTTGTCAGTGGTTTTGTCAGAGCTTGCTTGCCGAGGCTGGAAAATGAGGCGTCAGAGAGCTGTGAGAGGCTGAACCAAACATTAAAGTCGTGGGCTGTAGAAACCAATGATGCCTGCTGTGAACAGACTGGGATCACAATGCCATTATGAAGATGAAAGGCTGAATGTTCGGGTTGTTCCTTTTGGTTGAGCACCATGGTAGATGGCAAATTCTTGTTTTTTTCTTTGCATATATTAAACCCTCTACATGCACATAAAACATTAAGTATTATATACATGCAGTAAGAATTTGAATTATTTATTCATTGTTTACATGCTTAAAGTACTATAGCCTGTTTTGATTACACTTTGTTATTCTGCTGTACCATATAGTTATATGTTTGGACTTTTGGGAAAAGATCTTGTGATTCAGAATAAAATTAACGATGTATTCATTGTTTAATAGAAACTGAAATGTCAGCTTCAAACACATGCTTCCTTTTACTTCCTTTTGGTGTGTGTGTGTGTGTGTGTGTGTGTGCATTTTTCTGAAGCGTGAAAGTGTGAGGAAAAACAGAGAGAGAGAGTGCGAGACAGACAGAGCGATCCTCTTCTCATCTCCTCGGGTCGATCGGGTTCCTGTCCTTGGAGGAGTTTGCATAAATGACAGCGATACCAGGCAGATCGATAAGGTGACAGCGAAATGCCACGAATTTCATCTGCCAGCTGGAAGAAAGTCACGGCTGAGAAACTAACTACGACTCTCACCAGGCGTGAGTCCCAACTAGCTGCTGGAGGAAATGTGACTCTGCTGTCAAACAAAGGAAAAGCTGAAAAAAGATGTTTGTTTGTTTTTAAAAAGAACTTCCTTCTGCTCACTTTCTTGGCGTTATGGGATTGTCTCTGTACAAAGCAACTCTATAACCTTTATGAATATATTCAAGAGATGTGAACTTTCTTTTACCTTTTTTGGTTGTTTGGATACAGGACTTGTTAGTAAGTGTCAAATCATGAATATTCCGCATTGCACTCTTGACATTTGCTTCAGAAAGCGGGTTCAATGAACAAACAGTTACTGTAGTGTCAAGACAACACCAGACGATAAGAATATATCCACAAACACAGACAGATACATTATCTACATAGAGATAGAAGTCAAACTGGGAAATACGGACGAACTGACTCAGCCGTTCATATCTCACTGCAAACTTGTTTTCTTATATCAAGTTAGAAACAACTAATTCAACCCGTTTTCAAAAGGAAGCATTTTGTATATATTTCCGGGAAATGAGTGTCTGTATAGGAAAAGATAACGAAGAAAGAACGAGGCATGCAAAAACATGATGCTTAATCTAGTAAAATACTTAAAACAATTTGATGCACATTAGAGACAAGTTAAGATATATCTACTGCACAGGCAGGTTAATTCACTATTATTGAGGAAATACAATTTTAAACGACTCAATCACAGACAAAAGCAACTTGACAAGAAAGAGAGGAATTCATTCAACAACTTTTAACTCGTCACATTTCTATTGTTGGCTAATATAATGACCAACACTCCTCCAAACAAACACTAATAGTAGAATCATAGATGTGCTCTGAATTTCCAAATCAGCACCTTTAATCTGAACAAAACACTAAATCTCTCCAGGACATTTCAACAATAACAGTGAGAGGTAGTATGACAGTGGAGGTAGGTCATAACTGTTTAATTGGTAATAAAAGACAAGATTCTGAGGTGATCAAAGCATGACATGAAGCCGATTCTGATTCTGATGACATGCCGTTTCATTTTCACTTCTCCAACACTCTCAAATCCTGTCACTCTAAATTACTTGTGTTCCATTTTTAGACTCTTGTTGTTGTTGCTTTTGCCTGCTGCCAGCTATACCTCTCACACCCAGACATGGCCAATATTTTTTGCAAGATACAGCTTTATGGTTTTGTATTTTTATGATTTGTTGCTACCTGTCCGAAAATGGAATAAAAAAGGGGGATTCATACTGAGCGAGATGTCTCTCTGAGGGCAGATTGTAACGTTATTTACTGTATACTCACAATCTGGAGTATTTATTCCTTTTGTAGCAGACATCTCTAAAAAAACTAAAATGTCTATGACACAGTCTGAACTAACAAACTTTGTCCAGAGACTATCCTCAGGAGCCTATGGGTCACTAAGTGGTCCGTGGGGTCACTAATGGCACTGAAACAGTTAAGGCTGGCCCTACGGTGTTTAATGACCCCACCTTTATGGTTACGAGCATCCACATTCCTGAGGACACAGAGATGAGACTTAAAGAGACTATGTGAGTAACTAGTATTAATTGGGCAGAATAAGGTTGAATTAAATAACCAAGACAGTTGAGAGGGTGGGAGTGGTTTGCCGCCATGACATTGCACCCCCTTTCTCAAGAAGACATCAGAGGACACTTCTCTCTGTCCTCTTCTACACTGCACTTCGACAAATTTGAATTATTTATAATTGTTACATATCTTGATATTAATGAATTATCATTTATTAAATCTGCTACCAGCAACAATGCCACACTTTAGTTCCAAATAACTGCAGTAACAAACAACAATACAAGTCTCGTCCTATTCCGAGGGAGATGTGGAGTGGTTTGTTTACGGCGGGACTGCAATCCAAAGCCGCTACAAAATGCAACATCAAAAAAAACAAGCATTTATGAAATTATGATTGACTTCTGATATCCAGCAGAGGCTAAAGCCTTGAGAAACCTGAACAGCAATTGGGGATACAAGCAAACCAAATTATTTCATGAGTAGAGTAATAAGTAATAATATGAACACCAACAGAGAAACTTTGATAAAAGTTACACTAAATCAAATGTAGTTTGTTCAGACTCCAATGTGCTGCCTATATGTCTTTGAACTGGCAGGATGAAAGCTACCAAAATTAAGTTCATTAACAAAACTAAATGCAGGACTTTGCAACAAAGGGACCCAGAAAAGTGCATGCACTAGATTGCAGACCAAAGAAGAAAAACAAAAAAACTTCAGCTGGAATGCAAAAATGAAAGCAGGTGCCTGATGATGTTCCTCCAGACTGGCGTCATCGGAGTTACACAGGATCAACGCTGGTGCTCTGAGGTTGTTCAGCCTTGTTTCTGCGAAGGATCTAATGACTCCCAACGAACTCAGACTGGCAGCAATCTCCTCTTATTTCACTCTCACAGGCCTGAGCGCACACACACACACACACACACACACACACACACACACGCACACACTCCTCACTTATCTCTCCGCTGGAGTCTCTCCGTCCACTGATGAGACTTTGATGATAATGTCGATGTCTAATGACGACCATTTTGCCACCTTAACACTAGCCGGTAGTCATTTTCCACGCTGTGGCGGTGGAGCTTTGTCTTGTGAGTGCAGTGGGAGTGATGAAGAATGGACTGAGTGCTGACTGCAAGGACTGTAGTGTAGATGGAAGACTGGCTCCCACCGGATATATAACAAAGACGTAGTGGGGGAAGGTCATGAGGAGATCGAAACCACTCTGGTTTATGTGAGACAACAGGCAGCAGCTAGTTAGCTTTCAGTAGCTTAGCATAAGGGCTTTGGGGTTATGTGTCTTGCTCAAGGACACGTCGACATGGACTAGTGGAGCCGGGGATTGAACCGCCGATCCTCTGATTAAAGGACGACCCTGCTGAGCCACAGCAGCCCATAACATTTAACAAAAGATATAACATCATCACTGAGATTCAGAATTGTCGCTGACCTTTTGTAACTTTTCCCCTATTACCAAACTAAGGTAATGTGCTAAGCTAAACTAAGCTGCTGGCCGTCAAAACAGAGCGCTATGACGTTTTGATCTTCTCATCCCAGAAAACAAATATGTGTACAAACAAAATAATATAGAACTTAGTTTTTTCCTGAGAGACCAGGGATTTAACTTTTTTTTTTTTTTTTTATTTGACTGAAATACAGTTTGGCATGCATTCCCGCAGTCGGTCGGCATCAAACACTGACATGCAGCGCATTATACAAATTACAATTTCACATTTCCAAAGCAAGTTGCAAAGCAGAGGCCGATTTCAAAAGTAAAGCCTTGCAGATGTGAACAACTGCTTTTTGTTAGCAGTGTGTCGATTTCTGCCCTCTTGGGGATGAGACTGTTAACCTCGTGGAAGCAGGGCAACGGGGAGGTGCGGCATATAATTGCTGCAACAACTATCGATGTGTCATTTCACCGGCAGAGCCCTGCTGGAGAAGGAGCTGCTGCAGAGGGTAGTTAGTGGAAAACTGGTTCAGCGATCAATTAGCCTCACCATTGCTGCTGCATACCAAATTATTGTTCCATTGACAGGAAGCCAGCCAGGTTTTCTCCCTTTCCCTAGCTCCATCTTTCTCTCTCTTGACCCCTTAACCACTGGATTTAAAGCGACAGTCCTGACTAAAGAAATCCTTACCTCATTAATTCTTCTGCTTATTTATTTATTGGTTCATTGAAAAATGGAGAAAACGGTTTGTTTTCTTGTGAAAAAACATTAACTCGAGGTCCATTTACTACTAGCCTTCACCAGCAAATTGGAATTAGCTGAATAATTGACTTGATATGTTCTCTGAATAAGCAACTTGTTACCTGACCCAGTTCCTCTTGCTGCTGAAGACCTTGAGATGTAGTTGAAAGCTCGGAATAGCTGGAAAGTCGACCTTGTGTTGAGATTTACTGTCACGGCATAGTTGTCCATTTGTGGATGAATGCTGTCTCCTAAAAATGCCATATTAATCAGGTCTGTCCGACACTTCGCTCTACATCCTGGCAGTGCTTTGACGCAATGTCGGATGATTAAAATGCTTTTGAATAATACTTGGCTGAACAATGGGATGAGACGTGAGTGTTAAAGACCTCCTGAGCTGCAGTGAAATACACCAGCAGGCAATTAACATTGCCTCCTTATACTCATTAGCTTTAAATCATTCTCTAATTGGATATCGAATTTCTAATTTTGAGTAGCGACGAATGTGGTAACAGAAATATCTGGTTTCATGGATTCTTATTCTTGGTTCTACACTGTTGCACTAAGTAGATTGTTTTTTTTTACCTTCTATGTTCAAACCAAGGTCTACAAGGAGGATGTGTGTGTTACACAGACTGGCCTCAAACCATTTGTAAATCAGGTAATGTTTACAAGTCCTCTTGTTGTGTATTGAAAATGACACATTTGTGTTCTTTAACAAGACCCATGTGCTGCGTTTACTCTCCCTTTATGGCCGTATTTTTATTGTTCATCCCGTCACCGAGGTTTGTGTCTTTTATTTGTCCAGCTCCTCTTTTCCGACCCTTTCTCATTGTTACTCCAATCTAAAGACATGAAAAGGTACGTGGATTTGACATTATCTGACAATGGCCTTGTAGGGCTGGGTATCAGTATTTCTTACTTTTAAGGTATCGACCCAAATAACCAAGCAGTACTGAATCTTTTCCAGTGAAACGCTACAGGTATTTGATGCTTGGTACCCAGACCTAGAAAGAGAAAGGACTATTCGTTTGATCGCGTCTCCTCCATTTGCGAAACTCCCGTAAAATGGTTGAGGTTAGGCATTGTTACCATGCACACACTACCTATTTACAGTTTTGATTGCAGCTAAGAACAGCAATCGTTCTTTGATTTAATGTGACGGGTGATTGGCCCACTGCCACAGCAGCTACAACCCCATACAGTCCGTGGTTTGGTGAAGTCGAGCGCGGTGTGTTTGACGGACTTGGCAGTTCAAAGTGCAGATGGTGGCATCTCTGCACCAAAAAACAATGCCGTGGTGGTGGCAGTTTACACAACTGAATGCTTCCATTCACATGATGGGTATCAAATGAAGTAGGACAAAAGGCCACCAAACAAAGTACGCGATTGGGATCAGTTTCACTTCAAGGGTACTGGTATTGGTACTGGTATCATGTTTTTTTAAATGATACCCAGCCCTTGTCCTTTCTAGAGTCATCCAGAATGGATAACATGTCATACGATTGATTACTTTACAGACAATTTATGCCCATAATAGTACCCATAAACATTATTTGTGCATACTATTAGCCAACATCATGATAAATAACCCTTTTAAAAGGGAATAAGATTAACAATTGCAGATTAAAACCAATATTGGTATCTAGCTTCCTCTCATCTGTAATGGGCTGCATCATCATTGCACCTTCCCCCACCACCATCTCAAAGTTTTTACATTTCTAAGTAAAATATGCACACTGAGGCAGACTGCCATCTCATTTCCACAGCCTCAATATTATGCGTTTACTGGGAGTGAATTTAACGAAGCGGAGAGACAGATAGGAGACCTAATTACTTTAATTATAATATGTGGCTGTGATCTGCTAAACTGTAAGGTGCACCTTAATCCGTCAGCTAATTATGGGATGTTCCGTAGCGGTGTAAGTGGTGGTGCAGTTGAGCCGATTTGAAAGTTTGGCATTAATTAAATTCAGGATCTGTGATCAGTGGATCAGCTCTTTTAGCATTTTACCAAATAAACTGCATTAGCGTTCCCGTGTTAAATGAAGAATCCTGAGAAAACAAAGTCGTGCCTTGCTCGTTAAGAGTCTGTTCTGTCAACTGAGGAGAGCAGGAAAAAAAATGAAACACGGCTCGCTTCAGACTATACATGCTTTTTGGTTTGTTTTTTGGGAAAGATTTGAATGCAAATGCCTTGCACAGCTTTGGAACGCTGTTGAACAAATCAAGAGGCCACTCACCACCGGTTCTGAGACGATAACATTCGGATGACACAGGCTTTGGTCTTTGCCGACCCCATGTGAATATTAACTTATATAAACTGTGAGAAATAAAATGTAAAGCATAGAATAAGGCCTCCAGAAAAATATGTAAATTGTAAATTGACACCACAACACAAGAGCCTCAGGAACAGAAAGTGCACTGCCTCACACTGTTCCAAGAAAAAGATACATAGTGCATTACATTTTTTTGGATATGGATGCTCGGGTTACAACATTTCTCCAATACTCCAAGAAAAAAAGAGATTAAGTGAGACGTCGCAGGTGCAAAAGTGGGCAATAAAAGCTTTACACTACCAGATGTAAGAGTGCCTCTGACTTCCCAAAAAGTGTCCGGCGTGATTGTCGAAAAACAATCACTGTGACATCAACATTTGGCAAGAGAAAGTCTTTTGTTAGAATGAGATATACACTTAATAAATGATAATCCTTTTTGCACAAAGACAGCATGTAGAGCTATTACTGAAACATTTAGCAGTTTACCCCCCACAGAGGAGATGAAAAGGCCCGTCACAGATCAGGCAGAATATCAGATCATATGAGCAGAGTGAGTCCTATTAAACCAATTTAAATTTTACTTTTAAGTATCACATTTGTTGTGATGGGGAAGATAATATTCCAGTTTATTTACTCGGTGCCTTTTTTATGCCCTGTGCAGACAGCAGGGACAAGAGTAGCGAGCGCTCTTTTCAACAGCAGCGGTTTTCACATTGTACTTGTACTGGCTTAGTTTAGAGCGATGCATTACTGAATGAGCATGTTTGTATTTTACGCCGAACCAGACAAGCCGAGACGTCTGCATCTTGTTTTTAGACAGCTCAGAAATAAGCTCACAGGTTGGGTAGTGCAGTTCTCCTGTCACTTGAGGTATTCTGCATGTGGACCTACTTCATGCATATGCATTAAGAGGATCACGCAGGTAGCAGTAGATCCAGGAGAAGACATCGACCCGACGAGACAAATCCTCTCCAGGTTCTTAGGTGGAAAATCCACCTCTTCCAAAAAGAAACCGGCACAAATGTATTGAAGGCAGCTTGTCGAGGAAATCTGGGCCACAGTGCATGATGCTATCGAAGAAACACTGAAAGCAGGTGGCATAACATACTGTATGTTGTGCAAAAATCTAAAGTTCGGCCGGTGGAGTATTTTTGGTTTACCAAGCTGTTGGAAAAGAAAGCCATAGTTCTGCCCTCTGGTTGGATATTTCTAACTAGTTGTTCTGGTCATTGCACATGTAACTTAAAGGCATATGGCTTCTGAAGTCTGTGTGTGTGTGTTGTTTCTGTATTATGTAATCTAAAGAGATGTCTCTAATTGAATAATAAGCACCATCTGGAGCCATTCGCTTACTGTAAGTTCTGAGTGCATTGCATTGTTCTTTCTGCTTCTTTAACACACACACACACACACACACACACACACACACACACACACATACATACATACAAACACGGAATTATGCTTCTGTTGCATAACACCAGAATTACGGAAAAATAAATTTAAAGATATCGCAAGTTAAAATGTTGTAAAATCATGTTTCTGTGCAAAATTAGCACAAAGTCAAACACTCCATCACACTGTGGAATAGAGCAGCCAAAAAAAGGAGAGGTCAGCTGATCAGGATGCCTATTGGACCCCTCCTTTTAGAGGTTTTCCTAACACGTCCAACTGGTAAGAGTCCCAGGCTATACCCAAAACATCCTTGCTAGGATACATCTGGTCTATTCTGAACACGCCTAGGGGTTCCCCAGGAAGAGCTGGAAACCGTTGCTGGGGAGAAAGATGTCCTGAATGCGCTGCTTAGCCTGCTGCCCCACGGAAGGTGGACGATAATGGACGAATGGATGAACACACACACACACACACACACACACACACAAACAGACAAAGTAGCACAAGGCCTCTCTGTGGTTGGTGTAGTGATGTAATATTTTTATAATAACTCAGCTTTAAAATTCAATGATCAGAAAACACAGAAATCTGCACATTATTGCTGGTACAGCAGCTATGGCCAGTATTCATATACTGACAGGTATAATAATAGTAATTAGGTTTGAAAAAGAAAGCCACTTGATGCTAGGATTTAAGCAGAAATCAAAGTCCAGAGCCACAAACACATTTCAACCCTGAAGGTTTACTGCGGGCCATTCCGATTGCTCAATGTATATATTATTTAGTTTTTAGATACTCCTCACTGCAAGTTCACCACATCTAGCATGAGATCCACTGGAGCAGTAAAGCGAAGCGATTTAAAACACACAGTAACACAGTCATGGTGGTTCAAGGCAGGAAAGGGAAGGTTAGATGACGAAGGAGAGCGTTAGAGCCAAGAAGAACAAAGTCGGCATCTTATCTAGCTTTCAGATCTCAACGATACAATTGGGATGCAACCCAGGTGCTGTCAGTGGCCCTGTGTGCGAGTGTGTGTGTGTGTGTGTGTGTGTGTGTGTGTGCGTGTGTGTGTTGCAGAGACCCTGAGTTGATTATAGCCCACCTTCTGTCTACTTTCATCTGCCCATAGGTCTTGGCTGTGTCAGGCTACAACAGCTCTTTGTTCAGGTTTTATTAAGGTGGAATGAGGAGTTCATCCCACTCAGTCTCTCTTTCTCTCTCAGGATTTAGTTTACTGTTGAAGGTAGCTGAAAAAAAAAAACTATCAGCTTTATTTCCTTTCTCACATCTTCATTCACCCTTTGTTGGCATTGGCATCATCCAATATCTACGTTCATGTCTGGGGAAACTATCAGCTTTATCTCTTGCCTCTCTGTTCTGCCTTCTCAGATCCGAGAAGCCACTTGAAGGAATAAATGCACGATCAGCATCACTCTGCGATGAGATGGATGTGCTGTGTGTAATAAAGTTAAAGCTGCGACATGATGTGTGACCACGAGTAGAATATTACCGTCCGTATTTTACTGTCTTTGAAGGAGCACCACAATAAATCTCACCCTGACCTTGACAGTCGTCGGGTGTAGACATCCACCACATTATAAAACTTTCTGTTAATAAAAAAAAAAAGTTACTGCTTCTTAAAGTTCTTGACATCAGCACAACTGTTATTATGCTGTTCTGCATCTGCAGCTGTTCTTCCAGCAGAAACAGCATCAAACAGATGAAACACTCAGCTGATGGCCTGCAGCCAGACACCGGGTCCACTTGGTTATGATTTATGGCTTTATTTCCCATCCAGCTATCTGTCCATCTGATCTGCTGGCTCACTTCCATCTCGTTATTTTTCTGACCGATCAGACCGGATCGACTCACAGTTCAATTACAACAGGAAACGTGAAAGGCTGCTCTTCATCGTGAAAGAAATCATCAGTTTACCAAATGTGGTCGGTACTCCTCGGTGTACCTGAGGGTTTATAAAATAAAACTACTTGGTAAAGTTCTGTAAAAGATCGTGGTGGGTTAAAATAATTACGGTTGTTACCGGTACATAACTTCGGTTACGTTCACGTTGACTTGGGTTTTAAACAGGACACAAACAGGGGTCTCCTGGGTGAGAGTCCTCGTTTGTTACATCCGTACACCATTGTGATCGGATATACTTCGCGGTTAAAGGAGCGTCTGTAAAACGGTGGATGATCACATTTCATTTCTTATAAATTATTCAAAATAAAAGTACCCAATGATTTATATCTACATGGAAGAACAGCCGCGAACAAAGCTCCACTAATTCGGGGATAAACACATTTTTCTATAAATTCTTCTCAATAAAAATCACCCATGAGCAAAATGAGGAAATGTCCCAGCTCGAGACGCCGAGGCCCATGACAAAATGTCAGTATCTGATGCCTTGGGACTCAAACCGAGCCGTTTGTACCAGTTAACAAATTGTCAAGTGGAATGGATCAAACTAGCTGATTTTATTCAAATACAACAAAACAGCATACTGTAAACCAGGGGACCAATGCAAGAGCTGACAACCATGAACCTGCAGTATACGGCTGCACAGCAGGTAGCTGACAACATTTATCAGGTCTGATTAATGTAGCGCAAAAGGGGGACGAATGTAGACACCAACATCCTCGTGAATTTACCCTTCTGGTGCTTTACTGCTGCTTCCATTTATTTGACATCAGTCTGTTCGGAGTGATTTCACAACTGACTCCTTCTGTGTGTGTCCATCCATAGGAGAGCGAAGCAGGACGGGATGGGTATGAACAGGCAACAGGATTAAATAAGAGGAGAGAGTCTCTCTCTCTCTCTCTCTCGCTCTCTCTCTCTCTCTCTAAACACGCTGATCGGATTTGTGAAATGTGTGTGCGTGTGTGTGAGTTTCCGAGAGAGAGAGTGCATTTGAATCATAGACAACACAACCCTGCGCTGGACAAGCAGAATGTAGTAAAAGCTTAACTGCCTCACAACGACAGCGTGATTGACTGCTGAAGCGTGGCTTTTCGAAACTGCACCGAGGTTGTCGACAGACTGGACACGGGACCGGCAGCTGTTAGAGGAATAATTCCATTTTTATTTTGGTACCAAATGTAGTGGATTGCGCTGTGCTAGTGACATAGATGCATGGGCCTTAGCCTGGGCAGTTCGTCTTGTGGTCCAGTCATCTCCCAGCAGACCCACAGCCCGTCAGACAACAATAAACAGCAGCACATGGCGCTTGATACACACATTTGTAACTCTAAGAAACAGCATGTGACATGTTCGCAGCTGTAATTGCATTTATTACATGTGCACTTGCAAATTAACTGCCTTAATCTCCATTTGAGTGGTGTGTACAGTCACAAGAGGGATTTAAATACGGAGCTACAGAGGACTGTGGCTGCACACACACACCTCCCTTGTTGCTAAAAGTAGCAGATTATTTGATGGATGGATGATATTATTGGTTGAAATCGGTTGGAACTAGCTTACGTATCTATATTATCTTGTTTTACAGGGGGAAAGATGATAGAGATTTAATTTAAATCATCTTGGATGTAAATTTAGAGGACAGCCATGTGTATTTTATTTTTTTTTTCATGAAAAAAGCCAATTCAGGAGTGAAGAGCCACGAGAACGCACACAAACAAAGTGAGGAAGCGGGTTTTCAGCCGGAGCTATTCTGTCTCCGTCATCAGTTGCACCACTACACACACTCAACTCGGAGAAGATGAGAGAATCTGGACCACTTTTGCCGGATTTATAGCATCAGGGCCCCCGCTGCCCTCCATCCGCCATCACATCAAAGAGCTCGTCCTCCACCTGCACTGAAAACAGCTCTGCAACGTCCCGTGCAGGTACTACCACACCCTCGTGTTTTCTTGATTAGGCTAAAGCCGGCTGAACACCTCAAATGGATTTTCCTTCGGAATCCGAGATACCAAGAAGCAGACGGAGAGGGTCTTACTGGTCTCTGTGCAATTGTGCGGTCTTGCCAAGACGCCATGTACCGCCGCGTATTCAGCCCAAAGATCAACGGCAGGAAATAATCCCCAGGATTTAAGGCTCTCCTGCCCGATTTCTCACCATGTTTGGGAATCTAGCAAATTAAATATTGCTAAATTGTATTGTGTAACATTAGCACTTTCGGAGGGAAAAATAAGTTACGAAATATGTTACGGGGAAAGACAACACCCAGTCCAGTGCTGCAGGTTTATTACTCAGTAAGAACAAGCTTCTTTGATGGCCCTTTCTTTGAGAACATGCTGTTTTCACATTCTCCCCATAATCACACATTACTGTAATGCACATTCACTTATAGTTGCTGTGAAGATATTTATGTACCTTTATTCTCTGCTATAATCACTACATCTGTGAACAAATACCTGCGTTGCTGCTCTCTGGCTGATAGAACACAGCAGTCACTCTACTTAAAGCAAAGCCATGAATGCTTTCACATCCGGCAGCTGGAAGTCGACCAATCAGCACATTATGGTGCTTGGAGGAGCAGTGAAGTTATTTTTATACCTTGAACTGAGCATTTGTCTTTTCCATTTGTGGGCCAGACGGCCGCAAGATAGATGTGGCCTCCATCCGATGATAATGATTCAGAGCAAAGCAAACATGCTAACGCATCCAGTGGTGTAATGTAACTAAGTACATTTACGTAAGTGCTGTACTTAATTCAATTAAATTGCTGAGCCCTATGAATACTCTTACTTTTAGTAGTAAAAGTACTTTTAGTAAACATGCGGTACGTTTACTTAAGTAGGGTAGTATTTCCACGGCGTGGTAACAGTACTTTTAATTAAGTAACTTATCTAAATACTTCAACCACTGGCCACCAGACCAAAGTGAACAGGAGAATGTTTGAGAGTTGGTTTAAATCAGCAGCAGGGACTGAGATATTGCGTGTGTCCAGTTAGAAGAGTGACGAGCAACGAGCAGCACACACAGACACAAAGAACGCAGTAAGCTACACCTACTCCTGCTAGATAAAGCTTATTGTTCTTTGCCGATAAGGTGACAAATCCCACATAGGCTACCCCTCACCACAGTAAAGAATTGTTAACGATAAGCTGTGACAAGTTGACAACGTCAGTGGTAAAGTGACAACATGCAGTCGTGTGCACTTCAGCACTCAAAACGAGGTGTGGCTGCGCTGCCGGATCGCAGTTTGCGCGATAAAAGATGATTTATAGACGGACAAGTCGATGATCCGGCAACCGCTGTCCTTCAGCCACATGGAAACAGAAACTTTAAACTCAGACACATGTATTTTTTGAATAACCATTTGCTCTTTGGAGCTGCAGCACCTCCCTCGCTGCATTTTTAGGGAGACAAATCCCCACTTTCATGTCATACTCATCGCCTACATAAAAGGCGTCTACTCGTTTCAAAGTGATCCGACCTGCTTCGTGTTCTGCCAAGTCAGCGACCGGCTGCCCTATAGGTCCGAACTCCTGGCTCTGTAGTACAGCAGCAGCATTTAAAATGGGAAGAGGTAGAGGTAATATTTGAATTCGGCCTGAATTTTAAAAGGCATGCATGACATCTTGGAAAGTGGAAGCCAGCAAACTGCACACAGCATGGTTGTGATATGCAAACATGTCGTGTTAAATGTGGACTTAATAAAGAAGATGAGACATGTATACCTGTCCTGTGTATGTTGTTTTTTTGTTCTGTTTTTTGGTTCAGGTTTATCTGGATCTTTTGTTCGTTTCGTCAAAAAGTTCAGTCCACAGTCAAACAACCTCGTTTTCTTCACCATTGTCTCTTTAACTGATGCCTGTGACGCACCAACGCATTGGCTGGTTCCAGTTCTGACTGTATAGCAATATTTAAATATCACTAATGCAACAAATATTAAACATTTACTTATTGTAGGGGTGCACTTTTTACTCATTTCTGTCCGTATTTTAATACATTTTAAAAATAATTAGTTGCCAATTTCTCCAAATGGCAACCATTACTGCTGAGCGCCGTAAAGGGAGGAGAGAGAGTATTGACTCATCATGTGCAGAGAACCGTTCCAAGGATTGTTCCCGACACCGGAGTATAAACTGGGAAGATGAGTCTGAATCTGGCATCTCAATTAGAGGAAATGGCTCACTGTGCTCTTCAATGGTGTGATAGGGTTGTGATAGTTTTGTTTTTACATAATATTCTCATCTAGTGCAGCTGTGAGCGTAGGAGAAGAAGTAGTAGAGCCCAACTACAAATTGGAAAAAAAGGACGATGGCATTATTATCTTGATTAAAAATCAATTAGCAGAAATATGGCTTTTACTCCTCTGTGATTTCCTTTTTTTTTTTAAAGCAAGTAAAGGACAAATGCGGGGAAACACTATTTCAAGGCCTTGTGGTTCATCGCCGTGTTCAACATGAAGCCATTTTCATATTATTTAGCTGACTCTCACTGGAAATAATCCGATACATTTTGCCAAAATGCGCTACAGGAGGAAATGCCAAAGAATACAAAAAATTAACACAAACGGGGTGCAGAGGCAAGATCAATATATGCCTTACTATAAATAGTCAAATTAATGTAACCGTCAAACAGCTGCATGCCGGCTGACAGTGACGCTGTTGGTCCTCATAGATCACAATGACATTTCACCGGTGAGGTCACAGCCTCGGCTTAATGGCTCCACACCGAGCCGAGTTAAAGGTGACACTCGGTGGGCGTACGGCGTACACTGAACACGCATAGTGATGAAATGGAGGCCACGTCAGCCTTTTGTGAGATTTAAAAACCTTTTACAGAGACACAGTGTCGAGCTGAGCGACGCTGACAGCCGGCCTGCTGTTTGGCAGTAGATTTAGTTTGTAGACGCCAAGTTTTTACAGCTGAATTATTGATTCCAAGCAGGCAGGTAAGTGTGAGTGTCAACGTGGGAGTTTACGTCCCGGCGTTGTGGTTCATTGGCACTGAAGCAAACACCTTTGTGCCCGACTGAAATATCTCAACGACTATCTGACGTATCGCCGTGAGACATTGATGCTCCCCAGAGGATGAATCCTGAGGACTTCAGCGATCCTCTGACTTTTCCTGTTGCGCCACCATGAGGTTCACGTTTTGTTGTTTTGAGTGAAAAAATCTTGACTTAACTGTTGGGTGGATAGAGAGCCAAATCCCTTTGGTCATCCATTCACTTTTTTCTAGTCATCTGGGCAGCATTTCAATTTGTGAAGTACTTTGCTTCATGACCAAATTAGAGATGCACCGATCCGACTTTTTCACCCTCATTAGTGAACGGTCCATTTGCAAATGTTTCCAGTTAGACTACGATATTGAACACTACACCTGTTATCTCGGTACGGTTCGGGCCAACCTGGTGCGTCGATGCCAGAAAATAGGACGGAGGCGTATCCTGACGTGGTGCCGCAACTCCACCGTTTCGTGAGGTCTCTTCAAAAAATAATAAATTCCACGTTCATCACACGCTGACAGTTTGTTTCACACTTAAGTGTGCAAGAAGTATTTAAGTGACTCTTCGGGTGCTCGACCCCCAGCATGAGAGAGAAAACTTTAACCTCTAACGGCACACCAGTCTGATGCTTTAGAATTGAAAGCCTTGAAAGGGCTCTTTCTCAAATTGAGGACCACCCTGTATTTTATGCCTCTCAACACACACACACACACACACACACACACACTATAGCGCCTCATTACCCTGAAGTGTTTCAGATAACACCAACTGAGAATAACTCAAAAGTAATTTCTTCTCTCCCTGCTCTCCCTCCTCATCCTTTCCCAGCATTCCTCCTGTCTCAGCAGATATCAGAAGAGCAGGGAGAAGACAGAGTTCTTACTTTTTGAAGAGAAAAAGTGACGCTCTAGGGAGGTCCATGTTGCAGCCGACAAGGTAGCAACGGGATGGAGGAGGAGGATGAGGAGGAGGGAGAAAGGGAGGAGGCCTATGGAGAGCTGTGCCGACATATCTCACTTTCTTTCTAGCCCAGTTTTTTCGACGTCTACGTATCTGATTCCCCTCACGCAGTCCTACACACACACACACACACACACAGTTAGCCTGTAATCTAATTGGTTTGCGAGTCGGCCTTTTATGTTTCCCCCACGGTCCTCCCAGCATGCTGCAGTTGGCCGTGTGCTGCTTCCGTGAGGATTGGAAGAATAAGAAACGGTCTCCATCAGTGAGTTGATTTTGTTCTATTTCGGTTGAAAGTGAAGCTCGATCATCTGAATTCGGCCTCACTGCGACGACTAAAAATGATCCGCAACCGATGTGGTTAATAAAGCCACTAGAGAAAAATACTAATACTGATCCAGGATCCTGTCCTAAAGCTGCATTCATTGTGTTTTTGAGGATGACAGGTAAGTTGTGAATACAACACTGACACATTATCAATATTGACGTGTCAGCAAACATTAGACACAGAGCGACATTAACATTTATTTATGGTGTGTCTGGGTACCTGATGAATGTAAGTCTAATATTTAATCCTGTTCAACAACAACTGTAACAAGGCTTTTTAGCTACTGAATGCCTCATTAACTTCACCAGCTAGTCGCTAACTTTATTACAGCTTTTTTTGTCCTGAAACAACTGCCTGCTGCACACAAAGACAGGTGTTTGTGTGCCGGGTGGTCAACAGGATTATGGAGAAACTACTGGCTCAATCTTCATGAAACGATGTGGAAGGGGTAAAACAGGGCCAAGAAAGAACCCTAAAAGTTTTGTGGCGTATCTTAATCATGGGGCGGATACACAATTTATTTTTCACTTCATTAACATTACAAAAGCATTTGGCTTTTACTGAGGTTTACACTCTCTGAGTGCCCTTGTAGTTCTCTGTGGATTCGTCACTACAAGCGACACCTTTTGATAACACATACCAGACTCTGAGACGAGGATTTGAAAAGATTTATGTACAAATTCATGTGTGTTTGGAAAGCCGTAAGAGGCTTTTGCAGCTTACCCCGATATATGTTGTTCCGTGCGAGTCTTGATTTCCTTGAATCTTTACGATGGAGGTAGCGAGTGGAAAGCAAGCACGGCCCATGGCCCCACAATGGCCCCACATCAACGGGAAATACACCAGGTTGAAATAAACCAGAATCATCCTTTAAATATGTAATCAGCTTAACTGCATCAAAAGCAGAGCTTAAACCAAATCAAATTCTAAACAAAGAGAAATGACCACTCACACACTGTACATTGCCAAACTCGTATGATGTTGTAAGGCTTTTGGGGATTTCAGAAGGAAGATTTGGAAAGAGAGACAGTAGGAAGAGGTGAGACATTTTAACGAACCACAAATTCTGTTCCGCTTCTGCTATTAACTTTCAATCCAGCTCCGACAGGAGTTGGTGGAGAAAACAGGACCCGGAGAGTGAATACTGGACAGACACATGACTCAAAGTGAATGCTAATGTTGCATTGTGTCTGCTGAATGTGTAAACAGGCCGGTGTTTGCTGCCCCCTCGAGAATGAGAACTTTATACGGCAATGAAATGTCAAGGATGTGCATTTTTCCAGGTTGTTTTGCCCTCCAGTGCACCAAGCAGATCAATTGTTGCGGCTTTCAAGAAAAAAAGATACAGGCCGAACTGACAGGCCATCAGCTCCAAATATCAACAACGTCCACATCTGACTAGCCTGGCTCGTCTTTGCACGAGCGGTCTGCTCCGTGAACCTCACGGGCGTCTAATTAGCCTGCCGAAAGAATCGGAAAATGTAGCTTGAAGCAAGTGTTTTCTCTTTGTATTCCTATTCTGTTGCAGTCAAAGATATCAGCGAAAGATCGCTCAGACCAAACAGCTCAGTGCAGCGTATAAATTCCCAGTTCAATAAGCTGCACGGAGCAGCAAAGGATCTCTGCTGCAGCCTTCGTTTCTTCATCCATAAAGGGAGAATGTGCGCGTGGTTTCTCTCCGCTAATTGCAGAACTGTGGCCCCATGCGTTCAGTGCACAGGCACAGAAGCTGAGAACGTTTGACTCGGAAGGCAACGCCGCACACACCGAGTCGTGCACGTATGTGTGTGTGTGTGTGTGTGTGGGGGGGAATAAGTATGTGTAACAGTTGCAGCTAATGATGTCTGCCTTTGAAGCAGACGGCGCAAGACAGACGATGGAAAAGTAGACCGCATATAAACTGAATGTCCTGATTTTGTACATTTTACATTTCCTAGTAGAGATGATGATGATTATTTCCATTATGGATCAATATGTAGATATCTTTGGGGGGATTAATCAACTGATTAATTCTCTACTTAAAGTCGGAAAACATTTAAAAAGTGACCATCTCATCTACTACATTTTTAATTATAAAAATATAAAAATAATATATCCATGCAGAAGCACAAACCAAATATTTGTCATTTTTGCTGGTGAAATGAACGAAACAATAAATCAGTCATCAATATGTATTCAATTAATTGCCTAATAACCATAGCATTGTATGCATGAATCTTTTTTTTTTTTGCTGAGATTCAAACACAACTATGTAGAGAAAAGCTGGGCACTGTAGTTTTTAGCAAGCATTACTCAAACGGGAGTAAACTGTGCTTTTAATGGGGACTATTTTTAGCTGCGGATTAATCACATTTGGTGCCTTGGTGAGTATTTTCCGCAGCCAGATTCTATCTGTATAAACCACACAGAAATAAACATGACACCCAGTGCAATGATGTGGCTAAATAACACGTCTTTTTGTTTTTACAGCTTTGAACTACAACAGACGTCTACAGGGGAGAGAAACCACCTCAGGCGTCGGCTTCACAGGCTGCAGTGGCCAAACCAGTGCGATGCAAAAAGCACCACACATGTTCCTCTCTCACAGCATTACAAAGACAACAGGTGCATAATTAAAGCTGCATGAGAAGGAGCACCAGAAGGAATGCATTGCCCATTTAGTTTTTATTGCAACGCTCCAAGCTGCACTTTGCCTTTTCAGCGGGAGAAAAAGAAAAGCTCCTGCTATGCGACGGCAGCCTTAAGGATGTAATCACCGCACAAATTCTGTACATGCACAGCACAGGAGGCACTGCATCACGGACCGCTGTGGCTAACAACTCCTCCTCTACAGGCTGGCAGATAAAAAATGCCACGGCTCCCGGAAAGAGGCGACAGGTGCCACAGCCAAGCCCAGATAAAACTGATGAGGAGGCATTATCTTTCTTCCACTGAGCAGAGTGCGACCGAGCGCGCCGTCCTCTTCCTCTCCCCTGTGAGGGAAGACAGGGACGGTCGCAGCATTAAGGGGGAACCGTAGTTGGAGTAAAGGTGAAAAGAACTCACCAAGAAAACTGCAAATCATTGTGTGGTTATTATGGGGTTGTGACAACCGAAAAGCAAAAACTCAGCTCTTTGTGATTAAAAATAAAATAATTATGAAGGTATTTAAATCTAAAGCAGCCAGTTCCCCTCAGTGAGTTTAATCATTAATGAAAAAAAAGAAGCTGCAATCGTTAGACTAATAAGAAGCCTCCTTTGTTTTGTTGACACCGTGAACCCGTTAAGCTCCTGCTTCTAAACTCGACGTGTGGCCTTTGGCACATTTATTAAGCACTTACACAAATGACTTGCATTTGCATTTCGATGCCGCGTCATCATTGTCTCAGCGCTGCATTCTTCGCCAGGTTTACATTGAAAATAATAATGGATAACGGGAACGTTATCACTTCATAAAGAATAGACGCTCAAACCACAGAAAAGGAAACGGCACTAAGCTCGGTTGTGATGATTTAGAAATACAAACATTGCGGGCGGACGTCCAAGCTCTGCGTGAGCGCTGGTAACAGCGTTTCCATCGATTAAAACATGTTTAATCTCAGTGGGACTAGCTGTCAGTGTAGTCACTGTAAACACTGATTAATTAAATGAAGGACTTAAGCACAATTAAGAGACACAATAACGTCAATAACAAACGTCAGGGACAAGCACTGGGAGCATGGAGAGACTCAATAATAATATTGAACTTAGGGTTGGGCGATACCACAAAATTTGGTTTCAATCGATAACAACAGGGCAAAGGTCACAGATGTAAATACTGATATCAGTGGCTTTTGTAGAGGAGAGAAGTGTGTCACATTGCCGATTCACGATGAACAACCTTCCTGGTGCTACATTTTTAAAGCTCTGACAATTGTTGGATGACCCTTCAGAGGCAGAAGTGTGTGTGTGTGTGTGTGTGTGTGTGTGTGTGTGTGTGTGTGTGTGTGTGTGTGGGTTTGGAGTTGAAATGCTGTGCATTGCGGCCACGAAATGTCCAATCCCTCACCGGGTTGTCACCATGAAGTGTTCAGAGGCAGGAGAGTGTGTGGTTGCAGCGAGTGTGTGTGTTTGATGTTTGATGCGAACCGACAGACACAGCTGACCAACTGCCCCAGAGAGCAGATTCTCCTCCTACAAGCCCCGCGCAGGGGTGTGTGGATACAGATCATCTCCTCACCGGTCTGCACGCTGTCTGAATTTTGATTTTCATGTGGGACTTTGAGCCGCGGCTGGAAGAAAATAAAAAGAAGAAGATGCGTGCGGCTTGTGTTGTCTACCGGGGCGAGATGCAATATTTGCACGACTTTGATTATGAGCAACAGTGGCAGCACCGCAAATATGCTCATACATCTGTTGGCAATGCATGCCATTAAAATACAGGAGTGCGCTGTTCTTTGTAGCTTGAGGGCGAGCGGCGCATCGCCTCCAGCAAGTACAAGTGCATCCGTGATGCAATGTTAACACTGGAGCCACACGGGTTGTTTATTTAAGCAGGAATACTTTGATGAAAAATTCATGTTTCGCAAACACATTAAAAATGTTCTTCCATTTCAGCGCTGGTAGTTAAAGAACACTAAAAGTGTATCCAAAAATAAAGACAGTAAAAATCTAAACGACTGCATAAGAGTCTACGGAGTAGAGCCGCTATGATTGGCCAGTCTGTATTCAAGGGGCGGGACTTAGCAAAGGGTCATTCGATGAGGGAATCAGACCATAGTTTATCCAATCCAATCCCAAGACCCTTTGGCTGTAGGCTGTGTGTATTGTATTCATTACCTTTTAATTGCTGGTGTACAGTAGAAAGTTAGCTTAGCACTAACATGTACTTTTTTAAATTTTGGAATATGTCAAATATCAATTATCCTTTAATGTTAATATTGTTTTGTAGCACTCAACAGCTGTACAGTTTTCATAGTATTTTATGTTATTTTAGCGTCTCGTAGAGCGTGTAAACAGCACGACCGAGGTTTAAGAATGGACTGAATTATGGAGTTGTGTCAGTCAAACAGATGATCCTGCACTGTGGGAAATATTACAAATGATTTTGATGTTTTTTGAAGTGAAATTTGTCTTGGCATCCAATCACCCGGTCACTCAATCAAAAGTGAACAGCGTAGACAGCTATGGCCGGGAAGAGATGAGCAGCGGGGAAACAGCAGCGGCGTGTTCAGCTCCGTGTCAGCTCCGGTTCTGTGTTGTGGCAGCTGGAGAGCAGTTGCTGGTGTTTTTTTTCGGTATTTTTTTGTCTTCTTTTCTTCACGGCATTAGAAGTCAGTTTGCGTCTGTTCCCTCGAGCAACAAAGTCGTGAAGTGTGGATACATTTTGAGTGGAAGAAAGAGCAGTCTGCGATGTACTACTTTGTCCTCAAACTACTGTAGCTAAAGTTTCCACAGGTGCCTGTTGAGGGTTGAAGTATATTTAGATGTGAGTGGGTAGACTGTAATTACACTCTGCATCGACAGGTGAGGAGGGAGGGGGGGGGGGGGGGGGGTTTAGACACTAAAAACTCTCTTTCTCTCTCTCACACGATGCACAAACGTACAGGTCTGATTGGCAAGGCTTATTGCAAAGGTTGTCATGGTAACTAGACACAGCTGCCTCTATAAGGGGGTTGAAAAAGGTGATGGAGAGACTGTGTGTGTGTGTGTGTGTGTGTGTGTGTGTGTGTGTGTGTGTGTGTGTGTGTGTGTGTGTGTGTGCGTGTGCAAATGAACAAACGACAGGCGAAAAAATAAGATAAGTGGCTAATTCAAACCCTGTAATTCAGCCTCACCTGCTGACGCACAGACTGAACGCAGCGGTGGAGTTAAGGAGGCGAGGTGGGCCGGTTGTCAGTCATCTTTAACTAGCTGGGGGAACACGGCTCACAGTAGACGGAGGATGATTGGGCCGACAGGAGCGATTATGACAATTAAGACCGATTCAAAATAATTGCTCATCGAATTTCTGTCCGTCTCGTCCCGGTGGCCGTCACCGAGAAATGATACACTTCAGGTAAAAATAAAGATGTTCATATGTATTTGTCTTAAACACAGTGATAACACGAGCTACAGAAAGCCTGCATTGTCTGGACCAGAAACACGATGCATTAAGTCTGTACATGCAATAAATACACCTAATCTGCATCAGAGTTTGGTTCCCCTGCATGTACAAAGCTCCCCCTCCCACTGTTATCCGTTAATGGACACGGACCCATCAACTCACCGCCGATCATCCACAGTCAGCTACAGCAGCCTTTGTGCTTTCATGCAGCGCAGTTCTGCTGCACGCTGAAGCCGACGACAGCCTGGGGTCCGTGTGAGGTTAGTGTCGGTTGAGACAAACGAAGCTAAATCTAACGTGGGACTAAGTAAAACTGTTCAATGAGGGACAAAAAGGACGTTGTGGACAAAATAAGATCAGGTCTTCTCTAGTCTGCTGCCAGAATATATGACGTAATATATTGCACACCAAATAACCAACATGTTCTGAGTCGCAACTCTTCAGACGTTGCCGCTTTAAACTATGACGTACCTCTCTGGCGTCAGTTTTGCACGTGTCAATATATGTTTTTTCAGAATAAACTTCACAGGAAACAACTTAAGGAGGAGATTGTGGTTTGAGTTGAAATCAGTATGTTTATTAGACGTTGCAATGTTAAATAACCTTTGAAACCTACGTTATGTAAGTTCGTTCGTTCGTATCTTAAAATAAGTCAGCGTTGACTTGGTTTTACAGGGTGACATGAACACCGGCCTACTGGGTGAAAGGTTGTGCCACCAAATACCTATTCAAATAGTATTCATTATATTTTATGCAGGATATACAGTATAATCTGCTGTATTATACTGTACATTATGTCATGATATATCCATACCTTTTCAACTTATATTATATTTGACTTTATGTCACACTATACAGGATACTTTTCTGCTGCTACTTACATTGCTTGAGGCTGTATTACAGTTCAAACACAACTCTGATCGAAGGTATTGTTCGGGGCTGTTCACTAGAAGACGCCAGCCGCCCCGTTTCATCCTTTTATTCAAAATGTTTGGGAGATTGCAGTCCTTTTGTCCACGCCGTTACTTAGGAACCAAAATGAATATGATGATGGAGTTCCTGTAATTTATCAGTAAACATCAAAGACTAAACTAAACAAAGTCAAAACAAGGAGAAATGGATTTCCAGCACTTTACATCCCTCACAGTGGCCCTACTGCTTTTTGATCTATTCTTATTTTACATATTTATAAGAGTGATCTTTATCTTTCTCCGTGTACCTATTTCTTACCTTGTGCTGCTGCAACACTTGCATTTCCCCTCCGGGATCAATACATGCTAAATCTTATCTTATCTTAAGTTGTATGTATGTATGTATATATTAACATTGAACACCTCGTAGTTCGGTCTGATTAGAACTTTTACGTGTTTATATTTTGGTCTTTGATACTATTCTTAAAGCATTTATGTTTGTAGGAAAATGAGACAAACACACAGAACTCGTTTAAAATGTGTGTTTTGCTTTCACTCATTTATTTCCAGTGTCCTTGGGCAGGATTTTGGACAGAACGCCTCCACTGTTTTCAATGTAAACACGACAGCAGCCGAGTCGCCGCGATAGCTGGCAGCAGCGGCGAGGACAGAGGGATCCACGTCTCACCTGTGGCCATGGCAACCACACAGGGACAAACAAGGCGGGAGCTGATTGTTAGTATCGGAGTTACCAGAATAAAACACCTCTTCACCAGCAGTAAAGATGTCAGCCAATATAAATGGTCTCGGAGCAACATTGGCTTTGATCCAGTCTGGGCCAATAAACAGTGTTCATGATATCAGTTAGCTAACTTGCTGAATTAGGCATGACATAAAACTAACAAATGTCTTCTGTTTTGACAAAAGAAATATATTGACGTTTGATTTACTGGTATAAAAAAAAAAAAACACCCCAAGCCTTAATTACATATCAATTCATCTGTAAATATGGAGCACAAACTTCAGGAACATGTTTTAGCTATTCAGAAAGACGAAGAAAGAAACCGTATACAAGAAAATAAGCAAGCTAGTCAGCAGGACTTAAACTCTGTATCATTTACAGCTAATTGTGAACTGTTGCACTGAATGTAGCTTCCCGTACATTCACTTATGCTAAACCCGTTAGCCAGCGCTATATTTAACAAACTGTGCTGTGATGCCCATTATGTAAACCAGTGAGGAGAAAAAAAAAACCCAGAGGTTTGGGCTTAATGTTAATCAGTGTTAACGAAGCAGAGCATATGCGAAAAGCACAGCATCCCACATATGGTGACAGCCAGGTAGGTGATAGATGTGCGTTTCATTGAAATTCTCTGCCTCTGCGTTCAGAATCAGGTCAGATGAGTCACCAGCAGCACAGACCCAGAGTTACAATCTCTCTCCTCTCTAATCCACTCTCAGCCCGATGTGATAATGTGATCTTATTCAGCTCGTCTACTGCGCGGCCATTTGTTGGACTGATGCAGGTTGGCGAAGGTTGTCGTCACTGTGGCATTGAAGCTGCCTGTAGAGAGCATTCAGTGTGATGAGCCTTGACCATTTTCCTGCCAAAAAGAAATGAGGGAAGCTTCTGGAAGAGCATTTACGTCAGCGGTCTAACTATCAACAGAAACAGACACTGTCTGGTCAAATCAAAAGAAGTCTGCGCCTTGGTGCAGATGGACTTCAGTATGGTCTCGTCTCTTTTAAATCTTAATATGTATTTTATAATATTCATATTCACTGTATGCAAATATTAGTAACCCGGTTACTGATTACTGCGTTCTCTTTGCACCAACACAAACCAGAGATGAGACAACAGGAAATACACTACATTGTACATTTACTACCACTTGACAATTTAACTGCTAATTTATTCTCCGATTGCCCAAAGAGCTTACATTAACATCTAGTCGCCATAGTAACCTCTTTGGATCGCCAACAGCTGACCGCTCTGAGCACCATCTCTCCTTCTCAACCCCCCCCCCCCCCCCCCCCCCACACACACACACACACACACACACACACACAGAGTTGTTGCCATAAGCATAACAGCTACGCTACTTTTATTACACTTTCCTCCACACCGATGTCAGCCTGTCACTGCCACTTTTTTTTCCCCAGTACAAGTACGTACACTTGAGTATTTATCGACATGAGTACTTAAAAATACCATTACAGAAACCCTTCATTGATGCGGTGGAGGCTCACTGGGGACTGCTGTTAACGATGGCAGTAAATGATGGATTTGACCGGTTTGTGCATCAGGTTACTGCTGCAGCTGGGCGGCTTATTAGGCTTGACTGACGAGAGGTTAACGTTGGTATCGCTAACCCTTAGTGAATAAAACCTAAAGGGCCTGACCAGGGTAGACAATTAGCACCCGCCACTCACCAAATGGGAGTTAAAACCTAAGCTGGCGAATAAAATAAATGAAGTCAGTTGTTTTGTTTTGCTTGGACTCTGCACACTGGTGGCAATGTATGTATTAAATGGTCAGTGCATTAAACAACATAGTACTTAGCTAAACAAAAGATTGGCGGTTATGGTAAATGAGATGTGGTTAGGTTAGGGTTAAGCAACTAAAACACTTGGTCAACATTTCGAGAAAGATTGGATGATAAAAAGGCGACAACTATAGTTGCAGGTCTGTGACGGGACACAAACTATTGTCCTCCACATGAACGTTGGACGCGGTACATGCTCATCCACCACCCCGACCTCCGCACCTTTAATTCCAGGGCACACACCTCTGCTCGCACTGGTGTAATACGTAACACCTGGGGACACTAGGCTGCTTGCTGCAATTGTTTGCAATAATATAATTTGCATTGCCAACTCCCCCGCCCACAGTAGTTCAGTAATGATCACCAGTCAGCTCCTCACCTCCTACCATCCACAGTAATATTTAATTTGAGATGAACAATAGCAGTGTCTGTTGTTGGCAAATCTCTCTGTGACACTCTGACAATGACTCTTTGTTTGTGTTTTACCATCTTTCTTTTTCTGTGTGTGTGTGTGTGTGTGTGTGTGAGCGCGTGTCCAGGTGGTGGCTGGCTTGTCCAGTCGACCATCTCTCTGCAGCTGTCTCACTCGCTGCATGGGCTAACCCTGACTGACACTGACCCTGCCCAGAGGCTAAACACAACACAGCAGTTTCAAATACATCCAGCACTGCGCATGCGCACACACACGCACACACACAGGTTGGTTCTGGCAAAGACAGCTTGATCTAATCTGACCTCAGCCTCAGACTCGGGTTTAGGTGTGTGTGTGTGTGGATGGATGTCCACAGCTGTTGAACGATGAGGCTTACTCCATCACCTGCTGCCCAGTCAGTCTCCTGTGAAATAGAGGATGACTGTCCCCTGAGACACACACAGCTACACACACACACTGATGTCTGGGTTGTGCTGCTTACTCATGCCTCGGCGTACTTTATCTGTATCCTGTCTTCATCTTTCTCTCTCGGTCCCTCTCTGTGTCCCTGATGTCTCCCTCTTGTCTGAAAAGTGTCTGCAGGGTGTGTGTTGTCTCAGTAGAATGATGGCGGTGGAACATTTACCACTGCACTGAAAGTCTTTTCCTCTCACATACTGCAGGGTGAGACATGAGCAGGTCCAGTGCATATTGATATTATCGTGTACCTTTGTATATTGATGCTTTGACAAAACATTTGTTGAACTAATCAATAAAGCCGTATTGAATTCATTGAATTAATAGACTTTTACTACAAGTCAGATGTGAATAATCACACATTACCTGCACTGCTAACTCATTGCCATTAAAGTGGACTACAGACACAAATACACTCTTATTGATTTCAGTGTCCCACGATGGCCGAGAGGACAATTCTGGAGGGTGTTTGGAGCATTTTAGAATTACTTCTGAGATAGAAAATAGTATAAAATACATTAAACATTTGCTATTGACAGCATCAATACAGAAGTAAAAACACATGTTGGTTAAATCCTTTTATTTTGGAATACACATTTGGGGCTGTGTGGATGCGTGAACGATTTAAATAAAGTCGTGCATCTTTTTGGAAACTCTCAGTGTTTAGTTTGTAAGACGAAGTGATGCGAATTGAGAACAAAAAGCTAAATTCTCAGGAAGTATCAATGCCATATAAAGAAAAGCTTCAATAAACCAGTACTGGGAGATATGGCTCAAAGCTGTCATGGTAATAAGTATATTCAGTGACTGTGATGTATGCATCACACTACTATGTACATGCTGTTTCTGTTCAAAGAAACCAACCACATGCCAGAATTCACAGAACTAATAGGTAACTAGGTGTCTTTGTTTCTCGCAAATTGAGAATTTAGCCCAAAATGTACTTTTAATGATTGTTTGTACAACATGTATGATAGTATACAGTAAATATCATGGTGTAAAATGCACTGCCTCTTCTCATGGAAGACGGTGTTGTCCATGGTTCCACAATGTTACCACTGCCTGTCTCAACTGGATGTGATTGTGTTAAGGTAAGATGATATACATTCGTCAACTGTCAGAGGTTTTGACTTTATACACCAGGGTAGCTATCCCTTCAATATTTATATTAAATACTAGTTGCTAATGTTTAAACTGCTAAAACGTGCATTGGCTGACAACAAACAACAAATCTGATACTCTTATTGGTTTTGGTATCTTCTAACTATCTCTCAATTGATTTTCCAGAAAAAAAGTACAATATCACGAGAAAACTGACGCAAAAAGCCACTAATTGCCAATTTTAATTTGTCATTTGGAAACTTATTTAGTAATATTTAGAATTATTAACAAAGGAAAAAATTATTTTCCAGTTCAGTTGATTTTATCATGAGATGGTACTCATGGTTGAGTGTAAAACACGATATCAAACACATCCATAAAGACTGCAGCAGTGCACCACTACCATAGGCCATAGAGATGAGGCAGAAGCCAGAATTAACCGGTTCAGTGGGTGATCTCTCCCACACTGTGTTATCTGATTTACAGCCGGTTCCTTGTCCTTTGCCGGGCACCACGACGGGTGCTGGAGCGTGACGATTAAAAAGGTGCGATCACTTTCTGTTGAGTCATGCTGTAGCTCACAGCTACAGACGTAGAGGTCATCCTCTACAACTACAGGGGCCACCGTCTCGTATGTCCTCAATTAAAATACATGCATCACGCCTCAGGTGCACTGCCACGACTCTGATCCGACTCCGGGATGTGGTCTAATGGAGATGCTGGTTTACAGCGATCAACGCGGGAGAGACCGTGACGAGTCTGCATAGATGTGATGTATGAATGGGACGATCGTTATGGGGAAGGTGTTAAGAATAGAACAGGGTCTCTCTGGGATCAGCACAGCTCCCTCTCTCTCTCCGTCTTTTCCCTCTCTGTTTTGCTCACACTCACAGCACACTGAATCCCATTAGCGGTGGCTGTCGCACTTGTAGCCTGCAGCGTCTCTGTTTTTGGCGTGCGTGGGCGCCCGTGTGCGTCGGTGTGATCTCATCATTTGTTGTATTTTAGGCGTAATGGGAAGGAGTGAACAAGCGGTGCAGGGAAACGTCAGGCCTGAGAGGGAACCGGTCCGCTTTGCATGTGTGCTCGTGATGGCTCCATCAAGACAAAGAAAAAATAAAAAATAAAAAAACATCACTTGTCAGCAGCATTAAGGCCGAGACGCTGAGCGCGTGTGTCGGTTTAATGGGGTGATTAAAAAGACATGGGTAGAATGTCATCGCTCACCTGCAGAGCTGTCGTACAAACAGATAAAAAAATGTAATAAATAAAAAACAGCAAGTGAGAGCGGTAGGAACGCAGAGCAGTGCTGTTCACAGGAGCCGGTCGAACATCCTGCTGGAGTGGTAATGAGCTGCGAATACACATTTCATGGAGACTGAAAAGATAGCAGTATTAACACCAACACGGCTCCCACAGTGGAACAGGCTGCGCTCAAACTGGCAGCCCGGAACTGAATTTTGGCAAATCCATGTTGGATTCGAGCTGCTTTTATCAAGTCTGGAGAGCAAAACAACAACAACTACATTTCCACTCGTAGTAATAGTGCAAAATAGTGCAAATTAAAAGTAATAACCTACAATATGTGTTCAAAACTAGTCCTGCATAGCCAGACCTATCTCCATGGTCACTAAAGAAACTAACGCACTCAGAGCTCGATGAAGCGCACACTGTATTTAGAGAGTGGCCTCGTCTGTCAGCTCACTTGTCTTCTACTTTCCTCTGTCCACCATTGACGCCACTGACAAAACCAAGATGTGTGTAAAGCACCCTATTCGTTCTTTACATTCTAACGAAGCGCTGATTGAATGATTTTTTTGCAAAGAACAAGAGCTTTTCCACTGTGATGCCTGCTTGTAATTAAATTGAACTTTCAGTCTGAAGCTGCTGCGAGCGCACCGTTTAATAACCACTCCCAGCCACGATTTCAGCATGGGGAGAAAAATTAAAAGGCTATATTCGGTGACGGCTGTGTGAGGCAGATAGTTTGCTTTCGGATTTAACATTATTGAACATTCATTAAATTCCTTTATTGAATCTGAGAGCGGTGTGAAGGTGTTTATCTTTCATTTCCCAGGATCCCTCTCTGATTACAAGCAGAACGCTGCTGAGCTTTCATTTCGTGAATACAAACTTTGTAGGTTTCCTCTAAACTGAGCACAAGGTTGTTGACGGCATCGTGGAAGTTATCTGTGTACAATGAAATTTGGAGTAGTACAATGGAAACAAAATCCTATGATAATGGAGGATATAATAGTATAATGTATGTAAAAGTATGTATTATGCAATACATATTCCTTTTTTCATCATTTTAAATCATCATCATTACTTTTTCAATAGAAGTACTGAGCATGTTATATAGGTATTGTACATTTATAGAAATAAAAAGGATTGAATAGAACGTTAAATAGCCAACAGCTCTCATACTACCAGTCCAATTGGTTCCTGTTGCGTCTTTATCATCCCAGCTAGCAGCGCTGCTATCCGCTCAGTCTTTGCCATCGTTGGCAACGTTTCCTCAGGATTTTTTTAGTAATCCTTAATGTCCTCGGCACAAACATAAATGTTTTTAAAGCGGTCCATAATGCGAAAGGCAGAGAGACAAAATCAAAGTTCCTCTGACATCAGTTAACATCAGAATAATCAACGGATGGCACAGCTGGCTGCAGCTGCATTGCTGATTGGGTCGTGAAGGCAGAAGTTGTTGAAGTGATTTCAAAACACGGAGAGCAGTGAGGCAGCAGAATTTTTGTTTCTTCTACCCTGTGCGATTCAGGTTTTGGTTTGTCAGCTCCTCTGGGCAACGTGGCGCCCATATCAACACCATAATTTAATTTGGACAAATAGGGTGAATCTACAGCTCCCCGGTTACTGAAGCTGGGACGCTCTCCTTTGTTGCAGCCCTGCTATTTGATTAGGCTGATTAGACGGGCGGGTTTTAAACATGACATTAGAGCCTGGGGCTGCACAATTATAGATTAATGGGTGTAAACCTCAAAGTTGGATGCATGTTTTTTAAAAGCTCTGGGCAAGCATATTCATTCTGTGAGCCACTACGGCAGGTCTGCTGGTTTTACAGCTATTCAAGATGAGGACTAACATTAAGGTTTCATAGCCAGACCGGACTGCCTCAGATGCTGCAATTTGCAGTAGAAACAAAACAGAAAATAACAGAACAAAGACCAAAAATGAATGAAAGGATCATCTAACTTACAGTGAGGCACAAAGAGGCAGAGAAAGCAAGGTAGGCATTTGTGGAGAATGAGCCCTATTGATTGGCCATAAACCACCACTCAGAGAACCCAATGGTTTAAAAGGAGGAACGCTGAGTCGTAAGGTTGTCAAGCAGTCAGCCGCTCAGGGTAAAGGCGGGTCAGAGAGCTGTGTGGATAAAGAGATATTTTGGGTAATGGTCTGCAAGACCCCAGTGAGTTATAACAACCCCTTCAGTAAGTAGAAGTTTCTGCTATCGTCCACCTAATGGAGCCCTTTTGTGATTTAAAACAGCCTGGCATGCTGATTTTGTTAATATTTAATTTGTTTTTATCTTTAAAATAATATCTTCGATAGAGTCTTACTACACAGCTTTGTTGAATACTTCTGATTGGTCAATGATGGCATTCTACTGTTACGCTGTGGACGTAGCTCTGATCTCCGTACACAGCGAGAGGACTCATTTTTTAGTAGTATAGCAAGTAGCCGTTAAATAAGCGGGATATCTGTTCAATTCATGCAAGATGTCCTCTATATTCTATACAACAAGTGTCCGGTTATTCTCCTATAGCTATTTTTATTCTGCCTTTGTTGTGTCCCGTCACTGTTTGCTGTTATAATGGCCCAAATCTCCCCTTAGGGATCCCTTTCATCTTATCTTAATGGAAAGACGGACCGAGGGCTGGGTGAAGTCGTAGCGAGCCCCGCCGTTGTTTGGATGTCCTTTGGCTAGAAGGAAGGACAGACAGATAAACAGAGATACGGGCAGAGGACGTGAAGGAGAGCGAGGTAAACAGGCCAATTCTAGAAAGAGCCGGCATGGGAACGGACAGAAAGACAAGGCAAGTAAGAACTGATAGAAAGAAAGGCAAAATATTCAGCTTCAATCCAGTTGGTAAATGTACAATCAGAATTATAGGTTGACATGATTATGAATTATCCAAATTATATTCAGTCTAATTGGGTCTGGTCCTGTTATATTGCTGCTAGTCTCCGACATGTGTGTCAATATTTCTCATGCCGAAGTGAATCAAATAGTAGTCACAACCATCACAATGAAACTGGGGTGAGACGGTTAGCTGTGAAGTGCAGAGACAATGTGTTGCTCTTTCCGACCACAGCTGCTTGTGGAACGGTGGCAAATCGTCACGCTGACAGTGTTGATGTGCGCTCCCTGTTTGGGTCCAATAATCCTCGGGTTAAATTCAGCCTGGGTCAGACTATCCACAAGCCCCTTTCACATCTCCAGTTGGAAAACGAACTCATGAACGTTGGATTCGGACGTTTTCCGCGGTTCTAATTTCTCAAGACATGAAGTGGATAGTTGGATAAAAAAAAGATACATCCCATTATGTAATGAAAGCACGCGTCAATCAAAGACCGAGTTTGTAACACCATATGTATTCCATGCATTCGTAAACCAACCGCTCTGTGATGCACACGTTTTGTTCAATTAGAAAGTACCGCAACTCAGCAAAAGACCGAGTGGCGAATCCTTAATTCACAGGATTGCATAAGTGATGATGGAAATAGGGTTTCTCACTGCCATGTTTGAATTCCTTGCCTGAAGTTTTGAGGAGTGCCTCTTTCTCTCTCTGCCATTGTTCTGCCTGTTGTGTTCTTGGCTCTAGCTCTACTTTGCCACATGGATAATATCAATCAGACGCACAAAATAAAAGTGCAGCATCTGCAGTATCTTTTGTGTATCGGACCTTGAGACCAGGCAGATAGCGGTCACAGTTCCTGGCGCTCTCAGCGGCCGCTATCGATTCTTTGTGAACAAGCCCGTGAATGTTAGCTAAATAAATGAGACCGCTTTAGAATGTGGCAGCGAAGGCTACACACTCCAATATACAACTGTTCTTACAATCTAAATAATTACTGGGCTATAAAATGCATCATCTTAGAATGGAATATATTTGAAAGGTCAAATGTTAAACACAACTTTAACTTTAAATGAAGTCGGAGCGCCCTGCTGAGTAGGCTCAGAAAATGTAACGAGGGCGCTCCACCTTGCTCAGCAGATGCCGAATGTGGAAGCTACAGTTGTTCCTCTGAGCCCGGTGAGCCCTGAATGATGCTCTTGATGATGGTAAAAAGAGGGGTTAACTGCTTGTGTCTCTCCCATCAGGAGGGAGGTATAGAAACCCAGTGAGTAGACGGGTCCCTGGTGGCCATGGAGACTCACACTGCTGCCAAGTTAGGGAGAGAAAGTCGAAGCAGACTCCAACATCCTGATGTGAGCCACTGGCAACGTCTGCCAAAAAGCTCCCTTTTTCGAGTTAAATGTGTGGGCTGGTGTCAAGTTGGGAGGTCTAGACTTCGCAGGGGTTTTTCAGTCGAAATCGTTTCTCGACGGCTGATTCACAGGTTTACCCTTTTAAAAAGCACTGCCAGGTAAAACCTGTATATTGCTTTGGGGTATTAAAAAAACAATATGGCACCCGTTTATGTTAATACAGGCATTAAGACCATATTTTATGACGTATGTGTCTGTTGACTACATCATAGTGGGTTACCGCACATCCATGGTCCTTCCACTGACATAAACAGGAATAAATGAAGGCAGAAGTTGGACGTAAAAATGAAATGGTTGAGGAGAAACGTGGCCCACAGTTGTCATTAATGATGGATTGATTATGGATTCTTCAGCTGACTAAATGCATGCCGCTTCTTTCCTTTATCCACATTCGGGCCGTTCTCCTGATTATAGTCATTTCAGAAAGCAGGAAGCTAGAACACAGTCGTACTTATTGTGTTGTGTGACAAAGTGAGTAAGTGAATAATATGTCTTGGAAGAGGCTTTTGAATCTGTACGAGTTACGGAATGGAATCCTTTAAATGGTTGTGCAGCTACATCAGAAATAATGTGGCAGAAAGACATGAGCAAAATAATGTAACAAGCTTGTTAAATGAGAGAAAAGGGCTTCATATCAGTTCTATATACAGTATGCTTCGGATTTCCTTCTCCAAATCTAGTCAGATTGCATTGACACAACGCTAAACACACTGTTCCAACGCTCTACCGTTTCCGTTCCAACCCCGACGACGTGGATGTGTTGTACATCTACAGACACAACTCTGCACAGCTGCTGTTGCCCGCAAGCGGCTGCCTTCCAATATGGCCACCAGAAGGACTGTTACATCACCTGAGAGCCCTCGCCGTTAAAAACAATCCTGTGCGGAGCGAGGCTTGTTGCAGGCGATTTGTGGCGAAGCGATGATGTGTTACATACTGCTGGTCCATTACTGGCTCCTATAAGTGAAGTGCAATAAAATGCTGTTCTTTAAGTGCTTTAGTTTCTCTTGCTTAGAACAAGCTGGACGCTCACGGCGAGCTAAGACAGATCCCTCCTCTCTGCCGGACAGCCTCCATGAACACAGAGAGCGAGGATGTTACAGGGGAAGTTGAGACAGAAGAGCAGAAAGGTGTAAAACACCGGAGGCTTCTCTTTGCAGGAAAAAGAAAACGAGGATAAGATCAGCGTCTTGTCTCTTCCTGTGTGTCTGACGCTATAAACCTGCTATTTCACATTACCTACTGAATATCATGTTCAAGGTTGTTGAGTCAAGACCAGCGGTATATTTGACAGTGTGATGACTTTAATAACTTCAGAATGAAGTGTTTCAGATTGTGATACGATAAATGTAATGTCATGCCCAGAAAAATCCCCCAAACCTCCCCCACAGTCGTCATTGAGTGAATCAGCGAGGCAGGTATCATTGCAGCTTTTCTGTCGAGTACGATCCACACCACGCCACGCTGGACTGACTTCTCAGGTCACACATAATAAACAACAGCAGTGATGAAAACACAGCGGCTGCGTTTGCGGACACACCTCCCTCATATTGGAGGTGGGAGACACTGACCGCCTTCTGGTGAGACTTTCCACAAAGACCACAGACTGTCCGACAAAAACAAGCGGCGGAACTCACAGCCAGTCGTGCACTGGCTTCACTCCGGGCCTCGCCCCTTGTTGCTGCAACGCGGTGGGCTGCTGCTGCATCAGCCGACTGAGAGGAGTAGCAGCAACGGGGCTTCTGGCTGTCCGAAAAAAAAAAAAAAGGCATTCAAGGTCAAGCATTAAGAATGATGGAGAATTATCCTCCGTACGCACCTCGCGAGTCTATGAGCCACGTACGCGTGTGTGTGTGTGTGTGCGTCCAAGCATGTGCGCGGAAGTCAACAGGCATGTCGGCAGTGTTTTGTTCGTGCTTGAGGCGAGTATGCACCCCCCCCCCCCCCACCATCTCTCTTCCTGCCTGTGTGTTTCAGTGTAAGTGTGAGAGAGCGTGGGCGTATCTTAATGAAATCTGACGGTGAATTGTGACAATCAGCGGAGGAGAATCCTGCAGAGGTTAATACGCTGTACTCCTCCCAGCAGCCACGCACACACACACACACACACACACACACACACACACACACACACACACACACACACACACACACACCTCTGTGTTTTTATTCTCGGAAATTTTGCATCTTGCATCCAGATGTCAGTCACCATGTTTCGCCGTCTCTCTCACACCCTGCACCTTTTACACCACTCACTCACACACACACACACACACACACACAGCAAACGCGACGTCTGTCGTTCCCTGTACGATCACTGAATCAGTCGTTCTCTTTACAGAGGAAGCAACATCTTCACTGCTAATTTACAGTAACCGCTGGTAATCGGTGCATTGGGAGTATGCTTGCATTTTTTGTTTAATTAGGAGGATGCTATCAAGGTTTTAATAACCCAGGCTCCCCTTTGTTGGCCAAATTTAGACTAGCGTTGTTATAACAACTGTAGCAGATGGAGAGGTGATAGTAGCAGCATGCACTATGTGGAATAATAATAAAAAGGGGAATAATAGTAACAGTCACGGTTAGTAGTTTTCACTCTGCCAGGAGTTTGTTTGAGAGCTTAAAATTCTGAATTAAACATCTGTAGCTTTGGTTTTTAGTTAGCAGCATCAGCATTTAAAATCCCCACCGAATCAGCCTTACTCTATTCCCAAGACTGGGGCCATGTTGCTGAGACAATCTGCTGTCTAACCCGGCCCAAGCGACACAGATCACTGCACTACCACCCCTGGATTATGGCATCAACGCACACACACACACGCACGCAAATCTTGGCTTAAATGTTGCTGCCAAGCGATGGCAGCCTATTTGTGTGTTTTCAGCAGTATCTTTTAGCCATTACTTAGAGTGACTCGCTGTACCGGACTGGTACAGACACTCACATTTCTGGTAATAACAATCCAATTTCGCCAATTATCCAACTAGAGAATAAAATTAAATAAAAACATACTATGGCATACATTCTCTGTGTGTTTGTTCATGTTTTACAAAGGGTTGAACCTGAGCCAGGCCATACAACAGTACAGCTGTTAAAAAATACTTTTGTTTTTAATGCACTGGTATTGGATCGGTACTCAGTTTTGGGCAATCTTTAAGTTACGGTATCTGGTATTGGGAAGGAAAGAAATTCAGCAAAATTGACATACATTCAGAAATGTTGAAGAGCAGGCAGGAGGATATTATTAGCAGGTGATGTTGTGGTTAAAAAAAGTTTTTTCTCAAATGTGACAATCAGCATTTTAATACAATTTTGTAGAATTGGTCATGTATGATGCTGTGGTTCTGCAGCACCACAGAATATGACTTGCAAACAGTGTAAAAACACACACACACACACACAGTACAGTATTTCAATATCTATGTCTCTTCCAATCCCTTCGTCCAGTAATACATGGAGAGCTCAGAGGTCTATTTCTGACTCACTTTGACACTGAAGTCAGTCAGGCATTGGTGATGACATGGGCGCATGGGTGCACACACACACACACACACACACACCTAAGTAATACATTTGTTTAAAGGCATTCTCCTGACGATGCTAAATGACATGCTACCCGCTCCGTTTCCCAGTGCTCCCTCTGACAACAACCAGAAGCTTCGGTCCTGATTCACTGTGGACAGGCTGCAAAATCAGGCTTATTCATTTTTTTTAAATCCTCCACCAACTTCCCACATTCCATTGCCCTGAATTATAATTCATATAAACCTTGTTGCCATAGCAGCAAAACCCCCTTCATTGCCTTCTTTTTGACAGAGGCACTACAATAAAAAAAGGCGAAACCATCAGAAGGTATAACTTGTGAAATACGGCTTTCCAAAAATAAATTATGACAAGGAAATCCTTGCAGAGCCTGAACTACACAAAGGGGCCGGAAAGCAGCTTTGTGGGATTAAAAATTACTGCGAGAAGTCTTAAATGACGATGGCAGCAAACAAGTCTTGCGTCACAAATCATGAAATTCAAAGCCTCAGGAGAAGAGCAATCAATGACCGATTTACTGACGGAGCATGAAGTCCCTGCAGAAGCGTGTATAGAGCCAACGTTTGAGTCCAAGCTGAACCGACAGCTACGCAGCACCCTGAGCTTTTGTATCGGTGCAATACTAAAGAGCAGATAATCATCAGAAATCAGAAGATTCAGAGAGGAAGGGGTCAGTCTAAATGCCCATAAATGTAACGAGGACAGTAAGGGGGTTCGGTTTACAACATAAACCTGGGGACACACATTAAATGGGCGGGTCTTTGTGTTGAACATGAAAAAACATGATTTCCTGTATTCTGGGGGATTTTTTCTGCTTCAATTTATGGTGTAAATGTTTATTTTTGTGGAAAAACTCAAAATATAATAATATAAAGGGTATATAATGCAGTAAGGCTCTCAGACATTCTGTATTAAATATGTATTTCTCCTCTAGATCCACTGCTCTCATTTACTGTTACTCTGCTGAGTCCACACATACGTCGGCATGACTCAAACTTCTCTACTCGTATGCGTCTTTAACTTCTTTAAATGTGCATGTGGCACCCATTCACCTCAGTGACACATGAACTCCTTTTAATGTACTTATTCACTTTGAATAGCTCATGTGTGTTTCAGCGAGATTTCTGCTCGTGTTGAAGGCATTTTGCACATTCATAGCGTTTCCCACAAATCTGTGTTCGCTAGATGTCGAGAAAAGTCGCAATATTTCAAGAAAACAAAGTTGGAATATTGCGACTTTAATAGACGAGATAATGTGCATATATACTCTGTTAAACTATTCTTTGTTGTTTCACGCCGTTCTGATGTGCCGAGGTCCTGACCTCCTAGCTGGCTACGGTCATGATGATCACGCCAAGCAATTCTGTCCTCCCAAAATATTGGTATGGGGACATGTCCCCACCGTCCACGTGCAACCCTACGCCCCTTGAGGAAAGGAACAAGACGCAGAATGTAGCAGTGTCAAAACATTAAAAGGGAAGTGATCAAGATCAATCGCAACACTCAAAGTAAAAACATAAATGAGACACTTGTGATTAAAGTAAGCCAGTCAAAGCATGAGATGAACCATTCAGACGCCTCCATAACTCTGGAGTCATCCTCAGACGGAGCAAGCTGGAAGTCATTCCGCCCCGTAATGTGCCAGCGAGGTCGTCTCGAGGTTGCCGTTTGTTCCTGAACGCAGCTCTGGCCCCAGATCAGCGGTCAGCGGGAGCAGATGGCCCGCGTGCTATCGGCCCGCTCCGCGGCTCGGGAGTGGCTTCATACAACAAGGGAGATACGAGGCTTTATGTGGGAGTCATGTGACTTCACATGTGAAAACACCAGTCGCTATTGTTTTAGGTGGTGACTCTTATAGCTGGAGACCCTGTTCACCTCAGCTTTCACCTGATAAATATATAATTGTAAGAAAAATCCAGTGGAAATTTTATATTGTATTATTGTTTTGAATAAAGCCGATAAAATGCAACTTTTCATCTGCAATTTCATGCTTGAAATACTTATTTTCCCCTTCAATGGGTTACGCAATGATTTATTTGATTCACAACACAGGCAAATATCACATACTGTGTGAAACTGTAACTCGGTAATCTGTGACGTACTCATCCAACTGCCCAACGAATTCACCACCACAGAAAAGGCCCCCTAGAACTGGCCCTGAACGGAGGCATCACACTCTTTGCACCGCTTTACAACGCTGCATCATGATGCATCCAACGTTAATATTTTATAATTCACAATGTCATACAATCCCTGGCAGAGGTTTACAAAATGCTGCTGCGTGCTTTGGACTCAATGAAATGACCTGAAATGTGAAAGAAATTAATTGCGCAGTCATAATGTATATGTAGCACAGCTGATGATGAGGCAATGTTTTGTGCATTATTTTTCAACAACAAGCATGTTTTTGTGGTAGCCATTGTTTGGGTGTTGTTGTTGTGTGCCCTTTTGGTAATTTGCTGGTCAAAATCCATCCGTGTCTGGAACAAAACTATTTGTATCACAGAGGTAAATTCATTTAAATGCTGTTGAATCAACGGTGATACGTTACCTCAACATCTTCATATTTCTTACTTTTCAAACAAAAGTTACCCCCCCAGTGTTAACTAACCAAAGTTAAAAAGGTTTTAACTACTATATTATTTTTGACAACCTGCCACTCTGAAACCTAAGATTAGAGAAATTACAAAATTGCTTGTAAAAAGTGCTGATTTGATTACCGCCATTTGAAGTAATAACAACCCAACAGGTGAAAGCGTAGACGTTAATCTAGATGACGGACGGCCACATAATGTGAGCATGAGTGCATAAAGATCTATCCGTTGGTAGAAAATGTTTTGTATAATGTGCCTACTGGTAAAATATAACTAAAAAGTAAGATAATAAGAAATTATAAAGCATGTAATATCCTTGGTGTTTATTGTCAATAACAGGATGTTATTATGTGGAGAATTACCCAGCAAGGTGAAAAGGCTTCTTTCTCATTTCAATGTGACTTTAATTAAAGAGCCCACGCCGCACTAAGGCTTGGCACACACCTCGCCTGCAAAGGCTGCTGAATTATGATTTTATTTTTTCAGCCTCCACTTCCTCAGCAACAAAGAGAACTATGCAGAGCACAAATCTTGTGTTGGAGTCAGTGGCAAATCCTTGGAGTATATAAGGTGTCAAAGCGCCACCGAGCCAGCGGTAAACATGTGCGAGGCCCCGGCAGACCTACAGCTTGATGATAATGACATGCTGGAGCCACTGACACGCTTTGACCCCAGGTGAATGTGCTGCTCTGTCGTTTTGGCAAGTGAGAGATGAAAGCGCTGCACCTCGGGGCTTAACAAAAAAACAAACCAAAAAAAAAAAAGCTTCTGAAATGCCCTTGAAAGCAGAGTCGGTGTGGATGTTTAACATCCTACAGGCAGCTGGGTCAAAGCAAATAAAATGTGCAACGGAAATAATTCCTGTAGATGAGCTCCTGGATCTAATACATGGACAGTGAAACGTTTCCCTAGAAACTACATGCTGTATGAATACATATTTAAGAGTAATGTACATCAAAAGGCACGGGAATTCTCATTCAACACACACACACACACACACACTCTCTGGCAAAAACAGCAAGGCATAAAATACAACATTCTAAATAAGTTAATAAGGAAGGAGCAAAGGGAAGCGTATGGCAGCAACAATCAAGATGCCACGCGAGCCTGGGTGTCATTTCCAAGTGCTGCTTGTCATCATGCAAGATCACAGTTGGGAGGAAGTGCCTGATTTAGCTGCATAAGTATTTATAAATCCCCCCCCCCCCCTCCTCCTCCTCCGGGCCAACATTAACATGGACAAGTAAAACTAAATGCCAGCACAGTCCGTGCTGCTACAGGTGATTAATGATCTGATCGTTGTCGTGGCTAATGACCCGGTATTGATGGATGCAGCGTCCGAACAGACCGGGCTCGCCTTCAGGCAGCTCTCATTCCTCCTCGTGTGAGAAGAGGAATCTTCTCCAAACTCCGTTTAGGGATTTCACAGTGTCAGGCTTCTTCGCTGTTTTACTCCAATGCATGCTTTCCATCACGTGTTTTAAGATATTTAGGAACAAGCAGTGGCTGGATTTTAATTCGGCGTGCGATTCAAATACCAAGAATGCATTTCAATTAAAAACCGCGAGTCACCTCGTATTCCCGTACACCAAAGAAAAAAACGGTTTTAGGTTATAGCAGCGTGAATCAATCGTAAAAGTGTCAATGTTCTTATCTAGAAGAAAACAACGAGTGCTATCTGTGTTTTATGAACACCGAAAGTACTGCAACATTTTCGAGATTCAGAAATGAATGAAAACGTCGCTCTACCCGGTGTGACACGTTCATCAATAAGAGATTTATGACTGAATAGGTAAAATCTCAAACGGAGTTTGGTGCCCGGTTCTGACGTCCCAGGGTCTAACCTAAGGGGCTGGTGCACTGCTCGGGGAGAGTGAAGAGCAGGCCTCGTATTAACACTCCTTACCTTCGTTAGCTGTGCTATTTTCTTGCTCATCTTCAGGTGCAGGTCTTGGGTATATTCCATGGTGATGCCGGTCTGAAAGGACATGCTGGTCGCCGTGGATGTGCTAAATTTCCCCTGACCGGCAGGGCAGTAATACTGCTGCCAACCCGACCCAGACGCCATCTTCACGAGGATGCTCCAGATGCGTAAGAGAGATATGGGCTGTAATATAAAATCTGACGGCGCGAGGGAGAGACGACCAGCGCGCGGCGGAGTGGACCTGGGACAGTGTCGGATTTGTGCCGCGACGCAACAGAATTATTTAAATAAATGAAGCCTTTTTAGCCCAGAGACTGTTAAAAATTGACTTCATTTTGCTCGGGTCCGGATACTAGTACACCGACGGGTGAATTTTGTGATTTTTAAGCTCCAGAAACCTCAGTTTCAACCATCTTGTCCGTGTCCGTGTTCAGCAGTCCGAGGTGCGGGTCCTGTCGGCTGTCACCTGGCGCTGACGTAGAGCGTTTTTTCGGGCGGCTGGCAGGCTCCCGGTCGGTCACCTTGATGCCGAAATATGTCAACGGGAGCCGTTAAGAGTGTTTCTTCCTCGGTGCATTCCGGCTACTTTGACGGAGAGTGAGTGGAGATTGAAAGCGCGCGCGCGTGTGTGTGTGTGTGTGTAGGACAGGCTCAGCGGTTGGCTGCTGCTCCTCTGTTGCCATGGATCACCTCAACAGTGTGTGCTGCATTCACGTAGGATGGGAGCAGCGCTGCCTTCAGGCGCTGTCGGAAAACGCGACACACAAAAAAGGACGTGTGAGCACACATGAAAAGAGCCAGCAAACGTGGTGACCGCGAGACGTGACGTTCAAGGGCTGGATGACGTTGTTGTTTGGCAATGCCGTGATTTAAATTTAAATCAACTCAACTCGTGTATGTAGTTGTTTTTCGGTGCACACACGAGAGGACTACATGACCTCACGTTTCTTCAAAATATAATGACTCACGAAGACGGAAGACACAGAGATCTATTACATATAGTAGGTTCAAGTTAATCAGCTGAACGCAATTAGCTTAATTAGCTGGCCTTAAGCCCACTATTGCCTTTTAGTAGTCAGTTGTCATTCCGCTGTAGTCGCATCATATTGACCATCCAAAAAGTGAAGTAAGATAATATATTAAATGTCGAAAAGTAAAAAAAATAAATGAAATAATTATCCAGCACATAGAATAACCTATTAGGAAAGTGTTATGGTCTAAAATTAAATTCTTAGAATCAAGAAAGTAGTTGAGAGCATTTACATGACTTAGCACACAGGGCTCACTTCTCAAAGATGTATTTTCTGTTATCCCTTCCTTTCCAGAGATGTCACAGCTGTCACAGCTGTCATATTGTAGTAAAAAATGAACCAGGGGAAGTTAGATTTTTACACGCCATAGTGCTGGGATGTTGACAATATGTTTTATGTTTTAGTATCACAGATAAAATACTTAACATGAAAGCTTCTCATGCTCAGTTGACTGGCGATCATTCCATTGTATTCCCACTGTATTCCCATAAATCAATATTGATTTTAATAGAGCATCTTTGTTGTCAATAACAGACCAACTATCAAACTGTTAATGATATTTAATAATATACGGAAGGGCTTATGTTTTCCTCATTGTCCAAATCCATTTGCACAAAACTCAAAATGACATATGTTTTTATATGCTATATGTTTTGCATACACTTAAGCTAAAGGCACATGACAAATCTGTGTCATATCATTTGGATACAATACATTAGGTGTTATACAAAGACAAACACCACGTATTGACGACAATGACTCTTAAAGTGCTCTACATTTTTTGTTTGTGCCTTGGCTAGAAGTATCCTGGACCTGAAGCATTACCATCCAACACCACTTTACTTTTGTCTGGGACATAAATGCATCCACGAATGTTTTCACATTTGAATCTGTGTCACAAAAAATTCAGGGTCCTTTCACGTTATATAGGAAAGATGATATACGTATCAGCGTCCATTCTGGTGCTGTTCTCCTCAGCTTGCACGGCATTGCATGTTTTCACAAAGATTAAAACCTCGCCCACCATCTGCTGCTCAAATCAATGTTAACGTTCACCGTGTCACTTCCTGTTTAGAGATTATAAATCATGACAACCAAATGTTAAAATGGTCATCAAAATATAATAATAGAAGGTTTAAGTCCAGGATTTTATTAGTGTTCTCAACATGACAGTAAGTTTGTAAAAAAACAAAAGAGATCTGTAACAGACTTCCTATTTTCTCTTCTCATATTTCTTTACCAGCGGATGTGAGCAGTAACTCAAAGTAGGGAGGTCATATGCACAGTTCACACAGAAGTACACAGTTCTTCCATAGAACATGAATGCACCAAGTTGAATCTTCGTGACTTCACTTTATCCATCAAAGCTTCACCGAAGTGAAATAAAATATTTAAACTGACTGGAATGACAGCTGCAGGCAGTACCACACATACTCATTATCACCAGGGTGACGCAAATAGTTTTGTTCATATGGTGTCTATTTTGGCTTCCACGTGATTTTTTGCAACACTGTGGGTGTTCACTGCATGCGTGTTTGTGTTTGTATACAGAAAAGTGGGAGAATTTCACCAGTGAAGGTTTTCCAAATTTACGAGTGTGTGCATTGCTATGTTGAAATTCAATCATAATGTAGAAACAGTTCACAGACAACCATGTCATCATTATAATCAGATTAAAAGTGGACTGTAATGTTTGTGTCATAAGATGTGTGTAAAAGGGCATTAACCATCCATCCAACCATTAACATTTGTGTGTGAAGTCTAATTTAATTGCCAAATGTACAATGTATAACTTACATAGGGGTTAGCTGACATGATCAAGCCTAAATAAATTGTAAACGACACAGCCTCCGTTAAAAACCCCTTCCCCAATTGTTATTTTCTAATCATATATTATTAACTGTAATTGGGCACTGCAGGTGTATTTCTATTTTCTGCCATACCGAAACCAAAAACACAGGATAAAAGTGCAAAAAGTGACTTAAAGAATGTGTTGCTCTAACGCAAACTGTAATTGTTAGCATTTGTGGCTAACCAATTAATTCCTTTAGGCTACTAATTAACCCTGCTTAACCCAGTTTTTGACAGGTTCAGTCTTTTAAAACGATATCATGTATTCAGCTATCAAGAGCATAATGTTATGTTTCTAATTTAAAAACAAGTCAGCCTGACACAGCGTTTTTCTACCAACTCATGGAGCTAACGTTGACTAAATTAGCCTGCTAGCTACAGCTGATACAATCTGCTAGCAAAATATGATATTTCAGCCTATACTGCTTAAAAAATGACTCAAGATTTTGAGTGGTAAATCTACCAGGTTATCATTACGAACAGTATTTGTGCAGAAAGCTTGAAAGAAGTAGCAACAGTAGCTAAAAGGGGACGAGCGAAAGGTCAGTTATTGAAAGATTCACAATGTGAGGAGAAGAACAAGTACTAGCACAGCCATGCTGTATACACACACTTCACAATCACTGTTGTTCACTGAAGCGTGAAGCCAATGGGTGAATACATTCTTGTCTTGTCTTTGTCTTGTTGTGGGTCAATAAGTTCTGAAACCGTCGAGGACAGTGAAAACGTATCTGTGCTACACACAGTCATGAACACAAACGGATGCAGAAGTTTGATTCGTCTAGTTATTGGAGAAAGCAATGGTAAGTATTCACAGAGTGCATCTAATATGAGGTTAAACAAGAAAGAGCCTCAGGGTCCATCGATAAAGGGATTAAGCTCCCAGGTGCTCAAATTATTCATTAAGGCATACAAGGTTATCACACAGGCTCAGTTGTTGTTTTAGGTGCATCTACCCACTGCAGGGCATCAATAAGCTCTGACAAATCCCCCCCCCCGTCTACAATCATTTACCACCAAAGCCTACAACGCCTCAGTTTATAAGCAGAATAAAACATTCAGGGACAAAGTGAAGCAATAGCTGACGACTGACAGGATGTTTTCTGGTCAGGGTGATATACTGCCGTAAACTATCGTTATAGACAAGACCCGTCCTGACTGTTCCCTGATGTCTTCTTTTATAGGTCCTCACTGGAAGAATTTAAATCAGTTTGTGGATCCCTCGACTTTTCATCTAGTGCCACTAAGAGGTTTCTTTCAACATGTCCAAGACTATCATTATGAGCATGCTGACATTCTAATGTGTGTTTAAAGAGTATTACTGCCCCATAAGAAGACAGTTTGATGTTTTGAGAAATACTTTCCTTCACTTCCTCGTCTATAGGATGATTCCATTTTCATGTCTGTGTGTTACGTGCAAAGATGGAGCCAGGAGGCGATTAACTGAGCTTAGCATAAAGACGGGATCTGTCCAACGTAAAATAATACACCTACCAACACAAGGTCACACAAAACTTCAAACGAGTCCTAATGGAGCGTAAAAGATTTTACTGTAACTATAGTGATCCTGCGAGGCTCAATTCCTGCTGTGGCCATCCATCCTTTTAGCAGCCAAGCTCTATACCGTCTCTATGAACTGGAAAATATTGATAGTTGTTTTTTTGCACATGCGAGTGCATTCATGTAGCCCCTCAACCCCCCAAAAATAGGGCTCCCTCGAAAGCCATGGTGCAATTCGAACACTGGCCGTGACAATTTCTTGTGAGTCAGTGTCGACGTTCTTTGTCCAACTCTTGGCAAAAAAAAAAAAGCAGCAAATTAGCATATTTCCCAACATGTCCCAAAGATACAGCCTCCAAGGAAGATACATTTGCTTGATCTTTGCTTTCCACTTTGTGGTAGCCATCAGAGTCGAGTTGATCATGGAACACTTGGCTTTGTTCTGGCACCAAGAGACCACATGTGACCCGGGTCTGGCTCTCACTGTATATATGGCTGACAGATTTGATTCGATTTTGGGGTACAGACTTTGTGAAACTCAGCCCCAGTTAGCTGAGGCTGTGCCAGCCTCTGGCCAGTGTCCGCCCCCGGGAACAGACGAGTATACTTAGGCCAAATCTAGTGCATCATTGAAAGATGCTGAATGTGACCCATTGTTGGGCCGAGGTATCTTGAATATAGATCACATTTGGCCAACTATGCTTAAGTATAAGGAGACAGTATTGCGCATGACACATTTCCATACCCAATAACACTAAATCCAATAGTAAATGAGCTGGGCTATTAAACTCCACCAACATCTGTTATCAGTATCGGTCAATACACTGAGGTTATTGTAGTGAGAAGAACCATTATTTAGTGAGCCCAGGCCCTCTGAAGGCCACTTTCCTTTTGGCATCATGCGTATGTCATTGAGGTGGACTGCCAGGGGACATTTGTTCCTCTCTCCTCACATCAGTAAATCAATAAAACTAAAATACACTCGGAGGGAGCAGTACCCTTGGCTCTCTTTCTCTGCTTTTCAGCAAATTTGGTCATCTCGCAGAGACAGGAACAGAATACCAGCCCTGTGTCCTTTCATATATTAAATCCTGCCTTTGGACAGAAAATCATATTACAGTAACTGACCATGTGCATCAAGTCTGCACTACTACAGATAAGAAGTACTGTCACCTGCAGCAAGGCATTGTGCCGAGAGATGAGTAATGAACAAAGATGGTTTAATTGCACTTACTTAATTTAAGTACACTTCTCATTACAAGGTGACTTTACCAGGTTTGTTTTTTGTAACTTGTAAGAATAAAATGTTTTACTGTTTGCATGTTCAGTCAGTTACTGTTTGACAAAGGCTGTTACAACTAAGTGTCCCCACTCAAGAATGAATTTAGTTAAAATATGGATAAAAGGTATCAATGAGTCCTCACTGCTTAGTGATGACAATGTAGCGTGGATTTGACTTTTTTTCTTTCCTTTTCAATAGCAGAGAAAAATGACAAATTGAGGCCACGATATACTAATTTGTGCACTTGAGATATGATTTGTGGCCTCAATTAAATTAAAACCTTTCCACATTTTGGTTAATTCTTGCGCACAAGATAAGCGTACACACAGAGAGCCTAGTTACATTTTGTGCAACCAGTGTCACGGTTGTAAAATAACAGAACCCCTGTGCTTATGTGCACATCATCATCACCGTTGGATTCATGATTCTACACAGTTCCTTCTGCACATCAACCGGCATGTATGAAGAATGTTTGAATCACTTGAAACTTCTCGCTCCGGTCAGAACTCCCTCAGTCTTTCACCGGCAGGCATGGTTACTGCGACATCTGAGGGTGCACCCGAGGGATCTGTCCAGCAGGCCCTTCTACACCAAAGGATCCTCCACAGAAGGATGCTCCACACGAGGTGGCTCCACAGCAGGACCGCTCTACCTGGTACAGGCGGTTACACCTTCAGGTGCTGCGCAGCAGGCTGAGTGTGAGTATTAGAACAGTGCACGTGTGTGCAGACAAACGCCATCAAAAGTCTCTCCAGCTGTTGAAGCCGACTGACAGCTGATCCAGCTGTGATCCAGCTGTGATCAGCTGTCGCCGTCATCAGAAACAGACGTCGCTTCAGGTGACTCTTCAGAGGAAAGGACCTTTCATTTCTCTGAAAACAGATTTCCTCGTTGTTTTCCTTCTTCTCTCCATGCATCCCTGGTGGGAGGGACTGAGACTCGAGGAAAATACTGAAGAGAGGCAAACATGGATGCAAATTAAGAGACTCGCCATGCATCCACTATATTACTATAGATGTTCTCTCTGGTGAAGTGTTCGACACCTTCATGAGATATATCTGACTGATTTGAAATGATTATATCACAAGTTTGAGCCAAATAAAGGACCTGCAAGACTGTGGCCTCTGTTAATCTTAGAATTCAGCAAAATTGGCCTGTTATCTTCATATTTATACAGAAATATTATACCACGTAATGCATTTGTTGGCCAACATAACTGGACAAGTGGTGACAGGAGTATTAAAGTTGTGTCGTTTTGTTTGTGAGCACCGGTCTTAGTTCTGTGTGGACCAGAGCAGAGATGTTGTGGTTAAGAACTTTCTTTCTGAGTTGGCATTAATCACCTGACATGATTCAGACGCGAACACACAAACATGGAGAGTGTCAGCATTTCCCCAGAGCCACGGGTCCGCAGCCCTGCACCATGAAAGAGGTCGTGAAGCGAACCCTGCAGCAGCTGTGTTCATCGGGAGCTGCAGCTGCTGCGGGGTTTGGTTGGAGGGAAATGGAACGGGGAACGTTAGCAGCAGTGTCGCCGTCATGAGGAAGAGTGGGCAGATCCCGTTTAACAATAATTACTTTACATACTGCTGGTAACCTACGCCATCATTTATTAGTCGACTTGTATTTCATATTGATAATGTAAATCTGCAAAGTAACCAAAGCCAATGTAGTGCAGTAAGCTGGACAAGATTTGCCTCCAAAATGTAGTGGAAGTAGAAAATAGCGTAAAATAGAAATACTTCAGTACAAGTACCTCAAACTTGTACTTAAGTAAATGTAAATGTAGGCTACAGTCAAATTCCACCACTATTAATGTTAGAGGAGAGTGAGGGTTACATCCTTCTGTTGTCTGAGTTTAACTGCTGAAAGACAAAACCTAGGTTTCATGCCTGGCATTGTGTCTGCATGGTGCATTGGAGCTGTATTAGTTAAGGTGTGTGTGTGTGTGTGTGTGTGTGTGTGTGTGTGTGTGACAAATGCAGAGAAGCTCGTGGCTCACTTTAAACTTACATTTGCAGCAGCGAGAATTCAAATGCAGACTTTGATTTCCGCTCTCCCCAGCGATGAGAGTTATATTTGGAAGTACTAACACGGTTGTGGATGTTGACGCGTTGTTATCTTCGTGCTGACAGGTTGTGTTACGAAAATGGATGCAGTTCTGCTCTGAAGTGGAGAAGACAGTTTAACCCGCTGATAGCACTGCAAAAATGTTGCTCGGGGATTTTTTTTTTAAGCCAACTCATGTGAGTTTGCTACTTTAACTTTATTAAAGCAAACTGTAGCCTTTTTACAAACATCTTTTTACTTTATATCACAAGTATAATAAACAAATTGACGTTTGAAATTTTGCAGCATCGCTAAAAGCACCTCAATACCCCAAATGGTGAGGCAAGAACTGGGCTAAAGGTTTTACTGCTCTCTCTTCAGATTGGGGGTCTGTACCCAGATATAGTACATGTTCTAAAGATCCACTTTGGAAACCATTTATAGATGAAGATAATTAGATATATTTGTCATTCTGTTTTGACTGACATCTCCATCACTCTCGTTGGCTTTGCCGCACTTGTTTAGGTCGGGCAAATACCCCTTTATCATACTTAGTAGTACATGGAGGTTTATTCAGCCAGAATAACTGAAAACCCAGACGTATCACATCATTTTGATAAAAAAAAAAAAAAGTAAATGGAAAAAGAAACGGTGACCTCAGTTAAATCCATCACCATCAGCAGACACGTCGTAACGCCCACCTCTACTTTGGTCTTTGCTATAGTTCAGCTGTCAATCACTGTTTGTGATGATCTGTAAATGGGGCACATCCTCATTTGACTTGCCCTTAATGAATAATGAAGAGGGACGTGCTGGCTCAGCTTTAGCCGACTCCATTCTGGAGATCAGCTCTTTAATCGCAACATGACGGAGCAAAGCGAGGCTAATGAAGATATACGATGTGTGCGTACTCCGAACACTGTGTTTGTATATTTCTGACACACATTAAAGCACTGGTATTTTAGAGAAGAATGAAAATGGGGTTGAGCTGTGGGAAAATTGATTGCGTCTGGTGCAGCTAAATGATGGACTGCTCTCTATTGTGTACTGGGGATTGATTCGGTTACTGCAAACACACACACACGTTTGCCATCCATCTGCGTTTCTATTTTTAGCGGGTATAAAATTGAGGCACACATTCTGCTTCACTTCTTCAAGCTTAATAATTGGAATATTTTAAAAGGTCTAAGCTTCCTCTTGCAGAGGGAATACAGACTACCACAATCCAATTAGGTGAGCCCGGTGGCTCACACGAAAAGTAATAAAGTTGACAACATAATAACCACAACAATCTAATCTCTCCTCGCTCTCTGAAATACACGGAGTGCGGCGTTAACACCGACGGGCAAAACGATCAGATTGGAACATAATTTCATAACTTTGCAGAGAGTTACTGTGTGAGCAAGTTTTACAAAAGGAAACAAAGTATTAGATTCAAAGCATATCAGTCAGATCACAACAGCAGCTCCAGTCAAAAATGATTCATCACCGACTCACCTGCTTGTTATCAATGTTGGGATAATATGTTTCCATCAGATCAGATCTCAGACCAAAGAAATCTGTGTCATAAGATGAGCTTTAGCTTTTAAGTCTGGCTCTCAGGGGAGATGTTTAATGGCTTGTGATGGTCTAAATGCTGTTTACGAGGCCTTTCCCACCCTGACAAAGATAACCGTGTTGGAAATACACACACTGGATGGCTGTTGTGCCAATACATTTTTGGCACAGGAATAGGCAGATTGATTAAACCCAAAAGTGGATTTCATCACACTGCTGTCACACCAGTTTTGGCAGTTATAAGGCTGAGAGGATACAACTTGGACAGTATCAGGAGCAATAAAATGAGTTTTCAAAATGTCAAACTTTCTATCAACTTATGCTAATGTACTTTAATATTGCGTTTGTGTCAGAAAACGGATGAAATAAACCTTGTTCAGCCACCCAACAAGCCCCCTGTAAGGCCATGTAGTCTGCTCTGGCCGTCGCCATCTTGGCAGTGACGACACAGCCAAACTCCAAATACGGGCAAAGCGGTGGATCATCGGTGGAGCTGAGGCGGGCTCAGGTGACGCAGCGGAGCAGACAGCGAGCACCTATAGCGATCCTAGATGGCACCCACCTGTCACCCAAAAGGGGCCACGCCCCAAAGTCAGTACCAGGTCGGCCAGTCAGAACAGGTACAGTTCTCCAGAGAATCATCAGACAGAGCAGAGCAGAGACTGGAAGCTCAGGCCAGATGCAGACGATCTGGCCGAGACAAAATGCATGGAAATGGGCCGGTATGTATACTGCAAGACTGATGAGGGAAGGAGGGAACAGGTGAGTAGGTGGGCGGGGCTAGTCAGGTGAGTCAGGGAGCGGTTTTGTTTTATTCTGTACAAGGACAAGAAAAGCTTTCTATTCTACTAGGATCAACTGTGATCAAGAGCTTCCGGTAGTCAATCATTTACTCGCACAATCACATCCCTAACGGTCAGATTTAAATATGCGGAACAATGTGTGAAGAATTATTAATAATTGATGAATAAGACATGTATTTTCACTAATAGCAGTGGGAGAAGTGGGACCTCTGTGAGCTACCTGTTTTACTCTTCACCTTTTGTTCTTCCTCTCTTCAGGAGGAACTTCACTGACAGGAACTCTTATAGAAGTTCCTCTAGAACACAGAATGCCAGACAAGCATGCATATGTATGTATGGCCTGTTCAGGGATTCAGCGGGTATGTGCTCGTGTCAACGTGTGTGTGTGTGTGTGTGTGTATGGAAATGAATTCAAAGGCACTGTGTCACTGCTGTCATCCCTCTGCTCCCCTGCCAGCTTATGGAGAATGCTTTGGAGTAAATCCACATCTCGTCTCTCTTCTTTCTCTGCATCCTCACTGTTGGTAAAGTGCAGAAGTCTGTCACATTCATCCATTATTCACAGCGTAGAAGTGTCGCCTGTACCGATTTAACATGCAATTAAAGAGCGGTGACAAACCTCAAGTTTCTTATGCTATTTATGTGTTGTTGTTTTTTATTTATGGAGAACTTCCATGTTGCTACAGCGTAACCTTTTTTGTTTTTTGAAACTTCTGGTGCTTATTTTCAATATGTGGGGTGTTTTTACACTCATTTTAAACCCCATGATTAACAATAAAAGGCACAGTTGTCCTTAACCAATCAGGTTTAAGATAACAATGTTGGTTGTTATTTAAGTCTGGCACAGATGGAGCAGAAAGGCTTATTTAAAACTTATTTCTCCGAAATATTGAAGCCCAATGGCAAGTATTTTTATAACCGTAACGTCTTCCTGTGAGCTGGTTTGTGCCCATATGGACGATGGGAAATGACAGCTTGACAAAAACAAAAAGCAGCAAAGAAAAATGGATGCAAAACTTACTGCCATACCACTACCTTTCAAATGTTGGACGGAGAAATGCTCTCGGCTGAGCCGAGGCTGTGAGACCAGCTCGCCTGAGGAAGAATACATTACGTTAAACGCTGGGAACCTCATCCGCTGGACTCTGAAATAGACAATGGCTTGACTTAACTGGGACAAGACACCATGAAGATGATATTTGATTGAAACTGCGCACAACCAGGCGACACCGACTTTGAAAGATGGCTCTTCTATTATTGAGGAACCTGCATCAAGTGCCTGGACTCAGCTATCCTGCCAGAATATGAGAGGAGGAGATGAGCGGGATCTGGGTTTTCATACCATCTACTGATGTGGTGGACAAACCCACTACAGGACTATTAGGTCTTAAGATGTGTAACTTTATATTCTTCTACATTTACCAAGTTGGGGTCCAACCTCTTCAGTAAATGATGAACTGAATGAATCAATATGAAGAACCCTTTTTTTGAGACGAAACATGCTGAATTTGTAATTTAGCCAGAAAAGCTGCAACGACGAAATAAAACCTATGAATACTGTATATTCTGTGACGCGCTGCAGCGCTGCAGAGTCCTCTGCTGTGACTAACGGACACCGAACTGATGACTGTTGTGCACCTGCCGAAGCTGCTGCAGTCCCAATGTGGAGGAAAGCACAGACAATAAGTTAGTCTTTGGACAATGATCACTGGGACTCAATGAGATTATTGACTGTTGTTCTCAGGCCGCGTATTGAAGTCGATACTTCTGCATATTTCTGTTGCTTCAGAGCCGCTTCTCACATTTTTCTTACAAAACGTGAAAAGACCATCAAAGGCAACAACAAATGAACGAAGACTGACCATGCAGCAGAAAATAAAACCTATCGTTTATTAAAGACTGAGTTAGGGAGTATGATGACACCATTTTTACAATTCGCTGTGTTTGTATTGAATTTAAAGGGCCAGCGGGGAATCTGACAGCAGAAATGGAATATGATATTTATCCCTTTGTCCTCTTTTTAACTCACAGATGCCAAAAAAACTTTTTGTGAAAAGGGTACACCGGTGTTTCCTTTGCTTACAGCTCCTCGCTACTCAAGGCACATTGTAGGAATTGGGACGTCCTTCCAGACGGGGCGCTGAGATCATTTTTCGGGCTCACAAACCAAAGACGAAGATGGCACAACATCGAGAAATGAGAGCGGCCCCATATCTCAGCCACTACATCCTACACACTGGTCCTCTAACGATCGAACGCTGCCTCTGCGTTATGAGACATTGTTGTGCTGTGTGATGGTCAGATACCTCGAGGAGTCGCTCAGCTCGTGACACAGAGAGAACTGGCTGCTCTGTGGTTGCCACACAGGAGGGATCGCTGGTGTCACGACACAGGCCTGTCCTCCTGGACTACCACGCTAATGAACAAGAGAAACAACAAGTCATTAGATAATATTGCCGTGGCTAGGAAAGTACATTACTTGAGTAATATTGCTGAGATGCTTTGCTGATTACGTTTATATTAATACTGGTAGATCACCGTCTTGGGAAATACTCCTTTCTCACTTTACTTCTGAGAAATAGATGAGAAAATTGATGCCACTCTCATGTCTGTATGCTACATGTGTAGCTGTAGGCCAGCAGCTGGTTAGCGCAGCTTAGCACAAAGACTGGAAACAGGGGGAAACAGCTAGCCTGGCTCTGTCCAAAGGTTAAGAATGAACATTAACTGTTGTTTATGTGTGTAGAAAATACACATTATTACATCAGAGGACGGTCATCTGACTATTCATCACATTGAAATAGTGATTAGCATTATTAGCTCAGGAAATGATTAGTTGTTTGTGGCATGAATGAAAACGCTTGTGATTCATACACGCATGACATAAATAAAGTTATGTCTGTTATAATATTATGTTGAAATATTGGACAAGAATAGCAAAAGATCATCTGCATCATTAGAATACAACCTGCTGTGTATTATGGGCGCACACTGAACAATAAAATAGACATTAATAGTGATCGTGCTTGTTCTCTTCAGCTCAAAACGGTCAATATATATTTATATGTAAACAGTATTCTAGCTACTCAATTTCTAAAATATTCATGTAGTAATGTAACTGACTGTAAGTCACGCAGCTGCTATGCAAGTGCGTGCATTTTAATTTACTGATGCCCTGAATGCATATATACTCTGTGTGTCTCTGAGAGTGCCGTACAGTACAGACAATAATGACCGTTATGTCATGAATAAGCTCTGAAATGGATCATAATCTGGAAAAAAAAAAACGGGGTCATACACAACACACACCAACACATGCACACTGCGCACACTGTAGTAAGAGGGTGTGAAAGCAGATATTTGTTTGCACAGAATCTAAAAGCATTTAATTGCAAATATGGAGATTTTTAATACTTAAAGCATTTTTCAAAATGACTGAAGAATAATCCCATATGAGCATTCATTTCGACTCCTTCGTTCGTACATAACTGTATCCGGCTCCTGAACAGTGACTTCACAGACTCCTTTTCTGTGCTTGTGCATCTTTAATATTCAGAGATCGTACTGGTGTTTTTGGATGGCTTCTCTCTTTATTTCTTGAGTTAATCTGACATGTCTGCCGTGGGCTGCAACTGCAGTTTGTTGCTGTGTGTTCTTGTGTTTTGGGAAACTTTGTTTTCTTGGTAACATCTCAACACAACTGATCTTTTGCATGACCTGAAATATTGAAGTTGTAGCACGAAGAAGCCCTCTTCCTATCCGTCTCTCTGTCCTCTGGCTTTCTTTCTGTCCGTCCGTCTTTTGTGTTTCCTTCTTTTGTCTTTCTCCTCCAAAAGGCTGCCAGAGGTGGTTTTGCAAAAACAAAAAGGAATTGGATTTGTCTTTCAGCGAAGTGTGATGGAGGCTTTGAAAGCTGAATAGATGGGAAAATATCAGATAAAAGCTCAAAAGGAAATAGATCCAGCAGAGTAATGAGGCTGTGGAGGGGAGGACAGCATTCTCTATGATGATATATATCACAGGGCGTACAATCATGTTACAATACTTCATCCGGTTTGTGCGCGAGAGGATTCAATTCAGACCCGAATGCAGCGAGCATATTGTCCATATACACTGCGCAGTGATGCGCCGCATACTGAAACACCCATCAAATTGTTTACGAGAAAGTCGAAGAACTTTTTCAATGAGATTATTAAAACGAGGAAGTAAAAAGCCTAAATATGAGGAACAACCCTAAAGTCTATCTTGTCTCTGTTGTTCAATAAAAGATGAGCTTAAGAGAGAAAAACAGTTCCTTCTTCAGGGTTATTGTGGCTCAGCACATTTACTCTCTCTCTCTCTCACACACACACACACACACACACACAGACACACACAGACACACACACACTTTCAGGAATGCAGAAGCAGAGGTTGTGTCCTCCTGTTCTGTAATCGGCTGCTGCTGAATGGAAGTTGTTTACTATTCAAAGCTCCGCTCTATTCTTCTTGTTTAAACAGAGTATAATCGGAGTCCTCTGCTGTTCTGCGGGTAGACGAAAGGACGGGGGGGAGAGGAGAGGGGGAGGGGAAAATGGGAAAAGTGGAAGGAGAACGGGGAGAAATGAGAAATGAGTGAAGCGTGGAAGTAAGAGAGGAAGGAGGATATTAAAGGAAGAGTTCAAAGGAGACTCAGGGAAGATATTTGCATTAAGCAGCAGGTGTATCTAATAAAGCTATCGATACGAGCGCCTCTATTAGCTTTGCTCAGTGGTGGTTTACGTATTTACATGCTTTAGTTAAAGTTACTGTGAGGACCTTTCATCTCAATGATGATGTGTCTTCATGACTTATACGACACCATCAGAGAGAAGACCGGCTGTTTCTATATCGTTATTCTCAATGCTCGTCATCGGTGCCGCTGGTTCAGATTACGCTGAAATCAGACAAAATCAAGCCGGTTCAGGAGGGAGGGAAGGACCAGGAACCAGGAACCAGAACCAGGACTTAACGCGGCAGCCTGTCAGACCACACTGCTGTGAAATGAGAGGTTCTCCGACGGGACTCTGGCGCTCAGAAACACTACCGCTGTTGTCCACAGGGGTCCCCAGAATCAGCACAAGAAAAAAGCTCCTGGTAGTGGCTTTAAGTAAAACTATAGGCTGCTATCACACTTTGAAAATACTCCACTACAGGTAAAAGTATTATCAGGAAAATGTATGGAAAGTAGAAAGTACTCACAGTGCAGTGAAATGTTCCCTGTCAGCGGTTTACAATTACATACGATGTTTCTGGTTAATGTGTACGTTGCATTTTACTGCTGTAGATGTGTAATGGTGCTTAACTCGCTGTCCTGTGAGAACCACGTGTCTCTAAAGAGACACAGAAGCTCAGAGAAGCAGCCCTGTTGGCAGCTTTGTGAAGATGCATTTTCCAGCTGATCCAAGAGGCTTTTCTTAATTAGCTTAAAAAGTAGTTTACTTTAGAGTAGTTTACTTTCCAATAGTTTATTTAGCTCAAGGAGAATTGAGAACACATAAAGGAAAACTCCATCCTTCATGGATGAAGAATCGTAATCTGCGAAGTAAATAAAGCTGTCCGATAAATGCAGTGCAGTAAAAGGAGGGTATGACGTTGCATGAAATGGAAATAGTCAAGCGAAGTACGAGTAGCAAAAACACATTAAAATGTACTTTGATTCCTCCACTGGCTCTGTGAGGGATTGGTTACGTGTCCGCGATGTGCTTCCCTGCTTACCAGCCAGTCATGTGCTGAATCATGCTCAATTTGAGCTCTTCCCTGCTTTGTTTATGCATAAATACATCTAAACACTCCCCTGTGTGTCACCTGGCAGCTCTGCAGCCGACGGATCGTTCATCATCTCTTTGGATCATTAGAGAAATAATAAAAACACAGCGAGCGAGTCCCCCGAGGCCTCTCCACCGTTGTGCTGACTCACAGCTCTGTCATATAAACAGCCATTCACACCGACGTCCGGATTGATGACACGTTTCCCTCAAACATTATGCCGTCAATTAAACAAATCGCTGGCAATGAATCAACGTGTCAGTTTGAGAGCGCAAACCAGCTCCATTCAACAGACATTAGCTGCACTTAAAACAGGTTTATCGGTGCACGCGCTGTACGGCAGAAAGAGTTCATACAGCGTGCAGACACGTCACAGTGTGTAGAACTGAGCTCCAGTCCACCGATGCATTTGGAAAGTTTCTCTTTGCGTGTGAAACATTCAAACTCAGTCAGCGTTTCTGTCCATGGTGCTGAAACAGAGCAACACTCTCTTTGAATCTCCTCTAGAGCTCAATTCATACATTTAGAAAACTCTATCAAACAATATGTCTCTGACGGTGAACATTTGCATCGTCTCCCTGTAGATGTAGTCATACTATCGAACGGCGAGTCTGTGTGCCTCTCTCCATGGTGCTGAAACATTCAAACCAACATCCGTCACCACAAGTTGAGTTGCACAACAGTAACCTTTTTTTCGTGGTACATTTCAGAAGTCAGACAAGTAAAGGGAAGGCAAATGTAGTGCAACAGATTTGGATCACAGCTCGAGTCTGTTTCTCTGTGTTTCTCGCTGAAACATTCAAAGCCAGCATCTGTTCTTCTTCGGACTCCTGCAGCCCCGAGCACTACAGCACCCACGTCTTCATTACCCCCCATCAACGCCCTACAACCACTTAACACAATCGTTATATTTCAAGTATATTTTTTTGGGCCCTTTTGACAGGAAACATGAGAGGAGAGAGAGAGTCTTCAATGTCTCATAGAATTCCAAAGATTCTGTTTGTACTGCTCGCCGTCATTTATCTGCGATGTGCAAACAGAAGCTCAGATTTGTGCTTTGAGCCTCCAAAGTGAGGCGAACACGTGTAACAGAAAGGATCAGCAGCAAACACCGTCTGCAAATATGAGCTTTTAAAAAATAGAAAGCCATTCCTTTTCCCCCTACATGCCTCATATGCTCATACGGGGGGGGGGGGGGTCCTCTTTTACTGGCTGAGGAGAAACCACCTTTGTGCTGTGAGCAATGCGATGCTAAGCTGCACAGAGTTTTCTGGGTGTTTAGTCATCAAGCTTAAGTGGTAATGTTGCCGGAGGGGGGGCTTTGTCCAAAAATAAAATAACCTTTTAGAGTGTGGAAGAGGCTGGAGGAAGGTGGAAGCTGTTTTTTTAAATGGAGCAAGGAAATCTGTTTTTCTTAAATGCATAAAAGATTACGAATATAAAATATTGAATGGGTAATTAAGATTTTAAGTGGAAATAAACGCCATAGTAGTTGTACTCGTTTTCTGGGAGGAGAAAAACGACCACGCTGCTGTTCTTATGGTCCTCTGCTGCCCTCTGGTGGTAATCAACAGAACTGTGTGCTACAACCTGACAATTTGGACAACTTGTCTTTTAGATCAATATAAATGATCACCAGGGTGTCCGACAGGATTTAATCTTACGTCATCTTGAACGTTCTTGTTTTTCAGTGGCTGATGCTTTGCCGTTCTGCAGATTTAAAAACAGATATGTATTTGTATGCTAAGTGGAACAAGTGTGAAATATAAAACGACTGTTATGTAGCCATACTTAAACTTTGTGCTACATATTAAGGAGCTTGCACTTGGCACAGGCAGAATTCTGCTAATTCCCTGCACAGACGGTGTTTTTTTTACGAGCACGAATATGTCTGAACTCTTACTGAACACAAGAGTTGAGTTAAATCCCCTCAGCAGAGTGAGAGCAGGCCGGTTTCTGCTGGATGAACTCATGCCGGGTGATTTATCTCACAGGGCTGTCGACGCAAAAGCACAACTGTTTTGCATCCACTGCGTTCATCTTACCTCTAAATAATGCTCGTCCTCTGTGGCTTGAACGTCTGTTTTCTGACCAAAACATAAAGTGTACACATGCTTAACCTGCAGTGTATTTAGACACGTGTGTCTGTAAGTACAGGTAGCTTTTAAAACAAAGATATAACTGCAGTAAATCACTTACGTTTCGGGACAATGTGGACAGGTGTTCGGCCTTCAGTTGGCCTCCAGTCTGGATTGGCAACACCTGACTTCTTTTCCTGAAGAAGGCTGCTTGCAGAAACAGCGATGTTTGTACTTTATGTCCGTGCATTGTGTGCGATCACTCCTCCAGATGCAGCCGGTGGAGGCGTGTCTCAATCTTCTGTTCGCTCTCTGTAGCATCCCTCCTGCAAAACGGAAGATGCTGGATATGAAATACCTCACGACACAAACAAAGGGAATATATTTGGCTTGATTGGTCTCGGTCCTAAAGCAATAAAGGATGGATTGAACAGACGGTTCCATATTGTTTGTTATCTTTGTGTGGAGGTGGCAGAGGTGATAAAGATGAGCAATTGTGCTAAATTATCTTTTCTTATTTCTGCTATCATGCTCGTGTCCCGCAGCAACAGCCCGGCCAGATAAGAGCAACCTTCTCAATCTTTCAGTGGAGAGATAAGACGGCCCAAAAATAAAAAGTCATAGAGTCAGGAAACCGAGTGGACTCGGTGTCCGTGATGCCTATCGCTATTATGTTTCCTGCAAAGGCAGATAGTCAGAGCGAAGCTGAATACTACAAACATGTTGATGGCTTCTTTGTGCTTTTCAATACAATGTAATATATATTTATATACCTAGCGGTCAAAACAGTCAACAATGATTTCATTACTTAGCTTGGAATGAGCCGTGTTTATCTCCATATGAGAGTCCGCCCTGTTGCACCTCCACGTTTCTACAGCAGCCCAGAGCGGACAAACCAAACACTGGCTCTACAGAGAGCCTTTCACCTTAATAAGTCCTCTGAGGGCCACCGTAGTTCTCCCACACGCTTGGACAGGGAGGAGGTCCGTTAGATCATTTATGAAGAAAAACCTACTGAGAATGATGTTGACGTATAACACTTATATTTTGTAACTTCTGGTGTCTGTGGTTGGTGTGTTTTTAAAGTCATTTGAACACTAAACACAGAACCTTTGCAGATGAGAGGGAAACCGTCTTGTTTTCTTGCTTCTAATGACTCATTTGTTGGAGAGCTTTGGTGCTCACACAGAGCGGACCGGCCCACAGCAGAGAGTGCAAACTGTGACTCACACTGACATTGTTGTTGTTGTTGTTTCTGTACACAAAATGCATCACTTTCTGTGTAGCAAAGGGTTTTCTTCTGAAGGGGACAAACGGGCCCTTCAGGTAATGTTCAAATGTTAAAGCTCTCAAGAATGAATCAGTCAATCAGCACAAACTGCGTATGCATCAGTAACTTAAGATCATTCATTCACCTCACTACGTTGTTTTTAACCGACGTCAGAATAAATTGCAATGAATGTGTTTGAACGTGAAACGTTGAAGCTGGATGATAACTTAAGACACAACACAAATCCCAAACCACCACTTATTAAAAGATTATTTTATTCACAATAGAAGTGTAACAAATATAGTTTATTAAAAAGTCTGCTGCTTATTAATATCATTTTAATCCATAAACTCAGAAGATTGTTTTTATATAAATGTAGGACGGCACATTTGCCGGAATGGAATATTTACATTTTTTTTTCAATAATAATATTAACACAACAAAACAAGATTTCCCCACAAAATTAAGACATTGCATATAAACGCAAAGTAAACTATGTGCAATGGAATGATTATCAGCAATATTTTGTACAGACACATTTCTGAGGTTGGCTTCACACTTTAAAGGGAAACGCCGGCCTCTGTAAAGACCCTGCTTGTTTTGACAGGTCGGTCCTGTTCAGTGATCGCACACCACTCCAGAGTAAAGTCATGGTTTCAGTGTGAGATAGTTTAGAAGTGGTGCGTCGTCACTGGGACTGACTTCATATTTAAAGAAGTTGGCGTTCCCCTTTAATATTCACCAATAAACGGGCATCGGAACGCAACAGATCATCAGCACAATATTCAGAAAATCACCAAAACAAAAACAAAACCTATTCAACCTTGTTGGGCAAATAACAAAAAAATACAATAGATTCTGCATATGGAAGTGAGCAGATGCCTGATGTCACAGTCTGTTGAAGCTGAAGCAGATCTCACACCGACGGCTCACATGAAAAACCAAAGTACATTCTGCATCTCCTTCCTATTCAGGCAGTGAAACGACCAGATCAGTGTCACAAGAGCAGAAAACAACGTGTCGAAAACTTTCCCAGGTAAATCCAACCAGATGTCGGGCCGGATGTTGTAAAGACTAAAGATTTCCCATCAGCCCTTTAAGTCTAAATCACAAGCCAAACATCGGACTGATGTTTCTAAGCCTCCCTGGTTCCAAAATAGAGGTTTGTAAGTCGACACAGTTACTTTAACATATTTATAATCCACAAAATGCCCCCAAAAGAAATCTGATTTCAGAATGTAGAGTTGCTCCGACAAATCTCAACATCGGTGAGGGAGACTGTTACGCTCTAAAAGTACAAACATGTCCATTCAAAATGCCCGAAAAGTGACCCACACTATTCTACTGAGTATAGGAAAACAATAAGTATAACCCCCTTCTATCACAATCTCTGTAAGATTATAAATAAATAAAGCTTCAATCAAATGCAGGTTCATCAAGACCTGAATGTCACCTTAAATAGACACACCTTTAAATTTAATTCTGTGCTGAGTTTACAAACCACTAAGGATGGAACACCACCACCACCACAAGTTACTCCATTACTTCCACCCACGGCACCAGCTGATGACCTTCTTTCGGTGTATTTGAGCTACGGTTTGTTTTTGAAATCGATCGGATAAGAAGCTAATTAAATGTCTTTAAATGGACACTGAGCTACATTGTCGCACTGCTTTCCCTACAAGTGTTCTCTGTGCCAACGAGGTGAACGCGCACGTCTACGAGCTCGACATACATGAACCAAAACACTGATGAAGGACACAGGAAGGACGTCTCCTCTGCGTCGATATGAAGCAGCTTCAGGGTCTGAACACTGATCCGGGTTACACTTTGTCGCTGAATATTCCTGCGCGTCCACCGTGTACCGATGCGCCTCATGCGGCAGACGTGGATCGTTTCCTACGTTAACGGCGTGCCGTCGCGGCTCGTTTCTTTCTGTCTTGAGGAAACTACAGACGTCTCTCTGCCTGCGTTCATTCACCGATTCCACGGTTTGTGCTTTCCCAAGATGAAAGAAAAAAACAACAAAAATAAAAGCACAGAGAAGCGAACACAAGACCAAAAAACAAATAAATGCATACAAAATATTCTTCACTTCACATTGGATGGTACATTCATACAATTTCTATCCTCCAATAATGTTGTTTGATTGACTCCCAGGTCCGTCTTTCTGCTAACATCACTTTAAAGGTAACGTGTGTAGCATTTTTTAACACCTACAATTCATTGCCGATAGCATTGGTATATCTATATCTATATATCTATATCATTATTTTGAGACCGTTGTGGTAACTTACATCATTGATGTTAAAAAATGACAGACCTCGGGTCCAGTCATGAACCAGGGAACCCACAGCGCCACCCGGGGGTCAGCTCCCACACCCTCAGAGTCCTATGTCGACTACCACAGAATAAATTAACACAAATCAGCAAAAATCAACGGTTACAAGACAACATCACGTGGACACTAACTGCCTCTAAACCGAGTGTGACTGAACAGAAACACAGACTAAACACGAGGACACGTCGTCTGTACAGCGATGTGAAGCACGTGGAGGGATTCCTCACAGCTCAGCACCTCCAAACCATATTAAAGAGGACGGGACCGGCCACGGGTGGGTCTTATTATTTAAACGTTTAACTGGATTTAAAACCAACATTTGCAGCTCAAACACTTTGTAGTTGAACCATTTCTTGTTTTCTTGTGAAGCAAAATCAGTGAGTCTTTTACCTCTTCTCTTACGTTTCTATTTGATGTGAAGGTTTTAAGAGCTCTTCTTGTTGTGAAGTGTCTACTCATCACATCGCCCCGCAGCAGAACACAGATTTGGATGTATGGGGGACGTTACATTTGGGAAGTAATTCACAAATGACTCCATCACAGTGTTGTTTGGTTGAAATTTGGTTAAAACCAAAAACCACGAGCCATGACAGCATCAAGAATATTTCCCACAAACTGCTCTGTGACACGTGGGCCAAACATCTTTAAACCTGCAAAAACAACAACGAATGGACCATTTCAAAGATCCAGGGATTTAACTTTGTAAATTATGTAGCAGTCACTGATATACATGGTGACCCTCACCAAGGCGTTTAGACTCATTCAGCCCATGTGGACTGTAACAGGAGGGTCTCACCACTAGATGTCAGTGTAGTCCAGGAAATGACCGTAACTGGGACTCCTGCTGGTCTCAAAGCATTTAACGGTTCTTGACAGATGTTGGCCTCGGGGGAAATAAATGAATGACTTTTTAATTATGATATTATTTCATGTGATCCGCAGACGGACCTTTGGACTCTTGGGCTACTTTCAAACCAAATTTACATTAAATATCAAATAAATACATAAATTCTCCTTCAATCAGTGTGTAGTTTTGGTACGATCCTCGTCGGAGGCACGGGGACTTTACTTTAAGCTTTATTTGTGTTTGTGTGAGCTGCTTCTCCCTCCGACTCCTCCTTCACACCAGTGAAGGCACTAGAAGACTAAACTGGATTGTATCTGGCTACAGGTCTGTGTGGTCATCAGGAGAAATCTTTACCGTGAAATCCAACTAAATAACAGACTTTGACGAGTCCGTACGATGATGAAAAAAATGTATCGATACAGTCACACATCTGGACGACAGAATGGTAAAGCTGTTTAGAATCAGTATGGCTTCTGGTGTGTGTGGAGGTGGGATAGAACAGCAAAGACGAGTGTCTGCGTCTCCTCATAGAGGAGAGAAGATCCTACGGGCTGCCCTACGCTGGAGCTGGAGGACGGAGACAGAGAAAGGCCGACAAGCAGGGTCGCTGATGAATGGGATCCATCACTTTCCTCTTTAGGGGAGACTTTTACGGTACAAACTCAGAGGTACTAACATTTGCAGAGGGTGTTTGTGGAGTATCCAAATTCAATTTCTTCATTTCTTGACTAGCCAATAGTAGTTTGCTGAAGAATATGTAAAAAAAGGATTGAGCTGCATCTTATCGTCTAACGCATCATTATGCTGGACCTGGAGGTAAGGTTTTTTTTAAATTCTTAGTACTTTCAAAACCCTGAAATCATCGACTGGGTTGTTTTTTAGCAACCAATGAAATCCCGAGGGGGAAAACTGCAAACAAAACACTAGATTTAGATTCGTTTTCATCAGTTTTGAAACCTGTATCGGTCAAACCCCAGAAATATCGGTGCAAATGTGAGGAAGAGAATACAATCCAGGATGCCAAAAAAGCCAGATGAAGATGAGATGAGCGGAAGGACAGCGACAGCTTTGTGTAGACGTCGTGGGGAGGGAGTGAAACTACTGTCGGGCTCAGAGAGCTGGTGTGGCCGGACACCGAACACTCGGAGGAAGGAAGAAGCAGTCGGGTGTTCAGGTAATGAGGGACGGGCAGCAGAGGTCTTTTTGAAAGTCCTGCGGGTCTACAAAAAGAGGCTCGGGTTGTGCTGCGTCCTGCCTTCACTTCCACAGAGACAACCACGTGTTTTTAGAAAGAGAAAATGCGTCTCTGAAGACGGTAGCAGTCGGGTGGCGCTGCAGGTGGAGGTGTTGGCACCGGCTTTGGCGCAGGGAAACCGGCGCTTGTCCAGATATCGAAGCGGTACAGCAGAAAGAAACGCGAGCGGAGCGTCCTGTAGCTCACTCAGTCGGCCTTGTAGTCCTCGGACGAGTCTTTCAGGGTTTTGGTGCCCAAAGCTCAGGTCCAAAAAAATATCCTCATTAGGGAACCGACCGGTTTCAGATTCGTCAGTGTTCTCCTTCACAAAAAGCTGCAGCTAGCAACAACAAAATCACCCACGAATAAAGTGATAACTGGTCAGACTGCCACTCTGAATGAGCTTAAAACAACTAGAAGTGAAATAAACTGCCGCGTCATGTAACAACGTCTTCAGAGAGTACCGCTTTTACAATGCAAGAATGTAAAAAGAAACTCACAATACCCGTCTGATATCCCTCTCTTGAGTTATTACGTTATACGGCAGTAAACATGTTGGTTCTGGTCAGCGACAACGAAAGCAAAGACAAACTAAACTGGATTCTACAGCAAGAATTCAGGCTTGATTTCTGTTTTGATCCCATGAAAAAAAAAAAAAAAAAAAAAAAAAAAAAGTGAAATCCCAATCAAGAGGCACCTGTAACCTTTGGGGACTCCAAATGGCTAAACTGTTGTCAGACAGACAGCTGGAGGCTCAGGGATACAGGATCAGAGGTTCTCGCACTTGTTTTGGGGCGCCAGCGCAGGACGGGTCCACTACTCCACCTCGTTGGGGATGTCCGTCACGTCCTTCTTGATGACGGGCAGAGGGTGAGCCTCGGTGTTGAACACCCAGTGGTCGAACGGTAGGTGGTCGTCGTCGGAGAAGAGCAGGTAGAGGTACCTGAAGGAGACAGAGGGGGGGGGGGTTAAGAGTTTATTAAACACACCCGACACCCTAATGAGGAGATGTACCTGTTTAAACGGGCTTTTACAGATATTGTAATCAAGGTGACAGTGACCTGTGACCTCCACATTCTAAATCGGTTCATGCTTGAGTCCAGGTGGACGTTTGTGCCAAATCCGAAGACATTCCGTCAAGACAAGCGTGAGACTAATTATGTGGAAGTATATTGGCGAAGCCGCGCGTGTGTTTGGGGAAGTAGTGAGCATTCGCTTGGATAACTGAGACTTGGATTACACTGCACCAGTTGTGTGAGAGCTTGTGAACGGATGTTTTGACGTAGTTTAGCTGTTGTTAAAACGCGGCCCCCACATATACATCCATTCATCAAGACTTTTCTCTGTTGTTTTTCTCCGTTCCCCGCAGAGGCGTGCTATAAAAAACACACATATTCAAGGATTGATATACAAACGATCGTTTTGAGGGGGAAGTATTCCCTTAAGTGTCTGAATTGTGGATAAAAAAACATCACTTCTATCACTCCATGAGCTGAGAAAGTAGCAGTAACAGGCTTATAAATGATGTTACTGAAGGTTCCCCACCAAACAAAGTCTAGTTTAATGTTACCATCGCTGAGGAGTAGACAACTGAAAAGCTCTGGAGGAAATTTGTAAGTGGATTTAAAGTTAAGATCTTTTTTCTTTTTTTTTGGTCAAATCATATTATTAAATAAACATGCTGAAGATGACTCACTTTGGGATGTAAACCGTTCACTGCTCAGTGTTTTATATTCAGGGACGAGGGACAGCATGCGTGTCATCCGACTAAAGAGGAGCCCTCAACCTCCACAACAAGTGGCCCTCGTCCTCCTCCGCCTGCCAACAAACCAGGAGAAAGCGCTGAGTGATTGAGGGCCGACAGCAGCGTGAGGTATGGCCGTGTCCTTGGCAGCAGCGCTAAAGATGGATACTGGAAGTGGCTCAGCACGATGCCAAGATCCCCGAGTAACATTAGGAGGATTAGACTTATGGCCCGGCTGCTAAATGGGATTGATATTTCCAGGTCCGACTCGGAGACCGTGGATGTGACTGATGAGGCAATCGTTGCGTCGCTGTCCGGGCTGCTGGTCAATTGCCCTCGGATGGAAAACATTTTATCATGCCTATAAAATATATTCATGGCGCGCTTTTACTTTTTCACGCTTGGTGGGATTTTTAGCTTTTTCAAACCGATCGGCAGGAAACAAAACACTCGTCTGCACGTCACGGCCCGGTGGATCTGCGAGAGGCACCCGGACATCTTACTCTGAGCGCTTGTGCGGCGCAATCAGGGGAAGAGGTGCTGCTTGTTAAAATTGACTGCCTGCGGGAAAAAAAAAAGAAGCTGTGTTGGATGGCACTTCACCCCCATCAGGCTCTGTCGGGCCTCCACTAACCTTGACTTCATGTCAACAGCTGTCTGGTGTGTGGGGGAGGAAATAAAAATGATCGAAGAAGAAGAGGAGGTGAAGGGTGGGGGGGTGGGGGGGGTGGAGGATGCTGGAGAGGCCGTACACATTCCAATAGAGGAAGCGCAGAGGACGGTGAGTTGGGTGGGAGAGTGCAGAAGATTTGTTGCTGCATCAGAAATGAATTCAATATAATCTACAGGATCAGAACCGGGCTTTTTTTTTAATGACGTGCCTAAAGATTTACAGTAACATGCCGTTAACCAGCCAGCAGGTGTGAAATACAAATGCATATTTGAATTGCAAATGTCTACTTGCTATATTATTGTAGCTTCAAGTATGATGTGTGCAATTATGTCCATTGTGTAAACCTGTGAACACACACACACACACACACACACACGCACACACACACACACATACACACACACACACACACACACACACACACACACACACACACACATGAAACAATTCCAGAACCGGAAAGTTTGTGACCCGGCCGCCATGTTGAAAACAGTCGAAACCAGGCAGCTCAATCTACAGCTAAACAGTACACTACAATATGTTTCTGAAGAGATTTGAGGCGATAAATAGGTGATACAGTAACAGGATCTTGATTCGTATTTGATCACCTTCTTTGACAGTTTTCATTAAGAGCTGATCTTCAAAAGTACATTTTTGTTCTAATTTGCTGTCTTTTTGTCTTAATCACTGGACCACGTATGGAGTATGGCAGAGTTACACTCATCAACATCGGAGGAGGAAGCAGGATTGGATAAAGTGCAGCAGACCTTGAGACGACCTCCATAAGAGGAGACGGGGGAAAGCCTGGACCCGAAGCTACGCTAACCCTGCTAGGACCTACGGCTACTCCACTACCCAGCCTGGTGATAAGATAAGATGGATGAAATAAGACTTCAGGCTAACCCTGCAATGGGAAACCAGAGACTTTAGTGCACACATCTTCACAGAGACCTGGCTCCGTTGTGGCATCCAGGACCACGCTGTACTTGACGGGCGGACCGCAGGACAGAGAGCAGGACTCCGTGTTTACACCAATGACGCTTGGTGCTCAAACACAGTCAACGGTGACGGACAACGTTTCCCTGGTGTAATGTTAAGAATGTCGGCCACATTATCTCCCCAGAAGTTCTTTTGTTGCTGCTGTTTACATTCCTCCTGATGAGAGTTAAAAAAAGAGTGCACTACGGGAGTGCACTCCTGTTTTGTGTCGTTTGTAGCATAAACAGACGAGGCTACAACTGCATTTCTGTTGCACAAGAATGACAATGAATGATCCTTGAAAAGTCCCACTTGTGTTTGTGTGAGAGACCGTGTAGTGAAGAAGTCTTGCCAGTGACCTTAGCAACTCTCTGGAGCTCAGTCTGAATGAATAACAACATCATCATACTTTGTTTGTGTGTGTGTGTGTGTGTGTGTGTGAGAGAGAGAGACATATCTCTGTCGGTTTGGGGATGCAGGGGCCTTGTCCCTCCAATAAAGTGCAATGACGGCACAATCATGAGAGGACAGAAGTGAAGGGAGTGTGTGTGTGTGTGTGTGTGTGTGTGTGTGCGTGTGTGTTTGTGTGCGTAAAGACGTTTGTGTTTCTCACTTGAGCGTCTCGGCCAAGTAGAAGCTCTGCTGCACGTCGTCGTGGTTGGGGGTTGAAGCGTAGACGTCTCTGACGCCGCTGTAGCCTCCTTCTACTTTACAGTGCTGCTCTAAAGCCTGAGAGGAGACGGAGGCGCACAGCAGGGAGAGGGAAAGACATCAGTCAAACTCTTCATGTACTTAAAATATCGCTAAAACTCAGGGCGGATATTTGCTAAATATAAAAAACAAGTTAAATGAATTGACCTCCTGTAAGCTTCCGTCCTGGTTTGTGTTGTTTTTTTTAGAGCGTGTGAGAAACTTGTTCAGTGTCATTTTAAATTACTTCAAAATCTCAAATGAAATGCCATGTGCAGTGTGAGAACATTTCTTTCGACATTGCTAAATACAATGTGACAAAAAGCTCATTTACAATTCAGTAAACAAATGTTTTACCTGAACAGCCTCCCAGCCCCACTGCCTGTATTTGGGGTCGTGGGTGAACCTCCACATGTACATGTAGGTCTCTATGACCTCGGGGCGGAGGATGAAGTATTTCTCGTTCTGGCGGGTGGCGATGGCCTCAACTCCGCCGTCAAAACGAAAGGCTTCTGGTCCCAGCTTCAAAGCTAGAGAGGAGAACATGTTGTAGATATAAAGCAGCATAGAGTCAGATTACACTTAAAGGTACTATGAGGACCTTTAAACTGGTTATGAAACAGTCTCTGTGTAATACTGGTGCCTCTATACAACCGACATAAGTAAACGTGACCATCAACGAGGAATATTGTCTATTCCTATATATCTATTATTAATGCCTGTCAGAGTCCCCACGAAATCAGAAGAAAGAAAATGTATTCATTAGAAACTCCAGCTCAGACACCAGCCAGAGTCTGGCGCTTGAAAAGTAAAACATAAAAACCTTTGAGCGTGCATCGTCTTCCGTTTGTGCATATTTACCGGTTCTGGCGTAAGACTCGTGACAGGTCCGGGCGATCTCGGCGGCCTGCTCCATCTGGTGGCCCGTCTTCTCGCTGGCCGCCCCGTCAGCGCCCAGAGCGATCATGCCACCTGCGAAGCAGGTCAGGTGACCCATCTTGTGCTCCAGCAGCCCCCCCTTCCACTCCGCTATGTAGGTCAGCCCGCTGCTCGACTTCCTCATCAGGTTGGTTTCGATCGCCTGAGAGACAAAGAGTGACGGAGGGTTTTATTAGAGGTGGGTTAAGTTTGGTTTCATTTAAGCTCAGGAATTCAAGATAACACGGGGTGAGAAGTTGACATACAAACGGTCATTTTATGGATAAAGTATTCCTTTAATGGCACTTGGTTTATGGGGCTCAAAGTAGCTTACTTTTTAAAAATATATATATTTTTTTAATTGAATGGCAACAAACCACTTTTTACACAATTCTTGTTGTTACCAGATTAACAATTATAATTATCTGCGGCTCGTCTTACATCTGTTTGTATCGGCAAACAATTAAATATCTCAGCGCCTGGTGGACTGTGCTGGTGTGCTGGTGAAAGTGTGAATTGTTTCATCCATAAAGACAAGAGTGCTTCCTTTTGCACAACCTCCGCTTTATAATAATGTGTGTGTAAAAACCAGATGTGAATGACACTTTTACAACAAGGTCTTCTCAAAGTAATCGATGTATTTTGGGCGTGCTGACCCTTTAACGCGGCCCAGGCTGTACAGAACCAGCCGAGGTTATCCAATCATTTTATCATCTCTGACTCAGATAATCACCCTGCTGCTGCTCTCTCGCTTCCCAGGCTTCTCCTTGACAAATAAATCAAGAAGGCCTATAATCCTTGAAGATCAGGAGGAATTACGGGTAAAGAATCCCTGCGTGGTTAGTGCTGCATTTTAGTTGCCATGTAATATATTTGCTCCCCAGAGTGTTACAGAGAAACAATTGGAGAGCCGGCTCTCTCCAGCTGAGACCTGCCGCTTGTCACCACAACTTCAGTTGACAATTTGTGTTGAACAGAGAAAAGCTGTCTGCATGTCTGTGTGTTGATTACGTATTCACTTTAGGAGGCTGTTGATTCATCTGCTCCTCGTCGCCGTCTTCTTATATAAAAGTGTTTTTCTCTGTTTGTGCCATCATCTTTCATCTGCTCGAACTCACCATGTGGCTCCCACAGTGAGAATAAAAACACTAAATATCTGAATATCTCGGGCATGGCAGTGGTCGCAGTGCTAGATAGTAAATCACAATATTGCCACTTGAAGCTAAATAAAAATCCACACGAGTCAAACAGAACTGAATTTAGCAGAAACACCAGTTACAATCTCAGTCGACCCAGAAAATATTTATGGTGATAACGTGTCATCATGTAAATTATTGCTTTTATTATCTCATGAGCAACAGCTTCGAGGTTATTTGGGCGACCAGATTCCTCCACCGCAGGGAGGAACGAACACCACTTTTCAAATTCTGAAGCCGACCTCGTGTTTGTTGTCCGCTATTATCATTATCAAGCAGCTTTTTATCATCCAGGCAGCTCCCCGTCTGTAAACACCGTGTTCAAACCCCCACTTATATCATACATTCATATTATTCCAGTCGTGACCCATGTAGTGTTTACGTTTTCACATCTCGATCCGCTGATGATGAAATTGAAATACACTGCAGTGGGAGAGATCTCAGTGGTAGAAGTGCAACAGATTGGAAATTACAGCCCATGGAGATCAGTGCTCTAACATAATGTGATGGTCGGGACAGGAGCGGTGCTTAACAGCCATTCACAGATGGTGCGTTTAGGGAGCGGCAGACAGGTGACAAATGACGATTTCAGTTTTCTGTGGTACAATTACAGCTGTCGGGAGAGAACACTCACCAACAGAAAAAGGGTTTTCTACAACTCACAGTCAGTCAAATACTGAATGAAATGTTATTGAACGTTCCCATGTTCTGTATTATTAGTATTCCAACTGATTTCTTTAATATATCGACTGTAGCTGGAAGGGTTACTACTGACTGACTTTGTAATAGGATGTGCGTGTGAGTGTGTGTGTGTGTGTGTGTGTTACCTGCAGGGCATCATAATACATCTTCTTGGCCTCTTCGTCAGTCCTGTCAGACATCAGCCAGGCCTTGAGCAGATACTCATAGAAACTGTCACCTAAGCCCCCCACGGACACGTGATCTGCAACACATCAACAAAACAAAGATTATCACACACACACACACACACAGGGCTCCTACATGTATGCTGCCTTAGATTACGACCGTTGGACCATCCACAGATCACCCTCACACGGCACAGGGCCAGATATATGTGTGCAATATAAAGAGAACACACCTCCAGTACAGCCCGTGATATACTGCCGTGTTATTATGCGCGCGTGCTATCGCAGGAGAGCCTCCAGCCGGCCGAGCGGCGCTTCTGTATTCGCCCTTCTGATTGTCAGTGAAGGCTCATCCATATGTATGTGTCATTAACGGAGTCCAGCCCTGTTTGCGGAGCGCAGAGATTAAATGTCAGCAGTGATCATCTTGAAGGGAGGAGAAAAGGAGGCTGGCGGTGGAGATGGGCTGGTGCACAGCCAATAAGAGAATCTGACCTTCTGCGAGTTCAATATTAAAACAATATTGAAACAAGAACGCCGCACGAGCCAGAGAGACGAGGCACGCTCAAAATAGAGCCGTCTGATCCCAGTGAACGTTCACGTGTAAACACGTTTCTGACACAAACTTTGAAGCAGAGAGAGGGTGGAAACTAATGAATCAGCATGTTCTTACCCACACATGGCAACATAACAGCTGTTTGGAAAAAACGCTGAAACATGATTGTGGTTTTCTGTGTGTGTACGTACGGCACATGAAAGACACAGCAGCACTTCTGTGAGGCCGTGGTAGAGAGATCTTTCTCAGACAACATTAGGCTGCAAACATCCCTGGGTCATAATTTATTTAACAAATGCATTCCCATCACTATTGCATAATGTCTTTGTAGATGAAAAACCCTTTCTGGCAAAGACGAGCATAAAAGTGTTTTTTTTCTCCTTTTTTGTGATAGAGGATTTTAACTTTTTTTATTTCGGTTGAAACTTGCTGTTTATATTCAACATTCCAAACCGGATATGTCATCATTTGCATAAAGCACTTGGATGAAAACACAGTTACTGGCTCTGGTTAAGAGTGTCGGCTAAATGCCAACAATTAGAACTGCGGATGTGCTTTCAGTAGCTTTATTCCACGTTTCATGCATCAGATAATAAAAGTAAGCAGACCAGAGGTGCAGATCCATATTTAACCGTCACAGATATAAACAGCCCTCGCATCAAGGGCTGGGTATCAAAAACTATTTGAGACAGGACTCTCATAAACTCTGAGGCATATCAATGGATATCAAAATCTAAATAATAAAACTGGATCAAAAGATTTCTAATTTGATGGCACAAAGTTTTCTTGTGGAAATCAAGAGAAGTGTGCCCTGATTTTAAGTAGAACGTCGACTGGTCTGAACAAACACCTCTACACGGTGAAACGGGTAATAAAGCATATTGAGCATGAAAAGTTAATAAGTTCCACTCATTTCAAATTCATTTTCCACCTCAGCGTTTGTCCTTTCCCATTGATTCAAACACCACAGTCTGACAACTTTAAATTACAAAAGAACATGATGTTTCTGTACTACTTTGTATGCAGAACACTGCCTCAAACAAAGTCAGCTTTTAAATCCATTACTGGTCTAATTTGCCTAATCTCTGCAGTCATCGGTAAGTGGCAGAAATGAAATGGCAGCAGCAATAATTGTTTTTCTGATGTTCCCGATGTGTTTAGCTCGAGGCAGAGCCTGGTTCTGCTCGAGCTTTCTGCCTGTTTAAAAGTGCTCGCTCCTGGTCTCTGTGAATTATATCATAAAGAGAAGTACGGACTAACAACATAATAAATACCTGCTCTGTATGCACTGAGATAACGTCTGCTGTGATTTGGCACTATGTAAATAGATTGAGGCCCCGGGGCTCCAGAGTTACTGGTACTATTTGATTTTTTTAGTCCACTAAAGACCCAGAAATATGTCTCAGGATTTAAATCAAACTTTTTTTTTTTTTCCGACATTTTGGGAAAATTGCATTCTTGTTGAGAGTGCGACAAAGAAAATCAACAACACTCTCGGGTCACTTGAGAATATCAGTACTACTACTCCTATGTCTGTCCATTATATATGAGGTTAATGCCATAAGAGGGTTAGCATAGCTTAGCATAAAGACTGGAAACAGCGCCTGTAAAGTTGTAAAGATGTAATATATAATTGTTCTGTACAAAAGCTAAATAATCGGTGGATTTTGGACTATTTCTCTATTTCTATGACAAGAGCCAACTGTCTCCTGGCTGTAGCTTCATATTAACCGTACAGATTATAAAGTGGTGTCAATCTTCCCATCCAACTCTCTGCAAGAAAGAATTTCCCCCCCCAAAAAAAACCTTTGAGAACTTGATGATTTGACGTATAAGCTTGTCACTTTGAGTTTGTTCTGAAGTCCCATTTTTGCTCTCTGGAGGTGAAACACACTTAAAGATGCCTTAAGAATGGATCTTGATATGCAGCCCTTCTCTCGTCAGTGTCACTTTAATAATATCTACTCATCTGTCAGCTTTCTCCGATGATGACAAGTGGCATTAGGAGAGGCTTTTACTGCTGGAGTTTCTCTTGAGAACTATACCGTACATACCTTGTCCATTATATATTATTCATCTCTCTTCATCTCAAGGACGAGCGGACATGACATTCAGCACCACTTCTAGCACAATGTCAAATGAGTCAGTCTGTCATCATATATGACATCAATATCAAAAGAAACACTACATTTTTATGTCACAAAACTTACAGACCGCTCCTTAAACAAATTCATATTTTAGCTTTAATTTAGACCTATAAAAACAAATGTATGTATCAGGCACCTTTTTTAAAAGAGTACAGTCAATTAAATAGAAAGAATGTTGTTTGGACCATTAAATGGAATAAAAATAGGACTAAATACATATGTGTCAATCGCTATTTCCCAAAGCCCAAACATATGTATTCAAAATTGTTTGTTTTGTCAGAAGAGATCCAATTTTTCATGATAGAAGTTGAAAAAAGCGAGCAAATATTCACAATTTAAAAGCAGAACCAGCACATTTTAGGCTTAAAAAAAGACCTGAGGGATAAACTGATCATCAGAATAGTTACTGATCACAATTTTATCAATCAACTAATAGATTTATCAACGGATCCTTTCAGCTCTGCTCAACATAGACGGTTGTTAGAAAAAGTAGTCAGTGGATCCGAGAGCTCTAAATTGTGGCAGGAGATTATTTATGTACATAATTGGGTTCAAGTTCATCACCTTTAAAAGTGTAATAGACGACCAGGAGCCCGTGAAGTCATTGTGACATCAGCAGGACACTTGCATTCCTGGTTTTCGTCGGTACAAATTACAGGTGTGGAAGAGCTTTCTTTGAAAGAGCACCATTAAAGAGCATTACAGGAATCCAGACAAGTAGTCATTTGCAGGCATTAGTGTTTCAGCGTCATCTTGGGGAGAAGAAAGGTCGAACCTCGGTGACATTCTTCAAGTGACTAATGCTAATTTATTTTTATAAATGTCTCAGGCTCAAAGTCCAGGTTATGATTAACCCAAAGATGTCAGCCTGTGATTCTCATGATAATCACCCTGTATTTATACATCTCTTTCTCTCTCTGGTTCTTGCATTTGTGTGGCAACAGGGCAGAAATCATTTGGCCACAATTATGTTTGTAACAGTTGAGATGCACACAAAATCAATGTTTACTCTCTCTTCAACCAGCGAAGGGCCAAAGAACCGGTGAAGACCAACCCATCTTACGTGCAGTATACATGGATGATCCACTGAGTATCCCAAAATAACACGCTGTGAATAAAGAAGACATTGAATGGGATGTGATAAGAATTGGACTTACGTTGGCCCCACTGGCCGCTATTGGGGTTCAGGTAGTTGGGGTAAAGCCCCTGTGGTTTGTCCAGGCGATTCAGTACTTTCCGGATGTTCATTACCTATTGATTAAAGGAAGAAAGCACAAACGCAACAAGTAAGGTTAACTAGCTCTGCTCCAGCAGATTCCAACACAAATTTGCAGGAAATAATAGGGTGCGTGAGGTCGTTTAACCACAGGTGTTTAGCAGTAGTTTGCTAGTACAGGATTTACAGATCGAGTAGCGAGGGACACGTGTCACTGTTGTTCCTCTGTAGCCTAAATGAGCTGATTAATGACATGATAACGAGAGGTTGGATCAGTGAGCAGACTTGCATACTCGCCATTACCTGATCCAGAAATTTTAAGGCTGTATCGGACGCATTTCAGATACTGGTATCGGAACAACTCTACTTCAAAACATTGCACGTGAAAATACACGGATATCTGTAAAAGACTTCTGCGAAGCACTCTGAAAAGACTGAAACTTGTTTCATATTTGATATAATCAATATATCTACGGAGAAATAAGGTAAAGGGGTGAAGAGTCTGGCTACAACTGCCCTTATTTTTGCTTCCAGGGAAACACCTCTCCAAGTTCTCAGACATTACAGACACGTCTAAAGTGTAAGAGTGCATGTGGAATGCAGCCATTAACTGTGGAAAAAAAGGAATATCATCTACTCTCATGCGTGTCTGCTACCTTCTGTGCGAAGTCCGGATTCCCCGAGAGTTTGCTGAGGTGCATGAACTCCAGATGCAGGGTGCCGTACTCTGCCAGGATGCTGCTGCCGCCTGAAGCCCAGGGCCAGTTTCTGCCAATACCACTGGACAAAGATAAAAAGAGAAGGAGACAAGAGGGATCCGTTTAAAACACAGCACAAGAAGACCGACGCACAGCTGCATCATGTTTCACATCTTCGATCCGACATCGATCTTGTGCTCAGCCACAAGCAGAACCAGGCAACGTCTTTTCACGTGTTTATTTCATAATAATTCGTACTAATAACACCCACAAGTGGTTTATTAGAAAAGACACAAGGTTACACGATGAGTCACGTTAGAAAAACGAATTCCTGAGCACACAGAGAACCTGCTCGTCTCGATATGAAACCGACAGCTGAACAGAGGCGGTAAATCTTTATAAAGTCAGAGTGTCGGCGACTCAGCGGTCATTCTTTGAATTGTGACGACCACTAAAATGTTCTCGTGATTTACAGGGTATTTTAGAAAGCCGTCTTGTGCTTGAGTGACATTTATTCTTGAAATGGATACAGACCGAGTTACATTAACGACACTAACGGCTAACCTCACACTCCATCTGTCACATTAATGGGTGCATTTGTTCCCCTTTTTTATCCCCACACGATTGACTTCGGCAGCACTTCATATCCTTGCTGGTGTCTCTAGGTCAGTCAGTGAGAGCGCAGGGGCCCGCACCGTCTCCCCCGACATCACCTGTAGTGACGATAAAGCCGCCTCGACCCTCCGGCCATATGCAAGAGTTACCAACTCTGGCACGTTCGACGAGGACAGAAGACCGAGCAGCGGGGTGTGTATGCCTGTGTGAGTGGGATCATTAGAGCCACTGACGGATCACTTCCGGGCAAAGACTGATGGCGATGCTTCAAGTAACCACTCGTGAATACATATCAACAATTCACTACACTGCGAAACACACACCAGGATGTGTGCACTGTAACAATTACATGTGGACAAGAGCTGCACACACACACGGGAGACATCCAGCAAATGAGAAAAAGGAGACGGAGAAGGAGTGAGAATTAGTAAAAGTGCCACACACACACACACACACACACACACACACACACACACACACACACACACACACACACACACACACACACACACACACACACACACACACACACACACACACACACACACACACACACACACACACACACACACACACACACACACACACACACACACACACACACACGCACGCACACACACACACATTCAAAGAGGTGGATGAACATACTAATTATTCCCCCCTCCAACTCATCAAGCCATAATTTGTTTCCCATTACACTGTGGATTTAATCAAGTCACCCAGACACAGAGAAGACCACCGCAGCATCAGGCAGCGAGCAGATATCAGGGTCAGAGAGAATAATATGGGGGGGAGAAAAAACATCCCATTACTGTGGATCTGATTAAGATTGGGGCTGTGCGTTGGTTAGATTTAGACTGATGCAGACATTAAAATAGGATATTATAGTTTACGATTACCTGCACCTGATTACCTGTTTTGCACAGTTACTGCAGTTGTTCAACCCTCCGCCAAACCCCTCTACTGGGAATAGTAACTGCAAATAACGGACATATTGCTGGACCTGTTGAGGGAAGCGAGGCCCAGTACAACCACAACCAGGACTGAGCGGGGCAGACTGACCGGGACTAAAGGTGCTCGGAAACACTACCACTTCTGCCCACAGGGACCGCCAAAATCAACACAACAAGAAAGTTACTCATAGTAACTTTAAATCCAAGATACACTGTGTCTTTTAATGTTCCAGCTACTTCCAAAAGAACATTATTCCTTTAACTCCACAACACCCTCCACTTCCCCCGAGTCAACTCGTGGGCTTGATCCGTCTATCCATCTTTTTCAATCCTGTTATAAACCCTGTGATGAAGGATAAATCCCTTCCCTTGGTAGAGTGGAGGCACGGAGGTAAACACACACCTTTCCAAGTCGCCCCTGTCCAGTCTGATCCCTCCCAAAGCCCCGCTGTGAGAGAAATTAAATCCCTGTTAAGGAGAACAAAACAACAGGCAGCAGGGAAAAGCGGCTGTGTAAACCAAACACACAAATCAATGAGGGGCAGATAGAAAGTAAATCACCGGAGACGGCTGGATGAGGGCGTGTTAGGAATACCGTTAATCTGGCCAGGGGGTCTGCATGTTTAAGAAAGATGCATTTAAGACCTGCTCCGTTCACGTGAACACACTACTGCTTTATACCTGTTCACTGACACTCTGCATTGATATTCAGGGACTTGTTACTTGAAAAGGAACAGCAGCAGTAGAGCTTTATTACACACTGTGATGATTAAACTGTAAAAAAAAAAGAAAATAAATACTCAATTGATCCGCGGTTCAGGAGTGATCCGAACCGTTCAAACAGCTCAAAATAAATGAACTGTGATTAAAAAATGATATTAATGCTGGTAAAACTAATGAAATGGAGGCGAGCTGCCTCTGCTTTATTTTGAAGTGAAACTTTTCAAGAGCTACCGAGTGGCATCCAGGCCTGTTTTCTGATGGAAACTCTTTGTTATTCCAGTCACATCCCGGACTGGGACTGGAAACTGGCATTCATCCATTGACTTACAGCACAACACAACTGCATTGGTCCATCTGCTGGGAGTCCACTGCTGTCTTTGTAATAATGTCTAACTTGCGCAATGATTTAGTACCATATGTACTGAAGTAGCCGAACAGTTGTATTAACATCTGTATGTAGTCAACAACTGGCTGTCAAATCAAATATAGAAAGTGCAATTGAATAATATCTCAAGAATATTTGTCAGTTTTCAAATTGAACTGGATGAATTATAATTAATCAAATCCATGAATTTAAATAAATTTAAATATGGACTGGATTAAAGAATATGTTACATAACAGAAAGCTTTTAAAAATGGTGCATCTTAAAATAAAGTACTACATTTTAGAAAGATGAACTGAATTGAGCTGCAGCTTTAAATTCAGTTCATTCAGGTGTGAAGTCGTGTCACCCAAAAAAGCCACAATATTAGAGTCTTATCTTCTAAAAAGAGACATTTGTGTGCAGGGACTTTATCTGTGGTTATTGAAACCACTTGTTTCAGCTCTATGCCTCTCAGTCATAAATACGTCTATATAAGCAGTTTAGCATGTCGAATAAAGTCATAGTATAGTACATCGTAAAAAGTCATAGCAGTAAAATGCTAATTGAGTAATCTTTTCTTCCAATCAGAGCAGTGAAAGCTGCCACATACACAAAAAATAATTAATAGAAAGACTTATTTGTCTTAATAACTATTATCCACCAAATAATTCAGTTCGAGACAGTTTTAAGGTCTTAAATCCATCAACTGACTAATTCCCAAACTCAGGTGCAGGTGAGATTTGGGTGTGGCTATAGTTACCACACAGTACACGGAATGAAATATATTAGCATTTGAATAAGAATTTGCAAACATAGACAGCTTAACAATGTTAAAATGATCATTTGTGGAGTTACTTGCAACAGCTTAAACTTTTGTTGAGACTTTTTGCATGTATGCAATTTATTTTTGTAATATACAGCGTTATTTCATTACTGCCAATGGGCCAGAATGTGTGGAGTTTTGTGAAAACAGTGCCATGGAAAACATGGTGATCGCTGAACTAGCAAATAGTGAATTCATAAAAGAATTCATAAAAGAATTCATAAAATGCCATTTGAGAATAGAATGGAATGTAGAATGGAACATGCATGTTCTGGAATAAATTAGAATGTTGACGCATCATCTTCAATGCTACCAGTCTGCCTCAGAGCTCACAACAGGCTGCTGGTGTGTCCGGTGTAGGATGGGCTAATGGTTATATCTGGACCCTGGTCTTGCCTCCTGCCGTGGTTCTGTCATACGCAGGTAGTAGCCCTGGCTTCTCAGAACCAATGCTGACGGTCAGCGTTTGAACTGGGGGGAAGACTCAGTTGCGCTCTTGAGTCCTGCATGGTTGGTGATCGCCGTGCAGGGCAAGCTAAAGGCTGCCGTCAGCACACAGTAAAGATGGTCGGCCAGTCTTCAATGCTACCAGTCTATCTCAGAGCTCACTACAGGCTGCCGGTGTGTCCGATGTAGGATGATGGGGTAAGATACTCTCACCAAACTCCTGTCGTGTAAACCAGTAGCATATCTGACCTGTAACTTTGGATTCAGAATAGACTTTGACTGCTACCGGTTCAACCGGTATACAAGTTTTAATTTCTCGTATGATATCAATTTTTCACACACCGTCATACCGGTGCACAGCCGAAACAACTGCTGTCGCTCTTCAACAGGTAGCAAAATATATTGTTTGCCGCTAGGAGCGCTACAGTAGGATCTAGTTGTCTTATGTGTATTGAGAGGGACCCCTAGTCATGGTTATAACTTTATAACAACAATTAATAACCCACAACTAACGCTCTTTAACAGGGCAAAACACCACGACACAACAGTTTGAAACACTAATAATTGTACATTTATAAAATGACACCGCCGAACTGCATGCTGGGTACAGCTCGCTAGCCCGCTAGCACAACAGTCTGCTAACAGCTAGAAGAAGCTCCGTCGCTACATTAAAGAACAGAAAAGAGAGATGCAGGAGGAACAAAGAGTGACCGGAGATGCACCGATACAATTTGTGCCCAAGAGAGGAGCTGTCTCCGCTGTTTGGAGGTTTTTTGGTTTTAAAAAATCCGACGTAGATCATAAGGCGATATATTGTAAAGTTTGTCGAGCTGCTGTTATTGCCTCTGGTGGCAGACTTTGACTGTTACCATCCATCCATTTTCCTCCGCTTATCCGGGGTCAGGTCGCGGTGGCAACAGGCCAAGCAGGCTGACCCAGACTTCCCTGTACCCTGCAACATGTTCCAGCTCATACTGGGGGATCCCGAGGCGTTCCCAGGCCAGCTGGGAGATATAATCCCTCCAGCGTGTTCTGGGTCTTCCACGGGGTCTCCTCCCAGTTGGACGTGCCTGGAACACCTCCAGTGGGAGGATTTACTCTAACTTCCTACATTGAGACAGTGTTTTCATGCTCTCATTCACTCACTCTTTGTGCTTTCTCTCCTCACAGGTTTCTATGGATCATGGTTATATCTGGACCCTGGTCTTGCCTCCTGCCGTGGTTCTGTCATACGCAGGTAGTAGCCCTGGCTTCTCAGAACCAATGCTGACGGTCAGCGTTTGAACTGGGGGGAAGACTCAGTTGCGCTCTTGAGTCCTGCATGGTTGGTTATCGCCGTGCAGGGCAAGCTAAAGGCTGCCGTCAGCACACAGTAAAGATGGTCGGCCAGTCTTCAATGCTACCAGTCTATCTCAGAGCTCACTACAGGCTGCCGGTGTGTCCGATGTAGGATGATGGGGTAAGATACTCTCACCAAACTCCTGTCGTGTAAACCAGTAGCATATCTGACCTGTAACTTTGGATTCAGAATAGACTTTGACTGCTACCGGTTCAACCGGTATACAAGTTTTAATTTCTCGTATGATATCAATTTTTCACACACCGTCATACCGGTGCACAGCCGAAACAACTGCTGTCGCTCTTCAACAGGTAGCAAAATATATTGTTTGCCGCTAGGAGCGCTACAGTAGGATCTAGTTGTCTTATGTGTATTGAGAGGGACCCCTAGCCATGGTTATAACTTTATAACAACAATTAATAACCCACAACTAACGCTCTTTAACAGGGCAAAACACCACGACACAACAGTTTGAAACACTACTAATTGTACATTTATAAAATGACACCGCCGAACTGCATGCTGGGTACAGCTCGCTAGCCCGCTAGCACAACAGTCTGCTAACAGCTAGAAGAAGCTCCGTCGCTACATTAAAGAACAGAAAAGAGAGATGCAGGAGGAACAAAGAGTGACCGGAGATGCACCGATACAATTTGTGCCCAAGAGAGGAGCTGTCTCCGCTGTTTGGAGGTTTTTTGGTTTTAAAAAATCCGACGTAGATCATAAGGCGATATATTGCAAAGTTTGTCGAGCTGCTGTTATTGCCTCTGGTGGCAGACTTTGACTGTTACCATCCATCCATTTTCCTCCGCTTATCCGGGGTCAGGTCGCGGTGGCAACAGGCCAAGCAGGCTGACCCAGACTTCCCTGTACCCCGCAACATGTTCCAGCTCATACTGGGGGATCCCGAGGCGTTCCCAGGCCAGCTGGGAGATATAATCCCTCCAGTGTGTTCTGGGTCTTCCCCGGGGTCTCCTCCCAGTTGGACGTGCCTGGAAAACCTCCAGTGGGAGGATTTAATCTAACTTCCTACATTGAGACAGTGTTTTTATGCTCTCATTCACTCAGTCTTTGTGCTTTCTCTCCTCAGGTTTCTATGGATCATGGTTATATCTGGACCCTGGTCTTGCCTCCTGCCGTGGTTCTGTCATATGCTGGTAGTAGCCCTGGCTTCTCAGAACCAATGCTGACGGTCAGCGTTTGAACTGGGGGGAAGACTCAGTTGCGCTCTTGAGTCCTGCATGGTTGGTTATCGCCGTGCAGGGCAAGCTAAAGGCTGCCGTCAGCACACAGTAAAGATGGTCGGCCAGTCTTCAATGCTACCAGTCTATCTCAGAGCTCACTACAGGCTGCCGATGTGTCCGATGTAGGATGATGGGGTAAGATACTCTCACCAAACTCCTGTCGTGTAAACCAGTAGCATATCTGACCTGTAACTTTGGATTCAGAGTAGACTTTGACTGCTACCGGTTCAACCGGTATACAAGTTTTAATTTCTCGTATGATATCAATTTTTCACACACCGTCATACCGGTGCACAGCCGAAACAACTGCTGTCGCTCTTCAACAGGTAGCAAAATATATTGTTTGCCGCTAGGAGCGCTACAGTAGGATCTAGTTGTCTTATGTGTATTGAGAGGGACCCCTAGTCATGGTTATAACTTTATAACAACAATTAATAACCCACAACTAACGCTCTTTAACAGGGCAAAACACCACGACACAACAGTTTGAAACACTAATAATTGTACATTTATAAAATGACACCGCCGAACTGCATGCTGGGTACAGCTCGCTAGCCCGCTAGCACAACAGTCTGCTAACAGCTAGAAGAAGCTCCGTCGCTACATTAAAGAACAGAAAAGAGAGATGCAGGAGGAACAAAGAGTGACCGGAGATGCACCGATACAATTTGTGCCCAAGAGAGGAGCTGTCTCCGCTGTTTGGAGGTTTTTTGGTTTTAAAAAATCCGACGTAGATCATAAGGCGATATATTGCAAAGTTTGTCGAGCTGCTGTTATTGCCTCTGGTGGCAGACTTTGACTGTTACCATCCATCCATTTTCCTCCGCTTATCCGGGGTCAGGTCGCGGTGGCAACAGGCCAAGCAGGCTGACCCAGACTTCCCTGTACCCCGCAACATGTTCCAGCTCATACTGGGGGATCCCGAGGCGTTCCCAGGCCAGCTGGGAGATATAATCCCTCCAGTGTGTTCTGGGTCTTCCCCGGGGTCTCCTCCCAGTTGGACGTGCCTGGAACACCTCCAGTGGGAGGATTTAATCTAACTTCCTACATTGAGACAGTGTTTTTATGCTCTCATTCACTCAGTCTTTGTGCTTTCTCTCCTCAGGTTTCTATGGATCATGGTTATATCTGGACCCTGGTCTTGCCTCCTGCCGTGGTTCTGTCATATGCTGGTAGTAGCCCTGGCTTCTCAGAACCAATGCTGACGGTCAGCGTTTGAACTGGGGGGAAGACTCAGTTGCGCTCTTGAGTCCTGCATGGTTGGTTATCGCCGTGCAGGGCAAGCTAAAGGCTGCCGTCAGCACACAGTAAAGATGGTCGGCCAGTCTTCAATGCTACCAGTCTATCTCAGAGCTCACTACAGGCTGCCGATGTGTCCGATGTAGGATGATGGGGTAAGATACTCTCACCAAACTCCTGTCGTGTAAACCAGTAGCATATCTGACCTGTAACTTTGGATTCAGAATAGACTTTGACTGCTACCACTTTTCGTAATTTGGCTCAAATTGTTAACATTGATTATTTACTGAGAGTAAAGTACAGTAAAACTTAGAGCTTTGCTTATGGGAGTGATCTTTTGAAATATAGTATTTATAATCATACAGTTGTAAAATAATTAACTAACTATGTAAAATTTTGGGATTTACTCTAACTTCCTACATTAGGACAATGCTTTTATGCTCGCATTCACTCAGTCTTTGTGCTTTCTCTCCTCAGGTTTCTATGGATCATGGTTATATCTGGACCCTGGTCTTGCCTCCTGCCGTGGTTCTGTCATACGCAGGTAGTAGCCCTGGCTTCTCAGAACCAATGCTGACGGTCAGCGTTTGAACTGGGGGGAAGACTCAGTTGCGCTCTTGAGTCCTGCATGGTTGGTTATCGCCGTGCAGGGCAAGCTAAAGGCTGCCGTCAGCACACAGTAAAGATGGTCGGCCAGTCTTCAATGCTACCAGTCTATCTCAGAGCTCACTACAGGCTGCCGGTGTGTCCGATGTAGGATGATGGGGTAAGATACTCTCACCAAACTCCTGTCGTGTAAACCAGTAGCATATCTGACCTGTAACTTTGGATTCAGAATAGACTTTGACTGCTACCGGTTCAACCGGTATACAAGTTTTAATTTCTCGTATGATATCAATTTTTCACACACCGTCATACCGGTGCACAGCCGAAACAACTGCTGTCGCTCTTCAACAGGTAGCAAAATATATTGTTTGCCGCTAGGAGCGCTACAGTAGGATCTAGTTGTCTTATGTGTATTGAGAGGGACCCCTAGTCATGGTTATAACTTTATAACAACAATTAATAACCCACAACTAACGCTCTTTAACAGGGCAAAACACCACGACACAACAGTTTGAAACACTAATAATTGTACATTTATAAAATGACACCGCCGAACTGCATGCTGGGTACAGCTCGCTAGCCCGCTAGCACAACAGTCTGCTAACAGCTAGAAGAAGCTCCGTCGCTACATTAAAGAACAGAAAAGAGAGATGCAGGAGGAACAAAGAGTGACCGGAGATGCACCGATACAATTTGTGCCCAAGAGAGGAGCTGTCTCCGCTGTTTGGAGGTTTTTTGGTTTTAAAAAATCCGACGTAGATCATAAGGCGATATATTGCAAAGTTTGTCGAGCTGCTGTTATTGCCTCTGGTGGCAGACTTTGACTGTTACCATCCATCCATTTTCCTCCGCTTATCCGGGGTCAGGTCGCGGTGGCAACAGGCCAAGCAGGCTGACCCAGACTTCCCTGTACCCCGCAACATGTTCCAGCTCATACTGGGGGATCCCGAGGCGTTCCCAGGCCAGCTGGGAGATATAATCCCTCCAGTGTGTTCTGGGTCTTCCCCGGGGTCTCCTCCCAGTTGGACGTGCCTGGAACACCTCCAGTGGGAGGATTTAATCTAACTTCCTACATTGAGACAGTGTTTTTATGCTCTCATTCACTCAGTCTTTGTGCTTTCTCTCCTCAGGTTTCTATGGATCATGGTTATATCTGGACCCTGGTCTTGCCTCCTGCCGTGGTTCTGTCATATGCTGGTAGTAGCCCTGGCTTCTCAGAACCAATGCTGACGGTCAGCGTTTGAACTGGGGGGAAGACTCAGTTGCGCTCTTGAGTCCTGCATGGTTGGTTATCGCCGTGCAGGGCAAGCTAAAGGCTGCCGTCAGCACACAGTAAAGATGGTCGGCCAGTCTTCAATGCTACCAGTCTATCTCAGAGCTCACTACAGGCTGCCGATGTGTCCGATGTAGGATGATGGGGTAAGATACTCTCACCAAACTCCTGTCGTGTAAACCAGTAGCATATCTGACCTGTAACTTTGGATTCAGAATAGACTTTGACTGCTACCATCCATCCATCCATTTTTCTCTGCTTATCCGGGGTCGGGTCGCGGTGGCAACAGGCCAAGCAGGCTGACCCAGACTTCCCTGTACCCCGCAACATGTTCCAGCTCATACTGGGGGATCCCGAGGCGTTCCCAGGCCAGCTGGGAGATATAATCCCTCCAGCGTGTTCTGGGTCTTCCCCGGGGTCTCCTCCCAGTTGGACGTGCCTGGAAAACCTCCAGTGGGAGGATTTACTCTAACTTCCTACATTGAGACAGTGTTTTTATGCTCTCATTCACTCAGTCTTTGTGCTTTCTTTCCTCACAGGTTTCTATGGATCATGGTTATATCTGGACCCTGGTCTTGCCTCCTGCCGTGGTTCTGTCATATGCTGGTAGTAGCCCTGGCTTCTCAGAACCAATGCTGACGGTCAGCGTTTGAACTGGGGGGAAGACTCAGTTGCGCTCTTGAGTCCTGCATGGTTGGTTATCGCCGTGCAGGGCAAGCTAAAGGCTGCCGTCAGCACACAGTAAAGATGGTCGGCCAGTCTTCAATGCTACCAGTCTATCTCAGAGCTCACTACAGGCTGCCGATGTGTCCGATGTAGGATGATGGGGTAAGATACTCTCACCAAACTCCTGTCGTGTAAACCAGTAGCATATCTGACCTGTAACTTTGGATTCAGAATAGACTTTGACTGCTACCACTTTTCGTAATTTGGCTCAAATTGTTAACATTGATTATTTACTGAGAGTAAAGTACAGTAAAACTTAGAGCTTTGCTTATGGGAGTGATCTTTTGAAATATAGTATTTATAATCATACAGTTGTAAAATAATTAACTAACTATGTAAAATTTTGGGATTTACTCTAACTTCCTACATTAGGACAATGCTTTTATGCTCGCATTCACTCAGTCTTTGTGCTTTCTCTCCTCAGGTTTCTATGGATCATGGTTATATCTGGACCCTGGTCTTGCCTCCTGCCGTGGTTCTGTCATACGCAGGTAGTAGCCCTGGCTTCTCAGAACCAATGCTGACGGTCAGCGTTTGAACTGGGGGGAAGACTCAGTTGCGCTCTTGAGTCCTGCATGGTTGGTTATCGCCGTGCAGGGCAAGCTAAAGGCTGCCGTCAGCACACAGTAAAGATGGTCGGCCAGTCTTCAATGCTACCAGTCTATCTCAGAGCTCACTACAGGCTGCCGATGTGTCCGATGTAGGATGATGGGGTAAGATACTCTCACCAAACTCCTGTCGTGTAAACCAGTAGCATATCTGACCTGTAACTTTGGATTCAGAATAGACTTTGACTGCTACCGGTTCAACCGGTATACAAGTTTTAATTTCTCGTATGATATCAATTTTTCACACACCGTCATACCGGTGCACAGCCGAAACAACTGCTGTCGCTCTTCAACAGGTAGCAAAATATATTGTTTGCCGCTAGGAGCGCTACAGTAGGATCTAGTTGTCTTATGTGTATTGAGAGGGACCCCTAGTCATGGTTATAACTTTATAACAACAATTAATAACCCACAACTAACGCTCTTTAACAGGGCAAAACACCACGACACAACAGTTTGAAACACTAATAATTGTACATTTATAAAATGACACCGCCGAACTGCATGCTGGGTACAGCTCGCTAGCCCGCTAGCACAACAGTCTGCTAACAGCTAGAAGAAGCTCCGTCGCTACATTAAAGAACAGAAAAGAGAGATGCAGGAGGAACAAAGAGTGACCGGAGATGCACCGATACAATTTGTGCCCAAGAGAGGAGCTGTCTCCGCTGTTTGGAGGTTTTTTGGTTTTAAAAAATCCGACGTAGATCATAAGGCGATATATTGCAAAGTTTGTCGAGCTGCTGTTATTGCCTCTGGTGGCAGACTTTGACTGTTACCATCCATCCATTTTCCTCCGCTTATCCGGGGTCAGGTCGCGGTGGCAACAGGCCAAGCAGGCTGACCCAGACTTCCCTGTACCCCGCAACATGTTCCAGCTCATACTGGGGGATCCCGAGGCGTTCCCAGGCCAGCTGGGAGATATAATCCCTCCAGTGTGTTCTGGGTCTTCCCCGGGGTCTCCTCCCAGTTGGACGTGCCTGGAACACCTCCAGTGGGAGGATTTAATCTAACTTCCTACATTGAGACAGTGTTTTTATGCTCTCATTCACTCAGTCTTTGTGCTTTCTCTCCTCAGGTTTCTATGGATCATGGTTATATCTGGACCCTGGTCTTGCCTCCTGCCGTGGTTCTGTCATATGCTGGTAGTAGCCCTGGCTTCTCAGAACCAATGCTGACGGTCAGCGTTTGAACTGGGGGGAAGACTCAGTTGCGCTCTTGAGTCCTGCATGGTTGGTTATCGCCGTGCAGGGCAAGCTAAAGGCTGCCGTCAGCACACAGTAAAGATGGTCGGCCAGTCTTCAATGCTACCAGTCTATCTCAGAGCTCACTACAGGCTGCCGATGTGTCCGATGTAGGATGATGGGGTAAGATACTCTCACCAAACTCCTGTCGTGTAAACCAGTAGCATATCTGACCTGTAACTTTGGATTCAGAATAGACTTTGACTGCTACCACTTTTCGTAATTTGGCTCAAATTGTTAACATTGATTATTTACTGAGAGTAAAGTACAGTAAAACTTAGAGCTTTGCTTATGGGAGTGATCTTTTGAAATATAGTATTTATAATCATACAGTTGTAAAATAATTAACTAACTATGTAAAATTTTGGGATTTACTCTAACTTCCTACATTAGGACAATGCTTTTATGCTCGCATTCACTCAGTCTTTGTGCTTTCTCTCCTCAGGTTTCTATGGATCATGGTTATATCTGGACCCTGGTCTTGCCTCCTGCCGTGGTTCTGTCATACGCAGGTAGTAGCCCTGGCTTCTCAGAACCAATGCTGACGGTCAGCGTTTGAACTGGGGGGAAGACTCAGTTGCGCTCTTGAGTCCTGCATGGTTGGTTATCGCCGTGCAGGGCAAGCTAAAGGCTGCCGTCAGCACACAGTAAAGATGGTCGGCCAGTCTTCAATGCTACCAGTCTATCTCAGAGCTCACTACAGGCTGCCGATGTGTCCGATGTAGGATGATGGGGTAAGATACTCTCACCAAACTCCTGTCGTGTAAACCAGTAGCATATCTGACCTGTAACTTTGGATTCAGAATAGACTTTGACTGCTACCGGTTCAACCGGTATACAAGTTTTAATTTCTCGTATGATATCAATTTTTCACACACCGTCATACCGGTGCACAGCCGAAACAACTGCTGTCGCTCTTCAACAGGTAGCAAAATATATTGTTTGCCGCTAGGAGCGCTACAGTAGGATCTAGTTGTCTTATGTGTATTGAGAGGGACCCCTAGTCATGGTTATAACTTTATAACAACAATTAATAACCCACAACTAACGCTCTTTAACAGGGCAAAACACCACGACACAACAGTTTGAAACACTAATAATTGTACATTTATAAAATGACACCGCCGAACTGCATGCTGGGTACAGCTCGCTAGCCCGCTAGCACAACAGTCTGCTAACAGCTAGAAGAAGCTCCGTCGCTACATTAAAGAACAGAAAAGAGAGATGCAGGAGGAACAAAGAGTGACCGGAGATGCACCGATACAATTTGTGCCCAAGAGAGGAGCTGTCTCCGCTGTTTGGAGGTTTTTTGGTTTTAAAAAATCCGACGTAGATCATAAGGCGATATATTGCAAAGTTTGTCGAGCTGCTGTTATTGCCTCTGGTGGCAGACTTTGACTGTTACCATCCATCCATTTTCCTCCGCTTATCCGGGGTCAGGTCGCGGTGGCAACAGGCCAAGCAGGCTGACCCAGACTTCCCTGTACCCCGCAACATGTTCCAGCTCATACTGGGGGATCCCGAGGCGTTCCCAGGCCAGCTGGGAGATATAATCCCTCCAGTGTGTTCTGGGTCTTCCCCGGGGTCTCCTCCCAGTTGGACGTGCCTGGAACACCTCCAGTGGGAGGATTTAATCTAACTTCCTACATTGAGACAGTGTTTTTATGCTCTCATTCACTCAGTCTTTGTGCTTTCTCTCCTCAGGTTTCTATGGATCATGGTTATATCTGGACCCTGGTCTTGCCTCCTGCCGTGGTTCTGTCATATGCTGGTAGTAGCCCTGGCTTCTCAGAACCAATGCTGACGGTCAGCGTTTGAACTGGGGGGAAGACTCAGTTGCGCTCTTGAGTCCTGCATGGTTGGTTATCGCCGTGCAGGGCAAGCTAAAGGCTGCCGTCAGCACACAGTAAAGATGGTCGGCCAGTCTTCAATGCTACCAGTCTATCTCAGAGCTCACTACAGGCTGCCGATGTGTCCGATGTAGGATGATGGGGTAAGATACTCTCACCAAACTCCTGTCGTGTAAACCAGTAGCATATCTGACCTGTAACTTTGGATTCAGAATAGACTTTGACTGCTACCACTTTTCGTAATTTGGCTCAAATTGTTAACATTGATTATTTACTGAGAGTAAAGTACAGTAAAACTTAGAGCTTTGCTTATGGGAGTGATCTTTTGAAATATAGTATTTATAATCATACAGTTGTAAAATAATTAACTAACTATGTAAAATTTTGGGATTTACTCTAACTTCCTACATTAGGACAATGCTTTTATGCTCGCATTCACTCAGTCTTTGTGCTTTCTCTCCTCACAGGTTTCTATGGATCATGGTTATATCTGGACCCTGGTCTTGCCTCCTGCCGTGGTTCTGTCATACGCAGGTAGTAGCCCTGGCTTCTCAGAACCAATGCTGACGGTCAGCGTTTGAACTGGGGGGAAGACTCAGTTGCGCTCTTGAGTCCTGCATGGTTGGTTATCGCCGTGCAGGGCAAGCTAAAGGCTGCCGTCAGCACACAGTAAAGATGGTCGGCCAGTCTTCAATGCTACCAGTCTATCTCAGAGCTCACTACAGGCTGCCGGTGTGTCCGATGTAGGATGATGGGGTAAGATACTCTCACCAAACTCCTGTCGTGTAAACCAGTAGCATATCTGACCTGTAACTTTGGATTCAGAATAGACTTTGACTGCTACCGGTTCAACCGGTATACAAGTTTTAATTTCTCGTATGATATCAATTTTTCACACACCGTCATACCGGTGCACAGCCGAAACAACTGCTGTCGCTCTTCAACAGGTAGCAAAATATATTGTTTGCCGCTAGGAGCGCTACAGTAGGATCTAGTTGTCTTATGTGTATTGAGAGGGACCCCTAGTCATGGTTATAACTTTATAACAACAATTAATAACCCACAACTAACGCTCTTTAACAGGGCAAAACACCACGACACAACAGTTTGAAACACTAATAATTGTACATTTATAAAATGACACCGCCGAACTGCATGCTGGGTACAGCTCGCTAGCCCGCTAGCACAACAGTCTGCTAACAGCTAGAAGAAGCTCCGTCGCTACATTAAAGAACAGAAAAGAGAGATGCAGGAGGAACAAAGAGTGACCGGAGATGCACCGATACAATTTGTGCCCAAGAGAGGAGCTGTCTCCGCTGTTTGGAGGTTTTTTGGTTTTAAAAAATCCGACGTAGATCATAAGGCGATATATTGCAAAGTTTGTCGAGCTGCTGTTATTGCCTCTGGTGGCAGACTTTGACTGTTACCATCCATCCATTTTCCTCCGCTTATCCGGGGTCAGGTCGCGGTGGCAACAGGCCAAGCAGGCTGACCCAGACTTCCCTGTACCCCGCAACATGTTCCAGCTCATACTGGGGGATCCCGAGGCGTTCCCAGGCCAGCTGGGAGATATAATCCCTCCAGTGTGTTCTGGGTCTTCCCCGGGGTCTCCTCCCAGTTGGACGTGCCTGGAAAACCTCCAGTGGGAGGATTTAATCTAACTTCCTACATTGAGACAGTGTTTTTATGCTCTCATTCACTCAGTCTTTGTGCTTTCTCTCCTCAGGTTTCTATGGATCATGGTTATATCTGGACCCTGGTCTTGCCTCCTGCCGTGGTTCTGTCATATGCTGGTAGTAGCCCTGGCTTCTCAGAACCAATGCTGACGGTCAGCGTTTGAACTGGGGGGAAGACTCAGTTGCGCTCTTGAGTCCTGCATGGTTGGTTATCGCCGTGCAGGGCAAGCTAAAGGCTGCCGTCAGCACACAGTAAAGATGGTCGGCCAGTCTTCAATGCTACCAGTCTATCTCAGAGCTCACTACAGGCTGCCGGTGTGTCCGATGTAGGATGATGGGGTAAGATACTCTCACCAAACTCCTGTCGTGTAAACCAGTAGCATATCTGACCTGTAACTTTGGATTCAGAATAGACTTTGACTGCTACCATCCATCCATCCATTTTTCTCTGCTTATCCGGGGTCGGGTCGCGGTGGCAACAGGCCAAGCAGGCTGACCCAGACTTCCCTGTATCCCGCAACATGTTCCAGCTCATACTGGGGGATCCCGAGGCGTTCCCAGGCCAGCTGGGAGATATAATCCCTCCAGCATGTTCTGGGTCTTCCCCGGGGTCTCCTCCCAGTTGGACGTGCCTGGAAAACCTCCAGTGGGAGGATTTACTCTAACTTCCTACATTGAGACAGTGTTTTTATGCTCTCATTCACTCAGTCTTTGTGCTTTCTTTCCTCACAGGTTTCTATGGATCATGGTTATATCTGGACCCTGGTCTTGCCTCCTGCCGTGGTTCTGTCATATGCTGGTAGTAGCCCTGGCTTCTCAGAACCAATGCTGACGGTCAGCGTTTGAACTGGGGGGAAGACTCAGTTGCGCTCTTGAGTCCTGCATGGTTGGTTATCGCCGTGCAGGGCAAGCTAAAGGCTGCCGTCAGCACACAGTAAAGATGGTCGGCCAGTCTTCAATGCTACCAGTCTATCTCAGAGCTCACTACAGGCTGCCGATGTGTCCGATGTAGGATGATGGGGTAAGATACTCTCACCAAACTCCTGTCGTGTAAACCAGTAGCATATCTGACCTGTAACTTTGGATTCAGAATAGACTTTGACTGCTACCGGTTCAACCGGTATACAAGTTTTAATTTCTCGTATGATATCAATTTTTCACACACCGTCATACCGGTGCACAGCCGAAACAACTGCTGTCGCTCTTCAACAGGTAGCAAAATATATTGTTTGCCGCTAGGAGCGCTACAGTAGGATCTAGTTGTCTTATGTGTATTGAGAGGGACCCCTAGTCATGGTTATAACTTTATAACAACAATTAATAACCCACAACTAACGCTCTTTAACAGGGCAAAACACCACGACACAACAGTTTGAAACACTAATAATTGTACATTTATAAAATGACACCGCCGAACTGCATGCTGGGTACAGCTCGCTAGCCCGCTAGCACAACAGTCTGCTAACAGCTAGAAGAAGCTCCGTCGCTACATTAAAGAACAGAAAAGAGAGATGCAGGAGGAACAAAGAGTGACCGGAGATGCACCGATACAATTTGTGCCCAAGAGAGGAGCTGTCTCCGCTGTTTGGAGGTTTTTTGGTTTTAAAAAATCCGACGTAGATCATAAGGCGATATATTGCAAAGTTTGTCGAGCTGCTGTTATTGCCTCTGGTGGCAGACTTTGACTGTTACCATCCATCCATTTTCCTCCGCTTATCCGGGGTCAGGTCGCGGTGGCAACAGGCCAAGCAGGCTGACCCAGACTTCCCTGTACCCCGCAACATGTTCCAGCTCATACTGGGGGATCCCGAGGCGTTCCCAGGCCAGCTGGGAGATATAATCCCTCCAGTGTGTTCTGGGTCTTCCCCGGGGTCTCCTCCCAGTTGGACGTGCCTGGAAAACCTCCAGTGGGAGGATTTAATCTAACCTCCTACATTGAGACAGTGTTTTTATGCTCTCATTCACTCAGTCTTTGTGCTTTCTCTCCTCAGGTTTCTATGGATCATGGTTATATCTGGACCCTGGTCTTGCCTCCTGCCGTGGTTCTGTCATATGCTGGTAGTAGCCCTGGCTTCTCAGAACCAATGCTGACGGTCAGCGTTTGAACTGGGGGGAAGACTCAGTTGCGCTCTTGAGTCCTGCATGGTTGGTTATCGCCGTGCAGGGCAAGCTAAAGGCTGCCGTCAGCACACAGTAAAGATGGTCGGCCAGTCTTCAATGCTACCAGTCTATCTCAGAGCTCACTACAGGCTGCCGATGTGTCCGATGTAGGATGATGGGGTAAGATACTCTCACCAAACTCCTGTCGTGTAAACCAGTAGCATATCTGACCTGTAACTTTGGATTCAGAATAGACTTTGACTGCTACCACTTTTCGTAATTTGGCTCAAATTGTTAACATTGATTATTTACTGAGAGTAAAGTACAGTAAAACTTAGAGCTTTGCTTATGGGAGTGATCTTTTGAAATATAGTATTTATAATCATACAGTTGTAAAATAATTAACTAACTATGTAAAATTTTGGGATTTACTCTAACTTCCTACATTAGGACAATGCTTTTATGCTCGCATTCACTCAGTCTTTGTGCTTTCTCTCCTCAGGTTTCTATGGATCATGGTTATATCTGGACCCTGGTCTTGCCTCCTGCCGTGGTTCTGTCATACGCAGGTAGTAGCCCTGGCTTCTCAGAACCAATGCTGACGGTCAGCGTTTGAACTGGGGGGAAGACTCAGTTGCGCTCTTGAGTCCTGCATGGTTGGTTATCGCCGTGCAGGGCAAGCTAAAGGCTGCCGTCAGCACACAGTAAAGATGGTCGGCCAGTCTTCAATGCTACCAGTCTATCTCAGAGCTCACTACAGGCTGCCGGTGTGTCCGATGTAGGATGATGGGGTAAGATACTCTCACCAAACTCCTGTCGTGTAAACCAGTAGCATATCTGACCTGTAACTTTGGATTCAGAATAGACTTTGACTGCTACCGGTTCAACCGGTATACAAGTTTTAATTTCTCGTATGATATCAATTTTTCACACACCGTCATACCGGTGCACAGCCGAAACAACTGCTGTCGCTCTTCAACAGGTAGCAAAATATATTGTTTGCCGCTAGGAGCGCTACAGTAGGATCTAGTTGTCTTATGTGTATTGAGAGGGACCCCTAGTCATGGTTATAACTTTATAACAACAATTAATAACCCACAACTAACGCTCTTTAACAGGGCAAAACACCACGACACAACAGTTTGAAACACTAATAATTGTACATTTATAAAATGACACCGCCGAACTGCATGCTGGGTGCAGCTCGCTAGCCCGCTAGCACAACAGTCTGCTAACAGCTAGAAGAAGCTCCGTCGCTACATTAAAGAACAGAAAAGAGAGATGCAGGAGGAACAAAGAGTGACCGGAGATGCACCGATACAATTTGTGCCCAAGAGAGGAGCTGTCTCCGCTGTTTGGAGGTTTTTTGGTTTTAAAAAATCCGACGTAGATCATAAGGCGATATATTGCAAAGTTTGTCGAGCTGCTGTTATTGCCTCTGGTGGCAGACTTTGACTGTTACCATCCATCCATTTTCCTCCGCTTATCCGGGGTCGGGTCGCGGTGGCAACAGGCCAAGCAGGCTGACCCAGACTTCCCTGTACCCCGCAACATGTTCCAGCTCATACTGGGGGATCCCGAGGCGTTCCCAGGCCAGCTGGGAGATATAATCCCTCCAGCGTGTTCTGGGTCTTCCACGGGGTCTCCTCCCAGTTGGACGTGCCTGGAACACCTCCAGTGGGAGGATTTACTCCAACTTCCTACATTGAGACAGTGTTTTTATGCTCTCATTCACTCAGTCTTTGTGCTTTCTCTCCTCACAGGTTTCTATGGATCATGGTTATATCTGGACCCTGGTCTTGCCTCCTGCCGTGGTTCTGTCATATGCACTGAATGTGTTGTAACTCTGTCAATGTTGATCATTCTGTACACATGACATCTATTGCACTTCTGTCCATCCTGGGAGAGGGATCCCTCCTCTGTTGCTCTCCCACAGGTCTCTTCCTCTTTTCTCCCCGTTAAAGGTTTTTTTTGGGGGAGTTTTTCCTGTTCCGATGTGAGGGTTCCGGGACAAGAGGATGTCAAATGTGTACAGATTGTAAAGGCAAATTTGTGACTTTGGTCAATACAAAAATAAATTGAATTGAATTGAACCTGCCCCTACTGTTTTCATCAACTCCACAGAAGACGGCTCTGAGGCAGGCCGTGGCAAAAGCACTGCTCATAGTGTCTGCAGACCGTCAGATTTCATTCTGACGACGTAACATGCCGCTAATTTCTTATAAAGATATTTCATTTTATTTTATTTTATTCGACTGTGGTCAGGCTTCCTGGGTTGGCTCCCCACCCATCTTAGTTATGCTGGGATGGTGAACTTCTGTTGACGTGGTCTAGTCTACATCCTTTTTCTCATATGGGATGTAATGAGAGTAATTGCAAGCTCTGAGCTATAAAACCACCGTTTGTGACCTCTCCTTGCACAACAGACCATACTGCAACATCCTAAAAATACCACACAAGTGATCGAGGTTTGAGCACATATTCTTACAGCAGCCTTAACTGTCTTTCAAACCAATTGGAAGACATTATTGAGCAAAGATAAAGCAATGATATCTACCGCAAAATGGGAATGAATTTCTCCTGTTGACTGCGTTTTGTGATCTAAGTCGGCTTCATTTCTCACAGTCAGGGGTATGAAGATCCGTATCGAAAGCTGGCCCAATAAAATGTCTCAGTTTGTTCAATTCACTAACAGGAGGCAGAGTGGTGTCTCTCTTTGTCATCATGCTTTATACTAAGCCGTGGCGATGTAATGCAGCACTCTGAAAAGCACACAGTTATGGTGACCTAGAAGTAGGACGCAAGAGAGAATACGCAGGGCTTAGACTAATATATCAACACAGATCATGAGCTTTCATTATAAACCAAGAGATCAGCCGCCATCATCCAACATCTGATAGGACTGATATGTTGCAGTTTGTTTGGCTAATAGGAGTCCATGTCCATAGATTTTAATTAATAATGGTTATAATGAAGATGTGAAATCAGGCCAGCCACAATTAAATGAAAATAATAATTGATATTCGAGGTTGTCAAAGACTACATTTTGTTCGAGAGGACATTTGGGTACAATTTTTCTATTTCTATTTTTAAGCCAAAAAAGGACGTCATCATAAATAGCTGTGCAGATGTTGGCAGAGGAAGCGCCATTTTGCCCTTTTCCAGACGAGTTAAAACGGTTCAAACATTGTATTAAAACTGTTAACAGCATCAAAATGTCTGGTTGTTGCATATTTGACAGGATAACAATGTTTCAGAGCAACAGGTGTTTCAGTTTAACGACTGACCGTGTTAACTGGTGACTTTGAGCCAAATGCGCCCGTGGTTGCTGGTAATACCTTACATAAATGTTTGGCTTAGGTGATAAACACGGAGGAGTATGTAGTTAAAATGGATTGAAGGCATTTCCAGGGACACCGACACGCTTTTTGTGTTTTTAACAGCTGCCGTCATTACGAGCAACCACAGATACATTCTGTTGAGACACATCAGTTAACACGGTCACTTATTAAACCGAAACGCAGACAGCCTCTAGTTATTATTAGCGTTGTCATTGTATTTTACGTTGCGTACATGACCACAGATGAACTGGTTGAAAGCATCTAGTGACTTGCATGTATATACGTATTCTACCCACTCACTAATAGCACACGGATCTGGAAAGTCAATTTGTTTAGGTTGCATTTGTGATCTTTGGTGGTTAACGCCCCTGCATTGCAGGGTGGCTGACCGAGTTGCTGTCGTGTGAAGAAACCTACAGTATAAACATCCTGGGGCACCTGAGAGACATCACTAAGAAGTTAACATGTCTTATACATCTCAGACACATCTGGACTACTCAACACTGTTTAAAGAGCATCTGGGAATAACCGTCAAAATAATCTAACATGATGACACAACATATTCTCTGCCCTGCTGTTCAGCCAAGAAACAATAAAAGGGCTCAAGGGAATTCATAAAACAAATACGGATCCAAAGCCACGACCTGGAATTCACTGGGTGATGAAAGATTGATGCCATTGGGAAGTATGAAGGTTTGCATTGGAGGACATATTCTCGACCTCTCGGTGTCCATCTTGTTTGTCCATTTGGGGGTGTCCAATCTCATTATTATTCAACCTTTCACACCTGTAGCCATTCCCCTGGCCAGCTGTGAAATGACAAAACCTAGCCTGCATCTTTTATACCCTCCAGTCCGTTCTGCAGTGACTACAACAGTGATTTTAATTCTGTGGTGGCAAGCAGTAACCTGGAAAAAAAAACGAAAAGGCATTTCATCTCCATAAATTAGCATGTCACACCAGGAAGCGGCCTCTCACGCTCCTCTAGTACTCCAATTAATGTGTACTCTGTGTCTGGATCAAGTCTATATTTTAGCAGAGTTTTTTTTTGTGTCCGTCCTCCTCATACATGCCATGACCTCCGTTTCTCTGCGGCTTTTGTCCCCTCAATATCTCTTCCTCTCTTGTCTTAAAATCTATCGCACTTCTCCTCCGGGCGTGAAGAAAATGTGAGTTGCGATAGATTCACAGTTAGCAACTTAATTAGAGGTCTTAAATCACGGCTGCCTTTCAGTCCCTCTGCCGAGGAGAGAGGAAAGTGTGTATACGTGTGTGTGCTGTAAAAAATCTCTGGCTACCCTGAATGCCAAGACTTTCCTTTGCTGTTAAAAAGTGCCTCATGGCAGTCAGACAGCGTTACTACCAATACTGTGATTGTGTGTCTGCTGTATGTACATGGGTGTACTCATAACTATAGCCAAGGGTAGAGACGATGATTAGTTGTCAGACTTTTTATAATAATCTATCTTAATATCTCTACAACGGTATCTCCTCACATATCCATCATAAACTGTTGCAAATGAGCCTTACATAACTAGACTAAATCTGAACCCATCAACTATAAGAAGCAGAATTAAACCAGTGTAGATAAAAGAGTTCTACTCGTAGCTGCCAAAACAACAACAATAAGTGCTTGAAGAAGCTCTGCTGTACCTCAATGTGTGAACGTGTATTGCTGGGACGCAACACTGTTCCTCTGCAATAAATTCCACCATTATGTGTTTTGCTCAGGGAGTCACTGTCTCTGGTGACAAACATATGTGGTAGTGGAAATTATAGCAGATTATCTGAAAGTTGAATTGTTGACGGGACTAGTGTATCCTGGAAATGAGATCACACACTACCATCAGGAGAGAAACCATCACAGCCCAAGCAGAATTCCAATTTGTTTTGTAGATGACATTCAACATTTTACGACTTCTTCTTCTGCTGCTATGCTGACGACACTCGCTTTTACTTTCCTGTTAGGCACTAAGGGCCTTATTCTGCTGTTGCACTTTGAAGAAGTTCGAAATAACATTATAAACCAGCTGCCTTAAATGTTAATAAGCTGAGCCGTCTTTACTAAGCAGGGCAAGTTAATTTTCCCATCACGTCGACAATAAAAGGCTTCATGACAGAGAGCCACTTCACAGGGTCACCCAGTGTGACAACCTCTCTGGTCCGTACTAATAGAGCAATTCTCCATCTAGGCCTATTAATCAAACTCCGAGTCCCCAAGAGCTGAGGATTGATTGCTTTAGCCTCCGAGTCTGTAGCTGAAGGAGTAAATCTGTCCCACATTTAAAGAAAATATTTTATTCTGTGAGATAAGTAAAGAGAGCAGGAGGACAAAGTTATCTTTAACAATGCAGCTGCATTCAGATGATGACATTGTTTTAATCCAATATTTAAATTAGCACAATCTGTCACGGTATAAACTGTATATAGCTCTTTGAAGTCAAGATGAAATGAAAAATGCCCTTTTAACCCTTTTTGATCACCTCCCCAGTCATATTGATCACACATTTAACAATATATGCAAAATAATTATATCGTTTCTCCATATTTTTCTATGGAAAATCCAATTATATTGTCTTTCTGCAAAACAAAATGTGTCATCACGACATCATGGACAACCATCCGTCAATCAATCGGCAACAAAAGACCCGCGTGTTGAGAAAGTCTTCTGTTCCGTACCGCGCTACATTCTAAGCCCGCCCACTTCCTAGTATGCCAATCAAATGCAAAGGATTGTATTTAAATCCTTCTTGTAACTAAAGATCCTTTGAACTTTACGTTTCACTGGGAATATTCACTGTAGCCAAAGTCATTTACACTGTTTTTAGCAGTTGTATACAACTCTCCAACTTTCAGAGTAAAACCTGGTGACCTTGCTCATTTTTATTTTGGAGCAAAAACAAAATGGCCTCAGTTTTTTTTCTTTCAGTCTTTTATCTGCCAGACATCTACTTACATTTGAAGATCCTAGAGTAGAGTATTTTAAACCACTGACTTATAAACTACCAGTAAAACAAAATCTTCAGCATATAACAAAAAGAATATACGAGGTGGCTGCTTTTCATTTATATACAAAAAATGGCCCCAGGACCCGACCATGCTCCCCACCACAGAAATGCTGTAATCTACTGTAGCAATGCTTTTTTCTAAATCCAGCATCATAAAACTTTCTTTGTCATTTTAAACAAACAAACAAAGCATTTTGTAAGCATGATATTTGCACATTACATATTAGCGTTTTTCCAAAGCTTTTCTTTGTCAATGAGAAGAAAAAATGACGTGTGACTGTTTTTGTGAATGAGTGAGTGTGTGTGTGTGTGATCATCAGCATGATGCCTGTAGAGAAGAATGAACAGTTAATTTCAAGGCGGAGCACAGATCCAGACATCTCAACAGAACCCAAAACACACATGCACACACCCCCACACACACACGCACACACGCGCGCGTACACACACTCACACAATGCCTCATCCCATTAAGGCAAGTCAGAATGCAGTGCAGTGGGAGTGATTTGCAAGAGCTTTATCAGTGAATGTTAATAGAAGAGCTATGGGACATACTGGCTGAGGCAGATAACGACCGGGTAACGTGTGTGTGTGTGTGTGTGTGTGTGTGTGTGTGTGTGTGTGTGTGTGTGTGCGTTTGTGAGAAAAAGTGAGGGTGACAGAAAGTGTCAGAGGAAATCGGGTAAGCAGCTACTTTGTAGAGTGCTGCTACGGCTTTGCAGTAACTCAATATTGTAGGAAGCCCCCGTGTGAAGGCTATTTCTACTATTACTATGTTTCAATTACTGTATATATTAAGTTGGAGCTATTAAATAAGGTCATTTATTTTCAAAACCGTTCATTTTTAATTAAGGGATAACTTGTCCAAAACCATCAAATTGAATGAATGTGTGAAAATGTATGTGACACATTTGACGAGTTCCCCAATAATTGCTGAATTTGCCCAAACATTTTCTTGTCCGGCATATTCTACCATTATTTATATTGATTCAATTACATAAAGGCTACTGACGTAACTCACTGGCAGAAGGAAAAAAGTCAACCGTTCTGAGCTTTTCTTTAATAGTGTTCATGCAACAGAATATTTGACTGAAAGAGACATCTCGACCAGATGTTATTCTTCTCCTTTGTAATTATTTTACTCCCAATTATCAAAGCTAAATTGGGGGAAAAATGTTCCTCTGTCCATCTGTCCGCAGAGACACCAGATTTGCTCTGGTGAGAATGGAGTCTGTGGCAGATCAATTGGACAACTCAATCGGATCTTAACAGCATTTTCCGCTCAGTTAGTGTCAATCAATGGGTTTAAACACACAGACGGAGAGAGAGACACAGAGGGGTCTGTGAGTCCAGGTCCAGCCTGTGAACCTTTATGAGGTGCTGCACCACTGATTTGTTAGATCTCACAAGTGGCCAAGAGGCCGTTTCAAGTGTCTCTGAAGATGAATCTACTGCATCAAGATCAGAGTCCCTGATGAATAATTTGGTGATTTTTTTTCCAATTGATTTCCATCCTGATTCAGAGTGCTCCCACATACACGTTACTTTATCCTGGCTTGTTACTGGTCTTCCATGGATGAGCCGTCTAGTGATCAGTTGGACTTATAAGTGCGTCTCAGGTGAACCATGTAGGGGGAGTTATTAGCAGAAATTGAATACAATATTCATAATTGTTTTTTTATTAGTGTATAATAACCTGAAACTCTGAATCGTTGCATTTCCGTTAGCTTAGATCCACATAGGTGGCGGGTCCTCCTCCACGGAGTCCGCCATGTTGCACCACCATGTTTCTACAGAAGCCCAGAAGGGACAAAGTGAAACTGGCTCTAGAGAGAGCCTTTTGCGTTACCTAGAGGTAAGGATGTCTACCGAAAACCCGGTCTTACATTGGTATAGCTCCTATAGCTCGCTAAAGATAAGCAATAAGGTGACAGAATACTCACAAACAAGTATCTAGTCAAACCACCTGCGTAACTCAAAACCAGCCTGTATGTATTTACCAATGGTTTACGTTATTTCAGATTATGTTAATGTGAGCTGTGTTTCCAATCAGAAATTAACTAAATACATATTTGTCTTTTTGTCTGGACAAATTGCAAACCCTAGAAGTAGCTAAGACAGAGAATGGCTTTCATGACATTTATCTTGTTCTCTGAAATGAACGCAGGCCAGTTGAGCGAACCAAGTTTACTTGGTATAGAAGCAATAAAACGTCTAAAACTGTGGCCTTGTTTCTTGTTTTTTTTAGACAGCTACAGGGCAGAGTGATGAAAAACTGTGGAGAGGGAGTAAAGCGAACAAGGCCATGGAGTGGACCTCCAGCACGATGTCCTGAAACTGAGGAAGATACTGGGTCACTCACGGTAAGACGGATGGACTGAGGGAGGACGGAGAGGGAGTACAGGAGAGTGGGATGTGAAAAAGAACGTTGTTTAAATGAGAGTAAAAGAGCGAGAGAAAGGGGAGCGATACGGATGAAGGGAGAGATGATAATTGGGCCTCATTTGCAAGTGTGTCTCTGTGTGTTTTACACATTTACTCTGCTTCAATCTGGGTCAAGGTTGTGTAGACAGTCTAACAGCTCCTAACTACGCTGCTCCAGAAGAGCTCCTCTCATGTATCTGCACACTACCCATATATGATGAACTTTCCATAAGTCTCTCCCTCCATCTCTGTCTGACATGCTAAGCGTGTTTGTTTTGTTGCTGTGTATTAATAGAGTTAAGCTTAAATTGTTTCACATATGACAAACTGTTTTTATATAAATAAATAAATAAATAAAGCGATACACAAGTTATTGGTCTGTGTCCGCTTGCTATAATCCCCTCATCTTCCTTAAATTAGCATTTTGTTGGTAACTGGTGGTTTGTGAAGTATAGCGTTACTGTATGAGCTGTGAGAGAGTCATGTTGGTAACCAGCTGGAGGCTAAAGGAGCAGCAGCGCAGTCATTCCTATAACGACAGCTTAAAGCAGTGAAATTACGACAATAAAGCCTGATATTTAAAAGGCATAAAGGGGTTATATCACTCCTGGTACACTGACCATCTTGGATATTAAAAGCAATGCGTGTTACGCTCCTTGGGCCCGTTGGACGTCCCTCACTTGGCCGTATCGCTGCTCTCTTTCTCAGAGCTTGTAAGTCATTGTTCCGGGGCGACCATATGGTAAACATACATGTGCAGGGATGCATGTGCAACCACCAATTTAGGCAAAGGCAAAAGTGCAGCGGGCCTAAATGTTGCTCTCCACAAAGACATTTACGAGAATCAGAATGTGGAATTGGAAAAACATGCATTTACCCAAATGACAGGTTTGTTCCATGTGTACATGTCCCACACACAAGAAGAAGACTTTCAGCTAGAAATAGGAGTTAAAGCTACCCGCTGTGGTGTGTGTGTGTGTGTGTGTGTGTGTGAGTGTTTCCAAGCTATCATAGCTCAGTCATGCAGGTAAAGTCATCATCACCAGCAATCTGCTCAGGCCTCCAGGCGATGGTGCGCACGCACGCACGCACGCACGCACGCACGCGCACACGCACACGCACACGCACACGCACACGCACAGTCTCACCCTGGGGTGTTCCTCCCTCCAGAGAGGAGGACATGAGGGGGTGCGGAGTCCATTCACCCGTATAGACAGAGAGAAAATTAATTTGTCACAGCACGTTTATCGTCATGACAACCTGCCTTTTAATTAAGGTCTGACAAACGGCAGAGTGTCGCGTCTCTCTCTGGGGAACGACAGATAGAAAGGAAGTGGAGGGAGAAAGGAAACGTGCTCTCTTCATCACTTGTGACTGACGGAGGAAGCGGAGGACGGCAGACCTGTGAGCATTCGTTAAGATACGGACATTGTGTTGCGCGTGTACTTGGTAAATAGTTAAGCTGAGGCTTAGTTCAGGCAACTCAAACTACTCTGTTAAGAAAAGATTATCATCACACAGCAGTCACTGTTGAGCTTGGAATTCTAATCTCGATATTAATGGCCTTTAAGTGATTGATAAATATATATGCACTAAAAAAACTTCTTAAAAGGAATAATGACAACCGTCCTTGGTTGTACAACTTATAATGTATTACTCTTTTTACTACTAGTTTCTTAATATATATATAGATAAAAATGAAGGTTAAAGAAGCACTGCAATGTAATTGAATCATGTAATCGTGGACAAAGGTTTACCATCTTTGCATTTTGTTTTCTGTTATGTCCAATGCACCAGTTCCAAACCTATGTCTTCATAAGAAATAGTAGATTTATATTTCTCTACTTGAAAGCCATACTACGGATACAAATATAAGTTCTTCAAAATACACTGTACACAATACACTGTTTGTACTTATATAACATATATACAATTTGTGTCAATTCCACAGGAAATATATCACCAATCAGGCTGAATCCTACCCAACGTCACAAAAGGACAAAGTGGCTTTATATCTCCATTATCAAAATTGCGTGTGTTTCTGCATGCGTGCGTGCGTATGTGTGTGTGTGTGTGTGTGTGTGTGTGTGTGTGTGTGTGCAGCAGTCAAACCCAGCGGCAGCCCCTTGACAGCGTGTCACAGTGCATTAATAAAGGCCGACTGTGGCCTATAACCCTGTCACAGTACTCACAAACTTTCGGTTTTGTCTTCTGAGTGGTAGCCGAGTTCCAGAGCCAGCCGCTGGCATTTAGTCCTGGCTGAAAAGCCAAACAACTTCTGTCCGACAAGCCCGCTCTGTCATGTAAAACTAAAACATCTCAGCTCGGCCGTGTGAGAGGGGAACAGAGAGGAGCTTGTGTTCATCCGGCTCCCAGAAAGACCACAGAGCTCTTTAAAGCATCAAACCATAAAAACAGACCCGCTGCCTCAAATACCGCCCGAGTGAAAGAGCGAGAGTGTGTGTGTGTGTGTGTGTGTGTGTGTGTGTGTGTGTGTGTGTTCTACCTCTTGAGGTTAAGCAGAGCCCAGGGTATGCCGGTGGGCGTTTTGAAGGCTGGCAGCAGCTTTTCACCCAGCTCCACCGCCTTCCTACGGTATACCTGAGAAAGAGAGGGAGAAAGAAAGACAGCGTCTCATTGAAAGAGGCTTCTAGCTCACATTCTCTTGACCATTTGAGAGAGAAAACCACTGAGTACGGCACACAGCTAGCATGTTAACATTATTACTCAAGATACTTTGGGTTGTTATTTGACCGTGTAAACATACCAGATAACTTAGCCCTGAACTGAGGGAAGCCACGGAATTTGAATCGTCACACGGCTACAACTATTGATTATCTTCATAATGGATTCAGCTGAAAATTATTGTATTAATTATCTCATCGCTCGTTATATTTTCATAAATTCCAAGGTCATGTGTCCAGATTTCATTTATTCAACCAACAGTCCAAAATCCCAAAGATATTCAGGATATTAATATTTCAGACAAGGAACGGCATGAAAATCCTCATATTTAAGAAGCTAGAGCCAGCAAACCAGCAAAAATATATTTAAATATGAATCGATTATCAAAATAATTGCTTTTGACTGCTTGTTGCGAATGTAAATGGTTATCAGCTGCAGCTATAATTATGATCCTTGTTATGTGTCGCTCTGTCACAATCCCGCACACGTTTTCAATGTAGTTATTTTGGAACTGAAGAAAGAGACGAATACAAAGCTAAATTAGGAATTTAGCTTGATTAGCAATGCAAATGTAACACTCTCCTTGTATTGCTATGTAAAGCTCCCAGAAGAAAAGCAAAGACTTTTATAGCTTACACCTGTACTGTAGTCCTCCCCCCTTCATTCCACTCATTTTATCCCTTTATTCCTTCTTTCCTGTCCTCTTCCTTCAGTCCTTTAATCTGTTGCCAATATCATTCCCTTGCTGCCGTATTCTTGTCTCTTGCAGCTGCACTGATGTTTTCCATCTGTAAATTGAGGACAATTAGAGATTCCTTATCCCGTTTAGTTTTTGGTAAGGTGCACTAAATAAAGAAGACATTTTAAGATACCTTCCAGTAAAAGGGTTTAAAATAATAATGTAATGAGATGTTAAGTCTGGAGCTGAAGAAGAAGCGTTTCTGCCACATACACTGGACTTTTGGTACAATGGAACAATGGATTTTTGACCAATTTACCAATGAAAATAAACATGTCAGGAAGGGCTTAGGCCTTAGGGTATGTCTGCATCATTACCCAAACGTCTTGAGAGTAGGAAATACAACTCTATTGTAGGAAATTTGGGTTTAGAAGTGTTTTAAGAAATCATAATAGAAGTGTTTAATGATTCATAATTAAGAAATCATAATTAGAAGTGTTTTGGAATACATAATTAGAAGATTCATAATTGTAGAAGTGATTTGTAGTTAGAAGCGTATCTTAGTAGCACCTTTATATCTGTTTGTGAAACTTGTGAAGTTTTTGCCAAAAGTTGCAAATCCATATCTTTATATAGAATGTTTATCATAGAAGTGTTAAGCCATAAAAGACAGTCATTGAATGTATTAAACTGTGAAGAATAGCCAAGGGAAAGTCAGACTTCTAGACAGACATTTGCAGGTTGTGCCCGCGCGAGGGTTTTCGGAAGCCTGACGCCAGGAGGAGGCAACCGAAATTAGCCAATAGGAATTAAGATGGACAAAAGGGAGGGGATTTCAAACTGTAAGGGGAAGTGCTGGAAAGGAATTCACTCTCTTTCTTCTCGGCTCTCAGCCTGGAAACATCTGTGTTTCCAGGCTGAGTCGCGAGTGAATAGCTTTTCCGCGCGGATCATATATTATACATTCTGTTAGTAGTGTACTTCATTCTGTAATTGTATAAGCTTCAGTAGGATTAAATACATTTTAATTGTAAACCAGTTTAGGGTAGATTTATTAAGAAGCAACTCTACTGTAAAACAGTGGAGCGTGCTCTCCGGCCTTCTCTCGGTGGGGAAGATTTCAGCCTCCACACTATCTCTGCTGCTAAAAGGGACAATACATTAAACTAGGTTGCTTGATGCTCAATGATTCTCTGCTCATTAGAGGTAACAAAACTTAACCTTCCACTTACAATACAAACTTCTCCAAAACAAGTCAGCCAGAGAAAGCTGGACTCACTCACATCCCTTTGTAATCGTTTAGAATAGGACGGCTGAGCTGGTGAACAAGAGCATGAAGTTCAGAATACTGACATCCATTTGAACATTTTTGGAGTAGTGAAGTAATGTTTCTATTCCACTTGGAACCAGCAGTGTGTGCAGAGGCCTGTTGCTCTAAATAACTTCAGAATTACTCAACTGTAAAACAAGAGCAAAAGAGTAAATACACCTGGATGTAAGGCCTGTATTAAACTGGGTGATGGTTTCATATAAAAGATGAATTACTGGTAAATGTGTAACATGACTTTTGACCTTTGTCTCATGAGATTTCTGCATTTATATGGCTTGTATTTTTCTTGGACATGTGGCACTTTTTTGTTGTTTGAGGTACTATTTATAACACAAGTAATGCCTGATTGGGTACTTATAATCACATGATTTGACCTTTACCCTCTTGCAAACTATAGTGTTAATCGTGTTGTTGGTTTCATTCTACGATGTTAAAATGACGGTGTCAGGGCTCGACAGTACGACTCACCAGGTGGCCATTGGCAACCATTTTGGGAAATTGGCCACCACTTGGTTACTATCGGTGGAAACCACATTTTAAACATTGTTTCCCCTTGAAGAACACAATAATTAAATATTCAGAAACAAGTGCTACCAAATTTTATTTCCTGGTCCGAGCTTTTGTTTTGTTGCCGGTTTAGCGAGGGGGGGGGGGGGGGGGGGGGGGAGTTATGGTGTCTCTTAGGTGTCTGATTTTGTTGGCTGTAAAAGTGAAGTACTTCTACTTTTGGCTCCAGGCACGAGTTTAGTCAAGCAGTTAGGATAGAATGGGGTTTGGCCCAAGACGTGACGGACTGTTTGACACCGCTGCCAAGGCCTCTGCAGCTTCACTCCAACTGCTGCTGCTGCCGTCCACTGACAAGAGCGAGAATGACGTTCTGTCTGTTTTAGTTCTTCTGGTAACTACTGCAGTCCACATGTACGTGTCCTACTTTTTTTTATCACTGACCCTGGATGTAGAGCGGGCGTGCTGCTGTGGCACAGATTTAGTCCAATAGAGATGGCAAAGTTAAGAACTGTTTGGAATAAAAAATGCCAAACCTGTCACCACACAGAAACATAACACAACAGCCTTATAAGATAAGATACATCATCATTGCAGTTGTTATGCAGTGATATAACATTAAGCTTTACAAATGAGGAAACAAGTTCACATCATCTAGATCCTGTTTAAAATTCTGAGGAGGCAAAGACGTCTTAATCCAAAATATAGAAAAGCAGGAAACCAAGCAAAGCTTCTCAACAGTTTCCTTACTTCTCAGAGAAACTCTTCTGTCTTTCTTAAATGTATTTGCAAATCAAACACGGCTCAGATCTGCTGCGGAGGAGAAGGCAGCTTTAATTTAAATGCCTGTTTTAACTACTGCGCATTATCTCCCAAAGGGAGCGAGCACAACACCGTTTTTAATTCTTGAATTGTGTGATTTAAATACACAGGACACTTTTCACTCCAAATATGCACATGCTTAAAATATTTAAGTTAATACATATATAAGCTGGTATGCGGTCGCCAGCCTTATGACCAATTCTAAAAACTTTCTGTGTGAATATAGTTAATAACGTTTCAGCGTTTAGTCGAAGCAAGCTGTAACAAACAATTCATCTGTTGAAGCGAAGTCAACAACACGACTATGCTCTGTACCGCATTCCTTATGAGTGCAAGCATGCAGTCCTCTCTTTTGTTATCATCCCTCCATTAGTCTTTCCTACAGTGTAGAAATGCCTGTCATATACACACAGGCACACAGAGGTGGTGCCGGTAGCATTGCAATAGCACTATATCAGCAAGATGGCAGTTCTGTTCCCAAAGGATCTACGGCTCAGCAGGGTGTGAGAGACGGGAGGCTCGGGAGGCCACTTGTCAAAACAATACGGGAACTTGACAGCTTCTCCTTCAGAATGCTGCGGCAGGGAGAGGTTACTGAGAGCCGGGCGAGGGCGAGAGGTAACAGGAATGTGGGATTCATGTGGCATGAAGATGCATGTCGGAATGTCCACATGTTTGACTTTAAAGATGCCAGGAGTGATGTTTTCTATGGAGCTCATTTGACCTTTTCTGCACCCGATCTTAAAGCCGACTACTCCTAGCGCTGTCACTGGTGGAGTTAGCAAGCTAACGGCTAGTTAGCTAGCTAGCTCGCTAATTCCACCATGCTTTAATGTTACACTGGTTACAGAAAAGGAGGCAAACAGCGGGCTGGTGGCCAGCAGCTGGTCTATATGTCCCTCGGCCTCACTCCACGCTGTACAACATATCATCTTGATGTTACGGATTGCTGTGCAGACTTGAATCTCATAAATTGATGTTTCTAATATCATCATGTTTCAAAATGCATATCTATTGTGCATTTCAAAAGGACTTCCAAGATATATAGAGTTTTCAAGGTAAGATTTGTGGCGACACTGTTGACACCAAATTACCTCACTTTGTGTGTGTGTGTGTGTGTGTTTCAGGCCCTGCTGTGGTAGCATGGGAGCAGTGTAACAAGGCATCACATCCCAGTGATTAATGCCTTTAATAATGCCAAGAGCACACTGAGGAGGAAAATAAAAAAAACACTCCCAGGGACGCACAGAAGAATAAATTAAACACACCCTATGTCCACGGCTATCAGGCTTTAATGAGCAATTGAATTATATAGAAGCTGAGGACCACACGCGCGCGCGCGCGCACACACACACACACACACACACACACACACACACACACACACACACACACACACACACACACACACACACACACACACACACACACACACACACACACACACACACACACACACACACACACACACACACACACACACACACACACACACACACACACACACACACACACACACACACACACAGCTTGTGGCTGATGTCATTAGTAAAAACTGATGTTAATGATAGCATTTCACACCTGGGCACTTCTGACAAAATAGCCATCAGGAAAATTAACTACCTTAGTGCTGTGTTTTTATTTGTGCGTGTTATCAGTATAAGTAAGTCACTGTTGTGGAGCCACCAGTTGACTGTCCACAGAGTGAGAAAGTGTGCGTGGTTATTATTTCGTGCCTCTGAGTATATCTGTCATGCTGTGATCAGGGTAGAGGAAGAAGTGTCATAATACGGGGACAGATGAAGAGAAGTGAAAGCAGGACGGCCTGTGTGCTGTCATCCTACCTGCTGAGTAATGAGGAAATGAATGATCAAAATACAATCTTCCACTGGAACACTTAAAAAAACAAAAAAAAGCTGATATTTGGTTATTCGTAGGTTGCTGAAGGGCAGGCTATATCATGTGACTCTAAGGCAATGCCACTCTAAATTATAGTCAACCCCTTTACGCAAATAAGATAATCATCACCAGGACAAAGAGGGACACGACAGGATGGGTCAAAGCTCCTGAGATGAGTCAGGAAAAGAACAATTGAAGTAGAAAGAGAACATTTGCTTTGCTTTCCCTCCTCTTGAAGTTTTGGCCATTGTGTTTGCCCTCCACAAACTCACTTAATCCACAGAATGAGAATAAAGTGTGTTTTAGGGAGATAGAGAGACAATGAGGAAGGGAGAGAGGAAACGGACAAAGAACACCAAAGGATGAGTCTATTTAAGATTCAGTCACATTCATGCAATTTGTACCACCACAGGGTTTACCTTGTAAACCCCCTGTGTGTGTGTGTGTGTGTGTGTGTGTGTGTGTGTGTGTGTTAACTGAAGACATTTCAGCCTCTTTTTGTGGCATTTTCAAACTACTATTTTAGTTTAGGGGTAAACTCTAGATTCAGGGTTAGATGGTTAGGTTGATATTTCAACCTAATATTTCCAGAAAAAGGAAAATAAGAGTCAACCACTCAATTTAGTCGATAGAAAACATCAGATTTTAGTGGCTCGGGGTCAAACATCGGTTTCTAGACTAACTTGTGTCGACACAAAGGGTTTAAATCCTCATTGCAACACACAATACATAGAATAATTGAATCTTTATGGTTATTTTTGACCTTAAAGTACATGTAAAACCACTACCTGGAGTCCAGACAATGTGGGATATTGACTGTTACTCACTAGATGAAGTATAAGTGAGGGAGGACAGCTGAGGGGAAGTGAGTACATCACATAAGTCGATACAGCTTTTACAAACATGACTGGTGTATTTCCACAGCGTATAGATCGCCTCTTCTCACCACTGTCAACAATGAGGCCACCTTTCAATGAGGCGTTAGACGCAACACAGGCCTCCTCACCGACACTTTGCTTTTCTATAGAATCGCAGACTCCACCTTCAAGGAAACATTCCAAAGATGTACCGTTTTCAAAAATCACTGCTTTTCTTCTACGACAGTAAAATCAAGATGTATTTCTACCTTATTTTGAGCATTAATAATTAGTAGGTGGAGAATAACCTACGGGCTTATCCCTGCCCTTCCCCTGCTTTACTTCCATTATGCTAGTGAGCATAGACGACAGGTGTAGGTACAAGTGTATGTATGGGCCACTACGAAGATAGATTACATGAATTAAGGCTCATATTAGGGTCAAAGTCGTGGAGAGAATTTAGTTTAGGTCTCGTTTAGAGTGAGGAGACGGACGTGGAAGGTCCCTATAAGGATATTAACATTTTAAGTATTAACATTTTAAGTATGTGGGAAGGCGTAGGTGTGTGTGTGTGTTCACCCAATCAAGTTTCCAGGTCTAGCTCTCCTACCATAAATGTTGGCAGCGTGTGTGTGTGTGTGTGTGTGTGTGTGTGTGTGTGTGTGTGTGTTTGAATATGTGATGCAGTCCGCGGAGAGTCGCCTGGACAGCTCCCTAACTAAGATGAATGACCCAGCAGGCCTTGTGGGACACGTGGCCCAGAATACAGCAGCGTCTGGGGGGACGGAGCGAGACCCGCATGCCGACACCACCTCCTCCTCCTCCTCCTCCTCCTCCTCCTCCTCTTTCACACTCTTCCCCTTCAATTCTACCGTGTGTTCACCCATCTATGAAACTCGTCTTTTCTCTCTTCTTCCTTTAATGGCACACACGCACAACATTGGAAAATCCATTTATAAAATCCCTACCCAGTTGTATATATACATAAACATGGCCAATTTTAGGGTATTTTTGTTGGATTTTCCAGGCTTTATTCTTGCCTCTTTCATCAATATCTTTGTCAACAAAGACTCATGCCTAGCGATCTGCTTCTTGAATGCCCCCTTCTAGGTTTTCCAGTACCATACAACATGAACTGCCCTTTATCTGGACTGCTGGCACTACAAGTACCTATCAGGCACTACCTGCATGTTGATATTGTGGCCAAAATACTTTCTTTTGCATACTCATAGATATGCACTTAAAGATGCTTCTAGAAAAGTATCCAAAGATGCTTCCAGGTATGAAGATCGTATTAGTGCCAGGTGCTTTTCCTCTAAACTGAGCATCAAGGTGCACCGTGGGTAACTTTGCAGGGGGATAAGGCTGATGTATGACTGAAACTGAGATGTCTACAAATCATTATTTACAGTTCCTTTCATTTTCACTCTCTGGTGAGATAAATGCACAGCTACACTGACATGATGTTATAGTCAGTCAGGACAAGCATTGTGTTTATTATGGTTATGGTAAATGGTAAACTAACTAAAAAACTGTATTAATATAGCGCTATATACCTCAACAGACAAAGAGCTCTACAATTGGCCTCCTGTCGACCCACTCGAGCACAAACTCACACACTCATGGCTAGCTGCTTATTTCAAGTGCAAATTTGATCATGTTTTTCATTCTTCTCCATTTCAAGTAGCATTAACAGAAGTGTTGTATTTCACTTCCTGAATGAATGAGTCCGTGCAGGAACAACTGAATGATGAGTGCAGACTAAATGTGGAAAGAGTGAGCCGGTGTACCACCGTCTCTGTGTTGGCTGAATAAGGCCTGTTTGCAGGCTGCTGACCTGACAGCTGTATTGGAGAGGCTGAGGACACACACACACACACACACACACGCACACACACACACACACATAGAGAAGCCTGCTGCTGTTTGAATGGTTGCTCTTGTCCTCCTCTCCACTGTCAAAGTCGTTCCCTCACACTATCTCTCTCTCTCTCATACGTCTAGGTTTATAATTTGCTTCAGGGAGGGAAGACGAAGGATGAAGGGTGGCAGAAAACTACCAATCAATCACTCCTTGGCTTGAGGAGACGAGTTAGTAATAATTAAAGCAGGGGATATGGAGAGGAGAGGAAAGGAGAAGGCAGGAAAGGTAAGGAAAAGGAGAAAATAAAGGAAAGGAAGAGGGGAAAGGAGAGGAAACAGGAGAGGTGAGGGAAGTAAAGGACAGGAAAGAAAAGAGGGACAAGGAAAGGAACAGAGAGACAGGAGAGGAAAATAGGAAAGAGGAAATATAATGAGAGGAAAGGAGAGGAGAGACTGTGAAACACAGTAAAGCGTGTCTATATGAATATTGATTTGTCTGTCGTCTGATGCAGAACAAGGTGCAACAGTGTCTTCTTTACACAGTTTGTCCAGCAGAAAGGAATCACTCATAACTGTTTCAGAAACATTCCCGCAGATGGCCTCAGGGAGGACTATTCAACAAGGTAACGGATGGAAGTCACATCCATCTGAATAATATGGAAATACTGGTAAAAATCAACCTCAGCATTTCTTCTACAGCTCAGCAACGTTTGCTGAGGTTTTCTAGACCAGCTGAAAGCAATTTTCTTTCCCTGGGAAACTCACTGTGGTGTTAAAAGGCCTCGCAAGATTACCGTCCAAAATAATTACACTCTGACACCCCCTCAACTACCAGGGACTGCTGCAGGTGAAGCCGTTTGATTGCTAATGAGAGTGTGGGGGGGGGGGGGGGGGGGGGGGGGGGGGAGGGGGGGGGGGGAGGAGGAGAGGAGAGAGAGAGAGAGCAAGTCCTGAGTGAATTTGGTGTCTCGGCAGGGGGTCACCTGCCAGCCGTGATGAAACACCAAAGGGCACAAACACCCACCCCTCATTTTATTTGCTGTTGGCAAAGAGCGTGATGGAGGAAGAGGAAGGCTGACAGGAAGACCTCCTGTGATCGTGTAAGGTGTCTATTACACCCATGAAGGGACTACAATCAGTGCATGGAGCTAAACTCAACATAAAACAACCTTACAATCCAACTAACCCACGCACACACTCACAAGTTATCTAGAGCGCTCCTGTTGACCCGTGAATTTGTTAGAAAAAATGTATTTAACATTCTTTTCTTACATATAGATACACAATTATAAAGCTGAAAGTCAATAAGTTGGTCGACAGCAATAATATTTGCTTTGATAAGTCAGTTATCAGGTATGTGTGAAGAACCTGCTGCTTTTGAAATAAATTGTGAAGTCATCACTTTTGGCTGTTGGAAATTCACTATCAGTCCCGCCCCTCAAAACACAGACTGGCCAATCAGAGTGTAGCATCAGCCGGTTTCAGGCGGGTTTTTGAGGATTTGGCGCTAGTGGTGGTTAAACGTTGTGTAATAGATACGTTTTTATGTTTCTACGCAAAAACCTGTGGAGCTAACATTAGCAGAGTACATTAGCACATCATTAATAGCATTAGCACTGTGCTGCGTTAGCTACGGAAGTGTGGGCTCCATGGGAGCTCTGACAGTGTTAGCGGGGCTTTTGTTTGACATTTTATAGAACAAATAATAAATCAAAAAGAAATTCTCAGATGAAAAGACAATGAAAGTAATCTTTAATCATAGCTTTTCCTGATGAGTTATTACTACCTCTGTTGGCTCTGTTGTAAATCATGCTCAATATGTTGTATTTGAATGTGTGTACGGCTGCTGCGATAGCCGGGCCCCACCTGTACAAGAGATCCTTTATCCAATGAGGACCTTCTGGTAAAATAACGGTTAAAAAATAAGAAATAAAAGCTTTGTTTTAAGTTACTAGAGATATTGATAATGACACTCCTTTCATAATTTCCAACCAAACCCCCTTGAGACGTCGATGTAATTGATTTCCAATCAAATCAACGGGCCAGACGAAGCAGCACCGCTGGGTTTGTGGATTAGGGTTAGCAGCAGGGTAACGAGCACAATCATGTGCAAGCGAGCTGCTGTTTCACACCCGGGTCCTAATTGACTAGAGCAGGGCTTACTGTGCAGTAATCACCGGCTGACTGTAACAAGTGAGCCGCTTTGGACAAAGCTGAACGCAGCTCCGCGTGCAAACAAAATCAGGACGGCGGCTTGCTGCAGTTAAATACCTACCGACAGAATTTGACACAACCTGGGCCAGACATAAAACCTGGAGGTGATACTATTCACTGGATCATTAGACGTTTGAGCTCTAAATATTCGGGCACCTTCACAGGCTCCTGCGCCATCCAAAGCGGCAACATTTCATTTTGGACGTGCACGGGTGAAACCGCGCGTTCGTCATAATATTCACGCTTTTCACGGTGTGTTTGCGTTGCTATAATTTCACACATCCTGCATTCATGCTGCTTAATGCAGCCGATTTTCATCACATTAAAACTAAAATATCGTATATGTGGCAGAGCGAAGAGCTGCAGAACAAATCCAGCGATCCAAATACTCAAAGTTAAAGCCAATATACATCAACTCTGCTCTCACTGGCCCCCCCAAGGAGGAGGAATGGAGCCACGTTGAGATATCGTCAATCAAGCGGCGATAACGTCAATCCTGCTCGTGACGACAGGGGTGTGATAACCTCCACATCTCCTCTGGGTTCACTGCTGGAAGCATTTCCTCAGTTTGACAGACGTTTGATGAGCGAGGTGGGAAACCGCTCTCTAAGAAAAGGTAAAAAAAACAAAAACGCTTCGGCTTCATCTCAATATTAGCAATCCTTGCCTCGCGTTTGCATATCAATACGCACACGTGTGCCGTGCCACGTGCAATGAGAATCAGCTCCTGATACTATTTCCTCGCCTCTCTGGTGGCACGGTCGGCGCTGACTCGGCACACTTTTGACAGTCAGCTCTTTTGACGGCGCCGCTATGGAAATGAAGAAGACCGGGCAAAGAGAAATTTACATAGAAACTTGCCGTCTCGGTAGGAAAGTTACAGGAGGGGGGGGTGCACGTTTGGATGGGCTGGGGGTGTAGAAACTGCACTGCGAGCAACAAGCAGAGAGTTAAGTTTAATACGAGTCCATTTAGTCAGAAAACACATCAATGCACCTTAATATCAGCTCATCGGATCCTTCAGAAAACTACCTCGACAATATAGTTGGATGTCTAAATCTCAACGCATTTAAAAACTGTGAGGCAAAGCCCCGGGACCTCACATGTTCTCTAGCAGCACCACAGTTTTATAACTCTATCTGTGCGTGAGTGTGCAATTAAGGGTCCAGTCAGGTGGGGGAGTGGGAATCTGTTCAGAGCGAATATCTCATATCCAGATCGAGTCTCGATCCAGCTGAGACAGATTGCAGTTCACACCTGACATTTAGATGCATCACAAGTGGCCACTTGTGATTGGATTTTGGGTTCCTGGCTCGCATTTGATTTGATCCGTGTGTGTGTGTGTGCGTTCTGGCCGAGCAGCTCGAGAGGAGGATTGCGGTGGAAATTTGCATATTGGACAAAAGCACGACGGAAAACGACTTTTTTGCCGTAAACGACAGGAGGCACAGGAGCATTTGTCCACACCTGGGGAAACGTGTGCATGGCTGAGATCACTGGTGATAAAGTGCGAGCGGTCAGGAGCAGGAGAAGCTGAACTCATGGGCTTGGAAGCAGTTGCCATGGAAACATAATAATCCGCCAATGACGGGATAGAAGCTGACACATCGGTTGATCAAAGAAAGCTGAAATAATGAAAGGTCTTCCTGCTCAGTACAGCTCACTTAAAACTGTTTGATGAGGTGAAAACTCCAGAATAAAAGCTTTAAGTGACAACACACACATAATGAGCATATCAATAAGAACAACACACTGAAACAGCCTTCAGTTTGAAACTGAGACTGAGAGTGGTTTCATCCACTTCAGCCGTCACATTGGGAGTTATCAGGAAGGGAAGCGGGACGAATATAACCCACAGTAAATGAACTGATGCGAACAACAATAAATATTTCAGAAGAATATACTTCCTGAAACAACGGACTTCAAGTAGAAATGAGAAAGAAGACAGAGAATCAGAGTGAATGAGTGCACGATGGAGGGAGGGAGAGAGACAACGAGAGAGATAGAGAGACAGTGAGAACGATAGAGAGAGTCAGAGAGAGAGAGAGAGAGACAAGTGAAGTGCCATTCAAGCGTCCCAGTGGGGAGTCAGTGTTGTCAGAGAACTAGTCTGAGCTGGAACCCTGGGTTTCATGTAAAGGAAAATGTCAAATATTCACTTAAATAGTTCAACAAAGCCAAAGACCAGGTCTGACAGGGACCCTAACCTGCGTCACAGCACGCCTTCCACGCTGCCCCGCACCGTATTCGGTATGATAAACACCCCTGCGGGCAGATTGTGAAGAGCTGCCAGGAGACGTTAGGTAACCCGGGTTGACACATGGTTAATCAGTTTCGTGACAAATCAGTAACAGATGTCATTTTGTGAAAAGGCAGGGAATAAATCCAAACTTAAAAATGGACGGTTTTGGGTCTAAATGTCAGGGAGTCACTGGCAAATGTCAGTCACTGCAAAGGTCTGCCGATGAGGCCTTCTTGTTAAAGGTCTATGATAAAAAATGAAGCTCTCAAGTAGAAAGGCCTTTACAAACCAGAGGCATGACGAATAAACAACACAAAGATGCAAACAACACTCTCCTCCGTGTTGTTGTACACGATAGCAAACGGTTTGAATATGTCCGTCCCACACGTCATGATCGGTTGATGCCTTTATTCTAGGTGCTAAAGCTACAAAAAAATGATCTAACTTCTTCCTCCTTTTAGCCTCGTAATATTCCCGTTCTGAGTGAAAGTATTCATGAAAAAACCTGTTAAATAAAGCGTGTTGAAAAACCAATTAATTGCACAGATAAAAAAAAAAAGAAGAAAAAAAAGACCTTAAGGGCCGCCTTAAGGTAGATGTGTTTGGAGCATCTCCGCAATGGCTTTTCCAAACTATTTAAAATAAAATAAGTTATTGCATGTATTAATATCCCATGTAAATCACTAAAATAGTCTACAAAATAAAAGCTCAGGAGTGGCGTGTGCTAGAAGGGAACCCAAATATCTTAAAAACATGTGCCGACAAATAAAAACACAAGCAGGTTTATAGAGGGAAGAATTTACAAGTGACAGATTGAGTCTACAGAGAACAGAGGACGCGGACGGCTGGTGAATTTAGACGGAAGGCAACAAAATCAATATGGCTTTAAGAATTTAATGTCTCTGCCTCCAGCCGGTTTTGAAAACACAACAGCTCTGAGGAATTTACTTCCAATTGTCAACACAGGCAGAAAGGATGTAGCCAGTGTGTGTGTGCAGTAAAGAGATTTTGTCACAGCTATGAAACTTAATTGTTACTTCAGCTGACTGACGGGGCTGGCGAGGTACCAACATGTGAGTCAAACGCATGAATAAAACCTCTATCTGGGTACATAAGAGCAACGTGGCTCATTCTGGATACTAGTCTACAAATGTTCTTGTTGGCTTTGTAAGTGAATCCGGCACACCTGCTTTTTGTGAATTCTCAGACAGGGCGGCTGACAGAGACACAATGAAGCAGGTAAGTTTGGTAAAAAAAGAAAAACAAGGAAGTATTGTTGTTTGAAAACAAACAAACAGAGGAGCTGTTAGCAGTCAGACAGACGAGCTGAGTAGAGAACAAAGACCTTTAAGGCGGTGCGTAGCACAAGTGTTAACAAAGCTACCCGTCAAAGTGCCGTCTGCAGGAAGGAAAAAAAGAAAACCCCTCAGATCTCCACAGCTAGACGGCACGCACGCACGCACGTACACACACACACACACACACTAACTTTTCCCTCTCTTTGGAAGCCAGGTTAGACGTGTTAGGAAGACAGGCCTGCTGTGTCAGCCCTTAAAAGCACCAGTCTAACATCAAAAAGACATCAGAAGGGACTGCAGATACACAGACATATATGTATGTATACACACACACACACACACACACACACAGGCCTGATAACAAATCCTGGGTGATAGCTGATGTAATTGGACTGTAAGTCCCGCAGAGCAGTGAGTTGCCTGCTGAGGAGTTTGGAGGCAGGCAGCGGGCGCTGGGCATTAATATTGAGGAGAGAGGCGCAGGGCACGGCGCACTTTCACCGAACCGAATTTGGATTCTTTTTGTCTCCCAGCACAGATGAGACATCACGGACACGGTCGGGTCCAACGCCGACCTGAAGAGCTCCGCGTCTGGAGCAACAACTGAGGTCAGAGAGAGACATGCACTGCTGAACCCACATACAGAAGTGATTTTGTGCTTCACTGCTGCTTAAGGGGGTGCATGCAACTTTCTACATTTAAAATTCCATTCATCGGTTCAGTCGTTAAATAAAAATAAAGTCAACAAATCCTTTGAAAAGACAAGGGCCCTTCCCATTTCCCAGTTTGTACAACCTTGATTCCTTTCCTCGCGTCTCAGTTCCGCCCACAGGGAACGCGAGTGGAGGAGGCGAGGGGGAAACGCGAAGGAGTCATGGCAAAGAGGCATTTGAACAAAATGAGACATCTTTGCCTCTGCGCAGTCATTTTAACAGCAACGTCAATTAAATATGGCGTGGGGCACTGCTCAATCGGGTGTTAATTGTCCCGCCCCTTGTCACAGAATACACTGGTGTGTCCTCGCCGAGAGCTCCTCCTGCAAGCCGCCCCCCCCCCCCCCACGCTCCTCAGGATGAATTCTAGGAATTGGGACGTCCTTCAAGACGGAGCGCCCAGATCGATTTCAGGGTCTAAAGACGCAGGATCGAGGAGCGAGGAGACGGAGGAGGCACAAAATCAATGAGAAGAGCCCCAAAACTACTCGCGCATTAGTCCGTCTTATAATACTTTCCCCATTACTGTCTGTGACTCGGAGTCTTTCCTAATGAAGACATTCATCTTTCCTTTGTTGTCGACCGTTTCCAATGGAGGTTAATACACATTTGGAGCACTGATTAGCATTTACGGAAACCGGACGGTGAATGAGGGATTGAGTGAGCTGCAGCTGTTATGGAGGGCTGTGGCTCACTGATGTGTTTTTTAACAATCCCATAGCATACAGGAACAAAGTATAACAGACTTTGTTCACCGGATCAATAGTTGGTTGTAGTCTCTCCGTGGGATCGTGTCAATAAGGCCAACACCACCAGATCCATCCTTTAAACCTGGCGTGCTGTGCTGCAGCTTGCCGTCCTTAGTGCTACTCAGAGATGCAGCCTAATGGGTGAGCCTGCAGCCCTCCAGCCTCGCCCAAGGAAACTCTTGGTCTTTTCATGCCGCTGAGCAGAGCAAAGGACGGCTACTATTTGAATGCCACACTTACAGCACGCTAGCTGGAGCTGTAATTTAAAAAAAAAAGTACTAAAAGAGTACACCACGCTGATATTACAGACTTGGTATTTCAGTAGCCTGTGCAGGGGGAAAGTCAAACTGTTTGGGTCAATAGCTTTTTAATCAAAGCATTTGCTGGAACTTTTTTTCTTCTTTTCGAGATGAGTGCAAAAAGCCTTGAGGCAGACCTACAACACCGGGCTGCATGGAGTCGGCCCGTGCACTGCATTGGCTTCAAAATGGGCATTCAGCGGGCTTCAGTGCTCTAGCGGAGCCACCTTCTTATTTGCAAAGTCACTCGACCACAACTAAAGCCACAGCGACCGCTGACGCAGCAACGATCCCTTCTACGATAAATGCTGCATGTAATTCATTACATCAGAGGTAGACAAATCTCAGCGAATTGGAACAGATTTCCTGGACAAAATTAAACAAAAACATGTATTCAACGCGCACACGTGGAGGAAAGATGACAGGAAGAGAAAGGGAGAAAACAAAACTGTGAAATGAGTGATTCAAAAATAAATAAATAAAAGAAAATGACAAGAGGATGAATGACAGGCGAACAAGTCGGAGATATGAGCGGAGAGAGAAAGCCGAACAAAAGGCACGTCGGAGTCAACTGCTAATCTGCGATTAGATAGCAGCACCACGGTGACTCAAATGTGAGAGCAAAGGGAGACACTCTTGTTCTGCTTCCTCTGTCACTCAAAGATGTGCGTGTGTGTGTGGAACAGAGAGTATATTAACAAGGCAAATAGCTTATTTGCCTTATCTTCCTTGCAGGGGGAAGAGATAAGGTCCAATGAGAGCGAGGTCTCTGACGCAGCCCGACTCCCTTCAGGCCGGCTGACAGGAATAAGAAACAAAGCTCGACACATGAACTCCGGGGACAGTTCAGTGTTCCCAACAATAACCTGCTGCCGATCCAACGCACTCCCTGGACGTCTATACACGCACAGTTGGTTTAATAACATCACACGTGGGGTCCCCAGATACTCCACAAGAGAATGTTTCCATGATTTCACATTAGCATACGTGTTTGGGGGAAATAATCCTGAAGAGATTCAAACGGGCGGAGTGTCGATTCCCAGCCTGTGCTCCTCAAATGACGATCTGTGAGAAAATAGGGTAATGTCCCTTTAAGGGTTTGCTGAAGGTAAAATAAAGGTCATGAAGAAATAACAAGAGCGTAAACAAAGACTGCTGGCGTGAAACAGGAAGTGGTCTTATTTCCACCATTAGCCCCAAGTGTTGCATCGTTGGGTTAAAAATACTGCGACTGTATTTATCTCACACTGCGAGCGTCACTTTCACAGCACACTGCTGCCTCTTCACCTGCTGCAGCATTGATGTTGAACAGGATCTCTGTGAAAGACCTCCTCTGCCTTGCGAGATTCGTGTTTTTTTTTAACGTGTACAAGTGAAGATAAGAAGACGGCAAAAACTAACATGGCAGCATTGTTGTTGTTTTTGTTACAGCCTAAAGTTACTTTTTCTTTGAGTTCTGAAAGTCTTCCATCCTTCGCTGCACACGTCTTATTTTGGAGTTGAAACAATGTCCTGTGCTGCTTTTAGAAGGACTGAGGCACTCTGATAATATTTCAGAGATTAAAACATGTTAATTGTTTACCCCCACCTTATCCTGTCCTGTGGCTCTACAGTGACTGTGCTGGCTTCATCAGAGCGAAGGAAAAAAAAAAAATTTGAATAAATGATACCTGGGCTTCGGGTATACCAGACTGATAGCAGAGTTTAATTAATAAGCTGTATGCTTCACTGTGTGGAAGTGATTGGGATCATTCTTTTATGTGTAAGGCTTAATTTAAACGTTATAAAACATATTGAAACAAATAAATACATAGATATAAATTCGCTGAATTGTTATTTTTCATTCAAATAATAAATCGCACAACAGCGTTTTGGTAAAATAAAAAATCTTCAAAATTAACGAATTCAAATTCCAGTGTAAAATATATATAGTTTATAAACACTGAATTGAATGGACCGGCCCCACTGTCGCCCGATCCAGCTATCCGAGTCAGGATCGGTCCGATATCTCACATCAGTATCGTGCACCCCGACTCGTAATCCATGAACAAAATAGAAGCATAAACTAAGGCCCCTAAAACATAATCCTCCTGTTACTTTACCACTGTTGGAACAACAGTTTCAACTCAGTCCTGGATGCAGATGAGTCGCAAATGCTGGATGATGAAATTGATGGAAGTAATTTTTGGATTGATGCTAAAAAAAAACAAGCTCTGTGGCACACAAGTTTATGGTACTTACGTGTTTTGTTCAGCAAGATAATCTTACAGAAATGACACAGCTTGTATGATTTTTGAAGCTTAAAAACAACATTTGACAAACTGCACCACGGCGCATTAGTGAGAGTATAAACACAACGAGGCTGTAAAAATGGACTAGTGTTCGTTCAGCCCGAAAGGAGACGTCCTAGAGGACCTTTGTGCTGGACTCGTGAGCAAATCCTCGTATTTGGCTGCCCTGAACACACCACCACGTCTTCCCTTCTGTTGGGTTTTATGTGGTCGAGGTTCAAATGTCACACAGCATGAATGACTTACATATGCCAATATGGCCCCTTGCACTGTGTGTGTGTGTATATATATATATATATATATATGAAGATACAGGACAAAAGGGGAGTGAGGGGAAACTAAAGTGTGCCGTGGCAATTACACAGTCTGTCAAAGCACGGCGGGAGGAAAGGCCCGGTTCCTCTTCTGACAGAGTGCGTGTATGATAGCTACTCAGGAGGCTGCAAAGTCACACACACACACACACACACACACACACACACACACACACACACACACACACACACACACACACACACACACACACACACACACACACACACACACACACACACACACACACACACACACACACACGGCTGATAACGGCTTTGGTAAGCAACGGGAAAGAAGAAAGACTCAGCCCATGTGTGACCCTGTTGACCAAACCAATTTTCTCCCTGTCGAGCAGTGTACTGCAGTGAGAGGCTGTGTGTGTTTTTGAGACAGGACGTAGTTAAGGACTGTGCACCAATTATAGACTGTGGGGACAATGCTACAGACTGGTCCAAAAGGGGATACCACACAGGATCCTACACACACACACAGATAACCAGGAATGAAAGGTGTGTGTGTTTGCATGTATAACAACATGGATTATTACAGGCCCATTGGCAGTCTGCTCAGCAGGCTAATCCCTTTAGATCAGACTGTTGAGGTAAACGGGGGCCGTAGCGTATATGAGCACTGACATGGCCAATGAGATTAGGTGCAGCTTGAGGTTCAGAGCTAAGTTATATGTAAATGAAAAAGATAAACTGTAGCTGCAGAGGTTGATACATGTTGTAGGTGAGTGAGTATATCCTGACTAAAATGTAACTTTGCGTTCATCAATACTTAGCATCAATCTGCGAACAAACTGGACTGGAAATGCATTTATCGGATCATTGTGATAGATCATTCAGGGTATCCGTTTGAAAAGCCAACTTGTAGATCTAGTTCACTGAATCACATGAATTCTACTGCCTGTCCAGTTTCCTCAAGCTGTTGACGTAATCAAAGAACCACCGTGTCGAGTAAAGAGTTTGAGTAAAGATCCCCCACAAACACACGAGGAGTATGTGGCTAATAGCCAACGGTGCTAACAGCACAAACGGCAAAAGTGCTGACCGTGCTGGAGTGTGGGAACCCCAGGGTGGGCGCTACGCTTCCACGGCGGTCGGTGGGGACGGGGTTATCAGTGGTAACTGTCGAATGACTGCGGTGCAGAGCGGCGGACATTATCTTAATCCAGCCGTGTCACAAAATATGAAAAAGTAGAAGTGTGCGAGTGACATATTTAAACACACACATGTTCACATACAGTAAAACGTCTCTCACTCCATTTAGTTGCCGTTCCCTTTTACGGCCTTGTGTGATCAGCGAACCAATCAAATTAATCTCTGCATGACCTTTACAATATCAAACTCGTGTGTGTGTGTGTGTGTGTGTGTGTGTGTGTGTGTGTGTGTGTGTGTGTGTGTGTGTGTGTGTGTGTGTGTCTTCCATCTACTGATCTGAGTTTGTTATCGAAAGTAGTTTTGGTCAGTCAGCCTCAGAAGGAAATGCAACCTTGTGGCAGCGTTGCAAGAGTACAGCTTCAACGCACTGCACGACAATTTTACCTTTTACGTATGTCTGCGAGTCAGTGATTTATGATACACACAAACAATTCATTACAACAGTCAATTATTATACAGGTGCAATTATATTGTTAATTGACAACACACTGGTAAATTTACATTAGTAGATATATATCAATAGCTTGGGTATTTTTACCTGTAATTCCCAGTGAAGCTCTCCCCATTTCCATACAAAACCACCAACTGTCTCTAGCTTTGATGGCATCTCTTTTCTTTCATTCCTATTTTGTTGGACTTGAGTCGTGTTACAACACAGACTAAACCCCGACAGTGACTTGTTCATTGTGGCCTCTGCAGACAGACGTTCCCCTGACTCTAGGAACACAGAACTCTATTTCAGACTGGATGTACTCTTTGAAGCTACTGGGATATGTGCTTCGTACTCTTAGGGACACTACAAAGACCAGCCTTTGTTTGTATCAACAATAATAATAATCATAATAATAATAATAATCATAATAATAGAGACACAGGGCACCTTGCACTCCTTTAATTAAACCTGATGAATTTTTGATGGCCATCACTTCAATTTACGGTATTTAAATGCATCATTTCTGGCATGGAACATACAACGGTGGTGAAACGATTTATTGATTTCTGCACATTTGCAAACATTGGTGTTTTTTTGCTTCCCTGTACTGCACTTCATAAACATTTTATTATGTTTTTTTTTGACTGTTCAAACAAAACCAGCATTATATTGAGCCCTACAGTAGGATAATATAACGGGCATATTTTGCCATATTCGGACCCATTATACTCTAATGCAGTCTCTTATTTGAATTGAAGCACAAATAAATATTTTTTTCAATTATTTTGGTGTAAACCTAAAAATAATAGTTTCTTTGAAATTATATTATTGCGTCACACGGTAGGCATGTAGAGAAACATCCCAGCATGTACCGGGACAGCTGACTCGTGAACATGCTATAGAATTTTACACTCTGTTCCACTCAGCATATCAGCAGTAAAGGACGGCGTGACCGTGTGCATCACATTGGTCAGACTCCACTATTTCCTCCTCTCGCTCCTCAATCCTCCTCCTTCCGCCTGTAGCCCTGCTCCGGCTCCTCAGAACAGATTAGACCGGTCTAAAAAGAGATTAGGATAGATATCCAGAAAATTCATTCTCCACGGTTGGTAAATAACCTTTACTTGGCCGTGTGTGTGTGTGTGTGTGTGCGTGAATGTGTGTGGATATATGTAAGGCGCTTTACTCGGGCACAGCAGGAGGATATCAGAGATGGCTCAAAGGGGGAAAGGGAGGGGGGCGGTTGTTTTTCCCTTTTTGTCCCTCCAGCAAAGCCAATTTTCTCACTGAGTGAAAGGAATTTCCTGAAGACAGCTTTCTGTCGGCTCCGCCCAGCACGCTGCGACAACATGTGTGTGTGTGTGTGTGTGTACGTTTGGCTAAGCTTTCCGTGGTCAGTAGTGCAGGTTGTTGTGCTGACCTGCAGTGCCAGAGGTCCGGGATGGGATTACACTGCGGGCGGCTTTGTGTCGATGAGCTTGCCCCCGTCTGTGAGAGAGTGCGTCTGTAGCAGAGCCAGGTATTGATAGAAAGTTCCTTAAATAGCTTAATATAGATGGATCCATCCATTCATACTAAATCCATCCAAATTATGAAAGCACGCAGGGTCGCGGTGTAACAGACCGTGGTTGATCCGTGATCAAACAGTTCGGCTATGAACCGCGGATTGATTACGCAGTTTGAAATAAACAGTCGATCGTATTCAATAAAAACATGCAATCAGGAGATGGGAATTATGGGCTATGCTGGGAAGCTGGCCACTATGGGGGGGGGGGGGGGTGTGATATATTTCAATATGGGGATAACATTTTCAGACAGTCTCTCCTGGAAAACATTCATACCGTTGTACTCTGTTGTGCACACACAGAAATAGTTGCGTAACAAATGAAAAGAAAGAGAGGAGTATGAAAACCCTGCACAGCTGGCCAATCGCGAGTGGGTGTGATGTCCGACTGTTGTTTTTACATCATCATGTATATACTGTGCAGTCCAACCACATCTACATCTTGTTGACAGAGCAGACTCTTAACTGTCAACCTCTAGAAGTCAGAGCTTTTTTTCAATTTGCTGCGAAACCTTGTCGGAAAACCTTGGGCTCATTTTTTATTTCCTGTATGTCTTTTGAATTACATTCTCACTCCCACACTCACATTTTTAGACATCTCAGTGTGGGTATCTGGGGCCTCCTGGGTTTTAACTGCATTGTTCTTCCACAAGGTAAAAACTGAAGCAAAGGAGGGAAATCTCCCACAGATCCATCTGTCTACAGAGTCTCTTTGTAGTTCTTTTCAGGAACATGGAAGGACCGGAGCCGATCCCCACCACAACGTACACACACACTCTCGACAGGTCACCACCGGTCTATGGACGTAGATATAGTCAGTGCTAGTATGTGCAGTTTGAAGTCATCCATTCATCCGAAGTCGCATGTTCCAGGACGTCCTTAAAACATCCAAACAGAATCCTCAAGAACAAGGGGAGGAACTATTTTTTTTCCATATTTGTGAACAAGAAACTTTTATGACAATCGTACAAGATTTCACCATTTGGTGGATGCTTTTAAGTCTAAAGTAATCTACAGTGCTACGCTCGGCTTGCATGTATTTTTTGCATAACGGGTCCCAATGGAAATCAAACCCCCAACCCTGTCTGGAAGAGGATGAAAGAAACAAGCAGTTCAATGTCAAGATATTCATCCAGCTTTCTATCCTTTTTTTTTTTTCTTCCTCTATTCTTCGCCGCTATCCAGCGGCTGCACAATGAAGTGGGACGGAGTAAATAGAGAGCTGCGGATGTGCGTGTGTCACGCTCGATGGGTGTCTGATTAGACATCGCGGCCTCGGGAGGCGGTCCGTCACCGAGGGTCGCTCTCGGCTGCCGCTCTGTTCATGCATGCCTGAGTTTGTGTCTCGTGTGTGCTTGTGCCATTCCGCCTGTAGGTGTCCACCCTACGCTCAGTTCAAGCTGAGGATTAAGAGGAGCCTCTTGTATGTACACTGAAAAGCGATAATCAATTACTTTGATGACCAACCCCCGAGACACGCGCTCCAAAGAAATAGGGTGCGGCATTTCACCTCTATTTCTGGCTCCATACAGTCCAAATGTCTAAATTCTAGATAAAAAAAATAAAAAAATAGAAAGGATCATGTACAGTTTAAAACATAAATGTCACTATTTGATGCACCAGATCATAGCTTTAAGGCAATTCGTGTCTGTAGTCCCTCGGCAGGTCAAAACAAAGACAAGACGGGCCGAGGCTAGCTGGTTAGCATGCTAATTCTGGACTATACCTCTGCAACACAAAACATAGACATTTTTTAAATAACGTCAACACTGTAACCTCCTCAAATTCTGTTAATGTTATCTCTTTTTTTTTTTTTTTTTAACGGATCTTTAACGTTGCAAATAGAAACTAATGCTGTAGACTAGAAAGAAGGTCAAGAGTTGAGAAAGACTACAGCGTGCGTGCTATTCCCCTGCAGCTTTCCTGTCTCACTCAATCCTCATCTTACTAAGTCATCCCCCCCCCCCCGTCAATGTAAAAACCACTTTCTCATGCCAACCATCCACCTATTGTCGTACACATTGTCTTCTCTTCACGCTGTAGTTTCCCCGTTATCGGAGCCGCTTGGCCCAGAGCTGGAAGCACATTCCTCTTTCTTCACGCCTCTCTGATAATTCCCTCACACGTCACATATTTGGTGTTCTCAGCGCAGCCTCCAGATGCCGTTTGTGCGGAGGGCTCTCCAGGCACATGTGCATGTGGATTCTGGGTTGTTGTTGTTTTTAGGCTCTGTCTAATTACAGTGTGATGCATGTTAATTGAGGACAAATGAGGGAAACTGACACAGAACACATTTCAACGTGTCAGACACCGTTTCCCCTCCTATAATTTACACAAAAAAAATAATAAAAAAAATCAGACATGTACTCTTGGTACTCTTTGGTAAAGTTGCACACAGATTAGATTTTTTGTTGAGTCACGGTCCCTCATTAAGAACATTATTATGTAGTTCCAGAGGGGTGCTGGGTATTTTTGAACACCTCCATGTAGAGCTAGAGGTGGACACATATTATATATAAGGAAGGGAAATCTGGCTGCTCCTTACTTTCATGAAATCTTAACAAAGCTGCCACCAGCACTGCTCAAGTTACCCTCAAGTTACCTCCCAGTCAGCCATATGGCGCAGCGAGATATCAAAACACTGAGTACATCAAGACTCCTGCTGGTTCACCTTCTCTGTGAGCCTGTCAGTCACAATCCGCCCCCCTGGTTTCTCTGCATTGATCTCTCCTCCTCTCTCGTTGTGTTTAATTAAAGCTGCTTTTATGTCATACTACATGGACCATGAACGCCAGGCAAAACAACACATGGGATCCTCTTAAGGAGATGTTGACGTGCCTGCTTGGCGTCTCATCAAAGTCTAATCACATGAGGCTGCAGCAGCGGGCGCACGAGTGTCTTTTAATGACCCTGAAATCACTGGTGAGACTGAATCCTAATCAGTTCTGCAAGCTTCAAGGAACCCTTCAAAAGTCCACTCACAGTCCATTTCAAACCGTATTAGTAATCAGTAATTGCATGATTTTATCATGAAGGCCAAGTATAACAGCGACAGATGAATGCCTGCCTGGTTGTAGATCACAGTGAGCTGAGGTTTGTAAATATATAACTAGGAGAAATACTATCTTAATGGAAACCGATAAACTCGCAGAAGGAATTGGCAAAGTGGTGCTGCGCTGTCCTGTCCTGAGCCCAGGCAGTGAAGGCTTCTTGTGCCATCTGATCAATCACTGACAGTGAAGAAGGAGACTCATTAAGGCCTGGCAACAGGAACCTCAAGTTCAGCTAATTCCTGTCGCCCCCCCGTGCCACGGAAAACCACCAAAGTGTGCCAAACCAAATCAGTCAAGCGCAGATCTGTCCAGTGGTCCAGTGGCAAAGAGAGCCAGTTTCTGTTCCTCCAGATGAAAGCCGACCGCAATTACAAGCGCGCCGCATAGAGCGGTGTCGTTCGCCAACGGCCGCTCATTATCTACCAGCAGTAAGCAGCAACGTTCCTACATTTTAGTCTTGCATGTATCATTTCATGAGCAAGAAAGGTCAGAGTTAGCTGACAAAGAAGACAATGGGATCATGAATTATGTCCGCGGTTCATGCTCTTAAATCTGTCTGCTCCTCAAACCCTTTATTTGTTATTTAGATAAACAAAATCCCCGTCACGGTTTCTTTGCATTGCCGTGTCTGAAGGAGGTCCATAAGACACCTGAGCATGGAGCCTCTGCTGTGGCTTCCCACAGACAGGATTTTCACTTTAATCTACGTCGTTCTAAGGGATGAGGGGGGCAGCTGGGACACTCATCCATGCCATCACCAGATTACTCTGTCACACACAACTAAAGGAGAGTGGGATTAGTTTTCATCACAATCAAGCATCGGCATTGTTCATTATAATCATTCCAGAATTAAGGGTTTGGATGGAGGATGAAATCCTCCTCTTCACATGAATGACGGGGGATTTTAAATGCAGATCTTCACAGCAAGGATTAGTTGATTCTTGCTCACTGTAATTTGAATTGTACGCATTACAATCACTTGATGAAGGAATGACTTGAGGGTTTTAGTGTGTTTAATGTGATTATACACATACAGTTGTGTGAAATGTGTTTGCCCCCTTCCTGATTTCTTATTTTTTTGCATGTTTGTCACACTTAAATGTTTCAGATCATCAAACAAATTTAAATATTAGACAAAGATAACACAAGTAAACACAAAATGCAGTTTTTAAATGAAGGTTTTTATTATTAAGGAAAAAAAAAAATCCAAACCTACATGGCCCTGTGTGAAAAAGTGAAATAACCTAATAACTGGTTGGGCCACCCTTAGCAGCAACAACTGCAATCAAGCGTTTGTGATAACTGGCAATGAGTCTTTTACAGCGCTGTAGAGGAATTTTGGCCCACTCATCTTTGCAGAATTGTTGTAATTCAGCCACATTGGAGGGTTTTCGAGCATGAACCGCCTTTTTAAGGTCATGCCACAGCATCTCAATCGGATTCAGGTCGGGACTTTGACTAGGCCACTCCAAAGTCTTCATTTTGTTTTTCTTAAGCCATTCAGAGGTGGACTTGCTGGTGTGTTTTGGATCATTGTCCTGCTGCAGAACCCAAGTGCGCTTCAGCTTGAGGTCACGAACAGATGGCCGGATATTCTCCTTCAGGATTTTTTGGTAGACAGCAGAATTCATGGTTCCATTTACCACCGCAAGTCTTCCAGGTCCTGAAGCAGCAAAACAGCCCCAGACCATCACACTACCACCACCATATTTTACTGTTGGTATGATGTTCCTTTTCTGAAATGCCGTGTTACTTTTACACCAGATGTAATGGGACATACACCTTCCAAAGAGTTCAACTTTTGTCTCGTCAGTCCACAGAGTATTTTCCCAAAAGTCTTGGGGATCATCAAGATGTTTTCTGGCAAAACTGAGACGAGCCTTTATGTTCTTTTTGCTCAGCAGTGGTTTTCGTCTTGGAACTCTGCCATGCAGGCCATTTTTGCCCAGTCTCTTTCTTATGGTGGAGTCATGAACACTGACCTTAATTGAGGCAAGTGAGGCCTGCAGTTCTTTGGATGTTGTTCTGGGGTCTTTTGTGACCTCTTGGATGAGTCGCCGCTGCGCTCTTGGGATAATTTTGGTCGGCCGGCCACTCCTGGGAAGGTTCACCACTGTTCCATGTTTTCGCCATTTGTGGATAATGGCTCTCACTGTGGTTCGCTGGAGTCCCAAAGCTTTAGAAATGGCTTTGTAACCTTTTCCAGACTGATAGATCTCAATTACTTTGTTTCTCATTTGTTCCTGAATTTCTTTGGATCGCAGCATGATGTCTAGCTTTTGAGGATCTTTTGGTCTACCTCACTTTGTCAGGCAGGTCCTATTTAAGTGATTTCTTGATTGAGAACAGGTGTGGCAGTAATCAGGCCTGGGTGTGGCTAGAGAAATTGACCTCTGCTTTCCAAAGATGTGATAAACCAAAGTTAATTTATGTTTTAACAGGGGGGGCAATCACTTTTTCACACAGAGCCATGTAGGTTTGGATTTTTTTCCCCCCTTAATAATAAAAACCTTCATTTAAAAACTGCATTTTGTGTTTACTTGTGTTATCTTTGTCTAATATTTAAATTTGTTTGATGATCTGAAATATTTAAGTGTGACAAACACAAATAAGAAATCAGGAAGGGGGCAAACACTTTTTCACACAACTGTATGTATATGTTGTATTGCTTCCTGCCTTGATTTCTTCCAATCTTCCCTTATTCCTTTTGTTCTCTCGCTCTCTGTCTCTCAAGCACCGGTTCTACAGGTTCAACTTCAGCCTGTGAAAGAGGAAAACTGAAACATTCATCGGAAAAATGATGAGTTCCCTTTTTATCTAATTCCTTTTTTTAATTTCCATTTTTCTTAATCCCTAATTCATGTTTAACTTCCTAGCTGTATCCTAAATCCACAGCACACAATTATTCTGCGAAGGTCATGACAATATAGTTCGTTCACAATGTTCAAATATACTATAAATATAAATTCATTCTGGCAGCGGATGTAAAAAGTTGTAGTTTTTGATTAACGTAGAACAGGTACTATATTCTCCCGGTTAGTAAAGAACTTACTGCAAAAACGGTACACAATAAAGATGAGTATCAACTTTCTTCCTTTGCTCCTTTTTAATTCCTTTCTTCCGTCAATCGTCCCCTTCTTCCACACTTCTTTCAGGTTTCCCCTTCTCTTCCCAGACAATATCTTCCTTCCTCCTTCCCTTTTCTGTCTTTCATTCTTGCTGCCGTCTGTCGCGTCTCTGTTCTTCCCTCCTTGAAGCACTTCGCTTTGATTAGTAAGGGAACGGGAAGCCTTTTCATTTTATTCATCTCTCCGTACACTGTTTACCTTGCTGCGGTCCTTCTCTTCCTTAGCCGATGATGTTGCATACAGCCAGTTCCAGCTGTACTCGTACTGAATCTCTTTGAGCCAGAGCCCGACTAGGACCGACCCGGAGAGAGAGAGACAGTGATGCCCTCGACCTGCTCCTTCTGCCCGTCTCAAACACCCCTTTAACTCCTGTGGCGATAGACCTCCACCCCTCTGACTTCCAGCCTTCAACAGCAAGGTGGCTGTTTCCAGCTCTTCACTTTAAATACTTTAAGAGCTTCAACTGACACTTCGGATGCTTTTAGTGCTTCCAATTTAAATCCGTTACTGCCATTCAAAAACACAGATACAAACAAACAATCAACCCTTTCAGATCTTTACCTGTTTGCACCTGCATTTTATGGTGTATTCCAGCTGGTCTCTCAGCAGGTCAGGTACAGTCTCCTCTAATAGATAGGCCCACTCCAAATGTGGAGTTACATAATGCCCGAGCGTTGTTCAATTAGTCTGTTTTATTATAAAAATATGTGGCCACAGAAAGTAGCTGCAGTACAGCTCCACTTTGTGCGCAAGAGCTTTTATCAGGAGTGGGCTTCCAAAAGCGCTGGTTTCACATGTTGAGCTGCAGCATGTGAAAGAAGAGAAGTGGAGTGCTCATCTAATAAAACCCAAAATGGATTTCACCGGTTTGACCAAGTGTGCATATTCAGATTGTGGTTTACCTGCCGTGGAAGCAAGACAAACAAATAATAATATAGATGATGATCATAGAAGACTCTAAACTATTTTGATAATGGATTAATTCATTTATCTTCCAAACAACAATGTACCCAGTTCCACCTTTTGGACTGCTGGTTGGTCAAAACAAGCTATTTAAAGTCCCTAGAGCCAGCAGGCACTGACGCCGTTTGTTCTTTTACCACGAGAAAAGCCTTCAGCGCCACCCAGCAGTCTTTAAACCCCGAAATCATCGGTCATCCAGAGGCACACCACAGGCAACACTCAGTCATCTTGTCCATCAACAGCCTCCAGTGCTCCGAGGCCACCAATCAGCCATCCATCTGCCTCCTCCATCCTTCAGGGGACCCTGACCTGCAGCTGAAGGAGAGCGACCTCTCAAGGCTCCCACGCAATACAGGAGAAGCTCTCCGACTGAGTGACTCTCATGAAAGAAGAAAAAGAAAAGGAACTAAGAGTGACTGCAGAGTTTCACACTCATCGCACACTTCAGATGTCTTTTTAAACAAGACTTTTCTTTCTCTATTGTCTTTATGTGAAGTTCTTCCGGTTTCATACTTTTAGTTGGATAAAACAACCGACATTTTATAAACCAAATTAATCAATTAATCCTGAAAATGATCAGAAACACCTTTTAGTTGCAGCCTCACTGCTAAATATATTTACGGCACACTTAAATATAGAGTTTTCATGAAGTGTGGCTGCAGTGAACACGACCTTATCTATTCTGTCTGGAATCTGTTGGAGTGGTAGTTTTAATAAAACTGAAGCTGATGAATAAAATGATCAATGTTACGTCATAAAAGAAGTTCCAAATGGTATTTTAGGTTAGAGACAGGAGCTCTTATTTTTAGAGAAATACTTTATAAAACAGAGGGAAACGAGCGTTTAAAGCAGGACTGAGGCCTTGGACTCTGAGCCAGATGAGGATGCATAATGTTTGGTTACATTGACCTTAAATACAGTTGTATACTTCTTCTGAATTCCTGATGAATGGGCTCGTCACAGCAATGAAAAGGTCACTGGATCGCATCTGAAATTTAATTTCTCAGTTATTTTCTTAAGTTTCACGCATAAGTGAGCGTTAGTAATGTAGGACTAACATTGAGTGCCCAAGAATTCAGCCGCATCAACAGACTGGTCTCCTCCTACACAGTCCAGCAGTTATAAATAATGATTGGCTGCAAATGACCAGATTAATATAAATTCAATATTTAGTTTTCAACAACTCCAACTCCAACTCAGGAAAATATCTGGCTCCTTAGCAGCTGAATGCTCTTCTCACTACGTTCACCAGCTCGTGACTAACTGTACGTTACGTTTGGAGCTGGGCAGGGAGTGGACACTCGGTTTATCTGAGGGTTTTGGACTAGAAATGGGTGGAAATCACAATAATGAGAGCAGTGAGTTTGAACCATAACAGTAAAACCAAAGACTCTAAGAGAGAAAGGAGCTGAAGCAAACTGCTGATTCACTAATTCAGGCAGCAGAGGGGAGGAGGAATCAAATGCAGTTCAATGATTGATTGACCAGGTGAAGATATCTAAGCTCACTGAAAGTCCAAACAGAAGTGATCCAGAAATCCCCCGGTAATAACCAGAATGGGGCAGACAGGCAGGTACAGATACAGGCTTCAATAAACAGGTTGCAGGGCTCAGATTAAGACTCCAGGTCACAGGTCACAGAGTACAAAGAGCAGGAAAACAAAAGGCATAAAGCAACGCTGACAATCTGGCAGGGAATGAGTGGAAATGGGCCGATGGTGTTTGAAGAAAGCACTGGAATCAGACTCAGTTTGATGCAATAGAGTTTATTCTTCAAGCAAAGAATTCAACCCGAGTTCACTCTCCGGAGAGACACTGATGTATTCCATTCTTTAGTCTTATATATAGCTTAAAACAACTTTGAACTTGTTAACAATTCCCATTTTACGTTGCTTTTCTGAGCTTTCTTTAAATAACAATTACTGTTCTTGTTAGCGTCTCTATTATCGTTGCCAAAATTAAGCCGTCACATGCAGCACATGGCAAATCAGAAAGAGTGTTCCTCCAGATTGTGCGTGTGTGTGTGTGTGTGTGTGTGTGTGTGTGTGTGTGTGTGTGTGTGTGTGTGTGTGTGTGTGTGTGTGTAGTGAAGCGCTACAAACGCTCATTGGAGGTGGGAAATGGGTTTTGCTACCGGAGAACTCCCAGTGCGACTCCTGCCCGCACTCTCTCCCTGCTAATAAAGAAGCACTTAGCCTCACAACTCCGGTTCGCTCACCGCTACGATGATGGTGTAGATTAGGACAGTGTGTGTGTGTTTGTGTGTGTGTGTGTGTGTATTAAAGTACAGATTGCAGCAGAAGTGTCGACAGCAGTGAAGATAAAAGTGACTCGGAGCGTAATCCCTCTTGTGATATCAGTCGAGAAACAGAAATAGACTGAAGATCTTTCTGTTTTCAAAAAAATACTTTGCAGGTACTAGTTTTTAATTGTTTATATGAATGTTTTAAAAATTCTTTGGTGGGGTCTTATCACAAATTAAGAGTCTGAGTGGTGTAGTTAAAAGACAAAGGAGAGAAGATGTTAAGGAAACGTGAGTTTAACACAAAACCTCAGAGTGGAAGAGGATCTGAATGCAATACCCTGCTGATGTCATTTTCACAGCCGCTTGTCACTAAGTCGATTCACATATTCACTCGCACAGAGGGCTGGACTGGTGCTATGAGGAAAGCGAGAAGACCCGCTGAATCTCTCTGTTATCTGAATACAAAGCGAGGCCTGGAGGAATATTTCCACACTTCAGGACATAGTCTTCCACCCCGAGGCCGATGGAGTACCACCTTTCTTTTCTCTCGTACTTCAAAAAATGAAGTCTTTTAAAAGTACAACAGTGGTCGGTCCTCAATATCTGACTGAGGCAACCTTGGTTTTATCAAAGATCCTGCCAACATTCAAGGACATTCCTGTGGGGGGGAAAAAAACCGAAAGAACACGATAACTCTATCGAGTTTTTTTCCCCAAAAATAACATTGCTGTATCCTTAACCTATGCGCATCCACCACATAATTCAAGAACTAAGAGGAACAACATTTCAGGGCGGCCATCTTCAAGTACACACAGTGTGTTCAACCCTAATTGGTATCGAACTAAAAGAGCAACAGACCCATACTTAAATAGAGAACTTATCTTGGCACCCGCTAATGGGATACATTAATCTGTACGAGCTGTTGAAGGGGATATTACTTAAGATTTTGAGGATATAAAAGCACCCATTCGATCACTCAATCTCCGCCATCCCTCCCACTCATGAGAAAGCTCCACAGGAGGCTTCGTTGTGTGTTTCTTACCTCTTTCCCAGACAGGTAGTAGGCGGACAGCAGTCCGCCAACGAACCGGATGTTCACCTCAAACACAGACACCTCTGCATTCTGCAGCGGGGAACAAAGACAAGAAATATGAGAGGAGGGAACACTTACAGAAGTGCTACCCATGAATACAAATGCATCCACCCACAAACTGTGAAACAGGAAAACACAAACTCAAGACAGAAATGTTCCTGGGTCCTGTTTCGCTTTTGGGGGATATTTACAGATATTTTTGGATTGTAGCAGCAAACCGTTAATACTGTTAAAATTTACATTCGGGCTGGTTTAGAACCGAGACCTGCCATGAATGAAACAATGAGGAATGGAGTGTTTCGACGAAGTGGCTGGCGACATATTAGCAATGTGCATGTGTGCAGGGTTTGTGCATTGTGCATGTTTTTTTACAGTGTATTGAGCAGTGGATACCTGCACTGCATGAGTAGCTTTAAATTCTGCATCCGGGGTGTTTTGGTGACCATCACAAAATAAAACAGCTCCCATGAAATGTTGCGCAAACATTCATGATTCCCAAATAAGGATTTGTAATCACAGCCCCTTCAACTTTTCATCCACAAGTATTGATATTCCCATGAGCCTCAGCTATACTTTGTGTTTAGTGCAAACTAGCAGATGTTGAAAAAGCTACAGTAAGAGGATGAACGCGGTAGCATCGTAGTGGCTGGACATCAGCGCGCTAGATTCGTCCTTGTAAGCATGTTAGCATGCGGCCGTTAACATTTAGCTCCGAGCACCACTGAGCCCAAACACAGCACGGCTGTAGACACTGAGAAACAGTCATCGATGTAAGTGCCAAACTTTGAGTTGTTCTGTCCTGTGGTTGATCAGCAGATTTTTAAAGTGTTTATAAAAATAAGAAAATGCTGATGAAGTATAAAGGCCGCTTGTTGGGCGCTCTTATTCCAATCTGTCACAGAGCAGTGAAGGGCTTCACGTCCTCCAAAGTTAAAAAAACAAAATCCCCAGATACCAAACATTGCCGTAAATGGCAGTGATAAAGTGCACCGCATCGAAAAATACAATGCCTTCATTTCCAGACAGTTCTTGGCAGAGGGAATGGGACAAATAATGACAAAAAAATGTAAGTTTGTAAAGCCATTTGTCTCAGCAACAGAACAATGAAGCTCCCCCCCCCCTCCCCCCTCCCTCTGCGTCTTTATGAACAGATTCCTGAGTCAGATGAAGTTTTTGTGCTTGACTGACAGCTCTCATAAGTCACTGCTGTCGGCCAGAGATAGGACAATAGAGTCCGTCCGGCGGAAAAACAAATTAAATGCCAGACAAAATGTGTCCCGTCATCCGCCGCCCCCCAAGTCTGCACGGCTGATTGAGTAGTTAGATTGTGTTGCTAATTCTTCCTAATTAAAATGTAATCATTTCCCCCACAACGCGCTGAAATGCGAAAGGACAATTATTTCTACCTGCTGTCTCGGAGTGCCGTTTAAATGAAGAGTGAAGCCCAAACACTCCAGCTTTATACTCGCAGCACTTTTGAGCAAACGGCTGCAGCGCTTCTTCCTGCAGCGTCTGCTTTTAGCGACCATCACTGCTTTAAAACTGTTGGACAGTGACCCCCGCAGTCGCATGAGTCAGCAGTTGTGTGACGTTATCTCATTCCTGCAAGTTGGCAGGCGAGGAGTCAAGTGCCCTGATGTTGCAAACATTAAATCCATTACAGAGCGCACAGGAAACGGACTGAGCGCGGCCTTTTCCTAACAGAGCGCTAATTAAGGGCCACGGCGAGATGAATCGATGAGATAATCGCCCGAGTAGACCTCTTTAGATGGAAGTGTATCTTATGATCTTTTTTTGGGGTGGGGGCTACTTGTTACATGCCACTGGACAAACTGTATTTGCTGATAAAAAAATGGCAAAAAAGCAACCAACACCTCTATTTTTCTCATAACAGGAAATTCATGAGTTTCCCTTTTCCAACCCTTTGTAGCTCATGATCGTGAGTTGTGTTTCAGAGTGTTTGAGTTATGACAGAGGGAGTCTCGGGAGTGCTATGAAGCCCGTGCTCTTGCTCTTTCCCTTTAAATAGATCTAAAGGCGTTGCGTCGCTGCTTGTGTAGAAATAAATGGCAGTGTGACCTGTGCGGCTCCTGCAGCGGGACTCTGAGGGAGGTGTCGGAGCTGCGGTCGTATTTTGTCAGGTCCGAGATGAAAAGGGAAAAAACACGATTTTCAGTCGTTGGCCATAGAAGAGCAGAGGGCAACGCTGACGTCATGCTAGCTACTGTTTTCATAAGTAACTAGGAGTGTGCAGGTTAACTGATACGCATCAGAAAACCAAGGCTTCAGTCAGCACAGGGATAGCGACTCTAGCGTCGGCAGATAATGTCTAATGGCTTTGAATCGCAGTGTATCGTATCCTTACATATTCATCAGTACCGTTTTTGTATCAGATCTAGATAAACATTCCCAATAGTAACAAAACCATTTATTCTTTGACGGTCAAAAAAATGAAGCTGCAATGTCCAGAAAGCTGGCTGAATTCCCCCCCGGCTCATGCGGGGCCGGTTGAGCGCAAAAGTGCTGGATCGATGAGATTAAATTCAGTAATTTATCGTAAAAGATATTTCTGTACCTTAATGATTGCGCAATTTACTTTTTGGCCAGCAGCTCTTTCTCTCCTCTCCAGAGATAGTCTTTAATTCCTGTGTGAACCAATCAGTGTGTGGTGCAGAGGTTTTTGTTCTGCATTAGGAATATACAATCCATTAGTCTTTACCCCGCAGGTCCACAGCAGAAAAGGTCCACACAGCAGTTATGAACAGCACAAAAGTTTGGTGGAACCATTTCTTCCAACGGCTACTTCTGTCATTGTACTGTATGTTGGTGTGTGTGCGTGTGTGTGTGTGTGTGTGTGTGTGTGTGTGTGTGTGTGTGTGTGTGTGTGTACACTGACAATTCAAAGCCATCAGAACTTGTGCACTTTTGCTTCGGGACAGTTGTATTGACGCAGACAGGTTGCATAAAAACATCAAGTGAATCTGTATTCTCTCCTTTCTCCATCTGTTACTGTTACTGTCTTCTGGCAAAGTGTCCAGAGACAAACACTGCTGGCTACTGTCACTACTTCTGTATTCATAAGTCTAAAAAAAAAACATCTCCTTTGTTAGTTTTAACAAACCTTTGTCTTTTTCCGTCTCCTTTTTATCCCTCCTTTCTGTGTCTCTAAATCCCTTTAAAGGCTCCTTTAACCTCAGGCGCAGCGGCTTCGACTTTTAAATCTTCTCCGAGAATGTTTTAAGACTTACTTTCCTGGACCATTTCACTCGAGTCGCAAAAGTTTATAGTTGTTCAAAAGACGTAACATGAGTTGTGTGATTCCACGTCACGCTGTCAGATGAGAGACGATATTTTTTCCTTTGAAATCTTTCATAAAAACCTCCAAAGTAAGTGAGGAGGAATGTCTCAATCTAGTTTTTATAAACTACTTACTGATTCTTTAGTAACATAATAAAAAAAACCTTGATCGATTTAAATCATCCTTTCCCGAGGTGCTTTAACTGCCTGGCCATTAAAAAGCACTTATCCTAAAGCATATGCAGTGTGGAGCCTCAAAGGTAGCTTTACGGCTCGGTATTATGCTACTGCAGCAGACGAACAGAGCAGATGAGAAAACAATGGGCCTCATGCTGCGACGATGCTGTTTGAGTGACGGGACGACTGCTGGTAAATACTGTAAATAAGGCAGGATTATGCACAGGGGATTACAGAGGCGCTGGAAAACTCAGGCGTGGCAAGTCCCCACATGGGAATGAGCTGAAACATCCACAGTTTTGCATACAGTACAGGAAGGGGGATTAGAGGCGATATACAGTATGTTACAACTATCATGTATTAATTGCTTTGTAGTGCCAATGTGTGAACAGAATGTAACTTAAAAACTGAGACCTTCCTTCTGTAGACCGATTTCTATGTATGTAAAGGACTCGGGGCGGGTTTGAGACGTTTATGGACGCTTCAGAGTGCCTTGCCTCTCTCCAGCTCTGCTACAGCTCCCATAGTGTGTAGCTAACGTAGCAAAATACCGTCTAGAGTTGATAACATCAGCTAGTTCATCCAGACGTAAATTGGCTAGCTCGCCGTTTGCAAATGACTTTATCAACTAACGTTACGAAGCTACATTAAAAGCTAGCGGGCTAACCTTAGCTTGCTTGCTTGCTAACGTTATGGCTAGCAAAATTCTATCCGATTGGATATGTTAGTTGGCTAGCTTGGCAAATGAATTCCCCGGCTAACGTGATCCATGATTGTAACTTACTAACCAACAAGACTATGGTTAGCCAGCTGGCTGTAACTTAGCTACACGGCCTGAATCTGGCGTCGGTTGCTTCGTTACCTTAGCTGATAAAGTATATAGGAACATTACAGATAGTAACGCTTTTCTAAATAGGATATATAATTGAAATGTAAAGAGCCGAAGCCCAGGATGCGTGCTCGCAGTTAAGTGCAGTTCACCGAATGGCCACCGGTGTCATTAATAACAAGCATTTCAGAAAATTCCATATAGTAGCTTTAAATCTGATCTGAAGGTGTATTTGACTCCAGTACTTGATATTTGAGAACAACTAGAACTAGAACTAGAGGCACAAGCAGGCAGCTGTTTTGCACTAACTGTTCTCCTGTTCTCTGTGAAGTTTGCTGGAAGTGATGTAATGTAGCTCCGGTGTGTTTTTTTTATGTGGAGCGAGCACAGCGCCAGACCTCGCTGAAAAAAAAAAACAGCTTTTTAAATGCTACATTAATTATCAGCAACCGGTCACATGGTAACTTGGAGGCAATTTGTCCTTGTCTGCTCTTATTAATTTGACATGCAGTTAAAACATCAATCATAATGTTGTTTTAATGAAAACTCAACTCCTGGCATTTGATCCTGGTGTTCTTCAACACTGTTTTGAATGGAGGTACAAGCACTGGAAGAAAGACTAAAAATGAGCCTATTTTGTAGGATTTGGGACTTTGAGTGTTTTGTGTGTGTGTCTGTGTGTAAGAGAGAGAGAGAGAGAGAGAGAGAGAGAGAGAGAGAGAGAGAGAGAGAGTGAGTGAGTGAGTCAACTAAATTGATTTTGCCAAAGCCTCGACCCTCTGCCATAATACAGTCAATTGAGACTTGAATAATTGACGTCAAGGGTAGAATGGAGCCTTGAAAGACCTTTCAAGTTCAGGAGTTATTGGACGTAAGACTTTATGATGTAATCAAAGATATGTGAAAAACAACAGATACAACACAACGTCTGACATCCAAATGACTGGAGGTGAAAAAAAATATATATATATATATATTTTAGCAGCTACAGTGGTAATACACATAAAAAGACTTAAAGATAGAGTGTAACTTGTTGTTTATAGTTTGTCATATGATGCTGCTCATTAGTCAACTTCCTGGACTACATGCTTTCCCACCAGCACTTGAATGCAACACACAGTTTGGCGTAAATCCAAAATCTAGATCACCACCTGTCTGCTGAGTTTCTGCCAAATCTGTTTGTAACATTTTGAGATGCGGAGGACTAAAAACTGAATCTGCTTCCAACTTGCATATAGTTTGAGGAGGGACAAAAACATCACTAGTTAGAAAACTTTTGGAAATAAAATAAAGAAAAATACAGGATAACATTTATCGCTAGACGCCACTTTCCAGACCAAGCCTGGACGTCAGGTTTGCTGTTGTATTTGGAATTTTTGAAGATTTTGTAGTCGTCAGGTGTTTGATCGTATTCATGATATAGTCTTAAAATAAACTACGGTCAGCAATTGGATTAAAAAGTCATTGATATTTGAGTGAACATCTTCTCTTCATAACAAAGTGAACCCCAATTTGAAAGCAGCATTTGAAAATGATGAAGCACATTTTAAACAAGAATGAAAGATAAACGTACGAGAATATTATATTCAAATTGTATTTGATCCAGAGACACTAATCAAATGATTCGCTAACTATTGCTCGTAAGGCATTATAAACACATGATTATTAGTATAATAAAGACATAATTTAATGAGCATAATAAGCTCAAAATTGCTGGGCGTTTTAATATTTCATGTTGTAAATTTTCTTTAATGACATGATATAAAAACGTAATGTCATTTTCTGATGCCGGGATGATTGCATCGTAAGAAACAATTATGCAGGCTTCTAATGGGCTCTGCTGCTAATGGACCACAATGCCCTTAATGTGGTGTCAACGTTATTGAAACCGTTGTTCACAGATGTTTTAATCTAAACCGTCACTTTGACTCCACCGTAACATACATATGTTTATAAAACATTTTTCATATCTTAAGACAATGCACGTTACCCCAGGAATCACAGAAGTGTGTGTGTGTGTGTGTGTGTGTGTGTGTGGACAGGAAATGAGAATACTGACTTCGATTGCGCTTCCACAACGTTATCAATAAAATCCAGAGGGGCAAAGAGCCAAAAACATGTCTAATGGATCCATACAGTAGTCTATTGCTGCTTACTATTTAATGCATGCACACATACACACACACACACACACACACACACACACACACACTCTTACCACATTAAAGTCGAGGTTCTTCTCTACCCAGTCAGTAGCAGCATCAAACTCCTCAAACATCTCCATGATGTAGAGGGTATCCAGAGCGTCCACTATTGTCGCTCCCTTTATACTGCCTGCAAGAGAAACCGATAGAGAGGTTAGAAATAGAACAGAACTTCTACATACACATTGTTGTGTCTTCAACGGAGTGTTGTACATATCATCTGTCGGCTAAATAAATACGGACAAATGCTGGCAAGAAAGCTGGATAAAAAATAATAAAAAAAACTTTAAAGTTTTACTCAAAATAAGCGAAAAAGTTCATTGGAGTCAGCTCCTTTTATTGTTGAGTGTGAAGAATAACAGGTATCGGCAGCAGTCCCGCTGAGGAAAGCGGTGAACAAACAGCAGAAGTTAAGAGTTGTGTTTGGCGGTTGAATGAATTATTTGGCTCGACAGACGGTGAGAGGCAGCGATTATCGGCGCTGATGAAAACGTCGGGAGTGTTGCTCATCTCTAGCGATTAGCCTCATAGCGGGAGGGAAGACACACAAACCGCCGTTTCCCAAAACTCCCATTTTCACGAATCCAACCCCACCCCGACGCCTCGGCCCGGGTATGTGTGCCAGGGAGCTCAATGAATCATTAAGCATGCAGCTCCGAGCCCTCAGCAAAGCTTTTAGTCCCAACACACTTGTTATAAACGCAAGGTCTCATCTGTCGGAGCGATCTGACCACTTAGAGGCGAGACTAAAGAAGAGAGGAAAATAACATTTTGAAATGAAAGATATGGAGGCGAAGAAAGAGGAACAAGACGAGGAGTAAGGACATTAATACATCAGCGTAGGGAGGGCGACCCTACAGAGAGAAGGAAGGATAAAAACAAGAGGAAAGACACTGAAATAGTGATGAGGATAGAAGAGCAAGTCCAAGTCAGTGTTTGAAAATGATGTGCGGAGTCGAGATGACAACCGGGATGCTGCAGGTTTGTTACCGTGAAAATCGGTGGGTTTATTTCCCTCTGTAAGCAGTGGGAGGACGCAAAGGCTGCTAAGAGCTTTCCATTACACACACAATGCTGAATCATCAGCTACGGGCAGAGGGCCACTGCTGTATATCAGAAGCAGCACTGCGCTCACTCTGCGTCTGGAAAATATTATTTCTTCAGAAATCACCACTGTATGAGACGACAATACAGTCCAGCCTGCTCGAGGGGAAAATGTAACAACAGTTTTAACCAATGAGAAACGTGTGAATTAATGCACTTTTTTTGGGTGTTGCTAAGTGCATTTTCTTACTTCGGAGAGAGAGGCAGGCTAGCTGTCCCCCCCCCCCCCCCGCTTCCCACCCTTTATGCTAAGCTAAGCTAATCTCCTCCAGGCTCCAGCACCATACTTAACTCACAGATATGAGAGCGACATCCATCCCGGTATCCAGCTAATGCTCTTAGAAGAAGAGGAACGTAAGAATGACTCGAGAACAAAAAGAACGTGAAAGGTAGAATCTACATTAAAATGTGGCGTTCGAATTGTACAACGGACCAAACATGAACAGTGTGAATGTTTCGTCAAGACCCAAGCCCTGTGTGTAGACAGAGCGAGCATGTGACTGGAGGTGTCAGCAGATCCAGTTACTGTTGGAGTCGCTTGTCCTTCCTGTTTTCCATCCATCTCACATTTTCACTCCACTGAAGCCCCCAGAGCGACGACGAGAGGACGAGACACTTTCCTCCCGTCCATTGTCTTGTCTCTGTGCTTCCTTCCCCCTCACTGCTCATCCTGTATCTGAGTGTGTGTGTGTGTGTGTGTGTGTGTGTGTGTGTGTGTGTGAGATGTGAGGGGTACAGATGGTCAAAGAGTGACCTGAATACTAACACTAAACAGAAAGAAAAAGAACATGTTACAGCGGAAAGGAAAGATTTGTGGACAGTTTAGTGTCCTTTGTCCTTCTGTAAAGGATATACATGTTTTTATGAAATATGTCTTTACAGTTTTTATACGGTCGGTTACTTTATTCTGACTCTCTATCTAACTTAACAGGACCAATTTCAATATTATAGTGTAGAATAATGTGATTCACAGTTTTCATGTCGGAGTTCAATTCATCCAAAAGTTGCCCGTTTGAAATCCTGACTACTTCCAACCTCGAGTGTCCACACGTATTGTCGAAAAAGAAAGACTTGCAGCCTTCATAAAAGCTTCAAGTCACGGTTGCGCCCGTGAGACTGAGCGGATAAATGCACCTGCACACACCTGCATGCATTAAATAAGAACTAAATCTGTTGTGTGAGACGTGCGAGGAGTGAGGATTTGCCTCTTTCTTTTGTCACATATGGCAGTAAATGTAATGTTTTTGAGCAATTCTGGACCCATCGGTTACTGCGCAAAATATTAAGAACACGTGTTCTTTCAGACAACACTGATCCCAGAGAATAAAAATGATCTCTGACGTTTGTGAGACAGCTTGTCCGCGGCCAAGAGGAAGCAAGGAATCTGCTGAAATCAGATCACCAGATCCAGGATTTGTGTCAGTGTCCAGATGGGAGGACTATAAAAACTGAGACGGGATTAAGCCGAGGTCTGCGAGGTTACGAGAGCAAAGTCCGACGATCTCGGGGGTGTGGTGCTGCCGGGGAGTTTGTTTCCGTTAGCGACCGGGAGCGTGGTGAGGCAGCAGATGGCTCAGCAGAGGGCAGCGTCTATGATGCTTCTGCGAGAGCACGAGTGGCAGCGGAGGAGGAGAGCGTCTCGGATGCTTCTAGAAAGACGCAGCGGCAGGGGAGGACGGGCCTTGTGATATTTGCTGTAGGTGGTAGGCTTGTCGCAGCGGGAGAATTCTTACACTTGTAAAAAAGTCTTTCCAGAAAACCATCAACACCAATGTGATCTCCCACAGTCACACGGTATAACACTGTAATATTTTCTCCCCGCTTTGCTTCCTGGTGTACCAGTGGGAGTGCACCATATGAAGGAATCAAATTATTTGTATTGTATGCAAACATTTTTTATAGTTTATTTATTATTATTTATGTTTTATTAGTTTTTAAAAAAAAATATATATATATATATATATATATATTTTTTAATTCTAATTATTTTTGTGCATATATTTTTGCCTACATCACGTCCTCAAACATCGTGTTGCATTTCAGAGAAAGCATTAAATGACACTGATAAAGCAGAACATGGGAGAAAAGGATGGCAGAAACGGATGGGAAGATGAACGATGAAAGAGCCGGCGTCCTCGGAAGACGAGAAGAATCATTACCGCTCTGTTCGCTGAGGATGGATGGGAGAGGCATGGCAGACAAAAGAGAAAATGGGGGACAGAAGGTCCAAAAGTCATTAACGAGCAGAAGTCCCTCCATTCCTGTGCGCCTTGAAACACAATCCATTTAGCTGTTGCTCTTCCTACATCCAGCTGTCCTCCAATGAGATGGCCATTTTCTCTTTTCAGAACAATTCTGTCCTCTTGTCCTTCTTTATCTCATATTCCCTTGCTTTGATTGCTCCTTCCATCCTCATCCACTCTGCTTTTTCACCCCTTTCCTCCCTCCCTCGGTACCTCCAACAGAAAATGAGTGAAGAGGGGAATGATGGATGAATTAAAGCAGAAAGCAAAGCACCACACCTCGCATGCTTCATTCATCACCTACATAGGCAGATGTCCTTCACACACACACACAGTGTTATTCTGCTGCATTTTGGTGCTAAAAACAAGAGTATTAGCTGGTTTGACTATAAGTGTGGATGACTGGTCAATAGCGACATTCATTCACTGCACTCCTTCATACGCTGCAGTGTGTGTGTGTGTGTGTGTGTGTGTGTGTGTGCCTGTCAGTCAGAGGAGTGATGCATTGTTTGGTTGTTCAGAACAAAATAACCTTCACTTCACGCAATCAGGCGGCGAAGACAGAGCTGTAATCTGTGATGCGGGAGTGTGCATGAGTGATTGAGAGCGACTGACAATGTGTTGTTGCTTTTTGTCTTTCTCACACACACACACACACACACACACACACACACACACACACACACACACACACACACACACACACACACACACACACACACACACACACACACGCACGCACACACACGCACGCACACACAGATCGTGTTGACAGAGGTCAGAATGCAAACATGAGCTCTACTTATTCGGTGGAGTATACGTTATATTTTGCATCTATAAACAGCAGGCGGAGTAACAGTTTAACTGTGCGCGTCCCTGTGAGGGATTATGTGTTCAAACGCGTTTCGAGTACATCTTCATGCTTCATCGTGTTGCTTTGCTCACCCTTGCATACATGCTACATCAGCTGTATTATACAGTTTACTGACAGCTTTAAGCCGTACTGGAGACGTGTCAACGTCCTGATGCCAACCAGGCAGACGTAATTAATCGAGGAAATAACTTTACTAGCTCACATCTTGCCGGCGCGGCTTTGACCGCTTGCGGCTGTTCACGCCATGGCTTGACTGAAGTGTTTTCAGTACAATACAAACAAGATAGAAAAAATACACAAGAGTTTAGAATTATAGCTTAATTCAACAGGTACTTAGACTTCTGCATTAGCAAAAAATTAGCTAGGATAGTGGCTAGCTTGGTTAGCAGTGAGCGGGTCATAGAAAAACTAAATCTTTCTAAATCACAAATCAACAACCACAGCGGTAACAAAAGGAGCGCCTACGGATAACCCTTGACCTGAAGTTCATGATGATGTATTATTGTTAAAAGCATAAAACCGTGTCAATGAAGCCAATCAATAGGATACTGCATGAATATATGCTATAGCCCCATAAAGTCATGCATTTTCCTCTTAACAATTACCACTCAATGTGCTCATGAAAAGCTTTTCTTCAAACACACTAAATTGTATATGATAAATATTTTAAGTGGGTGAGGCCATATGATACCTAGATGTGGAGAGTGGGTTTCTTTGCTTTGGGAACATGAAGCGAAGAACAGCAAATGTCATGCGGGATTTCATCGCGCGACCTCAACAGTCGGCCCCGAGCCCTCCAGCTCTGGGTCACACGGAGCTCCCCTTCACTCTGATTCAGCGCTCGCAGCTCCACACGCCGGGGAGTAAGTCACAGCAGCCGAGCGGAGCGGAGCTCCTCTCCCACAGTGAAGTCAGCCCTGCAACTATAGGTCACGTGAAAAATGAGAATGAAAATCTACCCCTGAAGTTTTCTACTCCCCTCGGTCGGGCAGCGGCACGCTTTCAACTGCGTCTGAAAACACTGAGCGTGACTGACAGAAGAATTAATCAGCCTTAGTCCAGTCCCCCCCCCCCCCCCTCCTGGTTTCATAAACAAGTCCCAAGCTTAAACATTAATTTAGTTACCCGTCATATTTAAGTAAAGACCTGTTGATCACGCTTCTAGCTACAGCAGGGCCGTGGACCAGCTCCTAGTTATGCTGCTGTGGGCCTAGACTACCGGGGGACCTCCTATGATGCACTGATCCTCCTCTCTCTCCTCCTCTCCTTCTGCATCTGTATGCATTCATGTCTCCTTACTGCATGTTACTCACTTCCTCAGAGTCGTACTTTCTCATCTCGCAGGTTTCCATGGATCAGTAGGGTTACACCTGGATCAGGGTTGTGCCGGTTGCCATAGACATATTTCTATTACTGCTGCGTCTATTCTATTCTATCCACTACTGCTATTATCCTTAGTACCAGTCATATATTAGTTCTGCTATTATTAGTATCATTATATTACATCCACCATTACTAGTCCTGTTTCTATTATAGTTATTATAGCTGTATATGTAAATTACATGAGTACGGGGTGAACCTGATCTAAAGGAAAAGTGTCTCTTAAGGACAGGTCGGGGGAGTCACCTGGCAAGCTCGCCAAGCTGCCGTCACCGTGATTGTTCGGGTATCGCTTTGACATGCCAACAAAATAGCCAATAAAAAGCAGTGAGGTCAGCGTGATAATAATGATGAAAACGCACAATATTCATGTCACGGCTGAAAATATGAATTCTATTTTGCTATCAAGAGCTAAAGCAACCTTTTGACCTAGTTTTGTGAAATGCCCTAAACTTTATGACACATCCTTCAGCCCGACAAGAAAATCATAACCTCTTTCCAGCTTTACTGCGGGATGAATTAATATTGGCGGTGCACACTGACTCAGCGGCTTTAGCTTAAAACTAGCAGCCTCAGCCTTCAAGAGACTGACAGCAGTCAAAGTGTCACTGATATTACAAAGGGAAAAAAAAATGCAATTCTCTTCAACTAAAAAGAAATCCCTTCTTGAAGTTTCTCCTCAGCTCGCTGCCTTTCTCGGGCCAGAGACGCTCTGAAGATAGAGACGGGTCCCCGATGTGTCCCGTGTCGCTAACTCAATGCAAACTCCAGGTCTAATCCTTAATCCTGCAATTTGATCCCGGCCTCAACACCCCTCAGCCCCGCTGGTGATCCCATTTAGCCCCAACTACCGCCTCAACGTAGAGTCTACACTGAATTTTGCGAGGGGTCACGGAGGGGAGGTGAGGAAAAAGTGATGGCTAAGCCTTCGGCTAATCGTGTTATCGTAGGCAGAAAGCATGCGCACGCATGAACACACACAGACACAATCCCAAAGTGTATTAACCTCTTGGCTTCTGCTGCCAGATACTCGAGCGTCAACACTTTTTTTTTGGTCAAGGTTACAGTGAAAGGCACGCTTCACTTTTGTGCGCTGAAAATGTGACTGGTACAGAAACAAAAAAGGGGGATTTAACGAGGAGCTGTGATAACACACCAAACGCAAAGTAGAAAGAGGCGCCGCAGGTTTCTGTTCGGCTGCCTCGTTTGATCAGGCGTGGGAACTTCCAGGGACCGGGCAGACTTCGAGGTGCGTGCACGAGTGTGCTTGTGTCTATGAGAGTGTGTTTAGACGCGTGTTCATCATCAGGGAGATGGGCGGTGCTGCTGCAGTGTGTGTTTTAAAACCCGGGCGGGAGGGGTTGTTGTTCGGTGTCTATGAGCGGGTGTGATAAATTACCGTATTTTCCGCACTATAAGGCGCACTTAAAAGCCTTTAATTTTCTCAAAAAACGACAGTGCGCCTTGTAATCCGGAGCGCCTTATATATGGATCAATTGGTTCCGTCATTCCGGGTGGATTAACTAAAGAACTCCAGCCACTAGATATTGGTGTCAACAGGCCGTTCAAAGCTAGACTGCGAGCTGCGTGGGAGCAGTGGATGACAGAAGGCGAACACACGTTCACCAAGACGGGGAGACAGCGCCGAGCGATTTATGCCACTATTTGCCAATGGATCGTGGATGCCTGGGCTGATATATCAGTCTCAACTGTGGTCCGAGCTTTCACGAAGGCAGGAATAATCACTGAACTGCCAGGCAATAGCAGCGACACTGACTCGGATAATGACGAGAGGGAGCCGGGCATGTTGGATGCCGTACTCACCGTTTGACTGTAGTAGCTTCTATTCTATGCGCCTTATAATCCGGTGCGCCCTATATATAAAAACAGTTCTAAAATAGGCCATTCATTTAAGGTGCGCCTTATAATCCGGTGCGCTTTATAGTGCGGAAAATACGGTAATGTCGATGCTGGCTCAAGGCTCTATAACAAAAGGCTCAGGAAATCTGAGAGTGTACAGCACAGAGTTGCAAGGTGTGTGTGTGTGCGTGCGTGCGTGACGGATACCCCCATTTCAACTGCTGCAGTGCTTCCCTAGTCTGCGTCTCACCCACCTCTCAGGAGAGCGTGATTTACATCACATCAGACACAACCAAATACAACCTCCCTCCTACACACACACACACACACACACACACACACACACACACACACACACACACACACACACACACACACACACACACACACACACACACACACACACACACACACACACACACACACACACACACACACACACACACACACCTGAGGGTAGGCCGGAGCAGAATTACTCCATCCATTTCAATTACAGAGATTGAGTATCTGATTCAGACACACACAATGCTGCGTGGGAGCTGAGGCTGCAGCCCAGGATTCAATGTCAAATTACATAACCAGCTAAATGACTAGTCTGGGAATAGAGAGACACCAAAAAAAACATTTGCCTCCTTGACTGGTGAACGATAACAGTATTTTAGCTCCGCTGCAGAGCGCTGCACGAATGAGTCCCGACAGCCGAGATGAGTCAGCATTTTTGCACTTCCGGGCTCCCTCGTCTCGAAGTCAACGGGTTTCTGGTTAGACGACATGAAAAAAAAAAAACGTCTGTTGAGCTGGAGAGATTTCAAACGTTTTGTGCGACAACATGGCGACATTTCTGAGGCTGGAAGGATACAAGAAACCGAATGAAACACGGTATGACACAACGATGGGGGTGTGACCAAGACCGAACACTAAGTTTGGCATTGATGGCAGGCCGGGGCGATGTGTTTGAACATTCGCCGTCCAGCAAGACACACTGAGCCGGGTCAAACGGGTTTCCGTGGTTGTCTGCTGTGTGTTTTCAGTTTACCTCACAGAAGTGATTCATTCCGTTATATATATATATATATATATATCTTGAGGATTGTGTCTTTCCTCACCATGACTCACAAAGTCCTCCAGCTGAAGTGGCTGCCGTTAAAAACACTTGATTCAAAAAGACTGGAACTAAACAGAGACCGCGTAACTCTTCTGCTGCCCTCCAGCGCAGAAGCACTTTTTTTTCCCCCAAATAAAAAAGGGATTGAATGGACCGGCCACATTCTCACATCTTGGACCTTTTAAGGACTCTACACTCTTCTTACCTAAAGCTGTTAGCTGGGCTGAATCGCAAGAAGCATCTGCCCATTGCTGGAAATGTCGCAGGTTGTGAGGCAGCCGTGTGAAAAGGAGTTGACGGCGGTTTCAAGTGAATAGAAACAGCAGCATTTGTTGAGCATTTGTTAAAAAGAGGTGAACCTGTCAGAGGATGTGCCAAAGAGTTATTAAGTTAGATTTTTAAGTTAAAAGCGTTGTAGTGGTGCACTCATCTCTACTGTAAGCAAAGTTCAAAACAGCTGGGAGACATTGAACGCACCATGGTTGAACAGACATCTGTGCTGGACGGCCCAAATCAGTTAGTGGCGGATAGAGCGGTGCAGCCAAAGTCCTGCTCAATCTCACTCTACACTCTCAGGAAAGGGAGCCGGCTACTGTTTGGAAGACATGAGCCTGTTGGGGAGCACTAATGCAATATTAGTGAACCCGAAGAAAAGGTCACGGTAATGCCATCAAGGCTGAAGTACAGCAGCTCTTTGAGGTTAACGGTGTGTTATAATGGGGATGCAACGCAAACCCGACATTTGAAAGTCAAGTGTCAATGTGAAGGAGGAGGCCTCGGTCCTTCTTTGATTCCGTCGGTATTTCCACCGTCGCTCTGCTGAAATGATGCGAGGAGCTGCAGGCATCACCGCGGGCGGACAGGGAGCAAGAAAAAGCCATTGAGAGCGCCGGCGTGGAGGGAAGGCCACGGGAGACAGGAGGGGGAACAACAACATAAAGAAAAGGAGGTCATCGTCACAAAAACCCCCGGCAGCATCTGTGGCAAAGGCTGCCATTCATTCAGTGGCCTTCTAAAGCACTGCGGGCAGGGCCTGAGCCCCTCAGGAGATGCACTCGACTTTCACTTCTACACAACTGCCTGCCGATAAAGATCCATCCAACGTCTGTCAAAGAGCTGTGTGTGTTAGCTCAGACAAAAGTCTAGCGCTGCATTTATTGAAGTTTCTAACGTTATTTTACTATCTTAATAGCTCGCAACCAAAACATACTACGCACAACTTGCCCTGAAATCAAAAAGGTTGCAGTATTTTTATTTTTTTTTCAAATCATGTTATACATCCTCTAGAATTATTATCTATATAAGCCAGTATGTGTGTCACGTGTTGTTGGGTTTCACATATTAGAAGTTGTTGTGCGGAACTGAAAAACGCCACCAAGATAAAGTATTTATGGAGTTAACGTATTTTTCATGGCAGTTGGATTTCGAGGTGTCTCCTGGGTTTTTCCTCTGAAAAAGCCCACAGCTTAGACCAACAAGACAGATGGCATCATGGTTCACAGACACACACACACACAATGTTCTCTCATAACACGGTCCAGGTCACACTGGACTGGATGGCAACCGACCTAAACAATCTGCCTTTTCCTCTTTGCCTCCAACAGTCGACATCAGTAGTGACCTTTAATGTGCTGCGGCTCAGTCAAGTGTGTTTATCTTCGACAGAAACAAACACACACACACACACACACGCGCACACACACACACACACACACCATGGGGAGGTTTTTTTTCTGGTTGAACACACGAGTGCCTCCCCGTGCTGGCCCTCAGCCAGAACGAAGAGAACTTATGTTTCAACCTTTAGCTTGTTTTTCTGCTGAGGAGCACAAGCAGTGGTCTGTCAAAGTATCAATTAAAGAGCGGACGAGCGAGGGAAACACACAGACAGCAAAATGTATTGCGTTTCCTTGTTTGGGAGCCGACAAGAGACAATCCACCGACCACATTGTGCTGCAATATCACTTAAAATGATTTTCTCTACATACACAACATACAGCATATGGCTCTCCGCCAATGAGGACATTGAAATCCTGTCCTTGGTTATAAATCTAGGGATTTGCGGGATTTCATGACATAAAGAGGATTTACATATATTACAAATCTTGTTTTTTTTAAGGAAGATTCGGATGTTATTTGAGCCTAAATATCTTAAAACGTGATTGTTTTTAGTGTTGTTCCGATATCGTTTTTTTTCTTCTCGATATCTGAACCAGCGTATCGGCCGATACCACGCACAGATCCGATACCAGATTTTCCGGGGCAAAATATCGCCAAATTGCTGACATTTAGTTCGCTCTGACTAAGATGTGAAAGAAGCGAGACGGCTACTTTTGTCATCTGATTTAGACAGCGGTGAAAATTCCGGAGCTAAACTAAGTAAATGAAAATGCAAAGGACCCTTGAGTGCATCGCATTCACATCGATCAACACTTGAGCTACGATTTCGTATTTTTAGTCGCAGATGACTCAAACTCACGGAGGAGAAACTAATCGAGTTACAGTGCTTCCGTCCCAACGTCGGTCCAAACTCAAATTCTCTTTGTTGCGGCTGAAATCGTTGCAGAGAGCAGAGTGGAATAAAATCCACAATGCAGAGTCTGCAACTATTTCAAGGAAGGGTTGCTACCAGACGCTCACAGAGTAAACAGTCTGCATGCTGTCAGAGAACTATATTAGAGAACTCTTCTTCTATTGCCACCGTGTCCTCGTTAAAAAAAGAAAGTGGAGTCCATGATAAGGCCTTGGTACAAACTCCACCCTCTGGCACATTGGCTTCTAATGGAGCAGAGATTAAATTAAATTCTATAATGTCTAACAGGAGCCAGGGCACGGCTTCGGGCTCGGGCAGACGATTCACTGGCACTGAGCTCCGAATGAACTCCTGTTGATCTGGAGAAACTTAACAAGGCAATGATTCATCTTCCTGGGGTCGTCGTAACATATTCTGGTCAGTGAGATCTGGGTGTGAAAAGCCCTCAGTGGCTGCTCGGTTCAAAAGGACGTGTTAGGAGTTGCAAGACCCCGATGCGACCGCGAGGTCTAAATAATTCAGGTATTCCTCAAACCTGAAATATTACAGGAACCAAAACATTTAGGAGAGGTTGTAACTCTGACATTTCCCCCCCCCCCCCCCCCCTCTCTTTGAAGCATAGTATTCAGACTGTGTGTGTGCGGCCTAAACGGGATTCAGGCCGCTCTGGCTTCAGAAACAGGGAGATGTACCTGTTCTGTTAGGGCAGAGTTGAGCGCTAAGAGACGGAGAGGGGCATTGGAGACAACAGGAGGCGCGATGGACGCCATCTTTCGCCTCTAGGTGTTTTCTTATTTTAGCTAAAAAAGTGAATATAACATCTTGCCCTATAAAACACTGTCCTTCAAAAACCCAACGAAGAAAGCAGATCTAGGAACAGCAATCGGTCTGCCCTTCAGTTACCCAATCAAGGTAGAATTATATTATCATTGTGACGGAGCACTTTTTGAATCTGTACACAATAGGTTAGTGTTATTGATTGTCATTTTTGACATTGAAGAAAACCAGGACCTAAATAGTTTATCCTGTCAGAAGTCACAGATACGGATGCTGTAGAAAACTAATCGACTCTCTTTGCGAGTCAGATTATCTGCACAAACGTATATTATAATCATCCTGTAGTGTTTATTAATATACTATATGATATAGGATAAAATAAACATAAAAGTTATGTTACATTATCTAGAATTCAGTCCTCTGGTTCCGCAAAGTGAAGACAATGGTGAAGCACTTTACAGTCATTCTCTCTAATGGCCAGCAGGGGGCGACTCTTCTGGTTGTAAAATAAGGGATTGCATATATACAGCATGATGTTAGTTAAATATGGTCCCATTTAAAATAAAGTAGACAGAGCAGGGTATTTTGTTACAGCGTGGCTGCCTCGTGATTGACAGGTCACTACCACAGAATAGTCCGGTCAGAGAGTTCATGAAAGTTAATTGAAACATTTTGGTCGCCTACAAACGTCTTGCTTAGTGTTGTACTTAGCTCCACCCTCTCACGTCAAAAAACCAAGATGGCGTCGGCCAAAACGCCAGACTCCACAGACCAACGGATGACGTCACGCCGACTACGTTCACGTCTTGTGTACGGTCAATGGACAAATTGCTTTTAAGTCCCAGAAACCTTAGTTGTAAATGTCACGTGTTTCTGTAGAACATGAACTATTCAAAACGGAATAAGTCAAAGTCCTCTTCATCAGGACGGTGTGATTTGATTTGATCGTCTCCTACAATTTATGTTTGCTGGCACTCACTTGCTATTACAAATGAGTTACACATCCAGAGTCACTAAATAAGCATCTTGACCTTTTAACCACTTTGTCAAATAGTTAGAGGACCTGTACTCTTCCTTCTGACGCTTTTATTTAGATACGAGACCGTCAGTGCTAACACGAGACTACAAGCACACTGCGTCCGGCTCATATCTCTTGCTCTTTACCTTTTGAAGTGTTTCGGTTTAAAAAAAAAAAATGCATATTTTGTAATTCTGTTTGATGAAACAAATCCTGCTTGGATGTCTGCCAAAGCAGTTGGTTGAGAAGATAAACATAGTTGCCTGCCGACATTTTGGGGAGATCTATGGCTGGTAGTGTTAGTCAGTTAAAAGTTAGAGTTGAGGTCAGCCTCTTCTAAATATATGTGGGATGTCCAGGCTGGAAAAAGACATCGTCGAGTCCGAAGCCGGACATAACAGATCCATCCTGCACACAGTTTTTAATCATGAAACAGATCTCCAGCAGTTGTCATGAGCATCAAGATGTGATGTAAATAAGAGTACGGCATATGTTGTATTGATATAGTTCTGAAGATCGAGGTAGCCACAAAATGATAATATACAAATGATTTAAGAGTACTGAATTTAGTCTTTACCTCAGCTGAAATGATTTGTTGATTAGTCAATACCACATTTAAAAAATGCATTAAAGAAATCAGCAAATATTCCCTTTTTCCTTCTTCATTTTGAAAATGTGTTGCTATCCTTTGTATTTAGGGATAATAAACCAAATATCTTTGGGATTTGGACTGTTGGTCAGACAAAACAAGTCATTTAAAAAACGTTGATGATTTCTTTGCAACACCAAAGGAGGAAAAATTGCAATTTCCAGGCGCATGTTGAAGAACATAAATATTAAACATAACGAGCAGCTGATAGTTTTTAGTTTTATTCCCATCCTAGCTGTCTATCTTACGGTAAAAAAACAACTAATCTTTAAAGTCCAGACGCTAGCATCGCTAACACGATAACCTGAAACTTTTGTTACTTTCACCGAAGCACAACTTGGCTCTTTCATTAGAAGAAAGAGTAAAGCATGCCTCATGGAGTAAGTCGAGTGAAAAGTCTCATGTTGACATCCTGAACCTTCCAACTACAGCTAGCAAAGTTTTACATTTGTTTAATTTGAACCTGCAATCCAGGTTACCGTGTATCAGGGAAACATCCTCCGGTACAGAGAGCGGCTTCATTGCATAACACTCCAGATCAGGCTAATATTATCGTCATACATCACGTTCTATAGGAGTTGGAAACGGCTGCGACGCGGCCCCGGGGCCACGCTGTCTTATTTACTGATGGAAGTGGGTCTGCCGGAGCAGCCGACTGAAACCTATTTACTCTTCTATAGCGGAGACGTGAGGGATGGCTGGAGACAGGGGAACAGAGAGGAAGACCAACACGGGCTAATTTCAAAATTAGTATTCGCACAGCCGCTTTCCTCTCTCTTCCTACATTCACGTATGATAAATTCCGGTAATGAAACAGTGTCTGGAGTTTACACAAAGCTGATTGAATTCCCTCATTAAACAAAAGAAGGAAATCATTAAAAATGAGCCTGTAAGTCCTCCACACTGTATATTGGAATCGACTTAGTGGGGGTTTTGGGCATTTTCCCCGAGGGGCGAAGACTGAAGTTATGCATTTCAATCAAAAGGTTCTTCAGGGAAAACAGCTACTTTCAAAACTATAAAATGGGGTCTTTTTGTTTGTTTTATGGCAGGTGGAATCTTGACGCAGATCCAAACCAAACTCCTCTTGTCTCATAACAGGCATTCACCTCAGTATACCAGAACATATTGTCTTTATTGTTTCCAGAAGAGCAGAGGTACAAACCTAAAAGAAAGAGCTGGCTGCTGACAGACCAAAAAAAACGAGGCTAAATATCAAAAGAGTCATCTTACTGCATGAATTGAACAAAAGACCCGAGTCTGTTGGCTTCAAACATTCTCCGTAACACCCGGCATGTATATATGCTCAAAGCGCTGTCATCTTGTCACTTCTGTACGTCGATGGTGTTACAGACGCAACCTGAAAACCCAACCGCTCAGCTGTAGCACCTTGACACAAATAAAGCTCTGTGGAGCCCATGATGTAAGACGCAGAAAGACTTTAGAGAAGCTCAGAGATAACCCTGCTCTTTGCCTTGTGTGGATGCAGTGGAGGTAAAACTGCATTAGGGATTCATCTTCAGGCTGCTGTAGGTGGAGAGGACACTTGTGAATTATGCTCTGAGGGAAACCACACAACTGCAGAGACACTATTAACCAGAGCCAATCACACACCTTGGGAGTCAACTTCTGCAAACTAACTACACGACGTCCTCGTGTCTATACCTTTGGTGACGCTCTGCAGTTTAAAATAAGTACGTACTAAATTCACACGACCAACGTTATCATTTCATTGCTGGTGATTGGATTTATGTTTTGAAAAATCATGAATGTGGCGTTTTGTTTGTGAAGATTATCTTGCTGAACACAACATTTGTTTGCCACAGAGCTGCGATAATCCCACTGTCATCTAGAAGGACATATGTTGTTGTTACAGAGGAAAAAATACACTGCACCTGAACATGAAATGGCAAGATTATAAAAAAAATATAAAAAATACTGAGAAAAACATCAAACCATATCAACATGAGTGTACTTTGGTGTCAAGAGACCGGTCTTATCAGCAGTGGAGGCACAGCTACCTCTCTTCCACATGAAAGCCATTTTATCTAGTCAAGATCTCAGCAGTGACACTACTCTAAACTGTCACCACCCACTGATAAACACACACACACACCTCATCTGGAGCTAAAGGTATCCAAACAAATAATTCTCACTGAGAATTTAATTAGGTCAAGAGAGAGACGAGCAGATCTTGACAAATTAAAAATCCAATTCCCGCTCTTATTAATCCAATCAGTCAGGATGAATTACAGTATTCGTTATGTGTACAAACACATGGAGTACACACACACACACACACACACACACACACACACACACACACACACACACACACACACACACACACACACACACACACACACACACACACACACACACACACACACACACACACACACACACACACACACACACACACACACACACACACACACACACACACACACACACACACTTTTTTTTTACAATATCGCTGCTTGATCGTGTCCGCCTCATCTTCCAAGCTACATCTTAACGATATCAGTGACAGGAGTGCTTTTTAAATATCAAGCCCTTTTATTTAGAGACGTTGAAGCATCTGGTCTCTTTGTCCCTTCACAAAATTAGGAGAAAAACCAAATACATTTTTAATGAGCCGTATTGATCCTCTGCCACGTTGGCACACGTCTCGTCGCAACAGATCCGTGGGATCATCTCCTTTTAGCTTTATGTTTACTTTGGCGGCAATCCTCAGAGTCCAGCTTTTACGCCAACGATCTCACCAAGTAAATGAGACCGCACGAGGAGCAACACGTAGTGTGTGTGTGTGTGTGTGTGTGTGTGCGCGCGCGTCTGGGGGGGGATAAGAAAGGACTTAACAAAAGATGCAGTTATTATCCTAGTTTAATTTGGCTTCTGCAATCCACACACAATTAAACTGGAGGATCCTGACTTGTCACTGCAGAAACAAAGTGCACGTGTGCCTGTGTGTGATATTTATTAACGGGGCCCTGCGGTCATCTAGCAGCATGCCTCGTTTTTATTTCACAAACGAAGGGGCAGACGGAGAAGCAAGGTTTTGTGTGAAAGAGAGCTATATGTGAGCTGCGCCTCTGTCACCACACTCATTAACAGCACAGACACCAACAACTGGCGAGCAGCACAAACGGAATTTAAATATATGATAAAGTTGACATTTAGAGGCGTCCATAGATGGATGACTCGAACTGACGGCCAATTTGGCTGCTAATCGAAAGGCCAAGGCAGCTGGTGGCAGGGACAAGAGATCAATCGTGTGTGTGTGTGTGTGTGTGTGTGTGTGTGTGTGTGTGTGTTTGCTTGTCTGTTTGTGTCTCTCACTCACCAAATAGATTGCTGGAGTGGCCTTGCTTGGAGATGGGCCGGAGCTCATTGGAACCCCAGGCGTAGCGCCTGTAGCTGCCCCACGCATGTTTCATCATCTGAATGGGAGGAGGAAGAGGAGGAGGAAGAGGAGGAGACGAGAAATAAAGAGCGTTAAAGAGGACAATGAATCATCTGAGCTGTAACAAAGACAATTAAGTCATTTTCATACAAAACTGTGGGTTTTGCTTGAAGCTTAAATTATACTGGATTTTATTGGCCGATACCAATATTTAAGAAACTCTGCCAATGACATATTTGGTCGAAACAGAGTTTCATTCGCCTATCGCTCCGAAACCAAAAATGATAGTTTTCTTAGTCTTGTGATGAAATAAACTATCAATTACTCATGTGAAAAGCTTTCTGTCAATCGACTGAGTCATGCTGGCACTGCCTGTACAGTCACTTTGAGTGACCATTTGAGGTCCTAAAGAATGTCTTTATCGGACACAATGTTTATCCCAAAGTTACAAGTAATCTCAACTTAATGCCATTAAAACTAAAGCTGTTGTCAGCTCTTGTTTCCACCCATCGCTTTTGTATTATTCATATAAACTGCCTTTATTTCATACATTGCAAACTGAGCACACACCCATGTTCAATACCTCCATTGAAGATGTGAAACTACCAATTCTCCCTACTTGCTTTGTCCCGGCTGAAATAAATCCTACAACAACGGGACACGAACAGCGGCCTCCTGGGTGAAAGTCCTGCGTTTTCTTCCTCCTTGGCGGTCTGGAAGTTTAGGACTTAATTTGTTTGTACAGTTCAACACCAAACTGAGATCAATAACAACAGGAGCACAACATCTGTCAACACACACTCTGCCAAATGACCTGTTCAAACTGTCGGTCAGTCAAATATGAACGGTGTGGCTGATTGATGCGAGAAAAATAAAAGCCAAATATCACTCATTTCCCCGTGAAAAGGAACATTGTCCTCCGCTGAGTCCCATTATCGGCTGTTGAAACCACCCAATTTCCCCCGGCGGGAATCATTGAGGTTTCGTCTCATTCTAATCCGGTGCTGGCTGGGGGCTCGATAGCACTGTGAACAGAGGTTTCGGTTTCCAATCCAACACCCTAGACGCTCATTTGTGGCTCCGCCTCCAGCTTCGGCATTTTCCTCTCCTGCTAATCCGGGTTACACGGCATCGTCGTGGAGCTTCCTAGAACCATGCGTCTGGATTAGACGCGCTAAAACCCCTTATCAGACGGAGAGTCTGTTCAGGCACACACATCGCTGACGGCGCTCTACACTGCAACATATAGCGTGTATACTTTTCAAAGATCCAAGAGCCAAGGTGATGTCTTACATTAGCTTGTTTTGTCGATGCAGAAGTCTGAAACCAACTATAAACTATATGAAAAGGAGAAAAGCAGAAATTATATTTTTCTTGACTTGGAACCTGAAATTTAAAACAATATCAAAAACAATCAGTGTGGATTGAATTTTTCAGTGTGCACCAAGAACCGCCAAGCAAGATGAGGCCTTTTTGGGCTTTAGGAAACACCGATTGACATTTCTCCCCATTTTCTGACATTTGACAGACCAAAAACCTAAAATAATCGACAATGAAAACAAGCATCAGCTGTAGGTTGAATGTTAACAATCCCTTCCTGAGGACGTGAACTGAGCCCGGCTGTGCTGCTCGCAGCGTTGCCAAGAAACAGTTGGGTGGTTTGTCGGCCCTGTGGCTTGTTTAACTAAATTATATTAAAATGAAACGTGTCAAAGTTGCACCTACTTCGACCCTGCAGGAGGACAAACACACATGCTTACAAGCAGCCGGAGATTCTTTGCTTTATAGTTGGATTTAGTGCAAATAATTTAAAAAAAGGGAGGTCACGAAGGAGGTCAAGGAATGTCTAAAACAGGTGGTAAAATGCAGGTGCTTAGTAACAATCACAAACACTAGAAAAGACACTTATTTGTCTGTTCATATTGCGAGCAGGACTCAGGTTTTCAGGTTACATGATGGAGGCTGAAGAGCCCGGCGCATGAATAGACTGATTTTCTGCTCAACAACTGGTTATTAGATCGCAGTGCATATAAAGGAATATGGCATATTATGCTAGAGAGGAATAGAGGAAGCATAATCACCGCATTTACCAGTTACCGCTTGTGTTCCACCTACGTCTGTCACAGTTGTACAAAGACAGATGCACACATATATATACACACACACACACACACACACACACACACACACACACACACACACATATATATATATATATGTGTGTGTGCATGTATATGTTCAGAGGCGTAAATCACTTGTAAAACAGTAAGTAATGTATATCAAAGGTAAAGTGACAGTATAACGTCAATTAAGTGATCTTCTTTTAAACACACACACGCTCACAAACGCACATAAACACCGAACAAAAGCCACCTCAACAACTCCCACACAGCTCAGAATGACAGCGAGCGAAAGCTTTCCTCCATTTAAACCCACTAATTAAAGCCAGTGAGCCTGCTAATTACGGCTCCTATACGCATGTCACTTTAAAATAGCTACCCAAATACTGCTGCTTTCTTTTTCACCCAGAGGAAGACGAAAGCTGACCCAGGGTCTGTTCAACGATGTCGAGATCGAGACGACGCAGAGAATTTACACTGTAAACAAATATTGCCGCTGGATATCCAAAACATGCTGCAGCAATTCGATTTTATTTAAGTAGCCTATAGCCTCATGTAGTGGGTAGAAACATATTTAAAGAAGATATCTAAAGCCAGAGACTACTGTTGTTTTTACTACTAAATGATTTGGTCTAAATGGACTTGTTATGGGGACGATTTGACTATTCTGTTGTAATAAATCGCGGGTATCAGGCCCCTAATGTCATTTAAAGCCTCCTTAATAATTTGAGTCTGATTTAGAATAGAAAAATCTGTATCTTTATATCAAAATCCCTGTTTTCTCTTCTGTAAAACGGTTTGAAATGTTTAAGGACTCAATGGAGGTCAGCAGATACTAATTAAACTGTTAGCAACATTTTACTCTCCATGTCTGAAACACTTGGCTGGTGTTGTAGCTCGCGAGAGCCTTGACTCAACAGTTTCTCATCTCAAACGTGCACCTGTATTGACACCAAAACAAAAACACATGAAGTTGACATTAGCGACGTGCGGCTTTGACCTACTGCTCCGAGGTGATCCGTGTTCCGCCTCCAGCTAACACCGTGAGGTCATCGTGAGGTCATCGTGACGTCGGCGCTAAAAGCGTCTACTGCCACTCTAATAAAATTGCTCAGCAAAAATCTAAGAAATCGTTGGGAATTTAAAGGTCTGAACCATCATCAGAATTTCATTTTGGTAAATAGAGCAAAATCACAGCATATTTATCATATAAAAAAAAACAGTATGGCGTGCTGTTCTCTAATTCAGTGTGTGAATAGAAGTGTGGCTCGCACTACTAAACATTCCCCCGTGTGTTAACTCTTATTGGATTTATTGCTCAGGATCCCGATGTGTTGACTCTAATTGGATTAGCTGCTCAGGATTGTGTGGGCTGACCGCTGTTACTAGGATCTGGTGGCTGAGGCGGTTCCAGACTCTCCCCGTGTCTCGTCGCTAACCCGGCACCGCGTTGAAGGTGCGGTGGTTTTCTAGGGCGCCGACATCGAGTCCGATCCAGCAGGAAGATCTAAAAGTGCACACGCGCCTCCTCTCGTCTGTGGAGCACGCAGGCCGAACCACGAGATTATTTGGTACAGGACGGCTGCGTGAGGAGCGTTGATAATCACCTCCTCTTCTCTCGCTCTTCAATTCATTCCCATTCTCTGTTCACCCCCCCGCTCCACCTCTCCTCTCAGCCTATTGATCCGCCTCAGGCACTGAACTAATGACAGTGTTGTCTTCACTGATGATACACAGCACATCTACACACACACACGCTTCGTCCTCCCATCCCTACAACTGTTTCCTGTCAGCAGGACAGCTAATTGTGTTACACCATGCTAATGCATTGCGGCGGGGAATAAAAGGACGCTCAAATAACTACACACTACTTGAAGATGAATACTGATATTCTTGTAGTGAGCATGCAGATTAGAACTCATAAAAGGAAAATCTTGAAAATGTCAAATTCTTATATGCAACTTCCAAAAACTGCCAGAAACCCTTAGCTTGAACACTAAAGCAAGCTACAGTTTGACTATCAAATATCCGATCAATAGGGCAACAGACCGTGGAACTATAGCGCCAACGAGCTGTTTTTCTCTTGTGCAGTTGAAAGTGAGACTTGAATCCTCTGCTAACCACACTTCACAGCTACGCTTTCTTCGACTTCCGCGACACATAAGCAATGATAAAGTGCTCATTCTCTACTTCAAACTCTATCTAAAACCTAAAGACAGGAAGTGCTGACAAGGCTGTTTCACACTTGCCATTTCTTTTGGTCGGATGGCCTTCAGGCATGTCGGTTCCTGATTTGTGTGCTTAAACGATGTCAATATTATTTGTCGGGGGAGAGAAATGGTGAAGAAAACATAAATAAATGACGTTACAAAAGCGGACGCAATGAAAATAATGTGAATGTACGCTACGGCCATCACACTAAAAGGATGGCGCTATTATAGAGCCAACAAGAGAGAAAGAAATGAGAAAATGTTGCTGCTGGTAGAGGGGATACATCGACAATAAGAGCATTTAAAAAAAAAAAAGGAAAAATGGTATAGCACTCTATCAAATGTGCATTTGGAGTCAACGGCTTCAAAAGGAAGCAGCAGCTGCAAATAGCACACTAATGCTGCATTCACAGCAGGCACACACTTTCAACATTTTGTAAAAAGGACTCATTTGTCTATAGTGTCATTACTTAAGAGTGAAGGAGGTTTACTTTTATCTTTTGCTCACTTCACCTCAGCCTCAGATCTCAAACGAAGTGAACACGTTTTAACTCCACCATCTCAAAACAACCATTTCTTTTACATTTTATTTACGTCTTCTATGAGTCTTAAAAGCAACTAATAGCTTTCTTAAAGAAGTCGTCAAAAGTCCTGAACAAAAAGGGACGCCAAGGTCAAGAACTTGCAGTTAAGACGCTCCCTCAAGTGGGGCAAGAAATTTCCCACCAAACTAAATATTTCACGGAGAAACTGAACATCGGATGAGACGCCACAAGAGGGCCTTTCCAAGTCTGACAGGTGCTCGCTGGGCGCTGTGACAAACAGCCTTCCACCGACATAAAGTCAAACATGTGTTCGCTGCTAACAAGACAACAACAAGGCCAAACCAAGTGGCACGCTACCATAGAGGAGCACCGAGGTCCACGGGTCCACTGAGGGCCTCGTTCAAATGTCCTCCAACATTATAACCTGGCAGTGATTCAGTGTGTGTACTCGCCTGTCAGTACACACACACACAAACACACACACACACACACTCATGCACGCAGCGGGATGATGGCAAATCGTTAACCGCTGTGCAAAGCTCGAGGGGTTAATGACCCCGCGTTTGCTTCAGGGTGCCTTAAGTAATCTGTAACTGAGGGAATGTGTGTAAAAACAGGAAAGGGGGGGGGGGGGGGGGGGAGTGTGCGTGTTTGTGAGTTCCTCCAGAGGCTGCTCTTGTGAGAGTGAAGCCGGGACTGAATCCTCAGACGGTTCATCTCGGGGGAACACACTTGTGACTAAACACCCTTGTAACAGGTGCACTCAGCACGAGAGAAAGAGAGAGAGAGAGAGAGTGTGTGTGAGATGGAGAGAGAGGGGCGAGAGAGAGAAAAGGAGGGCAGTCAGGCGACAGTGTAGTTGTTGGGCAGATAAGGACGTCAGAGCAAACGGCAACCCGGCATGTGGACCACAGGAACATGAACACACCCACACACACACACACACACACACACACACACACATACACACACACACACAATCTGACTGGAATCCAGAGCTAGTGTGCAGTGAAGTACAGATGCTTGTCTGCTCCTCTCAGTGACGGGAAGATAAAGTGAGATAGAGTGAGATGTTGATAGAAAGAGGCCGAGTCACAGAGAGCAAGGACACAGATAGGAAGCAGGAAAGACTACACCCTGTAAATACTTGCTATACATAATATCAGATTAAAAGACATACACACATCTAAACAAGCCTATTCATGGAATAATGATGGAATGAAATATTTTCCAAGTACAACATCCTCTCTGCTTCGGGGTAGGTCATAAAACTACTGCAACAGTTATTGTCGTAGCAAAAGTTTGCGGTTTAATTACACTTGAATAATTCAGCACATCACAGGAAACACGAGCAGAAACCAAGCCACTGCCAGCAGTCTGTCATATTTATATACGGCAGACAGGCACACCCGAGCCTAACCAGAGAAACCAGTAACCGTTTCCTTTTCTGTTCATTTCACAGCAGTTATGTGAAGCGTGTAATCTCCTGTTTATCTCACATAAGCAAACAGGAGGATGAACAGCTGTTTTTTTGGATCAGATACTCTTTGGCAGGTGTTTGCCAGAACCGATCTTAAGATTTCATCAAATATCACAGGTTGACTCACTATGTAACAGCAGTTTGTCTTTAGGAGCAGCAAAAAAAACATGCAGACATTTCTTGTTAGCATCTGCAGGTTCTTTAGCTCTCAGAAAGAGCAGAGGATGTGATCTGGGGCACTTTTTCTTAAACTTTTTCGCCCCAAAAGTTCAAATTGATCCAAGTTCCTCTGAGAGTTGTTACATGGTGATTGATTTGTTGATTCTGTTGCTCCAGGGTTGTTTACCAGGCCTGTCTGTGTTTATGCTATCCTAAATGTAATCTCTCCCTCTATATCCACCCCCTCTCTCTATGCGGGCATGCAAGAAACTGTGTACACCTCTGTTAAAAAAAAAATATATATATATATTACTGCATCTCTCTCAACCCTATCTCTGAGGCCAGACATCCGCTGCTGCTAACACACACACACACACACACACACACACACACACACACACACACACACACGGAGAAATAAGTGCACATTAAACATTCACTATGATCAACTTGGCAAAAACAAGCATGTAAAAAAATTTTAATAAAGCTTCTTGCGCAATATTGATCATACTTTCCCGGATACCACGAGCATCTGTGTATTTCAGACACAGAGAACAGAAATTAAAAAGATCTTAAGGAAGGGACAGTGGAGACGCGAGGATGCCAGGTCTGACACATTAAACATCATGAAATAGAAATGACATTTTGAAATGTGCCAGGCCCCGGGGCTGCATCTATATTAGAGAAGAAGACGCTGAGAGCCTCTACGCACCATTACACCACTTACATGGAGACCCTGCTGAAAGCCTCGGGAAAATAATAAAAGTCTTATGTGGAAAGAATTATGGAAAAGAGAGACGAGAGGGCTGATAGAATTACACAAGGCAGGCTTTAGGTTTTAGTTTAGATCACGTCACACTTCAGCCAACAGGGTCACTCCGAGACAAATGTCTGGATCAACTAACACTTCTCAAACTGACGTTTTGGCTTGTCGCAATACAAAAAGAGCACGGGTGAAAAATGGTAAAACAACGAAAACAAATCACTTAGAGCTGGTGGTAGGAAGTTAAAAAGGCCACAGTTACCTCTCAAATATCTATTTCCTATTGCTGTGGAAACATCTCCTTCAAACAACTGGATGTATTCAAGTTTCTCGCCAAGAACTACATTTTACAAGATTACATTTGAACACACCACAATGACGATACAATTTAGCTTCCCGCAATGCTTATTCTTACTGAATAGAGCTCAAACGCATCATAAACTCAATGCAACCTCCGTTAGCTTTATCCGTTAGCTCCTCAGGACTGTGCTGCCCTTCAGCTGCTAACAGCTAGCGCTAACTAGCTTTCCTCCCGCCGAATTGAACACCGGTTTGTTGTCCATAACGTAGCGTTATCATTGGGGGAAAAAAAATGTACTGCGACCTTTTACGCTGTTAGTATGCAGCCACAGTAGGAAAACAAAGTACCATCACGTTTTCAAAATCTGGCCATTGACTTGGCACATAAGTATTGGTTCTTCTGACGTCACTATAAGAGGCACACCGAAAATGGAATGCAGCCATTTTTAAATGCTATTACTTAAACCTGTGTTTGAGGGCTCAAACTGTCCAGGCACATTATGTCCCAACTTGTGTGTGTGTGTGTGTGTGTGTGTGTGTGTGTGTGTGTGTGTGTGTGTGTGTGTGTGTGTGCAGTATTAACCGGAGTCTGGCATGAAAATAAGTCCAGGTACGAATAATTAGAATTACAAATGTGCGAGAATAATGGCCAGTAGCCCAGGTGAAGCAATTTCCTGTGAGCTGCGGCTTAATGACGGCGGGAAATGAAGGAGCAAATTTCTCTCTGGTGTGGAACAGCAACTGAGACACGATTTTGGAGAAGTGAAAAGAAAGCGTGACACGGAGGAGGCAAACAAAAAGGGAAGAAACGGAAGGCTCTGAAAGCTGAAACAGGTGGCTGTAGAGGCAGACAAGTCAAGGAAATAACTCTCTGCGCCCAAAGTAGTTAGACATTCGCTCCTCAAGTGCCGACGGATCATTTGTATTGTTTCACTCAATCACTATCAATCAGGCATACTTTATATCACTGATGATCATTTCTCAAACCGTGCGGCGGTGTTTCCAATTTCTCAATGCGTCCTCTTGCCTCCCAGGCAGCCATTTGTTCCCACTTTGGTATAAAAATCAATTTGCAGGAAACGACTTGCGTGATGTGATTCATCACCGTGAGCGCTTTTGTTATTGTCACCGAGGTTGCACTGTAATTGCGTTTGCAGATTGATTTGGAACGTCTGCGGCGCATTAACATTCAACTGTAAAGATATAACTCGGATGAAATAAGCGGACAGCTAGTTGCTTTACTTGTTGAACTTTCGGCAATTATTGAAAACCATGGATGCAACCGGCCTAGACAAAAAATATACTTTTATATATATATATATATATATATATATATATATATATATACTTTTATATATATATATATATATATATATATATATATATATATATATATATATATATATATATATATATATATATATATATATATATATATATATATATATATATATATATATATATCTCAGACTATAAAAGTGAACTGGCTCTTAACGGTCTTCTTTGAGACTAGTGGAAAGAATCCAAAATACAGATTTAGGTGATTATTTTACTACACTTTGTCTATGTTTTATACAACACAGCTTTGAAGACTCCGAGCAAGAAGTCTCCACTTCAGCAAACCAGAGTTTCCAGTTTCATTCCGATCTATATTCTAAAGGTTTGGACAGAGGGGTTTCTCCATGTAACATTTATAGCATTATTTATACAACTTATTCCAAAAAAAACAGAGAAACTGCTTTTTTTTTTATGGTTGTCGTCAGTATTTTCTGATTTATGGAGTGATAAAAAGAGATATCCAACACTTAGATATCAGAGAGTATTGTTATCTGCTGGTGTGATAGGAATACTCACAAACTAATGTGCAATTAGCCCTCAGGAGGAGTGAGCTATGACTCAACCTGTTATTCCCAGTACAATACCCTTGTGCAGAAAACAAGTTTTTCTTTTTTTTTTGTTGCCACAACTCCCTTTGTGTTGGTAGACATCTTTAAACAAAAAAACATCCAGCCCAGAGAAGCCCTGACACGAAGCTTGCTTTGTGACCCGAGCCGTTTTGGAACACCGCTCATCCACTGACCGCGTTTCCGCCTCGTCTCCTCAAATGTTCCCACCGCTCAAGAGACAGGGGGACAATATCCATCCCTCCGCCTCAGGAGCAGTTCCTCAGGGATCAGCGAGGGATTTCCTAAGCGGTTTAGTACTTCAGCAGCCATATATGGGTCAGTATTGTACTGCTGGTAGAAGGATGCGGCCTCCCCACACAGTCTCCGCTGACAGAAAAGTGGGGTTTAATACTTAAGTTTCCATGACGGCTATAGCTGCAGCTGCTGCCAGCCAACAGTCTGTGCAGCTGTGTGTTAAAGACACTCGGGCGACAAACCTCCAGCGACTACAGTTAGCTTGAAAGCAAGTTGCCTGTCATGTTCGTGTTTTGGAGAGACAAACAAAAAGGAAAGCTGTGCATAATGAATGAAACGTTTAGCTTTACCTTGAGCGCAGCCTGACGTAGCATCTAGCACTTCGAACTCATTTCAAAGGTTTTACTCGTGGAAAGACAAACTCGTGCTAAATCTTCCCCGGATGAATAAAAACGGACCTTCTTCCTTACATTTTGGGTCAAAATTTAAAAGAGAGGTGTTTTTATATTTAAAAGGAAATAAGAAATCTCACAAAGAAATACAGAGTGAGCAACAGCAATGGCTGCGGTTGAAGAAGAACAAAGGTTTTATGAGTTTATCTAATTGGGGCGTTTAAAGTTGAACATCTTTCTAAACAAGCCCCGCAAGCAAAGCTCCAAACTATTCACTCTGAAACGTCGAGCGCCAGACGTGAGAACCAAGGCTGTTCAACAGGACTGGATAACAACACCGCAGCAGCACACCGACAAAGACGACTCAATTCACAGTTTCATGCAGTTCCTGATCATCGTCTCCGAAAGGGATGATGGAGTTTTGCTCAGAAAACAGACAAGCAATCCAATGGTATTCAACAGCAGACGGTGGAGGCTGTAGAGGAGCATGGTGGCTGCTGAGTCGCATCATCAGTGAGACGGAGCAAAGAGCAAAGAGCAGAACAGAGGCCTCACTGTTGTTTCACATCGATGTGGCCGTTCAATAGCGTGCCCAAGCGATAACACTGACAAGGTTATCATAAGGCACACAGATAGCCCGTTATTCAAAAATAAATGTTATGACTTTGTTCACTGTCCACCGTTGAGTAATCGATGATCATCCAGCGGGTGAAATCCAAGTCAATAAATCCAGGGCCAATAAAAAAAAAAAAAAAAAAGACATTTCCAATCAGACCTCGTCTCGTAGATCCCAGCCTGTGCCAAGACTCGCTGACCCGATTGGGGTCGTAAAATACCTCGTTCCCAATAGCCCGATTGGTGCTTAACAGCGCTCAGTGTTGATAACACGATCAACAGCACAAGCCCTACCTGCGAAGCAACATTACCCACTAATAAATCAATATTAGCTGACGGCTGTCAGGGAAGGAAAGGGGAGGGCGATGAAACCGAGGAGAAGGAGAACAATGTATATCTGCGACTGACTGTTTGGTTAAAAAAAAAACCTGGTTCTGGCAAACAGAACAACACTCCGGAGGGAGCACAGTTATTGACAATAAAGACGTTCAAATGAAACACGAACACTTGGCAGTCATCGGCGCTATGATAACTGACATTATCTATTCAGAAATGGAGCCATAACAGCTACGACCCACGTGTTAAGGAGCAAGGGCTGTTTGAGGTGTTGTTGTTGTTTTTAAATAGATTCTGACAATTGAGTTCACACACGTCGAAACGGAGAGAGCGGGAATTGAAGAGGCCCGGCTCTCACAACATAGAAAAAGAGCTACGTGCATAATCTCGAGGTGGCTGGGAAAGCAAATTCAAACCTATGCTACATTTCCACCCCGACAACTGTTCAGTTCAGACGTTTGGAGGGGAATGTAATCGATACGTTGTTTTGGGCATTTTTGTGCGGATGTTATCCAACAAGGTTTACAAAAGGTTTTCAGTTTTCATTTAACCATGACTTTTATTGCACAGGGTGAAGTGCTAAACACTCCTTCTCAGACCTCTTAGTGGTGTCTGTGTGTGGGTTTGCACATCTGTATCAGACCACACACACACACACACACACACACACACACACACACACACACACACACACACACACACACACACACACACACACACACACACACACACACACACACACACACACACACACACACACACACACACACACACACACACACACACACACACACAGACCTGACCTGACCTTTCTCTCGGTGTAGGAAGCAGCCCAATTTGGTTTGACCCAGCCGCTTGACAAAAGGCAAACTAATGAAGACTTTGTGAAAGGCAGATTGATTTTCCTCCCCCTCCCTCCCTCCCTCCCTCCCTCCATTACAGCCACCGCCCGCTTCGATACAGCAGGAAGCAGCGAAGGCAGAGCTCGAGCTCATCACTCATTTGTGTAACAGGTTGGCAGAGACGAGGACTGAACCGCAGAGAAATGCCAGGACGCTGCGGTCCATTCAAATGACTTGGGGTGGTGAGCAACGGGGGAGGGGGGGGGAGATAACCACGGAATATCAAATGTCTGGATCGAGAGGAAACGTGGGAAACCGTCGACTCTGGCTGTTTGACAGAAACAAATGAGAGGATTTTTGTCTCCACGTCCACATTATTGTGGCTGTCCAACACTTCTGCGACGTCACCGATGGAATTGCCGTACGAAACCGTTGCCCGGATTGGTACCATGTGTTGGGGGTGGAAAGAAACGAGACAGAATTACAGAATCTAAAGCCTCCATCAACCAACCCCGTCTCCTCACTGCAAGTAGGCCGCAACAAGACACAACAAATGTTTCATTACAGATCAATCTAACAATTATACTAACGATAGCAGTAGATAGTTTGGTCTATAATAAAACGCCTATCACAGTTTCCAACAGTCCAACGGGACAATTTGAAATGTCGTGTTTAGTCCGACCAACAGTCAAAAAACACAAAGAAATATAACAAATACTCCCATTTAAGAGGCTTGGAAAGGTTCATTTCAAGGCTTTTTTTGCACTTAAAAAAAAAAACTTGAATGATAAATTAATTAATAAAACAGTTGTTGGTTCATTTTCTGTAGGTCAACTAAATGATTAATCGACCGATCTTCTCGGCTCTAATCCATGTTTGTTGAGGGTTGGATCCCCTGGGTCCATTATTCAGCCAGGAGAATCACTGTTTGCCAATCCATTCACTTCAACAGTCCTAATGAATGGAGGCAATAATCAGTAACATTTACATCCCACCCACCCACCCACCCAACCAGCACACCGTGGGATTATCCAATTTTCAGAATGCTTTACTTTTACCATCCGTTCCACTCAAACATTAAAAATGAAAAGCCCCGGGCTCTTAAACCAGACACCTGGTTCCCTCCATTCTCGGGTATTTCGTCTTGCTATATTCAGTGTCCAATATTTTCTCGCTGATGATATTTAAACGTGTGATAATGGAATAATTATACCTCTTCTCCAGTACAAAGTGGGCCGAATTGGATCCGCTCCACTCCAGAGTAATTAAGCCACACATTAAAAAGGGATAATAAAGTTGCCATGGCATTTTGTCTTATCTTCTTCGCAAATTTATAACCTGGAAACGCCTGGATAGTCCCAGACATAATTACTGCATAATTTGCATTATAGTTTTGACTATGTAACCCTCCTACGATAAAAGACTTAAACAGAGTTTACAACTGAAGATCCCGTACGAAGCCTGAAGAACATGAAACAGACTCATGACAAGCTATTAGTTGTTAAACCACATAAGTACATGCCGTCTATTGTTCATTTCATTGTGAATTTAGTTCACAGTGTTTAGAAGCGTACTAAATTAAACAAACGGTATCAATTTGCTCACTGCTAAAGGTCTTACAAGCTGTGGCTGAATATAAAAACACATTTTCTTATGTTACAAATGATGCGTGGGTGCAAAGTTCCCCCAGTTGGATAGCATTTAAGAGGGAAAAAGCAGTAGATTGTGGTCCATCAATTCTTACAAAAGCCTTTTCTCTGAGGCTATATTTTTTTGTCCCAGTCCTGCAGAGCCACTGTAAGAGATATTGTCCGCTGAAGTTCCCTGGAAGTTAGCTGGAAGCCTGTGTGCTGCTCTCTTTCTACCAGCATTGCAATGCATCTCCTTTAGCCAGCTACAACACATTAAGAGTATAACATTTGTAACTGTTAGTGCAGTGGTGGAGAAGCCCAGCATCCTGACTTCTTTTTTGTTGGTGCAACAGATCAGTTCAATCCAAATCATTCCTCAGAAGGGCAGAAGTGGCTTTGTGAGGCAGCTTTGAAAAAAAAAAAAAAAAAAAAATTTATTATAATAAAAAATACGACAGCAGCAGCTTCTGTGGAGGGGATTTCAGCGACAGTCGGCTTGAGAATTTAATGCGAGTGCTGGTTTTGTTGGATCATTTGTCAAATTAAATCCAGATCCCGGTCGAAATCCGTGTCGTGCGGTCTCATGAAAGACAAATATACTCGGTCCTCTGCAATGGCGATTCCGCAAACAACACCTAAAAAGTCCAGAGATGGGAACCGAGCAAGCAGCCTCTTGTAACGCAGACAAAGTAATCCTCCCCGCGGTGGTACAGACACAGATCAGAGGTTATGCTCCCCTCTCTCTGCAGTAGCACTGAGATTATATCTGCATGAGCGTTAAAGTAAAGACACCGCTCAGAGAGGGGAACATGAGGGCACCGGCTTCGGCTGTTAGACAACTGAAGCTGTGCGAGGGCTGTGCTGCTGCCTTGGTGCTGCATGCTGACTGGGCATGTCCTCCTGGCTCACTTTAAAAGGAACGAAGTCTTTATTGATGTTATTAAGACGGACACACTTGTATTTTTCCTGCTATGACAAGACAAAATGTCTGGTGTGAGAAAAGTCAATAATGTAAAGACACAATAGTCGGACAGAAAGGTGCAGAGTTTGCTCTGTTTAGTGCCGCGGGGCTTCTATTGTTGCTGTTTGGTGGACCAGGAGTTCACGGGTCACAATGGTTAAATCAAGTGAGCAGAGTTTCACCTCCTGGCTGTGAAAACAGGTGCTGAGTTTATTACAGTATAAGACTGTCTGAAGAGTGTGTGTGTGTGTATATCATGGCAGCGCTGATGTGTTAGCTTGCTGATGATGCTGCTCTTTTATTGAAGAGAAAAGTCAGATGTGGTCCTGTCAGAGTGCTTCACCTCCGATGTGCTGGATGAAAGACTGATTTCATAATACAACGGTTCTCTGTAGCAAACGGAATACAATCTATTCAGATTAGACTCCATTTAATGTCACTGCTACGCTTTCAGTAGCAAATGTAAGTGCTGTGTTTTGCTTTTTCTCATCCATAACAATGCACTGAGAGGGCATGAAATTGGTCCGAATTTGAAAAGGAAAATTAACAACCATAATAAGCTTTAATGAAACAAATAACCCGCCAGAGCTTCAAGAACCCGTATCGGCTAATAAATGGCCTTTCCCTTTCACTCCCTCCTTTTGTGCCTCTTCGTGTCTTTATTCTTGACCTTTTATTTTGTCAACCTAATGAATGAGTGTCTAACACACTATTTCCAATTAAGTTTACAAAATGTGCGCTCTCATAAAAACCTGCATATCAAGACCATGAGGATCAAAATGTGTAGTAAACAAGTGTGCACAATGACAAGTATCTATTATAACACATACACTAACACACAGTCTCATCGTCTTCCTCCTGTTCATTAGAGTGGCTGCAGGATGCAGGCTGAATAATTTAGCTTGTGTACTTGGCTTGCCTCTCTTCCTCGTTGGTAAATTGAACCGGGCACACGGCAGCCAACACGCGTGTCCGGGAGAAGAGAGGCAAACGGACCACATCCAAACCCCGGGGTTCAAACCACTGAGAGTGTGTGTGTGTGTGTGTGTGTGTGTGTGTGTGTGTGTGTGTGTGTGTGTGTGTGTGTGGGGGGGGGGGGGGGGGGGGGGGTGTTGTACTAGGACTTGCCTGTCAAACTACATGCTACAGAGCCACTGCTTTAACATACCCATGAAATCCAGGAGAGGGTTGATAAGCGTTCTGTAAGTTGCAGTCATTCAAAACTGACACTCCCGCTGGCCCACCTGCACCTGTTTCTGTGCTCTAACAAAACATGGATGAAGATGAAGTATGATCTGCAGTTAATTTACAAAGTTCAAACAATTAACAATGTTGTTTTGCAGTTTTCACAGGTAATTTAAAGGAGCAATGGAGTGGGTAAAACGTAAATATAGTGGAATAACGCTGGATGAGCCACAAAAAAAGGCTTCTTGGAAAGAGAAACACAGCAGTAATACCAGATGACAATTTTTATAATGTCAAAACAAAGAGAGAATGGGGAGTTATGGCAGTGTGGTCATTAAACGTGGCACTCACTGTGATGCTAATACTCTCTGGCACAATGCACTTTCTTTGTAAGACATTTATATTCAGGAGGCGTGGATTGTTATTAGCAGGCCTTTTTTTTGTTTCTTTCTCAGCTGGAGTTGAATGATGTCCTCAGTAAATGTTTTGGAACATAATTTCTTTCATTAAGACATTTCTATTTCAGCATTACTGCATTTGGACGTGACCCCCCCCCCCCCATGCTGCAACCCTCCGGCTCTCTATCACTTGCAGACCGCTTCCAGAGGGCAGTCCCATTTGCTGATTGTGTAATTACCTGCAGCCGTAGTTAATCCGACACTAATTGAAGAAAAAAACTGCAAATGCAAGTGAAGGAAATGCGTTTTAAAGTCTGTTAGCCTTTCCTCGAGCTCACGCCGTCGTGTTGCTCAATTTGGCCGGGAGTTTAGAGATAGAAGCTTAATCATGTGTCGAACAGACAGCATGGTGAGATGAACACTGCTGGCTCCGTCGGCGCTGTTGCGGTAGTTTGCGCTGTTAGCGGGGTTAGCGCTGTTAGCTGAGAGCTGCCCGCTCAGCCGTCCATTGTTGAGAGCCGTGTGGAGGCCACCGATAAGCTCTGAAATTCAAATTCAGTATCATGAATTCAGATGGATAAGATTAGCAATATGGATATAGAACTTTTTTTTTTTTAAGTCAGACCACAGGAACTTGATGGTCCTTAAAACTCAGGTTTTCAGGTCCTTAGCCGATAGAACATGCAGGGTGGCAGAGCTTGTAGTGTTACAATGCTAGCACTCGCATGGAAGAAGGAGAGGAGGAAGGAAAGGGAGATTGGAAAATAAATGGACTATGTGATCGACAGCCTGAGTATTAGACCGAATTGGATTAAAGGAGAGAGAATCAGCCGACCCTGACCAACGGGGCGCTTGGGACACGTTAATATTGAATATCCAAGAGCGGTTTTCCTCCGTCTCCATCACTGGGCTTCAAGGCTCGGTCACAAAATACTTCAACCCCTCTGGCGGCTCGCAGCCTAAAAGGTGTTTCCAAAACATTTGAAGGCAGCCAGCCTGTTTGTGCCAACACCTAGATTCCTAGAAGTTTGTATTTGCCAAGATTAAATTGGCAAACTTGTTCACGGGACGTGAAATGACAAATTTACGTCCTCGGCCTTTGCACGGGCTGTTTATTCTTCATGAGCATCACAGATGTGCCTCTGCAAGTGTAGACAGATGGGTCAACCTCAAAGCAAACCGCTGAATGAACAAGAAAACTGGCTATGTGGGAACATAACCCCGAATAAGAAAATATGATAGGAGGACGATACACAATGAGCACCAAACAACAGATGTGTCTATAATGGCTTGAACTTCGGCTCATATCCCAGGTAATGTCAGCAGGACCAAAAAAAAAAAAAAAAGTTCCTAAACAGCCATTTGGGAACATTTTCACACCCTTCCTAATAAGAACGCCGCTAACATGAACATAACAAAAAGATGTAGAGTCTCTCAGCATAACATTAGTTAACTGTAAATCCTGCACCGTCTTGCAGCGAACTATAAATGTCCAATGTTGTTTGTATTAACGGTGCCATTTAAACTTAAGATCAGTCTGCGGTAAAGGAAAGAAACAACAAAATGCTTCAGTCTTACAAGAAAACACATAGTATTGAGTATTTGTCCCACCCCTAATATACAAGTTATTGACCTAGACATGTATACAACAGAGTATGTTAACACCTCTAATGGAGACAAATCAAACTCCAATAAACTGTCTTTACCTTGGCAAGTGCTCATACATCCCCAACAGTGCTCCTCCACCTCCCTGTGTGCACATCCATCAACACCGGTCTTGCGTGGGAACAGACCAAAACAAATTCCTTCATGTTGAGATTGGTTGGCCAAATATGAAAGCGCTTGTGCTGCAACTTGTTGTTGGCATGAGGAATGAAATGGGACGTGTCGGCGTGCCGCAGATAAAGGTGTCGTCTCTTTACTTGGCTCCTGTCCGGTATAAAGCGTCACACCAGGCCAGGTTATGTTGACGCTTGTTTTAAGTTCAAGCTTGGGTTTATTTGTCATTTGTCACTGCGTTTTTTTAACCGATTTTATAAAATCAGCAAAGTTTCCCGTGATTGACTTGGACCTCAGCCACAATGTTTTGGAAATGGAACGTTTTTGCCCAATGGCGTCCGAACACAAACCTCTCTAGCTACTACAATCCACAAACAGTGATGGTTATATATGACCGGTGTGGCTCACTTATCGCCCCAAAGTCTCCTTTGATTGGATATTTTTTGTTCACGCCCCCGAGTGCATACTCGATTAGCCATATAACAAGAGATAAATGGAAAATGAATACAGGGACGCAGGATTAAAACTAGAAATGCTTTATCATAAGATCCTCTCACATGACTAAAGCAGGAACATCAAGAGAAAAGATCATTAGACTAAAGAAGTGTATATTGAATTACTCACAAACTGAGTTGATATTAAGCGCCTTCCCCAAGATATTGCTGAGTCGTGCCATTTTAACGCCTCTTTGCCCTTTGCACACCACTCTAAAAACACCTCTTAAGCTAAATGCCAATTTGTCCGCTGCGTTTCACTCTCCAACGTCACAACGCACAACTGAAGCGATTGTAAACGTGATCGATAACCTCGGGATGCTGATGAGCTAGCGCCGTGTTAGCTCTGAGCAAGACAAGACAAATTAGACAGAAGACAAATGCACACGGCATGGTCATTAATGGCAATAGATTTTACATGCGTGTGTGTGTGTGTTCCCTCAAAGTCCCATGAGGCCGAGAGGCCACCCTGCTTAGCATACATCACTGTCTACAGCAAAAGGAATGCTAATAATCCTGCAATCCTACCGCAGACTGCTAATGATCCAGAAGGCTATTGCACATGCGTTGTCTGAATCCACACCGGTACCTCCTCATTCTTCTCTCAAACTCTGCTTCCTATGTCTCCGTCTCCGAATTCTGCGCATTCGATTAACGGCCGGGTTTAAAATTGGGATCTGATTATCTCTACTATAATGGCTCTCGCACACTTCCTGCAGATGTTTCACAATAATAAAAAAACCTTGTAGCGAAGGGGGAAAAGCATCTGTGCGCTCGGAACTGCTGGAAGGGTTCTAATGTGAAACAGATGGAGAAAGAGTGGAGCTTTCATTAACAGCAAACAGCACATTAACACAGAAAACAGGGAGGTTTCCCAGTCAAATATGGTCACATTTGTAAAGTACATGTCTCAATTAATACCCTCTCTCAAATAAAAGTGAAAAAAAGGTTTTCGCCACTATGTACGAGTTTATACTGAGAGCCTAAAAGCATTCTAATAAATGAAGAACACGCTAGAAAGAAAACCTACTGTGTTTCTATGATTTGTGTGTGTAAAGAGAGTAGGCGAGGAAAAGAGAAAGAGAGTGAGAGAGAGAGAGAGAGAGAAAGGGGAAGAGAAACCAAATCAGGGGACGCTCACATCTCCCATGTGCACCGAATAAAAAAAAATGGTCACATAACATTTGTAGAGCTACTGGAATCTGTCAATAGCCAGCTGCCCACAGCAGGAAGAACACACACACACACACACACACACACACACACACACACACACACACACACACACACACACACACACACACACACACACACACACACACACACACACACACACACACACACACACACACACACACACACACACACACACACACACACACACACACACACACACACACACACACAAGGCTGCGGGCCAAAGCCTGCGGTGTATTGATAGGATTGGCTAAAGAAAAGCGAAGCTCTAAAGCTGAAAATGTCAGGCTGTAGATGCAGGAGGTCTGAGTGAGGAAACATAATATAATGCACCACAAGACTTCCTGTTGCCCAACCCTAAAAATCCTTTCTATATTTTGTGATGTTGGGCTAGCAGTAAGTCTCTTTTTGGATTTGATTTTTTGATAGTTTAAGTGCATGTCCGCTGTTTGGCTGTTGTTGGGCTCCGAGCTCTGGAAGCTTAAAAAACGAGCTGCGAGTGGAAGAGAGTGGACTGAAGCATCAAACGGAGGCGGTTCAAATGGTTATTGGTGTTTTCGTTATTGACAATTCATTTAGCTCGCTGTGTTTTTTTAGGCACTGAAGTCTAGTGTGAGTTTTAGGCAACGCAACATTAGCTGATTTTAGGGCTGCCACTAACAACTCATTTAAATAAATCTATCAAGTATTTTACCCATTTCATTTAAGTTCATATTTCGACAAACATTGAAATCCACAGCAAAGCTGGAGCCAGCCCTGTAAACAAGTCTGTCACTGACACAGAGCTGAAACCAGCAACATTTCTCTTCATAAACACTTATTAAATGTAATATCTAAAGGTAGCAGACAGACGACTTTATGAGTGTATATAGCAGCTACAAGGACAGACGCTTTTTTTTTTTAAAAAGACATGCGTTGGTTTAAAGTATGGATGTTGACTCATTTACAGCTTCGAGGTCATCCAATACTGCGCCGAGTGATGCCGGCCCGAGCTGGCTGACAATTTTACTTCTATCGGATGACAGAAGGCACATTTCAGACCGTCACGAGCGCTGCGATTCAAAACAACACAAATTATGGTCATTTAACTTCCCCGGCACACTTTCGGTACATTAAAACATTCAATCTTCAGTTTTTAAAATTGCATCGCCCGGCACCTTCAGCCGCTTAAGTGCATTTCGGTGTGTTGTTGTGATGCATGATGGCTATACTTGAAACGCACGATGCAATTTGGTCTCATCTTCCCGAGATTTGGACATTTATAATGCATTCATAATGCAACAAGCAATATCCCAGGTATGGATTTCAGCAGGGGCTACGATCTCCCCCCCCCTTTATACAACCACTTATCACGAGATAAAACATCCTCGACTAAACCTCGACTTTATATATGTGTTCCAAAAGATATGAAAAAAAACATTATGGAGATTTCTTAAGATTTGGGTTTTAAATAAAGTATCTTTCTGTCAGTGTTTGCTTTATCTTTACTCGCTTATCATGATTATAAAAATAAAAAAAGAGGAAAAAAATCAGGACTTCATTGGGCTTTGCATTCAGCAAAGCACTGCAGAAAACCCAGCGAGGCAGTATATGCGTGTCTTTCGGTTGGTATAATGTAAATGTAAATGTATGGTCCCACGTATTTGCTTGAACAACTCCCCACCCACTCTTTAAGGCTTGCTCGTGCCTTCACCTATGGCACAAACACTAGGAAACCGTGATAACCATCCGTCTAAGTTATCTTGCTCCGTGGTTTCCCAAATCAATGCTCGATGACTATGCATGAGCGGGAACGGCGCCGGGAGAGCGGATCCAGTGACGGCACAACGAAGCGCTAGATGTACCTCCGAGATGGATGCAGTCCACGTGCGATAAAGCTTAATATTCCACCGCCTCAGGCCTGTGGTGTGTGTGTGTGTGGGACGCTGGGGCCTGCCCTCTGGCCACTCTGGAGTCTATATTCCCTCCCAGGCAACAAACATATGACCTGGAGCGAGTAGAACAACCCCCGAAACTCAACCACTGGACCAATCTATCCGCACTGACATCATAAGAGCCGTGCTGTAACAATCCATAACAATATATGGATTTCAAATATCTAAAGCCTCGCGGGCTATCCACTGGGACTATATATTTACTGTGACTTTATGACGCTATTATAATATAGATTATTGGATCTTATTCTTCCAGCCGGCGCACCGGCCTCAGGCTACAGGTGCAGCGAGATTCGTCTTTACAGGGGAAGACGGTGGACATCCGAACATATGAAATCTTTCCCCTGAACAAAATATTACCAAAAATGTGAGCTAAATTAAGTGGGAACCGCAGTGGAGAAGAGCCTCTCAGCTGCAACATTAAAAGGCCATTCTTATGCAAAACGCTGAACCGCTCTTTTGGAATGAATTCTGTTTTGGCTCGTATTCAGATTTGTGGCATAAAAGGTTCGACACAAGCGCAGCAATTGATGACTTCTCTACAACTTTACCTAAATTAGCATTGGAAATTAACAGGGCTTCCACTGGCTGAAGGGAGTTCTCCGTCTACATCAGCGCTCACACAAGTACATTCATGTACACACACACACACACACACACACACAGGAGCAGAAGCAGTAGTGCTGGTCATCAGCAGCCATCATGCAATTAAAGAAAGCACCTGAAGGGGTGAGCAGTAACTCTATCTGAGACACACACACACACACACAAAGAGAAGAAGTGGGACCAGGGAACCAGAGGCAATTAGTTCAAATGGTCGATACCAAAATAGGACTTATAGGCTGCCAAGTTAACAAGAGAAAGAGACAGCGAATTTATTTTAGGCTCTGCAGGTTGGCGAAGCGGCAAAATGGCTTTTTTTGGCGAAACGCGCCGCACGCTTGCAGAGACGCGCCCACGCGTGCACGCACGCACGCACGCACAGTAGAAAAACAATCAGGTTGGGAGTGGGCAAAAAAAACAAATAAAAAAAACTGCCTCCTGAAGATGAAAAGAAGAGGGTAAGGAAATGACATGTAGAGATGTGAGGGGGGGGATTGATGTTTCATCTTTCCCCGACAGTTGGCTTTGGACAGGCAGGATGAAACCTTAACAAACAACCAGCCTCTAATCCACGGCTCTCTGAATAGTGTGTGTGTGTGTGTGTTTGTCTACGTGTGTGTGTGTGTGTGTGTGTGTGTGTGCAAGCCGCTGCTTACAGATCCCTCTTTGTGAGTGCGTTTGTGCATTTCAAAGAAGAAGAGTTGCTGACAGAGGTGACGGGCTTGAAGACGGTGAGCTGAAAGGAGTAAATACTGCAGACACACTGTCCTTATGGCCAGTCAAATGCCCATTTGCATCTCATCTGCATACTTAAGCAGCAACAAGCTCCAACTTTACACACACAAGGATGGTGAGTCAGACAGGACAGCAGCGGTTGCTCAGAGCACAAAAGGTGAGTCTGTGTGTATTAATTAGCAACAAGTCTTTCATTATATAAAAAAAAAAACAGCTGCCACAAAGATAAGAGCCTCAGCAGTGGTTCTTGGAGCACATTCCAGGTTTTCCCAGGGGTCCTTGAGTGAGTTTTAGGGGCTCACGCAGAATACAGTGTAATAGATTACCTGTGTGGTTTTCTAATTGAAGAAGAACCAGTGAAGTCTGTTGACCTTAATTACTAGAATAGACAAGAAGTAGATTTTTCTCTTCTAGTGCCCTGTTTTTCTAAATCTAAAACTTGTACATTTGACTGTGGAAATCATTAACATCATTTATATTCAAGGTAACTTGGGGCCAGGAGTAGTGGTGGAACTAAAGCCTGATATTTGGCAGCAAACTACGACTTAATGGATAAAACACTGAATGCTTTAATGGCACCGACAGAGAGTCTGTTTTCAATGTGGATCAGTTGTAGTGCAGTCATTGAACATCCTTTAGATGTGAACCGTGAGGACACTGGTAGACAGGGAACAGGCAGGATCAAGTGCTTCATTTGTGAAAATGACGGCGGATAGTGTGTGCTCAGGAGACACACTTTAATGTCTGCTGTAAATGGTCCACTCTGAGGAACTTTCCACAACTAAGGACAAACACCGAAATATAACGGTTTGTTATTTCCTTTTTTTTTCCCTCAAGTGATCAACGGTCTGGAACTCCAGACTTCATACAGGAAGTGTGAACATGACGCGTTACAGAAGAAAGCCACGAGTTAACGTCTGCTCGTCACCGTTCAAAGAAAAAGGTTCAATTTAACCTGAATCCTCTTTTTTTCCTACCAACTCATGTACATTCTGTAGAATGTAACGTTTAAAATCACCAACATTGTTAAATTGTGTTTAAATCTCAAAGTCAGGCCCTGTCCGACCTGCAGTTTAGCTCGGTCGGGTAGAAGGTCACGGATACACGTTGCCCATTAACCTTTTCAGACGGACTGCTAACAAGGGTTAAATGGGTGAAAGTGTGTGGTAAAATAAATTTTAAAAACACACATTTTACAGTTTCACTTGATGCAACTTGTTAAAAGAATAATTTAAACAGAATTTGGTCCGACGATGACACATTTCTTTAATTCCCTGATGGGAAAACATTGCTCCATCTATCATAATATTCCAGGGATGCCACGGTGGTCACAATCCTGAGATGCAATCTACTTGGAGCCGGTTAAGAAGCCTGTTACCACCAGAGGGGAAAGTAGTTTACTGTGTCAAATAACGCAGGTGTGTTAGCATCCAGCATCGACCGACCCCATCAACCTTGATTTTCCCTGTTTATCATCCGAGGGGGCTTTCATTATCACCCCCCGCTGCTCTCGCCTCGGGCCGCAGACTCAAAGGGAGGAGGGGGCTCTCCGGAGGGCCTTTGATTTGAAGCCGACAAAGACATTTGCCTGATTGTGGGATTGGTGGCGGTCACTCACAACAAGCCGTTAGCCCATCCTTTACTCGTGCTCGTCACAAACACAACACTCAGATCCCTGGATAACAGGGTCAGAGGGTGGCGAGGTGGAGTAAGAAGCCTCTGCCACAGAACTTATGTCTTCAAATAAGGCCGGGGGGGGATCATGCCGGAGCCTGTTTGTGTGGCTGCGTTTTGTGCGAAGGGAGTTATTGGCTATACAGAGCAGAGAGTGCAGAAAATCTTCAAAAAAAAGACAGTAGAGAAGGATAAAAACGCACTACTGTTGTGTCTTTTTCTGGTAGTTCAAAGCATTACACTCTCTCCCCCAAGTCGTTCATTAGGTTGGGAGGTTGTGCCAGACGTTCGGCCTTTGTCTTGCTGTCATAGCATATTGCACTGTCATGGGCCATCCCTGCAACGCTGTGGGGTTTACTCTGAACAAACAGAGATTAAGATGCAGCTAGTTACAGATGGACAAACTTATTTTCTTCCTCTCTGCGACAAACTGCAACCCTCACAATCTAAACAGCCGTCGCACAGACCGGACGACAGACAATGGCGGAGTAGCCGCTCGCTGCCAAATATTTTAGAGCGGCGATCGTTATCCTGACGGGATTCGCTTGATGCTGTTAACATGGACGACCTGTCAGTGCCCTTCAGGTGTCAATGTTTTTAATGCAGCAATCAATTGGTCAAAACCCACGTATGTACTGTATATAGTATAAACATATCGAATTAAATTAGGATATATAGATTGGTGTCATTTTCACCGATACCAGCTAGTTCAGTCAGTATCGGCCCGATATCCAACATCTGCAAAGGTGAATCCCGACCAAATTACGATGTTAAGACTCCAGATAACAGCTGTTTATTTCACTGTTTGAAGCACTATCTGTTTTACTACTGACGTCAACTACAGATCACCAGCTGATGAACATGTTTGGAAAAGAAACAGTAGGACGACCAACACGTATCGACCTGAACGTTTCAGGGATGCTGCTGGAGCTACTAACGTTTGTAAACAGCAGCATCAGTGCAACTTGTGGGAATATTCAGTCTGATGCTTTTGGCACCAGAGGTACTTTTTTTTTAAACCAGATTTAAAGGAATTTCATATTTGGCCATTTTTTAAAAAACAGCCCGGAGCGAGACAATCTGTGTTTCCACTGCTCTTTATAAACACAGATTGCTGCCTCGACGAAACAAGAAATCTTCAAAACAGCTTTTCCAACAGGGATGATGCTCTGTTGCCTTTTCTCCCAGCTCACTGTTGTTGTTGTTGTTGTTGTTGTTTGCAAAGACGCAAAGTTCACATTTGACCGTAGAACAGAGAGCTGGGAGGGAAGACATTTGGGATTAGGGGTTATGCTAGAGTCTAGGTCAGATTAAAGACAGAAATAATGCCATCTTATTCCACATTAAGGACTCAGAAGAAAGTATATTTAAATGAATGCTTAAGTCCTCATACCTGGATTGTGCGTTTGTACTACTGTCGCTAAGATGACCAACTACATTAGAGCAGTGGTAAAGCCCATGTGACGACAAACAGTTGGGCGGAGCACGCACACTATCGGTAAACTGTAGTCCCTGCTTCGTATGGCCCCTCTCGTTGACATGATGTCTTTAATACCGCGTCCACGTGGTTGACAGCGTGACCGTTCAGTGGCAGGTGATGTCATCTTAAGGTCAGAAACGTGCCCCGTCAGCACTTCCAACTGTGCATCTTTAATAACAAACACAAGCGATGCTCTTTTAAGGTGTTTCGGGACAGCGTTTACAGCCAGAGAGACACCTGAGCGACATGTCTATAAATACATCATGCATTTCATTTTGTCAGTATTCAGCACGGCCCCCACAGAGGCTGTTCAGGGAAGTCATATCCACCTTCATATCAGCTCGGGGCCATGCCGACCTGCAGTTATCTCATTTTCAAATGATTTGCAATGAAAAGGCAAATATCAGTCCATCTGAATGTCAGACAGCAGCCACGTGTGCTCAGTCAGGACCACAAAACCCTTATCTGCTCACTCACTCAACGGTCCTCTACGCGAGTCCGGCACTTAACCACCTGAATGAGTAAATGGAAGGAAATCACCTCACTGAGCAGATCCACGGCAAACTGCTCTCCAGAAGCGCCGTGGGGAAAACTCCTTTTTTTTTTCTCTCTCTCTCTCAAATAACACTTAAGATAATAATGCCATTTCCATCTAGAGATCATAATGCCACAGATCATGCAGCAAGCGTGACCAGAACACCCTCCTGCACCCACCGCACCGCTGGGCTGTTCACTCATTCCCCCCTCCCCCCTCCCCACACACACAGACACACACACACACACACACTGTGCAGTGAGGCGTCACAATAACGCAGGATATGCTACCTGTTGGTGTGTTTGTTTTTCCACCCTGCTGCACCCTACAAGGCTTCAATTTGGCTTTCACTGGAGTGGAATGATAGGACATGCACACGAGCTATTGAATAACAGTGAGACAGGCCTACAGGGTCATGACCCCAATTAATAACTGTACTAATAATAATAATAATAATAATAATAATCAGAATCATAAAAATAGATGGTCAGGCTTTCAAAAGAAGCATGAATTCGCAGGTTATCAACTGTGGAGTTCCCTTTGAACCTAGGTCATTGATTGAGATCTGTGAGAAGCTAAAAGGTGTCCACGATCGGCCCCTGTTCCCCCCGTGGTGATCTGATCACAGCAGGTTTTGAAACCAGCCTCGTATTTTCCCGAACCCTGAAACTTGAAAGACAGGTACAGCAGCCCGGAGGAGAGGGCGGTGGATCCTGCACGCATTCCCCCCCCCCCCACACAGGAACTAACTCCTGTTCGATTTCGTGGGACAAAAACAACAACAACGCCACGCCAAATTCCGTTGACAAAGCCGTGAAATCAATGTGTCAAATCCACCGGCAGGTGTAGGTAGAAATCACAACATGACATAAGACCTTCAGCTGAACACGACTAGATGTTTTTGCACATTTCGGCTGCTATAAGTGACCCGCTATGGTCAGCGTGTAGTCCGCAAAAACACAAGTTGTATACTTGGTGTCCACTCACTGCCACCGCTCTCCGCGAGGTAGCGTTGTATCGGCGGAGAGGACATTGGAGATAACAAGCGGGACATTATGTAAAAGTTCAAATTTCATTCACGCTAGTGCTCCTTGGTGTGCCATATATGCGCCGAATTGTAAAGGGGATATGGACGATGGTGTAAGCTGTTGAGTCATGTTTTACCATGTCTATCAACTGCCATAAACCCGGTGGAAAATGTAAAAATGCCTGTTTTTTTGGGAGAGTCTGGCGGGACGTTTTCCTGCACAGAACGTACAGCGCGTGAGCTCAACAGATCCTTACCTCTTTGATCTTATCCCGTCTCTCCTTGGTCTCGGGGTCCTGGGGCTCGTGTCCGGTCGCCCCGGGCGGGCGGTGATACTCAACGAAAGGTAAAGTATTCACATCGTTCCCACCTTGACCCGCACTCTCCTTTGCAACTTTCTCCTTGTCGTTCAAAATGTCTTGTTTTATCTCGTCGGGACGTTTTTGTAGCGTATCCTTGGCCTCCAGCAGAGCTTTTTCGTGGTCTTTTCGGATTTTGGCCAGGACCCTGTCGTCGCTTCCAGCCGAACCCGGGTCTCCGCTGTCCGGACCGGTGCGGGTGTTGGTCTCCACCGCGGAGGAATGAAAGAAAACTCCGCTGAGCAGCTTGGACGAGTCCGGCAGGAAGAAAATGGCCCCGAAACACAGGGTTATAAAAGCGCTAAACACTAATAACAAAATGAATTTCTCCGTCAACCTGAAAGAGGTCGGGCTGACAGACTTCCTATTCGGGGTCGCGGTAAAAGGCAGAAGAGTTGCGACTGGCATTTTCCCCCTCTTCCTTCAACAACTCGAACAACGGAGAAAAAAAAATGAATTCAAACGGTCAGATACACTCACGTCGGACTCACTTTCGGGTTATTCCATTCAGAAATCCATTTTCAGGTGCTATAAACCGTGTCACATGGGACGCAACTGTGGTGAAATCTCCGGTAAAAAGTTGAGGAGTGAGGCGCCTGCCCATACCGGAGACTCTCTGCAGACAGACCGAGTCCACTGGCTCACACAGGAAGCAACGCTGGATAGGCGTGACTGACAGCCGCGATGAGCTAATCACTTTCTGCCCTGTGAGTGGTGGAAAACCCCGGGGGCGTGGCCTCCCAGCGGCTGGGTATAACGTCTCTGACAGCCGCGGATACAGCTGCATGCCCCACTAACCGCACATCAGGAAGGTACAAAACACTCATGAGTTTGGACAAAATTACACTTTTTAATGATGTTTTTTTGTTGTTGTGAAAAACATGAATAAAACAAAAGCAACAGTGAAGTGACCTTACTAATTAGCCGCTTTTTGCCTTTTCCTCTTACTCATGGAGCTGCATCCTTCGTCCAAAATATAAATTAACAAGATGAAAAGTCTGGCGGTTCTGTAAACATGCAGATGTTTACCAGAAGTAATGTTTGCCATGTTCATCTCAATTTCTCATGATAACATGGTAAAATTAGATAATTATCCCTATAAACCAGTTGTAGAAAGCAAGAAACTACAACTTAGTAGGCCTACTACTTCCCAAAGTGCTGTACTTAAGTAGGCAACAGGTTTGAATTACTTGTGCTTTACTTGAGTATTTCTATTTTACGCCAGTTTATACCTCTACTCCACTGCAGATTGGAAGAAAATATTGAACTTTTAGTTACAGTCACTAGCTTTCAAATTAATGTTTTACAAACAATACATAGACACCTGTTTATGAAATTTGATCAATGCAGGGATGACGTATTTTTGTAGACCAACCAGAAATTTGCATCACACAGGTTTCCAGCGCACACAAATAATATGATCCAATAATATAACAGTATAACACTGACAGGAGCAACTCTGTATTATTTGGTATACTTTAACATTTTTTGTTGCTAATACTTTTACTTAAGCAGAATTTTGAATGCAGGACTTTTACTTGTAATGGAGTATTTTTATACTGTAGTATTACTACGTTTCCTTCAGTGGAATTAGTTGAATAATTCTTCCATCACTGCTTAATTCAAAGTAAAGCTTTGGAGCTGCTAGGACTGTCATTATTTTTGCAGGATTCTGCTCTCAAACCAAAGTATTGGTCCATTTTAAATTTTGACCCGGGGATGGCTCTTGATGGAAAGTCACGGGAAATCATCCTCTGGCGAGCATGAACGTCTGTCCACATTTCATGGCAGGCCATCCAATATGTGTACAGACGAACTCCTCATAACCACAAATGTCAACCTCACGGTTAGCAGTAAGAAGTCAGGGATTGGGATTCCTCCACTGGGACCGTGGACGTTTGAACCAAATTTCCTGGCAATAAATGTCATAGTTATTTAGATGTTTCGGTCTGGACCAAAGTGGTGGACCGGCCGACATTTCCATCCCTTGATGGACCGAACACGGGCATTGTAGTTTATTTTGAGTCTATCCCACATACAACTACTTTCCGGTTTGTAGCACACCACATTCACAGCTGAAAATAGTCCCCAACAAATACAATATTAACTCCTGTTTGAGTAGCGTTAAGCTATTAACCACAGTGTATGTCTTTAATTACGCCTTCTGGAAATAATAGGCTTGGGGCTGCAATCCATCAACTGGCAGGAAAGTATTGAGAGACATAATAATGCTTACATAATAACACGTTGTTGGTTTCAGTCTTTTTTACGGGGATTTGTTGACAGAAAGTAAAACATTGCGAGCAAGGAGAGACAGTTAACTGTGGCTTTAGCCGCGACATTCCTCATCGGCTTACCATCTGACCAAGTCATGTGTCTGGTCACATGAAAGAATCGGGGGGGGTGTGGGGGGGGATGTGGCTTCAACCAAATGACTAATTACCAAGCAAATCACCGTGTGGGATACAGCAGAGTTATCCTATTCATCGCCACGTCTCCATAACTCATGTACTGTATGTCAAATGAATGGCTTACTCACAATTCTAAAGAAAAGAACCTTGGACTCACTCATGCAGAGGTGTAGCAAGCTGCCCCCCCCCCCCCCCCCCCCCCCCCACACACACACACAATACACAGTTGACTAGCATTGAAAATTTTGTGCAAGGTGCTTATTATTATTCCTAGGCTTAACAAATGGACAAAAATACCAACCCTCAATGCACTTGCACATGCACGTAGCCTTACTGATGAGATCCATGATCTCTGTTAGTCTGTGTGCGAGAGACAAATGGCAATCATTGTGATTGTCTCTGTTGGTGACTAATAACGGTGTGAGGAACCAGTCAGTTATACGCATGAAACATGCAATTTATACTTAAATAGAGGTTGGAATTACTTCACTAATACTAGAGAAGGGGGAAGAAGAAAAAAAATCAATCTTGCACAGTTCTGTGCTATTACAGATACTGATGAGTGCGTGCCCCTGTTTTCAGACTGAATAAATCATCTTCTCGCCGTGAGTTGAATGTGGAAAACGTATTTTGTTGGCTGTTGAGCCTTTTTGTTCAACATTTACTTGTATACCGTTCATCACTGACCATTTAGTTTATGGCAAGTAGCGGACCAGGGCTGCACAAATCACTGACGTGACAGATAGAAAAACAATTCAGACTGAAAGCTTTGTAAGTTACATAATGCACTTCACCTATACTTCACCTGCTGGATGAGAGCCGCGGGGATGGAAAGTCTAATCTGGGGATGACGTGCAGCCATATTGAAATTGTAATTCCGGGATGACAACGGGTCTAAATGATGACACGCATCCGTGTGATTACTTTCTCACTCTGCGATTCACGCAGAAAATTACATCTCGGATGAAATGTGTGGCATCTCAATATTGATGTATGTCTCTCTTGTGGAAACAGTTTGTGACAACAACGTTCTTTCCTGCGTCATTTCATCAAAGTTGGCTTCTTTCAGAGGGATTTGTCGTCAACCTGAGCAGCTGTTGACAATGTGTGTATCAAAAGAAACGGCATTTCCCCCCCGTGGTGTTGTGGTTTTCTTGGTGTGGAGGAATAAATCATTCTTTGTTGTGAAGCTGGTAAAACCTATAGAGAGGTAGCGGAGGGTAATCCCACTTTTGAGGCTCAGTCAAAGAAAAAGTCCCCTTTGTATCCTCCTATGCTGTTAGATCTGAAATCAAGTTATTTCAGGAATGAAGAGTTGTATTTTTTTGTTGTACTCGTCCTTTAACGTACCGAGTAAAACTGTCCGCGCCAGACTTTATGTAGCAATTAAAAGTAGGACAGTGGATTTTTTTGACGGTGTGCCAACCCCGAAGGCAAATACTCCACTAAATCTACCGATGTCAGCAGTCCCAGGTAAGTATCAGTCATCATCCATACTAATGCAACTCTTCTGAAAGTGAGAACTTCCTCGTATACATAATGTATGGTTGATCTTAAATTCATAAGCTACTTTGGATGGGGGCTGTTGAAAGCAGATAAACACACGACGCCTTCAAAGCGGCAGCAACAAGATGTCGTTCTTATCGAGTTGCAATGAATTCTGCTCCGCGGTAGCAAATGTGTGTCCGTCTGCCTCCTCTGTCCTCCCCGTGCGATTGATGAATTGTTGTTGCAGGACGGCAGCCGCAGACAGAAGAAGAAGTGCTGGCTCTTTGATTACTCTAAAACCCGATGGTTATAACTAATGTTGTAGATCGAAAGAAGAAAAATCGGCTTTCAAACTCCGAAATAGCAGTGCTGTAATATCAATATCTAGATGCAGTGGTGGGCCGTCAGGGCCTGCAAGGCCTTCTCTGCTGGCCTAGACAGAATCACAAAGTTATAGCTATTTTATAATTTAATAATTTCTCATAAATACACTACATGTATTATAATTTTTTTCCCATTATCTTATTTTCTCACTGCACAGCTACTGTCTTCCTCAGTTGCTCTGCTTCCAGTGCAGCTTGTTTTAAGTAGAGTTTTATCCAATCAGATCTCACCTCTGTGTCTCTAGGTAAGAACAGAGGCCCGAGGCCTGCAGACTCTCAGGTGCGTCCATGTGCAGTTTAAGTGAATGGGGACGATATTGTTGATTGTCATAGTGTTCAACCAATCAGATCTTTAGTTGGACATGTTGGGCGTATTCTTTGAGGTGTCAGAGCCTGCTAGCTGGCCTACAATACGTGATTGGTCAGTGGGCTAGCCTGACATGTCAGGCGGTGACAATCCCAAAATCTGCTGCCTCTGTCGAGCGGACATTTTCAGCCTCAAACACATTAAACCCTATTCAAGAAATACAACTGAGGAGGCTCGACTGTCTTCACTGGCGTCCATGAATCCAGAAGGACTTCTTACTGGAACTAAAACGCACGGATGTACTGAACAACCGTGAGATTAAACTCTTGGTTAACAAAGAAAGGAGGATGGACTTTGTCTAAATAGTGAACAGCAGCTTTAGTAAGTTAACTGCTTTTGTTTTTACATCTGCAGTAGCTTTAATATGCTTGTTTATAAATTATTATTTGTTTGGTTTTATATATGATAGGAACTATTGTTACGTCCAATGTTGCGCTGGGGACACATTTAGTCAGTGCACGGCAACAAGAAGACACGTGAAGCAGCAGAAGTCTATATACTCCGCGTAAAGTGTTCATGTTAAGTTTAAGTTAAAGTGTTTAAGTGATCATCTTTGAAGATTCATGTGTTTTCAAGTGGACTCATTTTCCGTCTCGGTGTTGACAGACGAAGAAATCCGTCACTAACAAGAACTACGGTTTCGTGTATTTCCTGGAGGGAGTGATCGTAGTGTTACTCCTGTGTTCATTTGTCTATGGTGTGTATATTGTTCCCTCTGATGTGAATAATATTTGAATGGCCCGTGCTCTTCAGTGTGCGGTGGAATACACGTTTTAGCTCTGCAGTTTTTTGAATGCATTGTCCGTTAATGACGCAGCATCCCGTGCGCGTATTCATGTATCTGCACTCTGTTAGTGTATTTATAGGTGTTGAGCTTCATTTTTACACAAAACAAAATAATAACCGTAGCTGTGGCGTCATAATGAGGTCAGGTGGTTCAACTGCAGGACAGCAGTGAAGGTCCAGGTATAAAATGCACGGCCCGCCGCTGTCTAGATGTGATGTTTTGTACTTTGTATGGAGGGCAGTTATCAGTAGAAGCAAAATACCACACAACAAAATGAAGTCAGACATATATCATGTGTTTAAAGTCAAAGCAACTTTATTCGTACGACACCTTCCAACAACGACAAGGCAATTTAAAGCTGGATTAATCCATTTTTGGCCACCAGGGTGCAGAAGAACTGCCAGCTCTTTGAAGTCATATTTATGAATATAAGTCCAATATCCACTCTTCTTATAGCACTGTTTTGGTTTCCACCAAGTACATAACTCTTTAGCTGTAAGGTGTTTGCATTTCTTCACCAGCTAGTTGCAAACGTTTCCCGCTGCGGGTTGAGCTTGTTTGCTGAACTCAGCTGTCGGCTGCTTTTGTAAATAATGTGGATGGGGCCGAAATATGCAGTAATGAAACCAAAACAATGAGCTAAAAGAGGTGGAAAAGGTAAGTCGACCTTGGTGCATATTCTCTGTGATTTCACATGACACATAATTACCTCATTTATTAAGTATGTTCTCTTGTTATGAATGGTTCATTGCATGTATTCAGCATTATCTGTTGATCCTAACTAAATCCGTGACGGTATTTAAACACATGAGGCAGAGTTTGGTACACTTACCGGAGGGTGAGAGAGCTGCTGTTGAATCTGGTGTCAGTCCAGAGAAGTGGTCTCAGATGCAGCTCGAAACTGTGTGGTTTGAGTTTCGCCAAGTCCCCCACGGTCCCTCCTGGCGCTTGTTTTCTCAGTGACTCAACGCACCGCACATCGTTACGTAAGTCTGAATCATGGACGTTTGGCGAGCTGATGTTTCCAGGTGACACTTCAGGGGAAGAAAAACGGAAATAGTGAAGGAACAACAGTCTAATAGAAGAACTGAACCCCCCCCCTCACAAACAGCAGGCCAAACATAAAAATACCGTGACACTCATACATGATTATGTAGGTCGGTGACTTAAACAGTGCTTTATTAGCTCCGATCTCTGCCTTGATTGATGAGCTGTCGTCTAAATCATAGCAAGCAATGTCAACCGATGGGAGTAATGACTTTAGGGTCTTTTGAGGGGCAAAAGCACGAATTGTTTACTTTCAGTTTAAATTGACAATTCTGGCTGAAGGTCACAGATCAATCTCCAGTGTTTTCCCGCAATCTCATCATCGCACTTCACTGTTATTATTATCCATGTGTGTAAATGGTAATTAGAGAGGCAGCTTCAAATGAGTTTGAGATTTTTATTAAACTAATATTGCTAATATTGTCAGCTCAATGTGCCCTGGGAATCCACTTTCAGCCAATTTGCTGATGTAAAATAGGCCATGCAGTCATCACCCAGCTGTTTGATGCTTCTCTCTCTCTCTCTCTCTCTCTCTCTCTCTCGCGCCACAGTCCAAATATAACCTCGCCCCCTATCTGATTTAACCACCGTCGTCTCATCCCCGGGGCAAAATGGACTCATTTGTGCAGAGAGAGAGAAAAGGAGAGAAAACAGGAGAGATGAGAGAAGTGGAAGAATAGAAAGTCCGGCGGAGAAGAAAGGAAGGGGATAAGAGGGCGGAGGGGTATGAAGGGTGGTAGTGAATAGAAAGTGTGATGAAGAGCGGAGGAGAAGGAGGAGGGGGGGGGGGGGGGAGATGTACTCAGTGAACGAGGTCACTAATTGGGTTGAGACTTGTAGCTGCTCCCCTGCAATCCATTCCCCTAGTTCCTAGCAGAAATCAAATTATTTTGAAATTCTTTAATAAGAGCAAGAAAAATATGTTAATTTCGAGCTGCAGGAGGCCGAGAGAAGGGGAGACCATTACTGGAGCTAAATAACAGGGGGCCAGTATTAAGACTTTTATTAACACTTTGGGCCAGAGTCATACTTTTTGATCCTTTGACTGCTTTTTTATCTTTACACTTTCTCTTTTGTTCAAGAAGGTTAGGATTAGAGCAAAAAATAAGGTGACACATATTCCATATTAATTGCTGGGGCCATGCTAGCTATAGCTGCTGTGAACTCTGTTATCCCTGAACCTATTCACTGACTCTGATCCTATTCACATAATTGTCCTGTTGGGATTTCATGTGCAGGGAAGAAGACAAAAATATAGGAACAACATCTGTTTTCCTAAAAGCAAGGAAGAAAATCTGAACACACAGTAAAGTGAGCTTTGATCTGGTTATTTGTATTTGAAGTATACACTCAATTATCATAAAGGAACATGCAGAAATGCTTATGTACTCTAGGTGCTCTCGCATTTATCATTTTGTTACCATTATCTGTTGTTTTTAAAACATTCTGGATAAATACAGTTTACTATTGTGATGCTTAAAAATGACGAAGCGTTATTTGACCACTTAGGCGCAGGGCAACAAGCTGTAAAGGAAATATGGACACAGTGCCACCTCATAGGTTGAACATGTTAGAAAACAGTTGCTATAAAATACATTTATGTGTCAAGCGCATTGGCAGTAAACAGGAAAGGAGCATTTAAAACAGGATTTCTATGCCAGTTGATCAAGGCGTGGAACCTGCAAGATTTCTTAGGCCACTTGACATTGACATATAATCACTTTTTAGTTTGATATGATGAAATTATTTGCAAAAAGTTGCTTATTTACTCATACAACAGTTGAAGTCATGTTTTTGGCGAGCTGTATTCGCTCTGGTTTGGTCTCCACCAACCTTTGGCTCTCATTACGCCTCACTCTGCTCACCAGTTGGTTGCTAACTTTGACTGTCTGTTGTTTGAGGCTGGGACGGGTAGCGTACAGCGGGTTTATCAAAGCCTTTTCACCGGAAAAGCCGCCGCCGAGGCCAGAAAAACCAAAGCAGTGAGTTGAAAGTGAAACGGCAGTCTGGTGATAAGTCTGCCAGTGGAGGCGACATGTTTCGCATTACTCATAGTCCTTTGATCCATTGTTAATACAAACATATCTATATATATATTAGTGCAGCTTTGGGGATATGACGAATGTTCGCTATCAGCAGCATCAAACCACCACTATCTATATCAGCCTTCTCAACCTCATATCGATCAAAACCCAGTCATATACAACTCTTTGTAGCTGGCGGAGGAATGATGGGACCTGTCCCATCAATCCTGGTTGAGCCGTGGAAAGCTCCAACAAGAATCTCCCCTCCAATCGCAGACGGAGCACATATCACCATCAGCGGGATCCGGCTAAGCTTTGAGCAGCTGTCTGCGTCCGGATTCTACCCATTTCATATCTCATTGACATTTCCTGGCAGAGAGCATGATGTCCATACTAATACATGGTCTTGACATGTGAGTTCAGGGGTTTTAGGGAAGATTAATATTGGCCAATGAAATCTTTCTGCGAGAGAACACAACCGTCTTCAGCCACGAGTCAACGTCTTAGCTTTCTGAGCACTGAGGAAATGTTTTGGTGAAATATGATGACATCTTTGTTTATTACTGAAGCTGAGGAGCTCTGTGTCCCGAACAATAGGTTGCAAAATTCATCCAGGTTGCAGGAAGTGGAAGTTTTGAACAGGTGTCTCTCCAGGGGAGAAGATGTGCAAAAACTGCAGCTGTGCGAGCAGCAGGTTGAGAGTTGAGCGGTCTTTGACAATCAAACAAGAGTGTTGTGGAACACTGAGTCCTGCCTGGGCTTCAGGGATATCTCCTCTCTATTTTCCTGTCATTTGTAAAATGTACTCTATCGCAAATCTTCATCCTGGGGCTACTTCTGAATCATTTTACAGTCGAAGGCCATGACAGCGAGCGAGCACATCTTCAACAGTGGAACACATTGACAGTGAAAGCCCCGAGATGGGACTATTACTTTCACTTAACAGGGAGGATAATCCATTTCTGCGGTGGTGTGAATCAAACATTCATTTCCTTTAAGCCTATAGTGTCCTGAAATTCTATTTAAAAAATAGGATGTATTGAAAATTCCTGTTTATTTAGTTGCATTTTAACAGAAAGAAGAAAAGGAAAAAAAAAAAAACGCCAATATTTGAGACCAGAGGCAGATCGGTGCGATTTAAAACTGCCATACTGGATAATTACACACAACATTACATTGAGTTTGGTCACAGCCTGCTGAGCCGTCAGTGTCTTACTGGTTCCCAGCTCAGTGGTTCTAGAGTGTGACTCCTTAAATGAGCTATATATAAATGAAATCCGAGCTTCCGATGCAGATGTGCAATAAACTGAACTTTCATTTCGTAGCTGGATTCTATCGGCATCATTTTAATATCTGTTTGTTGCTTTAAAAAAGTGTGAGGCTCAGAAGCTTCTGCTTTATTAGCGCTACCTGTCTACATAGCTGTTACTGAATGCAGTTGCACATTTGGTTTCTGTTTCTATGATTCTTTTTTTATATATTAGTAGTATTTAGAAGACAATTGAAATGTTATATATTCATTGTTTCATCCACTGTTTTATCTTAAACTTTACCTTAGTTTGTCTTCTTTGGCTTCAGTTCAAACTCACTGTTGGCGTCCTGCTCTTATATTGCCTTGCTGTTTCTTTGCAACAGGTAGTTCTCACAAAAGTCTTTTTCTAACCTCCAACCTCAATTAATATTGTTGTTGTCTTTGTTAACGTCTAATCGATCCCTTCTCAATGAAATAACTGTGTGTCTCATAAATGTATTTGTTCCCTATATCCTGTTTATCATCTCGCAACCGCTAACATTGGGAACCTCTCGTGTCATTCAATGGGATTTTGGTTTGTTTGTTTTCTCACCACAGAGAAGCATTTCTTCACAGGACACACACACACACACACTCCATTTGGATTTGTCACACCAGGATTTACGCTGACCAAAGACATGTTTCAATGAGAGGCAGCATTAGAGCCCTGTTCCAGCCTCAGTGTGTGTGTGATTCAAGCAGATAAATTGGGTTTACTTATAAGAGAGTCGCTTTAAGGCAAATTCTATATATAAGTGACCTTACTTTTCTGTGGTGAGATTTTCCGCTTCCCCAGCCTCAGTCTTTCCCTCGAATGGAAAGGAAAAACCCTGATAAGGAAGTCTTTGACAGATTTGGTTGGAATGAATCTTCGGTGCTAAGTGGAAGTGTCGTTCTCATCAGTTTTATGGAGCTCCACACTGCGGGATGAGAACTCTACGTACGAGGGGGGTAAAACCAGCGCTGACGATGAAGTGCAAATGACAATGAAAGAACAAAGGAGAATGGCAGGAATCCTTTTTTCCTTCCGAGCTCTGAAACAGTGACTGAACCAGTGCGACTGCATCTTCCCATAGAGAGTAGATTAGGCCAGCTTCCCCCAGCGGTCTGCACAGCTAGCCGCATGCAGATCTCCTCTGCATGGTGGGCTGCTTCTATATGAGCTCTGTTTCAATGGCTCTCCCATGTGACTGCCTTACAAGTGTGTGTGTGTGTGTGTGTGTGTGTGTGTGTGTGTGTGTGTGTTTCCCCGAAGGCTCCAGTTGTTCCTCTCCATCTCACATATTATCATATATTCTTTGTTTGAATTCTGTATGTAAGTCTTCCTATGGCAGTCATCTTGAAGCATGTATGCAAATCCTTTATCCGCGCAAGTGTGTTCCTTTAAGTCATGTGTGGGCTGGTGTATGCGTGTGTGTAACACCAGCAGGAAAGCCACACACTCGCTCGCCAACTCGGCACCTGCAGCATCTGCCTCCTACCTGCTGTGTGCGCGGCCCTGCTGCCGGCAATTCATCATCACGGCCTACGTTTCTCGCCACCACATCCAATTAGTAGGCGATTAGCAGGCGCACACACTCGAGACTAATGACGCAGCATCGCCTCGCATTACCGCCCCACGTGTCGTGACTGTGAGACTGAGTTGTAAATGACAGGGAGGTAGTTCGGGGGCGAGGAGCACTTTTTTTTTTTAGTTAGTGTTCTGCCAATCCCACTACAACCAACCAGGGAGGAGATTCATGGCTAATGCTCAACCAGCAACTTCAAGTCCAGCTGAAGTGACATAACTCATCCTTTACGCAGTCAGTCTTCACAGTTATTTACTATCTAAATGAAGAATTCATAAATATCACAAATGCTCCTGGGATGGACAGTGTTTTCATCTTCCAAACCGACCAGAGTTTACGTGCAGTTGAATGTGCTGCTGCCGACCTGCGAGCAGTGCACTTTTCCCCGGTGAATGAATGTTTGTTTGGTCGCTCGTTCATCAAGCCATGCTGCAGGACACGCGTGTTCATGTTTGTGTGTCACATAGGAAGGACACTTAAGCACGGAAGCTAATGCGGGTTGGCTTTCGAAGTTGGCTTGCGTGTTGTGTAGCAGTCTGACTGTTGTGTCACAGGGTGGGGTGGTGGACCCAAACGCAGACACGAACAAGGTTCAAATGAAGTGAAAAGGTTTATTTTACAGGGAATAAGGGTGGTGATCCTGGACAGAGCAAGGCAGGGCAGGCAGACCGGGGTGTAACAGGGAATGGATTGCGTTGTCGAGGCAGGCAGGCTGAGGAACCGGAGAGGATGATCCACTGTGGGCACAGGAAGACAGGGTAAGTTCAGGCAGACAAAAAGGATACTGCGTGGCCAAGAACGAGCAAACAAACACTGTGAATGCAACAATGGTCTGGCAGAGAATGGATGAAGAACCGGGGTAGATATACTGTTGGGTGGTGAGTAGATGGGAGGCAGCTGGGTTGACTGGGCAGTTGAGTTGAATGAAAGTAATCAGGAGGGAGCCGGGAGGAGCCACGCCCAAAGCACACACACACACACACACACACACACACAGAAACAGGAAACACAGGAAGCACAGCCTAATCGCGACATGTTGACCATCATAAAAGCTTAGCTTACTGATTCATGCTCAATTTTAACTGGCAGGTCTTCCGTCGACATAGCCCGAGAACTAACAATATTCAAAGCAGGGCACAATTATTAAACCACAAATGAAAAGTATAAATTCCTCCCTTTTTGAATTTTCGATTTTTCTTTTCTCAATGGAGCTGCAGCAGACAAAAAAACACGAAAATGTATTTCAGTTGGACTTAAAAATGTCAAGTCATAGTTTATTTAAAGATGCTTTAGTTAGAATTTGATCATGAATAGGTTATTACCACATTAGTGGCCACTTTGAGCCAACAAGATAGTCAGAAGAAAAGCAGCCTCTTCTCTGTTTTACACTTTTTTACACTTAGTCACTTTATAACACATGTATTTTCTTTGTGGCACAAATCGGCCTATCAACAGCGGTGCCTGGGCAATTAGTTGGATAATAAGGTATACGAAGAGTTTGAAGGTTTGCCTTTCCAAAACCTAGCATTGCTTCCAAGACAATGAGCTCATCATTAGGTATCTACAGTTTTTGGGACGACATGTTACACTGGAAGTAGCCCAGTCGAGGGACGTTTACCCGAGATGACTTTGCCAAACATCCTCATCATTGCAGGGTTTCAGCCCTATCTCCAACAATGTATGTTCCCATACAACGAAACTGCATAGTGAACGTTTTGAGGGAAATATTTTGTCGTAGATTAAATTTGCTTTTGACGATGACAAATAAGTTGCAAATGAGTCTGCAGAAGTCCGTATAGGGAGGAGGTCAGGGTGGTGGACGGATCAAAAAACACCCAGGAGACTGCTGTGTGTGTCCCGTACTTTTGTACTAAGCACATGTTTGAAACTGTTTGAAACTGTTTGAAACTGCGACTGTGATCCAGGAGACAATACATTTCCCTCGAAACGTAACTGAGAGTGCAGTATAGTTGTATGGGAATGTAAATTTGTAGGAGACAGGGTTGTCTGGTTTACATACAAGCCAGAAATATTAAAAAAAAAAGTCCTGTTGCAACAGAGTTTTCATCCAACACACAGAGCTGATGTTAGCCAGCCAGTTATACTTGCTACAGCTGGTCAAACCTGCCAGCAACAGTTCTCATTTCTGCAATACTGGCAGTCGTCGGCTAAAAACGAGAGGCTGCCACTGTCTCCGTCTGTCGGAAATCAAAAAGCCATTGTTTTGAAAAATGACTGCAAATTTCAAGTGCCAAATGTTTCTTTTACAGACATTTCAAGGTTTGTGGAGTTTGAATCCGTGCAGCTGTTTTGTTTCACATGTCTATTTGAAGCCATCGTCACTTAGTGTGAATTAAAAAGGCTGAAGTGCCATCTGACAAATTTAAGCCGTCCGAACTCTGTTGCTCTTCTTCGGTTTGCTTCACTACTTTGCTAACTGAATTCATATTCAATAAACTGGAAAGACCACAACATCTCCCGAGCTGCTGCAGCAGACAATGCTGTTCATGTTGCAGTTCCCAAGAATTACTCAGCCATTCAAATTGTTCTTTTTTAGGCTGCAGGCCTGCACAGACACATGGTAAAAAGAAAAATCATGTGTCCGTGCACTCCTACACATGATTGTGCAATTATGGTTGTGTGCATTCAAATTTAAAAGTCCCCCATTGGCGTTCTATAATATTTATGTGTCTGCATGTATTCATGTATTTCAGGTTTTATTTTGAAGTCAGTTAAGGCTGCTCGATGCCAGTGGGCTCACACTATTTAAAACAAAGCATGCATTCAATTATGCATTATGGCTGAATTATTTATATTTCATAAAAGGTATAAGAATTGTGTTACGTGTGCAATGTTAGAACAAAAATGTATTTGAGTATGCACAAAAGTTCAACTAAATAATTAGCTTCAAGTTGATGTCTCATGTTTATGTATCACTTTCAAGCCGGTATTAAATGTGTCTTTATTTTTTTTTTACAGGCATTAGAGCTGATTTTTCCTCTTCTCAAAAGTAGCACACCATCCTCAACTTTCTGATTAATGAATTGAGCTTCCAGGGACACCATGGAACATAAAACTTAATAATGTGACACATTAACAGCCTTTAGGCTGACTCAAAATCTCACAAGACTAATGGTCGGTGTCAAGCAGGCGGCAACCTCTGGGTCTGAAAAGTGAAGCCAATGTGGAAGTGCCTTAAACCTGCATTCTCTCTAATGACCATCAGGGGGCGACTCCTCTGGTTGCAAAAAGTAGTTGGATTGTATTGAAGTCTTTGAGAAAATTACTCGATTTCTCAGTTGATTTATTACCTCAGCTAACATTGTAAAAATGTATTTATGGTCTCAATTGCTTGTTTCAATTCTTCTACAATACAGCATGATGTCCGTTTGGTCCCATTTAGAGTGTGACAAAAATGTATGCTCTGGGGCGGGGCTACCTTATGATGGACAGGTCGCTATCACGGCGTTGTCCGGTCTCGAAGTTTCTGGTTCCCTGACATGTCTTATTCAGCGTGTACTTAGCTCCACCCTCTCGTGTCGCTTCTGGTTGCAAAAAGTAAAGATGGCGAAGACCAAAAAACAAGATGGCGAAGTCCAGAAACCAAGATGGCGACGGTCAACATGCCAAACTCAAGGCTTCAAAATGGCAGACTTTCAAAGTATGACGTCACGTTGACTACGTCCACTTCTTATACACAGTCTCTGGTCCCAGGCGCAATGCATTGTGGGGCAGTTGCGTATGTGAGTAAGCTCCCGTCTCATACTCTTCTTGCTAATGTAGTGTACATACAGGCATTTCTCGCGCATACAACATCCACATATATGCAGTGTGAATGTGCTACATTTTTCATCGAATAGTATGTTAGTACGCGATTTCACAGCCATAGTGTGGCTTGTTGCGTTTGGTGTCCTCAACACTACTGTACATGAAGTAATACACAGACACTGTAGCCCCAGCTCAGCCTGATTACTAATTCTGTACCAGTTCTGCATGCCAACTGTCATAGTATACTGTTGGCAGTTGGTATTCAAATAAATCAACACATTGAACCATTTCATTCTAACAGGAAGTGATACAGTGTGTGCAACATCAGATGTTCATCTTTACTGCAACTTTGGAAGCTGACTGCCCCGAACAGAAAGAAAAATGTCTTTCTTACGATTTAGTACTTCATCATGAATGTCTGTTTCATGGCAGTCCATTCAATAGTTGTTAAGGACCACAAAAGTCAACCTCATGGTGGCGCTAGAGGAAGAGTCAAGCGATCACTAAAGTCAGTATGATTGAACCTGTGGGGCTCATGAATGTCTATACCAAATTTGATGGTAATTCGTTCATTATTGTTGATATATTTTAGTCTTGACAGAAGTGGTCGTCAGTCGTGCGGTCGGTCAACCACTGGACAAAATATTGGAGAAGCACTATCACTACAGAGACTCCTTCCTGGTGGCTCATGTTAATGGAAGAAACCACCGTATTTGCAACAGCCACAAGTGGATGTGTTAATTGAGAAATGTATGGAAGACTCAACCCTCAGTACGTCTATTCTTCAAAGCATTGTATATTGTAACCTCTCTGTTGGGTCAACTGTGATCACAGGCTGTGCAGATCTTCAGAAGATGCAGTCATGTCCCTGATGTAAAGATCATGAGGATCCAGCTGCTGAAGGATTGCTTCTATACCAGAGACTGCAGGCTTCTGGACAACAAGTCTGTCACTACAGTCTGAAAATCCCAGACGTCAAAGAATCCTCCTTCGTAAACATTTTTCTCAACTCTAGATTTCCCCTCCGCAACCATCAAAGGCTCAAAAGAGGTGGATTCTGTATATATGAATGAAGATTAGCTGGAAGAGAGACGTGAGCGTTTAAAAAAAGAAATGATGATGTTTCCCCCAGGCAGCGTGTATCTACTGTGCTGCCAGCTGTTGTACAGGATCAACTGAATTGTGAAAACATTTTTAATAATGCATCAAACTAAAGTAGATCTCACTGTTTGAAATCCCCTCCTTCCTTTGACACGAGGTTTTTCTCCTCAGAAGTGGGAGGATTGTTCTTTTTCTTGAAGGCTGCTTTTTGTTTTTGTCATGCACATTTTTGCATAATAATCATGGCATTGAAAACAAACAAAAAAACATTGAGCCAATCTATCCAACTCAGACATTCTCAGACGCCTTACATCCATTTATCCCCAATACAGAATAGAGTTGAAGAGGCAATGAAAATGTATATTTTGATATGGTACATCAATATTTCAGAAATGAAAGAAAAATGATCACACAGTCTGGACTGCATTTGAAATCCATGTCAAATCAAGTGTGAAATGCTACAAGGCTGTCTGGGAGGGCTTGTATACAAGCTGATGACGGAGAGTTTGAGGTCACATTGGATTAAAATAGGATTGACTGTTTTGATGAAGCCCCCCTAAAATGTTCTTCAGCCCCCCCAAATAATTTGGCATTATTGGATTTAAAAAAAATATATATATATATATTTTTTATTTTGGTGATGTCATTAAATTAAACTATTGTTTCTCACATGGACAAGTTATTTATAACTCTAACATCTGTGCGTGCGTTCTGGTTTGTATGTTTTCTCCCCCTTCAAATTACAATCCATCATCATAACGATATAAAGTTGACACTGTCAGGTCCATTCTCCATCCATTGTGTGCGGTCCCTTTAAGAATTAGGATTTGGGAGTGACGCGGATATGAAAGCTAGTTTAGCCGTCTTTCCTTTACAAGCAGGAAAATTATTTCTCTCTCTTTATTTGAGAAAAGTTCATATTTGTGTTGTCAAATTTCACTATGACCCTGAAATTCAGTCTCTTGTGTTATCATATACTGAATGCAAGCAAAACTACAGAGCAAAATCACACTCTTTCTGATTGAACCAATCTATGAACGGTCTGAAACAATGGATATCCGCGGCCCCAAATGGGCCCCAAAAAAAATTGCCGCGCACGCAAACATGACACTCCCCTTGGGGCTAAGCCCCCCCTTTCTTTGAATCCTAGAAACGCCCCTGCTGTTTAGTGTTGAGAATCTTAATGGACGTAGAGGCAGGAATGAATATTTGTCCATACGTCTGATACCGACCCCCGACTGTCTGTAGGAAACGCACCAGGCTTTCAACTAACTCCAATGGTCACCCATCGACTTCATTGTAGGGTGCTGCAGATACGACGTGTTTTTGTCGGCCAACCCGGAAGTTAGCATCGCACTGGTTCCATCAACAAAAAGCCAATGGGATTGTTCTGTTGGATTTTGGATTATTACAGACAACAAGTAAGATAATAAAATAAGACTTAGTAAAAAGGGCAAGAAAGTCCACATATTGAGGATGGATGGGTCAAACAAACACAGGACTTTCACCCAGGAGACCACTGTTTGTATCCTGTGTGAAATCAAGACTACATCGACTTCTTCTTTCTTACCAAGTAGTTCTGTTCAGTAACCAAAAAACTAAATCTATGTTGGAAGTTTATTTTTGAAAAGACACAATGCATTTCAATGCGGAAACCTTTGAACCAAAACTGACTTTAAAGGGATAACGAGAGCTTCATAGTTTGGAGCGTCCGTACTTGACAAGCTGGGATGAAAATATGTGGTAAAAAAGAAGATTAATGCAATTTGAACTGTTCAAGAAAAAATAAATAAATCCTTGCTTTCTTGCAATTGTTTTTGGTTTATAGCTTCAATACAATATGTGGACACAGAGGTCTGCTGTAAAAGATTGTACATGTTGTGTCACAAATATTCATTTTGGCTGCAAGTCGCATAGTCAGCATCAGTTAAGCCAATAAACAAGCTGTTAAAAAAATAAAAAGACCCCAGTTGCTTAGTCAGCGGTGTTGCAAAAAGGAGCAGGTGTGTGTGTTTGTTTGTGTGTGTGTGTGTTGACGTCTTTTCCTATTGACTTCCACTGACTTGTAAAGATTGACTGCAAGGAAGCTTACTGTGGACAATACACAATAGCTCTCTGAGCAGCTGTGATATCTCTCTCGGTGAATGGAGCAAAATATATTGGCATGTTCTTTGTCATCCAAGAAAGACCAGAATACCTGAAGCCGCTCTAGCAGCCCTGTGAGGCTGTAATGCTCATTGCACGGCAGAAAACAACATTTTTGCGTGGATAAAATATCGAGCAAAGACACTGAATGTTGTCATCGATTGGTTTCTTTTAACCACGACCATGATCGTTCCCTAACCTTAGCCACGTAGCTTTAGTTTCCTAAACTAAACCAAACCTTAGCCAGAGAGAAGGTGGATCTGACAACACTCGTGTGACACTTTTTGGATAGTTAGGTTGGAGGATTTGCATTTTTTTGCATGCTATATTTGCATTTATCTCAAAAATACAGCTGAAGCTGAAGCTGACTGACTGGTGATTTGTTTTGTAGGTATCCTGCTCGGTGATATTTTGACTGGTAGCCAGACAAAGTAAACCTACAAACTCTGAACCAAAGAAATCCAGCTCATTATTAATATGATACTCACATATTTTGCTTTGGACACGGTGGTTGAAGATAAAAGCTTGTTTAATGACACAATCCAAAGAACCACAGTGCACTCAAACACACACACACACACACACACACACACACACACACACACACACACACACGCGCACACACACAGGCTCCGGGACAGCCTTGGTGATTTTTCATCATGATGATCCACAATTAGCTGGGAAGGTGATGGCTGAGGCGCTGCAACATTTCTAAATGCAACAGCATTTCTTTGGGATAGATAGGCCCCACTGTCATGAATACTAATAAGGGAGAGGAGGAAGAGGAAGAGGAGAGGGTCAGAAGATGTATGTAAAATATGGAGAGACAGATAGAGAAGGAGGAAAGGAGAATAGCGCTGTAGTGAAATGAGGATTAGGACATGAGAGGAGAGGAAGAGGACGGCGAGGGGAGGACAGGTACGGTGGCATTTCAATGCAGCGAGAAAAAACAGGATCCTCGCACAAAGAAGATGACTGAGAAACACCCACGCTCAAATTACACTGTATTCTTAGTGGGTGCTGTGTCAGCACTCGGAATGCTCCACATGACAAGAGGGAATCCACACTTTTAGACTGTTGAATGTGGAGGAGCAAGCAGCAGTTCTCTCTGTTCTCTCTGCTGCTGCTCATGTTCAGGTTCAGTTTTAGTAATTGATGTGAAGCGTGGGTCATTGTGTCCGTAAATGTCACTGTGTATTGATGTCACACCGCCGAGGTTAATGTTGGAGTAGGCACATGAACGACTTTGTTAGAGCGAGGGAAAGGTTGTGGTTTGGGTTTAAATAACTTCTCGGCTAACGTGAAGGAAACACAAACACTTCATTAAGCCTTGGGTCCCTTTTGCTGGACAAGAGTTATAGTTCCCATGACCGCCACTAGAGGGCTGCCTCACTTGAACATAAACAGCTGTTGTTTTGAGGGTACTGATGCTATTGTTTTTCCTGGGAGGACAGTCCCTCATGTGTATTTGTTGTATTTATTTGCAGCTACTTTCTACGTTAACGTTCACGTTTCCACGTTCACAATCTTTTAAAGCGGTATTTCCACAGTGCACGACCGAAAAATGCTTGCAGTTTGTGCACAAAGCAACGTTTTCCTTGCGGGGTTCTTTGTGAGGGAAGGAGAAAGCCTCCATGGAGCTCTTAAGAAAAGGCAGACTTTCTCTTTGGCATGACAGCTAACCGTTAGCGTACTGACAGGTTTTGCCAGAAAGAGCTAAAAGGGGCATAGCAACAGCCTTGACAATGACACATTGATTGATTGACACACGTATACAGACAAATCTGGGTTGAATTCAGATGCATTATTATGTTTTTATATTGGGTTATATGTAATAATGAGTGGGACAGAAAAGGATAAATATCTATGTAAGTGCTGAAGACAAGTATTTAATAGTAAATAGTATCATCATTACTTTAATTGTTGTGAAAACTGGCAATTTGTCAGTGAAAACTGGGATATTTTAGTGTAAAACAGATATTTGTCACGCCTCAGGACACCAAGGTTGAATCCGAAACAATCCCGGACCTTTGATGAAGACCGTTTTTGTACAGTTGAAAGCTCTGGAAAATGCTTCTACAACGAGTGCACCTCTGTAATCTCCTGACTTTTCATTTACCGCCATCATCATGGTCTGAATTTTAACTTGTCTAAAGCTTTTGATTTATTACAAATTGTAAAATCAATTCTGTTCCCATCAGCCTCAAATGTACTTGTTTGGCTCTAATTAGCAATTTTAGCATCAACGAATGTGCAAAACTAAGAGGGTGAACATTATACCTGCTGAATAATGTGTTAGCACTGTCTTATGAGCATGTTCGCGTGCTGACTTTTGCATTTAGCTCAAAGCTCCGCGCTGAGCCTGCTGAGCTGTAGACTCTCAGTCTTGTTGAATGGCTCACATGAACTTTGCTTTTCAAAAAGCTTGACACTGATGAAGGAAAAAGCTCAATTCTGTTAGCTTGAAGAGGTTTGGTTCAAGTTTTTATGATTAAGAACATTTTATTCCTATTGATGTTGGTTTTCCGGCTGATATCACATGTTACCCTTCATTTACTCGAGTTAAAAAGGTGCCACGTGCATCTCATCTGTGTGCATCGTAAAATCAATGAATCCTGATTTTCTTTATTTGCGGGTGACTCCGCACTACTTTAAATTCCTCATGATTAGTGTCGGCTAAATGTCTAAAGTGGCAAATGAAAATGTAATCTGTCATGTATTTATGTGAGCGTTTACTTTTTTGATGAGCTTATTCAATAACCTCTACATCCCCCGTATTCAGCCAAAGATGCTCTAAAAAGCTTTGAGTGAAGCGTAACGCAGCTGCTGCTGCTGCTGCTCTGCTCGCATTGCTGACAGGTACTCAAGAGAGGCATTTATTTCTCATTCAGTGGATATCAAGCTCATTCAAAATCTACACCCCTCCCCAAGTGTGGTGGATTGGTAGTCAAGTGCAGCACTGTTTTCATCAAGCTTTCAACACGGTAGAGCTAGCACAGCTGCTTGCACTCCAGGTATCTTTCTTCTTTTTTTTTTTAGAGGCTGGCTCGCATTTTTCCCCTTCACCATGTGTCAAGCTTTTGCAACGCCTTTCAGTCTCTCCAAGCTGTAATGGGTGGGATTAGCAACGCAGAATTGTAATTGCGTTTGTCAAGCTTGAAAATAACAAACACTGTAAACGTGCTCCCTTTATCATTAATTGTGATTTTCTTTTTGGATCATTTTACATGAGTAAATGATTTTGCATGATACGTTCAACTTTTATTGGAATGCATTCACCACCACAAGGGGGGGGGGGGGTGGTGACAGTTTTGTATTTCCCGTCCTTTTCAGGGCTCCAGGAGGTGGACACAATAATGAAAGATATAGTGAAATACAACACAATTGTCCCGCATTAATAAGAAATGTGATGACCTGTTCAGGCTGCTGAACGTGTTTCAGGTAGTACACGCACTCAACTACTATTACAACTATGAATTAAGTAAGTCAGCCGCTGTGTCAATTAATGCATTCGTTTTTTCAATTGGCAAGAAAAACAACAGGTCTGGGAATTTAATGAGCAATACAGCTAATGAGTAGCTACAAAATAAAGTGTCATTTCATTTCCTGTGTCGACAAATGAACTTGTTCAACGCTGGCAAGACGGGAAAACAATTGGTTGAATAATCGGCTGGGTGGAAATGAGTTATTGGGTGCCAGCACTTAGTCACTATCAAGCTGAGAGGTGAAATTAATTTGAATGAAAGTGTTGAATGTTTAAAAAAAAAAGTCAGTATCAAATGTGATCATTTAGTGTGAAATAGAATTTTAGTTTGCAATCACAGAGAACCATGTGTGAAGCTAACCCATCTACATATGCTAGCTGGCCTGTGTGAAGCTCAAGCTGTTTTTATTCTCCTTCTATCCTCATCTTTGGTGACTGAACTGCTAAATTATCTGTTCCATGCCGGTTAGAAACAAGTGTTACCTAATGTCAAAAGCAGCATGTTGCCACCTTGAGCAAAGAAGATTCCTTTGGCATTTAAATCGTATTTTATGCAACGCAGAATATGAAAACGGGGAAACAGCATGCTATAATTTAACTGCTTTCAAGTTTTAGACTCGGGCCAAAGTCAAGGCGTCATAAACTATCACACGAGATGAAGCCTCGGGGATACATTGTTTCGTGAAAATAGAAATTACTCGAAAATCCAACTAGAAAAAAGAATAAGAAAATCTCGAAACATTTCAAACACCGAAAGAAGTGGCAGCGGAAATACAACTATCGAGTGAAGCCAAAACGCTGATTCAAATTGAAAGAATGAAACAAGCTGAAGGTGTCAGTTTAAGTGTGAGCACTGAGTTGAAAAGATTTGAAACTTCAGTTTAATTTCAAGCACTGAAAGTGACGAATTGAGCCGGAAGGATCAGCCAATGAGCAAACCTTTGAATCATTAATACTCACTTAGGTTGCAGACAGCACAAGTCCACAGGACTTTGATGTCAGAACGAAAGCCATCGAAGCGCAATTGCAACAAACACATGAAGCTCTATTTCTTTTGTAATTTAGTATCAAGCTAATTGTGGGTGCTCTTGCTTACAGCGTGGTAATTTCAGAGTGAGGTGACCGCAGCCTTGCTGACAGGCTATCGCTGTGATGGGAAAACAATCCGGCTGTGAGACATGAGAGAGAGAGAGCATAGAGAGCATGAGCTGTGTTCATCCAAACGGGAGCAGAGCTGCTGTGATGCCGCCTGTTCCTCCCCAGCGAGTGTGCCTGCTGGAATGACATAACCTTGCTGTGCACTAAGCAGAGGAATGAGTCAGGGATGAGGCCGTCCAGCTACACAGCGACCTGCAGCGCTCCTGCAAAGCCACCTAAGCTCGAGTGGCATGCCTCGCTGTGATGATACAGCCGGCAATCACAACACGAGCACCAAGGCTTTAAAAACGAGCCACAGCTGCTCGATACGTTTGACCGCCACACAGCCGCATAGCTAACGAGACGTCTGCAACAAACAGCACATGTGAACGACGGGATCGCGCAGAGAAACGGCCAGCGTGAAAAGGGAGGCCGAAAAAAGGTGAGGCGGATGTTCCAGATAAGTCGGCTCAGAATACAAGAACATATAGAGTCAAAGAGACAAACACAGGACTTCCACACATGTTTCTGTCTTTGTTAACTTTACGCTTATGTTTCGTAAGAAAGTCTGGGGCCCGTTGTCATTCATCAACTCTAGTAATGTTGGAGCTTTGACCTCATAGCGATTGAGTTTCTGCCAGCGTGATACTTGGCTGATATGAACCATATTCATTAGTCAACGTGTCTCATGGTTTGCAGAAACATACAATGGCATCATTGTTTTTCTGGCGACTGGGTTGTGAAAGAAATGGATTTGGCACATTTTCCTCCTGGGGGGTAGGGGGGGCTGACTTTTTAGGCTTAAAATAAGTCACTCGTTATATTTGTAAACCTGCATTATTAGACTATTCTAAGAGCAAAATCAAGACTGGCCTAACCCTACACATACAAGTCTAAAATATCTTTGTGAAACTGGCCCCAGGACATTTTAACAAAAGCGGAAACTGCTTTATAAATGGGCTCAAAGTTGTGCTATTTGCCTGGAATAAAAAACCGGCTCTTCCTTAGCAGATACTTTACGAGATTTCATCTGCATCTGTTGTTGTTAATAAATCTACCGGACGAGCGAACAATAACTTTCTTGGTGCCAGTAACCAGGATCATCACACAGAGGCATCACAAGTATTAAGACACATTGTATCCTTATGAATGAAGGAATAAACAGTGTGCAGAAACCAAACTCTAAATAGGTGGGGATGAAGCCTTTAGTACAGTAAAATAAGGTGATGCTACTTTTATAGCACTGCAATGCAACAAGAAGCGATGACCATCTGTCCACAGCGAGAATGTCACGTCGGACTAACTCTAATATAATGTTGTGAGTCTTCTTCTTCTGTTCCACTTTTAAAAGGCTACCACCACCGTGGTTTGTTTAGGAAAAAGAATGACTACATTAAGGCAGAGGTGTGGGGAGTGCTGCCATCACTCATGTAGTCCTCGATAAAGTAAGAAAGGTAAACAAGGGTCTCCGGTCCAGTTTGTCACATTCATTAGGGAGATATCCACCCATGTGAAAATAACTCTTTTCTCTTACAAAGTTTACTTTTGTTTTTTTATTTACATACAACAAACTGTCAGGGTGAATAAATGTCTAAACTACTATTTATGCAAATGAGAAGCTGCCACAACATCCCCAAGATTTACTTATATAACTGCAATATAGTCTTAGTCACCATTTAATGGTGTGTGTACTTTTCTTTTTAATCTGCGGCACTCTTCTCTTACAGAGGTCAACAGAGATAGTGTTTCTCATTACCTCTATGCTTTCATATTCCCAACAAGAAATTAAATAAGATTTGTGATGCGGTACAGGTCCAAATATTTTACTAACAACAACTGAAAAACATGATTCTATTTGGGAATTGTAAAATTAAAGAAAAAAAAGGTTATGGTGGAAGTGGAGATTGAGACTTTGTTGAAAAATAAACAGGCGGCAACCTCCGGTTCTGAAAAGCGAAGCGAAAGTTGAAGTGCCTCAAACCTGCATTATTTCTAATGGCCAGCAGGGGGCGACTCCTCTGGTTGCAAAAAGAAGTTTGATTGTATAGACGTCTATGAGAAAATGACCCTACTTCTTACTTGATTTATTGCCTCAGTAAACATTGTAAACATGAGTTCATGGTCTCAATCGCTGGCTTCAAGTCTTCTTCAATACAGCATGAAAGGATGCCATGGGGCATGCCATGGAGTCGTCATAGTTGGGAGATGTCCGTGTTTTTGTCTTACAACTTTAACCCTTTCACAGTTTGTTTTCATTTCATTAAAGTTAAATGTAACATTTTGGTTGTACATAGTTCTACCCACTTGTGTCACTTCTGGTTGCAAAAAACCAAGATGGCGACGGCCAAAATGCCCAACTTGAGGCTGCAAAACCGTCGTCCACAAATGAGTGACTTCACGGTGACTTTGTCTCCTTTTTAAGTACAGTCTATATGTAAATTAATTCATTCTTAATTCAAGGTACACTTACTAAGCATTCAATTGCATCTCACTGTAAGGTCCACTTAAAAATGTTCAGATCTGAGGTTAAGATTTGAATTCCAAAGTCTAAACCAAACTTTATTTTTTAAATCTTGTAATTCAAATGTGTCACGCTTTTGTTTGTTAGTTATATATTGCCTTTACAAACCCAGTGTAGAAAACATACTCTGAAACATTTCCAGTGCAGCTACATTGTAGGGCTAAACCTTCTTGTCAACCCCTCTCTTGGTCCACCAAAATGAGTTGATATTCAACTGTGCAGAACTGAATCCACCACAGAAAATGAAAACCCAATTTATTCTCATGCAGCTGTCTCAGTAAACCATACAGCAAGACTTGGCGTTAATAATCGCTGAGATAGGAGATTTGGACAGCACAAACTGATGATATCTTATAGCTAAAGAAATTCGGAGGGTTACATTTTCCTTTTAAGGCCATTGGTGATCATGGACTGCATCATATGATTTCACCAATGACTCCCTGTTCTCTGGCTCAGTGAAATTTCATTGTTTGTTTGGATGCAAGCATACAGACTGCCACTTAGAAACCAGTGCAATCTCTTCTCTTAAAGCGCACCGTGACGCTTTGTTGTTCAGAATTGCACTCTTCCAGATTACCAGAGAGAAATTGAGTACAAACCACATCTTAAAAAACTCATTTAATTCCAATCCTCAAAGGCAGTGGAGTGACCTCTGTGTTCAAGCTAAATGTCAACTTGATCAAGCAAGTGTTTGGTTCCAGATTGGGAAATAAATTTGCTTCAACCTTCATTGTTCTCTCTACGAATAGAGGACATATGGCTATACAATCTCATGCAGTAGATGTTCAATAATCATCCTTGATATCCATTCAAGTCATTCTTCTCTAAGCTTCTGTCAATAAAAAGAGACAATATATCCCTGCTTTATAAAACCCGCAAGACATTTGTCAACTGGGTGTCCTGTAAAATCACCCAAATCCGTCAGAAACTGTTAAAACAGGGTGCTGTTAGAGTATGTTGTCAATCTGCTCCACAAAGAGATTTAAGGCGTAATTTGTTCCTGTAGCTGTGTTTTAATAACCTGTTGTAGTAATGCACCCCCGGGGTATATGGCTGATTACGTTCTGAATGTATCTCAATTTTGTTAGATCAGTCTATTTCACAGAGAGCTTAAGTAACTGCTTAGTTTTTGTACACAAGGCATGATATTAGCCTACAGCTGCCAGGACTACATGAATTATGTTGTAGGAAGATTTAATTTGATGGCAAAATCAAGACACATTTCAAAATATGTGTATGGAAAATGTGCAATACTTTAATCTCGTGCCTCCTGCTCAAAGTCAAACTTTCATTTCAGTCTTCAGGTCCTTGTGTAAAATGTTCGGTGAATCCACAGATTACCCAGTAAGAGTTAAATGTCTACCAGCCTGGTTTGGGCTCACGTCCTACCTTCTACCTTAAAAACAACACGATCAGACAGAAACAGTGGAAAACACATTTCCTGAGAAAGCAGGTAAACAAGTGTGTTCTCTTCAAGGGGGGTTTATGCTAAACAAGAGTTAAATAGTCTTGGGTGGATTTTACTGTTTGAGATTTTTTTCCCCCTGATTTTCAGAACAGTATTCACAATGTATACAGTTGTTTGAAGCTGAGTTTTTAACATGTAGAAATGGATGATTACTGAATGTGCACTGTAAGTATAATCCCCTTCCAGTTAAATGGCTAAGCATTGACACTGGTGATATTATTTTGACATAAAAACCCATTTGAGGACCCTCACAACCTGTAATCCAGTTGCTTTTCCAGGAGGGAGAAATACTTGAAAGCACTACCATTACAATATACTTCAAGTACCAATTAGGCACTCATTATGCAATTTCAGACTAATGTACACTATAGTGTTGGAGCATAATTACTGCTTTACTGTTGCAGCTTATTCAAACCAATTTACACACTGCTAGCTTTTTCCCATTTAAGTATTCAGATCCTTCACTTAAGCAACAGTAGAAATACCGTCTAAAAATACTCTATTACAAGTAAAAGTCCTGCATTCAAAATGTCACTTAAGTAAAAGTACCAATGTATTATCCGCAAAAGTTATGGAAAGTATCAAAAGTAAAAGTACTCAGTATGCAGAATGGCTCCTTTCACAGTGTTATAGAATGATACATTATTCAGTTTGTATCATTGACAATATAATAACAAATACGTGGAAAAGCATTGATGTTCACAAATATTGGCCATGGAAATTAATTAATTAATTAATTAGGTGGCGTTCCCCTCTAAGTACAGTACTTGGGAAAATGTACTTACTTACTTTCCACCACTGAATAAATAAAATTGTATTTGTCAATCATATTTTCTATCAGTAATCTGAATATGCAAAGTAATCAAATAACTATAATGGAGTAAAACGTACAATATTTGCCTCTGAAATGAGGAGTAGAAGTAGTTTAGACAAGTACAATCACTTCAAAATTGTACTCAAGTACTTCAATAAACGTTCCTTCTGTGTACATCTAGTTTTTTTTATTTACAAGGTTTCAAAGCAAAGTACACAATTCACATGTAAGCGCGTTTAAAGCCTCGTATGTTGTCTGCAGCTCGTTACCGCACCTGAGAGGAACCGGCAGGTCATTAATGAAGCGCGCTCGCGCAACTATTAATTTAATCCACCTGTTATTTTGCAACACAATGTAGCAACCTGGCTGGGTGGTGGAAATGTAAAAAGTTTGGGAATATCTACGGTCGAGCAAACTAGTGCTACAGTGAAGGTGAACCGGGGAAAGTTTAACGACCGAAAGTGAGACCGAGAAGAAGACGGAGAAAACAGAGCTGGTTGGAGGGGAAACAAATAAACGCAACAAGTAGCGCGTAAGGTGCCGCCGCCGCAGCTAGCACATGTTCAACACGAGCAACTTTTCTAGATACATTGAAGTTCAGAACGCATCGTCGCGAGGAGCAGAATGTCAGGACTTCTTGGGGAAAACGCGTCGCCTTCATATTTGACTCGGCAACATAAAGGTAAGACGCATTTTTGTTGCTAGCTTTGCGCTGACATACAATGCTTCCTTCATGTTTCGGGCAGAGCTTTTTTTGTATTTGTGGCTGCGCAGCTAATGACGCATACGAGTTTATCTGTGTGCTGTGTTTTGTTTGAGTATACATGTTGGGGTAGTTCTGTCATTTTGTCAATTGTGGGTTGTGTCCCAATTTTCTTGTTGTTGTCACCTTATACATTGGAAATAGCAGGTGTAGTAAATGTGTGCCTTAGTAAATCTAAATGGTCTCAATTCAAGATATCTCTGTACAATTTAGGTGGTCGCTGGATTTGAAATTGGCCTGCTGTGCGTTTCTATTTGAAATCCCATTTCTTCACTGCATGTGATGCAGCTTTCACTGACATGCCCATAAAGAGTGGATGTTTTGATCCGTTGTGCTGTGTGATTACGGCTGCTCGTCGCTCTGCTCTCTCAGATCAGTGTATTGTGGTTTATGTGGTGGCATCTGCTGTCTGATAACTTGCTGCTGTCCTAGTCGCGTGCATTGCTTTCATTGATGGTGAATTCATTTCTTGCAGTGGCTGAGATCATTTTTTGTTCTTGTGCTGTTGATTTGCATTGTGGTGAAGTATGAACACACTTGTTTAAGTAAGTGATTATGAGCTGAACAGGGAAGCGTTTCCCCAAAATGTTAATCCCAGTCAATCACTGCATCATAAGGAGGATTAGTACTTCACCAAGGTAAGTGTTTGCTGCTTTCACTAAAGTGCGCACATTAAGAGTGGATGATTTGCCTCTGTTCATTGTGCTTGTGTGATGTGGCCGGTTGTTGTTTTGCTCTCTCAGATGTGTTTTATGTCTTTGCATCTGCCGTCTGATGATCTGCTCAATGATGCTGCCGTCCTTTCCGTCTCGCTGGATGTTTGGCTTGTGACCTATGGTGCCTTCATGCTGTTACCCATGCTTTGAGTATTATGAGTGTTATGGCCTGAATTGATTTGTGTGGAAGATTTGCCCATGTGTTGTTGTCTCGAGGGGTTTCCGGTTGGGTCACTCTAAACCAGGTCAGTTGGAAGGTGATCATGTATGTTGGTTGTAAGGATGTAGACGCATTAACAAAACGACTTGTCAGTCATGTTTGTTTCATGAGAAACTCAATACGACGATTGTCTCGCACAGGATATAATCTCATTCTATCACCACACTTCAATTCATTCTAATCATTTAAAAAAAAACATCTAAACTCAGACTTGTGTGGTTATGTGACAGTGTCTGCTATATTCTTCATATCATAATTAACCTAACTGAGCTGCTGTTCTACTGTTTGCTACCGCTACACACAGCTGCACGCGTTGCCACTGTAAGCTTATATCCATGTACTGTACTGATGGGCCGCTGTTCTACATAGAGTTTCACAAGCTGAGATTGTCTGCTCCGAGCCATAACTTTATTTTTTCTTTAATATGCATAACTGAATTATTATCTGCGGCTGCATATCCAGTGGACTGCTGTGTTTAGATTAAAATCATATTTGGCTAGATGGTACGTTCTTTTGGGTGGCTGGAGGTGGTTTAGTGGGGAATGGCCACACTGTTGCTGAGCTGTAATCAGAGTAGATCATACAGCACAGCCGGCATGGGGCTCCATATTTAATGAGGTTTTGGGGAGAAGTTGAATGACTGAAATGACTCGTGGTACAACCGAACCATTCCTTCGTGGAGAAAGTGTCATAGATGTACAGTAGGTGTCAAGATGTATTTCAAACAATGTGAATTCCAACTCCATGCCCTTTACCAGATTTTTCGTTATCCGTTAATGAGACACTATGGCCTCTCGGGCACGTCTTGTATTTCGGAGATGTACTGTTGTCATAGCGATGAGGGAAAGCATCCCCGCCTGGTGGGACGCGGGCCATAAAGGTGGAGGATTATGAAGCTGTGCCGATGCAGATTGGATTCCTCTATTATCCAGAGTTTCGTCAGGAGAGCGAACACTTTTCTTATCCTCCAAGGCTCTTTCTCCCTGTTATCTGCCATTGTGTCCAGAGGGAGCGTTTGTCTGATCCTTGTAGTTTGTGTAATCACCCTCGTATCTGCTGTGACACCATTTGGCCTGGAGAGAGACTCTGTTCTAGTCCACGGGGAAACCTACATTTTATTTTAAAGTGGGTTTGTCTGGGAGGATGTACCGGTACACGTGTTTGAACACACAGCTATTATTAAATAGTTTATTTGATACCGCAGTGCTGTACAGTACCGGTCCAACACTCCTGGAGTCAACGAGCGATGCGTGTCTTTCTAGAAAGCTGCGAGCAGCACTTCCAATTCCGAAAGGGCACTGCACTATATAAAGTTTAAAAAAAACTTTATCTCTTGCTGTATTTTCTTTTCTTTTTTGTACCTGATTTATACATGCCCATGTCTCTGTGTGAGTTATGTTTTATTTGGACCCAAGATGGTAAAAGTATTGTTTCCTCCGACTTTATAGTCTTGTCAGTGTACAAAATCCAATGCAGCAGCTTTTAGAAAACACTTTATTGAAATAAATATAAAAAAAAAAAAATGCTTCACGATTTTAAATTTTATACATGTGATTTTCCTAAATTGATGTGGATGTCAACACTGGCAGGTATCAATCAATCACCAAATCATGTTAATTCTAATTTAAATTATTAATCCTTTTTTAATTGTTTTAAATTGCAAACTTACGACAAACGTTATCATTTTTTAAATGCATGTTTCTTCAGTGATCATAATCATCTGATGACACAAACAACTTCTGCAAATCTATCTATCTACAATAATCTGTATTAAAGTTATTAGGCTAAATCCTGCCTTTTTTTTGCCCGTGACGTGATAAACCGTGCTATGTAATGGCCCCTTGAATCTCTTATTTATAACTCGTATCGCTCTTTTCTGTAGTGTACATCGTCAACGTCATTGTCAAATTCATCTTTCAGCCAGGTAAAACCAACGTCGTCCGTCAATGGATCCAAATGATATATCTGCGTCCATCTCTCGGATAAAGTTAAGCTCAGCAGTGCTGGTGGGTGGTAAAGATCTCTGACCTCCTGCCTGTTCCAGTGAAGCCCGACTCTCCCCCACAGGAAAGGGGAGGTTTGACCGAGTCTTGCCACCCGGGGCTCTCTGACACCGCAGCATGCCCGCAGTGATAATTAATGAGAATTACTGTTGCAGTGAGAGAGGCACTTTTGGCAGGGAAGGCGAGAGAGGGGGAGAATTGGATTGTGAGGAGATCATTGAGACATAATGACCGTGGTAAAAAAGACAGAGATGGACGCGGTGGGAGGAGAGATGAAAAGAGACTAATGTGATTATTTTGCTCCTGGCATAAGACCTACTCGCCTTGGCATTGCCGTGTCTTCTTTTCTTCTGTCTGAGTGACAAACACACTGCAATAAACTCCTAAATATCATGATTTATTTAACTTCTGCTCTCGGCTGTGCAAAAGAGGGATGAGTGGTACTGAATCACAATGGGTGGGAGTTATTGAGGCATTATGGTCTGACCGTAAAAAGTTTCTCCCTTTTTTAAAACAAAAAATAAAGACTGCAAAAAGCCTCTCTCCACCGCTCAAATTCCATCGCACAAAACGCTTGCTTAGCTCAGAGTACACTTGACTGGAGAAAGGAAATGCCTGCGGCTAGACTCACCGTGATGAAACAGATCCTTGGGGAAAATGCCACGGAGCACGTAAGTTCAAAACCAATGCAAATAATTAGTTCTGAGCTAATGATCCTCAAACAGCAGAGTAAAGTTTCCGTGGAACAGTGCTGGTCAGGTTCTCTCCACCAACGCATTTAATTATAATCAACTGTCAAAGAGGCTTTATACTCTTACTGTAGCAATGGTTCTGAGCAGAAATAATGCTCATGATTGCAGTAATTTTCCGGCTTTTTGCATTTAACTAACCAACAAATGCAGTGTGCAATGCACTGCCAGCTTTTCCTTTAGTCAGACCTCATTACAAAGATTAAACATTACACACTACTGGACTGACATTTGCATATTACTTCAGAGCCATTTGGCAACCATTTGGATTTAGGGAACATACAGTAGCTATTTTCAAGGGTGTAATTTTCACTGACAAATATAATTATAATTTCATTTTTCACCCTCCACTTTCAGTTATAGTTTACTCTTGTCTTTTTTCACATGCTACAATATTATGGAAAAGCCCAATGGCACATTTCCTTATTATTTCTTAGATAAATGGGATCAAATAACACAGGAAATAGCGTTCACTTGAATTACATTTTTGACTGAAGACCTATGAATGCATTGAGTCCTTTGCCCTCACTGAACCCCCTCTATGGGGCCGAAGGCACAAATAACAACTTGCAGTTTTGTTTGCAGTACTTTCATTACTTTGCACTAATTCAAAGGTCTTTGTGGTATATGTGGAATGCCAGAATCGAGCAGTAAAAGCTCTTTTGTACCTTGAAGTGGAGATGAAATAATATCAGTGAAATCGCCTATAGTGTGAAGTGTTTAGTTGGAATAACAACCTGCAGTCATTTCTCATGGCACAGGATTGGACACCACTGGAATCAAAAGGCCCTTTGCTCTCTTGAGACTGCTGGAGTCATCAAAGACTTTTTTTAGCAATGTGATGGTCAAGTTCAAAAACGGCTACTGGCAAATTCACACAGTGAAGAAGGAAAAAAAAAAGAGCAGTCTTTTTGTGTTATAGTCGAGCCTAAAATACAGCCTTCCAGAGATCAGTGGTATTTCAGCCGGGCGGATACCATCTCTTTCATCATAGTTGTCACAAATGTTATGTGAGGGAGATGGTGACCTTGAGGATTGAGGTTTAGAACACCAGAAAGGGCAGAAAATCCTCTGCCAACGGCATTTTCCAAAAAAGAATATCTTATTTTTTATGCCTGAACAAATCAATGCCACTGTTTCCAGCATCTCTATAGTGTGTATTTGTACGACTGTACGAGCTTGTGGCCACGTCCGCTAAATATACAGTAACCCAGCCGTATAGGCAATAACAACAGACTGGTATTGGATTGCCTTGTTGTGCACAGCCTACAGCCGCAGCCATAAATTGCTAGATGAATCTTACTGCATCAACTTGTCTAAAAGAGACAGGACATGGGTCTCTGCGGCTATTGTAGTAATATTGATATTTTCCATGTCCAATCACTGTGTGCTGAGCTAGTATTTCTGACTGACTGTGCAACTTCCCTTACCAAGTCCCTTTCCTTGGAATCCTCTTCGTACCCAAATTCAAGAAGATGCCTCTCGGTAAACTCGGAACACATCTTTTCAGACAAATAAATGTAATTCATGCTGCAGTAGCTTTTGTATTTGCATGTGAGCCACGCTGCCATACTGAATTAATGTGAATAAGCCTCAATACCTCCGTGGTTTGGTTACAAATTCTTACAACACACCTTCACATGTCCAACCCGCCATCTACTCCATCTTACTTTCTATCCGTGCATTCTAAACAACAGAAAAAGTTGCATGCGATGCCATACAAACTCACCTGATGGACGCTAATGAATAGGACGGGTCATAATGTTGATGTCTGACCTCGGTAGCAAGGGGTGAAAACACGATGCTAGCTACACTCGCACAGTAATTGCTTTTTTGGTTTAATGAATTCCTCTCGCGGACAGTCCCTCACCTTGAGGGGTGTCCTTGCATGTGTTTAAGAAGTAAAGGCGAAAGTTTCCCCAGTCTGTGAGGAGAATAATCTCATTGTTTTTTTTCTCTAGAAAGTCTCTGGAGTTGACTGAATGGTGGAAAGAAATCCTTTTCACCTTTTACGCCTCACAGATCTCTGAAAAGCAAAGCAAGAAGATTGACAACACCCAACATTGTGGCCATTAAAAACTGAGTTAAGATGAGGCGGAATACTCGGCTATTTTAATACCCAGCATCGCTCAAATATAGAATATATTAATAATGAAGTGTCTCATTGTGTGATGGCTCATATTTTGTAAATAGGTGGACGGCATAGAGCTGCAGTCTTTTCTTGGTTTGGTATACCTCTCCTGCACAAGCATTCGTTTACTTTGAATTTATGTATATCGGAGTGTATTTAGGAAAATGTGTCTTTGTATGCACTGCATATCCTATCTTTTAGAATTGGTTTTAATGTCCAAACTAATAATAAAAAAGAGCATATATACTTTTTTGAAATTGGCAAGTAAGCAGATACGTTTGACTTGGTAAAGCAATATACTTTGCTAAATTGGTACCTGGTTGTAATTGAAAAGAGACCTAGACTTTATATTTACTTCATATGTCAGAGTAGCTTAAGAAACAGCGCAGTGATTTATAGAAGCGGTGGGGTATTTGAACCCTCCCAGCTTCACTGTAACAATAACTGGTTAGTGGTAGTGCTTTTAGATATACGCGCATGCTTCAAACTAAGAACAATAGGCTGATGAAATGCAGCTGTGCGTTTAACACCCCTGATCGTCCCTCTTTTCATTATGGCAGTTTACAACCTCATGTCCTCTGGGAGCGGAGGAAGGAAAGTCTAACAAACTCTGACAGTCATTGTGTCCACTTTCAATGAGATTATTCAACTACTGTATTAATTCAGGAGCAGATCACTTAATATACTTAGCATCAGACTGTCAGGCTGTGTTGTGGAAAGCCAGACCAGCATAATCAGGTTTTAAGTGCCCTCAGATATTGGAAATGTCAAAGAAACAATCCTGGCCAAGTATTGTGTAGGTAGTTGAGTCGAAAGGTGGGGCCTGGGGTTGTTCTGTGAATCTAAATAAGCTATAGACAGCATGTCCACTTAAGATCATACTTTGACCAACAACATTGACTGAACGTCTTCCATAAGCTACATTGGAATACAGTGTTTCATGGACTATGTGCGCCTAAAGCTCATACTGGCCTCTAGCAAACTTTGTCAAGGGCAGATGCCCTAACTCTCTAAAGGTGGCACTTGAATCTAAAAGAACTTGGACTTTTCAACTTGTTGCAGTTTTACTTTTACACAGAAGATGCTGGTTAACTGGTAATTAAAATAAAAGTAGCAGCCTTTTTGCTCTTATTCATTTGGCAATAAAAGAAGTGACGCATCTCATGTATGAAGACCCTACTCCTTTTCCCATGGGCCTCAGGTCCCCACATGTTAGACCTCAACAGCCAATATTCAATTTGTGCATGGCAACATAGGGAATATTAAAATGCATTTATTGTTTGCCTGCTATATAAAAATACCTCCTCTAAGGCCCAGTCACGCCAGAAAGCCTTTGGTATAAAACAAAGAGTGAGCTGTGAGTCAGCTATACAGTTGCAGGTATTGAATTTGCTCCCAGCTGGTTGCTCTTCACCTAACACTGCCTTCACAGCTCTCCCAGCAGAAACTCCAAAACCAGCAGTTTTGCAAGTTTC